>NC_133650.1:34088394-34706664 GCF_009905375.1 Apium graveolens
CTTCAAATTTGGGCTTCCTAACTCAATGTGCATTTCCTAAATTATCCAAAACCTATTGACCCTCACTTGTGCCTTTTTCTCTACTGACCTTATACTATCTTACAACTATGGTGGTTGACCTAATACTCACTTCTAAGTGTTCTAAAACTATGTGATAAGTGAAAGTGCTCACTGGTGCAAATTTCAGAATGGTAACTAAGGTTTCTTGAGTGCATTAGACACTCTTAAACTACAAGTTTTTCTTCAAAATTTTTACACAAGACTCTCCTGACCTAAGGGCATCTCACAAGCTTGATGTGGCTCAAAGGCCTGGCTTGGGCCTTCTTGGGCCTAAGCTAAAAGTCCAAGGTTCCCCTGTTTTTCTGGGCAGAAAATGCCCTGACTTGAATTAACTTGTGACACATGGTTCTAGCTCATATCCTATGAACTATGGTTGGAAAAACTTCTCTGACATACCCTCTAACTAAGGCCCAATTGGGCCTAATGAGGGCCTACCCATGACATGGCCAAATCTCCCTATTTCTAAGTTGCAACAAAACTGTCCCCTGCTGGACAGATTTTGTTATTCTACTTGTGCACCTAACCAAATGACATGCAAACCTCCAACCAACTCCTAAAACCTATTATATACTCCCTATACTAACTTCTGGTAGCTTGGGCCTCAAAGTGCACATCAATGACATGGTCAAAACTCACTCTAAACCTCAGGGTACTAAACTGATTTTTCTACAGAAACTATAACTCTCATTTTTCCAAGGTTTTGACTTGACAACTCAACTAACAAAAACTCAATACTTAAACCAAGACTTATACATGGTAATCTACTGAACTAACTCCTTTATTCTCAAAATAACATTGGGTGAGATCATCCATGCCTAAAAACAACAACATGCAACTAAATATATAACATGCAACTCATGGAAAGCACATAACAAGATTTCGGCTAGGCATAAAGTTGTAAATGCTTGCAAAATCGACTTGCACCTAATACTTATCCTTAATAATTATGAAATATAACTCCTTTTAAGTATTAATAAGAAATTCATCATGGAAACAATCTATTTAAGCACATCTATTTCGAATTTTATAGATAACAACATGATTTCGAAAGGAATAGCATGCAAAACATGGTTGATCATCATTTTAATGTCTTAAAACTAGCATGCATGGCTAAACATAAATTTATAATGAGATTTCAGTAGCATGCAAAGGATTTTAAAGCATGATATCTCCATAAAACACTTAGTTAGCACATATACATAATATATCTCATAGAGAGCTCTTGAATTCACAAGAATCAAGAGTTTCTCTTTGGAGATCACACAAAACTACACATGCAACCATGAAACTTCATCTTCCAAATCACAAAACTCTTGGGAAGTATATAAAATAAATGTAGGTGAAAGAATTACACTAGGGAAGATGAGAAATGGAATGAAAAATGGAAGGGAGTGGGGGAAATGGGGTTCGGCCGAGAGCAAAAGGGAGGGAGGGGAAGAGAGAAATTTTTTTGTGGTGTGTTGGAGTGTGAAATGATGAATGACTTCTCTCCACTTTGATTTGTTTGTTTTATGCTATTTGGTTGACAAGTAATGAGTGGAAGTGAGAACTTATAAAAATGTCCCTTGGCTAAAGTTAGGTCATTTTGCACGCAAGGCTAAGGTAGTAATTTGGTAATAATCAAATGAGTTAGTGGGGTTGGAAAAGTCTTATTTGCCCTTTGAGAGAATAGAAAGAGAGTTTGCATGCAAGGTTATTCATGTAATTTGATAATTATAACAAATAAAATTTGTAAAGATTTATTTTTATAAAATAAAATACAAGTTCAAAAATTATAAAATTTATACCATAAAATAACTTGTATTTTTAGAGACTTTATAAAATCATTTTCAAAATTTGTGATCAAAATGCCTTTTAAAAGAAGATTTTTCCAAAGCTTAGAATATTCCTTATAAATCAAAAATAAAGAAATTAAATAAACTCTTGCTTTGAAAAATCATATACTACCCAAAGCAAATTTATAATGCAGAAATTTTCACTCACACAAACGTACAATCATTGAATATATTTTCATTTGACTTAATATTATACCAAATTCACAAATAATATTACATAAAATGCCGGTCGTAACAGACTCAATTAGATGGACTTACTTCCCGAACATTGGGCAAGTAATCAAATTGTTTTCTCAAAACAGCAACCTCGTTGTGAATATAAAATACACCACAAAGCCGGATCCCTAAGATTTTTGAGCGAATATTCAAGTCTCCTTCGAAAGGAAGATCTTAAATCTAGAAACAAGTTTTTGGGATCCGCTCTAACTTTTAAAATCATTATGAAGACTCGAAAACATTTTTAAGAATGTTTGGAGTAATGCTGATTTAATAAAATAAATCAGTCCCGATATATTAGAAAATATCTGAATATTATTATTTAAATAATATTCCCATAAGGATAATCCTTATAAAAATAATTGAAGTAAAAGTTTTAAAACTCATACTTGAAATGAATAATAAATAACCAAAGATATACTTATAGGAAAGTACGATCTTTATTTGAATAATCGAAAATAAGTTTGATTATCGAAACATTATTCTTTAATAAAATAAAGAATATTATTTAATAAAAGAAGCGGAGTCATAAGTCCTCGAATGAACATTCAAAATAATATTCATTAAATAAAATAAGCAGAGTCATAAGTCCTCGAATGAATATTCAAAATAATATTCATTAAATAAATAAGCGGAGTCATAAGTACTCGAATGAATATTCAAAATAATATTCATTGAATAAAATAAAGTTATCGAATAAACCTTATTCGATTAATAGTTTTGAAAACTATATCTATATATATATATATAAATAAATAAATATATATATATATATTATACTCGGGAACATCGACTCCCGGTTTAGAAAAATGTTCACCTTTGGGTCCCATATACTAAGGGTATACGCAACTACTGCTTATCTCTAGCATAGGTATTATGCAACTTATAAGCATTTGAATCAACAATTAGATATCAAGATTACTGAAATAGACATGCATATATACCATATCAGCATGCTCCAATATATCACAAAATTTGCTAATAACAATCATGCTCTTATCACAAGATAATGCATATACATATATTTACATCACAACAACAGTATAACGGGTAGAAAACTTGCCTGAGTGTTCCCGGATAGACTTAAGCTTAGAGTGGGTCCGATAACCTATAAACAACAACATAAGTCGGAATTAAACCCCGGTCGCTTAAGAAACTAGACTTTAACCAATTGAACCTTAACGTTCGCTTATGGTCACTTCTACGCTTAACGAATCACATAAGTCGCTCGAGTACCCTCGGCTCCATCATTTTTAATAAATTAACCATTAAGAATTTTAAAGCGATTCTTTCGCGAGTACCTTACCAACTGCCTAATCCATTTAACATAATTGATTCATATCCCAATTAGTCAATTAAGGTCCTTTACCAAGGTCTCAAAGTAAGGCGAGGGGAAATGTTTCGTTCGTGAAACGTCGTTACTTAAAACGGTCATTTCTCCTAAACCGTACATCGGAATCAAACGAACCACATATCAAAACGAAGCTCGTAACATGAACTATCTAAACATAGAAATGGTCAAAACCTAAAAGTGAGTTCAAGGGTTCTGATGTTAAGAACAAAAACAGTCTAAGATAAATCGGGCATTACGACGGCTATGTTTACGCGATTACCCAAATTTATACCACTCCAAATCAACCCACAATCAACCCACAATCAACATCACAACCAAACTCCATCCATACTTCACCATAACAGCCCCAACAACTCAATATTATCAACTTATACTACTTCCCAATCATGAACTAAAAGCTTACTTAAGTTCTTTAACTAATTATCAAGATTTACAGTTCCAAATACATCATAACACCAACCCATCTCTAAATACACAATAACCAAGCATCTTATGAACCATACAAAATACAAAACTCTAAATATACAAAAGTAGGGCTAGGGTATGAGGTTATACCTTCCTTGGTGAGTAAAATTAACTAAGGAGCTTGGAATCACCCTTGAATGTCCTTACCAAAGCTTAATCTAAACAAAAACTTAAGAACAAAATTTTAAGTTCTTGAAAAACACTATTCACCCTCTTCTTCCATGATTTTAAGGAAGGGATTGTGAAGGAAATTGAAGCTTAAACTTATAGGATATCTATATATATACACAAGGAACCTTAGATAATTACCTTGCTAATTAACAAAGCTTGGATCTAGGATTTTGACTTTTTCTTTCTTTGAAGAAGAAGAAAGCCGAGAGCTTTGATGAAGAAAGTGAAATAAACTTTGTGTTTTTATGTTTTGTGATTTGTTTGCTTGGTTGCTAGCTTTTGTTTTTGATTAATTACCTTTTTAATCATGAAAAATTGTGTGGTTATTAATCAACCACACCTCCTTCCCTTATGCATGTTTAGGTCATCATGTGATGTCACCCTCCCACACTTGTCCTCTTCTTGTTGGTTTGATGACTTCATCATCCCTAACCTCCTTGATTAACTCTTAATTGCTTGCCTAATGACCGCTGATCTGTTATACGGTTCGCTTAACTTTCGTTCTCGTTTATCGTTTGAGGGATCATACCCGGGATCTTATTACTTGGGTTCCCTTAACCTTTCTCAATACATTATATTCCTTTTATGATCCTCTCTTAAAATCCTTGAATTTAAATCCTTTTTATCCTGTTACCTTATACTAAATTCTTTCGGTATCTGGTGGATTTTCGGGAAAAATCAAAGTGTTCGGATTTGGATTCTGACGATCTTTACATACACTTATATCCCATATAAAGTACTAATAAGATCTCAGAATAACAATAGAAGAACCCCTACATAGTGTGGCATGAAAAGTTTTCTTATTCAGTATAATCAGCAAAATCACTATTCATAAGGGTTTAAAAAAAATCCAAAAATTGGGGTTATTACAATGAAGTTGGTTCTCTCCCGACGGATAAAGTAGATTATCTCCCGACGGATGAAGCATTTTGTAACTCGACAGATGTTGAATTTTATGCTTCATTGGTAGTGGATTTTTCTGCATTATCCTTTGATACTGTTTCTTGATCACTTTCATCATCACTGTCATCACTAACCATCTCCACATTGTCAAATTTGAGGCTCTCATGGTAATCTCCATCTTGAGTCCTTCGATCTTTTTATCATCAAACACAACATGTATTGATTCCACAACAATGTTGGTTTTTAGATTGTAGACTCTATATGCATTACCAACAGCATATCCAACAAAAATTCCTTCATCTGCTTTAGCATCAAACTTCCCATTCTGATCAGTTTGATTTCTCAAGATATAACATTTGCAGCCAAAGACATGAAGAAAATTTAGAGTAGGCTTCTTATTCTTGAACAATTGGTAGGGAGTCATGCATTTTTCTTGATTAACCAGAGAGATATTCTGAGTGTAGCATGCAGTATTTACAGCTTCAGCCCAGAAATATGTTGGTAACTTGGATTCTTCAAGCATTGTCCTTGCAGCTTCAATAAGTGATCTATTCTTTCTTTCTACTACTACATTTTATTGTGGAGTTCTTGCTGTTGAAAACTCATGCAAAATCCCACTTTCTTCACAAAATGCTCTCATGACAGAATTCTTGAACTCATTTCCATTATCACTCCTGATTCTTTTAACTTTGAAATCAGGATGATTATTGACTTGCCTTATGTGATTGATGATGATTTCACTAGCCTCATCTTTGGACTTAAGGAAATATGTCCAAGAGAACTTTGAGAAATCATCTACAATTACTAGGAAGAATCTTTTCCTTGAGATGGACAACACATTGACTGGTCCAAACAAATCCATGTGTAGCAGTTGCAAAGGTTCTTCAATGTTGAATCAAGCTTCTTTTTGAATGATGATTTAATTTGCTTTCCCATTTGGCAAGCATCACACAGTCCATCCTTAGAAAACTCCACTTGAGGAATGCCTCTAACCAGTTCTTTCTTTACAAGTTCATTCATGGTCTTGAAGTGTAGATGGGATAGCTTCTTGTGACATAGCCAACTTTCATCTTGACTTGCTTTTCTGAGAAGACAAGTAACAGATTCTGCATTTGATGAGTTAAAGTCAACTAGGTACACATTTCCTTTTCTCACTCCAGTGAGAACCACTTTGTTGCTCCTCTTGTTTGTCACAACACAGGCTTCTGAGGTGAAGGTTACTGAATTGCCTTTATCACACAGCTGGCTAATACTCAGCAAATTATGCTTGAGACCATCCACTAAAGCAACCTCCTCAATGATGACATTGTCTTTAGAAATCAAGCCATATCCCACAATATAACCCTTGCTGTCATCTCCAAAAGTAATACTTGGGTCAGCTGTCTCCTTGAACTCTATGAGCAGGGTAGAATCACCAGTCATATGTCCTGGACAACCACTATCCAAGTACCATGGATTCTTTATATTTCCCTGCACACATTAAAATCAAATCAAGTTGATTTTGGTACCCAAGTTTCCTTGGGTCCTACCTTGTTAGCTTTCTTTTTCTGTTTCTTAGGTTTGATCTCATTTGACTTGGGGATATCAGATTCATGCTTAGTCATTTGAGTTGGACCTTTGAAACCATTCATTGCAACAGAATTATCTTGCACACTTTGATTAACAGGAAATGGCATGCTATCAGTGAACATATTATTCCAGTAGGGCATGTTAAATGGCATTTAAGGCATACTAAATACAGCATAATAAGGATTAGGAGCAAATGGCATATTAGCAAATTGTGCATTCATATTCTGTGTAGACATAGCATTCATATGCATAGAAGGCATGGCATTCATGTTGGGAAAAGGAGGTGGCACAGATATGGAAGTAGGCATGACAGTTTTGCAATTAATAGACAGATGATTTACACTACCACATTTAACACAGATTTTTCTTGGAGCATACTTATTAGGTGTGTAGTTGTTATGTTTGTTAATCCCCACTTTACCATTTCTATTGTTTTTCCTTTTAGCCTCTGTTTTAACCTCAATCTTTTCTAATCTATCATTCAATTGCTTGATAGACAGATGACCAACATTCACTTTCTTCTCTTTCTTCACTTGACTAGATTCTCCTGAAATGAAGTTTTTAGAGACTGATCCATACTTCTCATTTAACTTGGCAAGTTTGGCTTTACTCACAGGTTTTCTCATAGCCGATGGATGAGGATTTATGTTACTCGACAGATAATCCTTTTGATTATCCGACGGATAACTCTCATCATCCGTCGAGTCTACATCTGTTAGCAATCCTTTAACCAAATTGGATTCCAGCTTCTCCTTATTCTTCTTCCAGGATGCATCACCAAAGGACTCAATACCTTGAACTTTGGTGATTTGAGCATGAACATCTCTAGATGTTTTCCATGCCTCAATCACCTCATGTTCTCGTTCAAGCTGCTTCTTCAAGATCTCTTCTTTCTTCAAAGACTCAGTTAATTCATCCTTAGCAATTTTACACTCAATTCTCAATTTTTCAAATTCAATAAATTGAGACTCTAGCACATTATTCCTCTCACTTAAAAATAAATTGTTTTCTTTGATTTTAGCATTTTCCTTAGTAAGAGACTTAAGTGTAACCCGTAAATGATATAATTCTGTAGACATGTCATTTATTGCATCATTACGCTCAGCTTTAGATAAATATGCAAGGCTAGTGGTGATTACCTGATTACTTGAAGAACTTGTCTTTGTTTCATCAGACTTGGCCATTAGGGCTAGATTGACTATAGCTGACATCCTCATCCTCATCCAGACCATCTGCTGCCCAATCATTTTCTTGTGTAATGAAAGTCCATTTCTTTTGTTTGAGCAACTCAAAATATTTATGTTTATAATCCACAGGCTCAAACTTCTTCTTGCTGGAATCTGACTTTCTACACTCACTGGCAAAGTGCCCTGCCAAGCCATATTTGAAACATTTGAATTTTGATTTATCCACCATGTTTCTATTTGTCTTAGCTGCTCCAAAGTTCTTCTTGAACTTGAGCTTGGCAAATCTTCTGGAAAGAAATGCTAGATGTTTATCAATATCCTCCATGTCATCTTGGCTCAAAGAATCTTCATTTTCTGCTACTAGCCCCTTGCCCTTGTTTTCACAGACCTTTGTAGTAGACTCAACAGCTTCTATCTTCACTTCTTTCTCTTTCTCTAACTTAGCAACCAGTGCAATGGACCCTCCTTTCTTTCTCCCTTTCTCCATTCTTTCATCTTGCTCTATTTCAAGCTCATAAGTCTTTAGAATGCCATACAGTCTCTCTAATATAAACTCCTTATATTCTTATGAGTTTCTCAAGGAGACTGTCATTGATTTCCATTCTTTTGGTAGGGATCTCAGAAATTTGAGATTAGAATCTTTGGTTTGGTAGACTCTTCCATGCAGCTTTAGAGCATTTAGTAGCTTTTGAAATCTACTAAAGATATCAGTGAGAGTTTCACCTTCTTCAAAGTGGAAATGCTCATATTGCTGAATTAGTAGCTGCATCTTGTTTTCTCTAACTTGTTCAGTGCCATCACAGATAATCTGAATTGTATCCCAAACTTCCTTGGTAGTTTTGCAATTGATGATGTTGTCAAATATGTCACCATCAACTCCATTAAACAGAATATTCATGGCCTTCTTGTCCTTCCTGACTTGTTCAATATCAGGATCTGACCATTCATGCCTTGGCTTGGGAAATGATGGCTCATTTCCAGTTGCAGCTCTCATTGGTACATGAGGGCCTCTCTCTATGCAATCTACATAGGCCTCATCTTGGGAAAGTAAATGGAGATGCATCTTTACCTTCCAGTGATGGTAATTATCTTTGTCCAGAAAAGGAATCTTGACTCCAACATCCTTCTTGTTCATCTTGCTGTTTGTTGTGATCTTTAAACTCTTTGTTCTTCAAGAGCTTGCTCTGATACCAATTGTTAGTCCCTAACAATGCAACAAGAACTACAGAAGGGGGGTTGAATGAAATTCTTGAACCTTTTTCAAAAATATAAAATGTTCTAACTTAAAATATATATGACGGTGTTTTGATTTGCAAAGTGCGGAATAACAAGTTAAATATGAATCAAAACATAAAGTGATAAAAACCCAAGTCTTTAAAACTTTCCGGTGGTTTAGAAATTATCCACGATATATATATATATATATATATATATATATATATATATATATATATATCGAGAGAACTATGTGAAGCTTGAATAGCTAACAGTTACTTACAAAATAAGAACAACTAAACTTACAGAGAAATGCTAAGAATGCAGCTTACAAATGTTTCTCTGAGAATTTACTTGTTTAGTCTTGTTGTTGTTCTAATTGCTACTCTTGGTTTATGTATCACCAAGATTACACAGTAATAAGACAAGATAATAAAACAAAACCTATCAAGTCTTATACTATGCTACTTCATTACTCTATTCTAGCATCTTTGAATATCTTCATAATAGCATGAAAATGGCAATGCTTCTTTGTTCTCAAAAACATAGTTGAATAGACTTCCACATTCCTTTTGCATACACTCGATGCATATGACTGTGTTGTCACTGTCAACAGATGTTTGAATTGATTATCCGTCGGGTACATGATCATCCGTCGGGTTGCCTTGTTAATCATCCGTCGAGTAGCATTGTTGATTATCCGTCGGGTAGCTATTTGGAACTTGACTTCATTTCATTTATGCAAAATTACAAGACATAATCTATGTACAATTAATCAACCTATTCTGCATATCTAATTAAAGACAAAATGACTTATATGCTACTACAGAATCTAAACAAGGTGTATGCAGAAATGTGCTACAGACTTATTGTTACATAAGCTACTCACTCGATGGATGTCAAATCCTTATCTGTCGGGACTATATAGAGTTATCCGTCGGGACAATATTTGTTTATCCGTCGAGTGCTACATTTTTCACTAAGTTAAATCTACTAAGGTGTTTTGTTAATGAAATTATCAAGTTCATAACATATCCACAACACAAAGCTTCTTCTACCTTCTTTGGTTTTTCCTTAGAGAGGAAGCTGCTATATAGACATTCTTCTTGAGTTGCTCTCCTTGTTTGAACTCTAGAACATACATCACCAATGATGAGCTCAAAGGGGTGATCCTTTGTCCATTTCCTTTGTTGAGGTAGATTAGCTCTAGATGAAGAGGCATCATTGTTGTCTTGATGTGTGATTGAGTTTTGATTATTAGAAACTCCCCCTGAGTTTATGGATCTTTGATTAGAGAAAGGGGAACTTTCTGTAAGTGATCTATTCTGACTTTCAGCTTCTTTTGATGACCCGACGGATGGTGAATTTTGAGTACTGACGGATGAGGCTGGTTGTCTCCCGACGGATAAAGCAATTTGTCTCCCAACAGATGAAGCATTTTACAACTCGAAAGATTTTGAATTTTGTGCTTCTTTGGTAGTGGATTTTTCTGCATTATCCTTTGATATTGTTTCTTGATCACTTTCATCATCACTGCCATCACTAACCATCTCCACATTGTCAAATTTGAGACTCTCACGGTAATCTCCATCTTGTAGTCCTTCAATCTTTTTATCATCAAAAACAACATGTATTGATTCCACAACAATGTTGGTTCTCAGATTGTAGACTCTGTATGCTTTACCAACAGCATATCCAACAAAAATTCCTTATCAGCTATAACATCAAACTTCCCATTCTGATCAGTTTGATTTCTCATAATATAACATTTGCAGCCAAAGACATGAAGAAAATTTAGAGTTGGCTTCTTGTTCTTGAACAATTGATAGGGAGTCATGAATTTTGCTTGATTAACTAGAGAAATATTCTGAGTGTAGCATGCAGTATTTACAGCTTCAGCCCAGAAATATGTTGGTAACTTAGATTCTTCAAGCATTGTCCTTGCAGCTTCAATAAGTGATCTATTCTTTCTTTCTACTACTCCATTTTGTTGTGGAGTTCTTGCAGATAAAAACTCATGCAAAATCCCATTTTCTTCATAAAATGCTCTCATGAGAGAATTCTTGAACTCATTTCCATTGTCACTCCTGATTCTTCTGACTTTGAAATCAGGATGATTGTTGACTTGCCTTGTGTGATTGATGATGATTTCACTAGCCTCATCTTTGGACTTAAGGAAATATGTCCAAGAGAACTTTGAGAAATCATCTACAATTACTAGGCAAAATCTTTTCCTTGAGATGGACAACACATTGACTGGTCCAAACAAATCCATATGTAGCAGTTGCAAAGGTTCTTCAATTGTTGAATCAAGCTTCTTTCTGAATGATGCTTTAATTTGCTTTCCCTTTTGGCAAGCATCACACAGTCCATCCTTAGAAAAATCCACTTGAGGAATGCCTCTAACCAGTTCTTTCTTTACAAGTTCATTCATGGTCTTGCAGTTTAGATGGGATAGCTTCTTGTGCCATAGCCAACTTTCATCTTGACTTGCTTTACTGAGAAGACAAGTAACAGATTCTGTATTTGATGAGTTGAAGTCAGCTAGCTACATATTTCCTTTTCTCACTCCAGTGAGAACCACTTTGTTGCTCCTCTTGTCTGTCACAACACAAGCTTCTGAGTTGAAGGTTACTGAATTGCCTTTATCACACAGCTGGCTGGTACTCAACAAATTATGCTTGAGACCATCCACTAAGGCAACCTCCTCAATGATGACATTGTCTTTAGAAATCAAGCCATATCCCACAGTATAACCCTTGTTGTCATCTCCAAAAGTAATACTTGGGCCAGCTCTCACCTTGAACTCTGTGAGCAGGGTAGAATCACCAGTCATGTGTCTTGAACAGCCACTATCCAAGTACCACAGATCCTTTCTATTTCCCTGCACACATTAAAATCAAATCAAGTTGATTTTGGTACCCAAGTTTCTTTGGGTCCTGCCTTGTTAGCTTTCTTCTTCTGTTTCTTAGGTTTGATCTCATTTGACTTGGGGATATCATATTCATCCTTAGTCATTTGGGTTGGACCTTTGAAACCATTCATTACAACAGAATTATCTTGCACACTTCAATTAACAGGAAATGGAATGCTACTAGTAAACATGTTATTCCAGTAGGGCATGCTAAATGGCATTTGAGGCATCCTAAATGCAGCATAATAAGGATTAGGTGCAAATGGCATATTAGCAAATTGTTCATTCATATTCTGTGTAGACATAGAATTCATAAGCATAGAAGGCATGGCATTCATGTTGGGAAAAGGAGGTGGCACAGATATGGAAGTAGGCATGGCAGTTTTGCAATTAACAGACAGATGATTTACACTATCACACTTAACACAGATTTTTCTTGGAGCATACTTATCAGGTGTGTAGTTGTTATGTTTGTTAATCTCCACTTTACCATTTCTATTGTTTTTCTTTTTAGCCTATGTTTTAACCTCAATCTTTTCTAGTCTGTCATTCAACTGCTTGATAGACAGATGTCCAACATACACTTTCTTCTCCTTCCTCACTTGACTAGATTCTCCTGAACTGAAGTTTTTGGAAATTGATCCATATTTTTCATTTAACTTGGCAAGTTTGGCTTTACTCACAGGTTTGCTTACAGCCGACGGATGAGGATTTATGTCACTCGACGGATAATCCTTCTGGTTATCCGACGGATGACTCTCATCATCCGTCGAGTCCACATCTGTTAGCAATCCTTCAACCAAATTGGATTCCAGCTTTTCCTTATTCTTCTTCCAGCCGGCATCACAAAAGGACTCAATACCTTAAACTTTGGTGATTTGAGCATGAACATCTCTAGATGTTTTCCATGCCTTAATCACCTCATGTTCTCATTCAAGCTGCTTCTTCAAGATCTCTTCTTTCTTCAAGGACTCAGTTAATTCATCCTTAGCAATTTTACACTCAAATCTCAATTATTCAAATTCAATAAACTGAGATTCTAGCACATTATTCCTCTCACTTAAAAACAAATTGTTTTCTTTGATTTTAGCATTTTCCTTAGTAAGAGACTTAAGAGTAACACACAAATGATATAATTCTATAGACATGTCATTTATTGCATCATTACACTCAACTTTAGATAAATGTGCAAGGTTAGTGGTGATTACCTGATTACTTGAAGAACTTGTCTCTGTTTCATCAGACTTGGCCATTAGGGCTAGATTGACATAGCTGACATGTTGGATTTTTAACGCAGCGGGGGCATGGCAAAACACTTTTACACATACAAAATCCAAATAAAAGCATATAAATCGTGAATAAAAATTTGAGGGATCGAATCTAACCTTTTAAAATAATTCGGAGACAACGATCAGAGATCCTTAGCAGTTGCTCCTCAAGTGTGAAGCACTCCACCGGTATCCACCAAGAAAACGATGTTAAGGAGGAGGAAGGAGGTGGAGAGAATTGGGTTTTCCAAACTTTTTGGGTTTTCGGATTCTTTGTGGGTTGGAATAAAATAGGGTCTATAATAGTGTATTTATAGGCAAAATTTTCAGCTGAAATTTTCCCATAAATATTATTATTATTATCCCATTTATTATTCTCATTAATAATTAAAACATATTTTAATCATTAATCTTTTTTCTAAACACTTTATAAATAATTCTCTCTCTTGATTTAATTTCCAAAAATTAAATCCTTTAATTAATAATATTAAGAACTTTTCTTAATTAATTTATAATCAATTAAATCTCATTTAATCAATTATTAAATTTGCCAATTAATTATTTATTTCACAAATAAATAATTATTAGCCATTATTAACTAATTCCTCCACCATTAAATCATTCTCTTTTTATGGTGTGACCATGTAGGTTCAATATTAAGCCGGTAGTAGAAATAAATAATAATAAAACTATTTTATCATTATTTATATAAATTCTCTAATTTATTAAATATGATTAATTAATTAATCATATTTATTCTACATCGTGAGGGATACTTCTCAGCATATCGCGACTATCCGGATAATATGAATTCACTGCTTAGAATACCAAGAACCTATTCGGTGAATAGTTACCGTACAATAAACTCCTTCTACCCTACAATGTCCCGATTAAATACAAGGCATGGATCTCGTGTCAAGCCTATCTAATTCAATCACTTGCTTACCATTTACTATGCGTAGTTCTATGCAAATTAGAAACTCCTTTCTAATTTCATTCACTCTGGCCAGAGATTCCTGAACTAGCATAAGTGGATCAGCCTTGAACATTCGTTTCCTTCACTGGAAGGGGTAGATCCTTTATTGATCATACACTATCTTCGTGTACAAATTCCTATACCCAGAAGAGCCCTAATAATCGTCCCTGGAGACTAAGAACTAAACCAAAGCATAGTTCAGTGTACACAAGATTACTATGATGACCTCAAGTCTAAGGATACTTGTACAACTATCACTCTGCGAACAACCGCTGACACATGAGTGAACTCCATCAGTTGTTCGGCTGTGCAAGTCATGTTCAGTGAACTTATTCTATAATAAGCACCTACATACTAGCTATAGTGTCACCACACAAATGTCTATGAGAATAGACATCCTTCATAATGAAGCAAGCATAGTATGTACCGATCTTTGTGGATTATTAATTACCAGTTAGTAATCCTATGACCAGGAACTATTTAAATTTAGAGTTATCATCTTTTTAGGTCTCACTATTATGATCTCATCATAATCCATAAAAAGCTTTACTCTAAACTATGGTATATCTTATTTAAACACTTAAATAGATAAAGGCTGTAATAAAAGCAAAACAAGTCTTTATTAATATCAATGAAATCAAAACAGATTACATAAAAGTTATTCCTAAATCCTAATACATGATTGGACTTAGGACATATTCCTTTCAATCTCCCACTTGTACTAAAGCCAATCACTCTGGTATCTAATACCCATCTTGTCTTTATGACGATCAAAGTGACTTTCATAAAGTAGCTTTGTGAGTGGGTCTGCTATGTTGTTATGTGTGTCAACTCTAATTCAATACAATACAAGAAATGTTACCACGCTCCCACTAACCCTTTTGTAGACCCATGGTTCATCTTTGTTTTTTTTTTTGATAAAATCAAACTCTTTGATTGTCTCATCAAAACGAATGTTCCATCTTTCGAAAAGCCTGCTTTAAACCACATTTGGTTCGTAGCAGTTTACACACTAGGTTTTCATTTCCCTTGGAAAGAAAATCATCTGGCCATCTGCCAGATTTCATAATCGTAGTAAGCAGCAATCGCAAGCAAAATCCAAACTGATTTTAACAGGGCTACAGGTAAAAGGTTTCATCAAAGTCAATCCATTACCTTTGTTTAAATCCTTTTGCCACAAGCCTGGCCTTATAGGTCTCCACCTGGCCATCTGCTATAATCTATCTTTTGCATACCGTATACATAGATTCCATTCTGGATTTCATGGCACTATGCCATTTCTCTGAGTCAACACTACTCATAGCCTCATTATAGGTCACAGGGTCGTCATCATCAATGATCGACAACTCATTGTCATTCTCAATGACAAGGCCATAATACCTCTCAAGTTGGCGAGACACTCTCCCTGATCTATGAATGGGCTGTTCCACAAAAGGTTGTTCAGTCAGAACAGGTGTTTCCACTTGATCCGTAGTAGTTTGTGCTTCTTGAACTTCATCAAGTTCAATTTTGCTCCCACTGTTTCCTTCAAGGATAAACTCCTTTTCCAAGAAGGTAGCATGTCTGGAGACAAACACCCGATGATCGGTGCAAAAGTAAAACCCTAAAGTCTCTTTAGGATATCCCACAAAACTACATTTTACGGATCGATATTCCAGCTTATCTGGGTCAACTTACTTGACATAAGCTGGACATCCCCAAATCTTAACGTGTTTAAGACTCGGTTTCCTTTCTTTCCATATCTCATACGAAGTTTGAGGAATAGATTTTGGAAGGCATCTTATTCAGTAAATATGCTGAGGTTTCCAATGCATAACCCTATAGGAATACTGGAAGATTTACATAGCTCATCATGGACCGAACTATGTCTAACAAAGTTCGATTTCTCCTTTCAGATACCAATCTGGAGGAGTCCACTGGGAGACTATACCATTTACTTTATGATAATCTAGAAACACTCCATTAAAGTATTCACCACCTCGATCTGATCGAAGAGTTATAATATTATGTTTGGTTGTTTCTCCATTTCATACTTATACTCTTTGAACTTTTCAAAGGCCTCAGACTTGTGTTTCATCAAACACATATCCGAATCTAGATCTATCATCTATGAAAGTAATGAAGTATGAAAATCCACCCATGGCATGCGTAGACATTGGTCCACATACATCTGTGTGTACCATTCCTAGCAAATTTGCAGCCCTCTCTCCATGTCTACTAAATGGAGACTGCAGTGCCACTATAAAGTGAGATTTTCATCATCCCTTTTCTTTTATTAGTTTGTTCAATCTGAAGTAAATTATGTCACATTTATACAGACTATTATTTAAAGTATCACGTCCATAAAGAATATTATCTCTAAGAATAGAACATTCATTATTCTCAATAATAAATGAAAATCCAGCCAAGTCTAACATGGGAATAATATTCCTCACAATCGAGGGAACAAAATAACAATTATTTCAAACAATAGTCTTGCCCGTAGGCCTATGTAAATGAAATGATTCTACATCTTCAGCAGTAACTCTTGCTCCATTTCCCATCAGTAGAATCACCTCCTCTTCCTCAAGAGTCATACTTCTCCTTGGTCCCTGTAACAAATTGCAGATATGAGAACCACAGGCGGTATCGAATACCCAAGTAGAAATGACATATTCACTTCTATCATGAACATACCTGAATCAGAAGTGGTAGTCTCACTACCCTTCTTCTTCTTCAATTCTGCAAGGTAAACCTTGTAGTTCCTCTTCCAGTGCCCCACCTTGTTACAGTGAAAGCAAACAACTTTGCTCTTGGGGTCTTCAGCTTTTGGTGGAACCGGCGTTTTCTCACCTACTTTCTTCTTCTTGGAAGAGTTCCTCTTCCTTTTCTTAGGATTGGAACCTTCACCAATTAGAAGAATAGAACTCTTCTTAGGGGAAAATTCGATTCCGCAGTCTTCAACATGTTGTGGAGTTCAGGCAGGCTGACATCCAACTTATTCATGTGAAAGTTCACAACAAACTGCGAGAACGAACTCGGAACCGATTGCAAGACCAAGTCTTGGCTCAGCTCCCCATCCATGGCAAAACCAAGTTGTCCAAGACGTTCAATCAAATTGATCATCTTAAGTACATGGTCATTCACAGATGATCCCTCAGACATCCTACAACCGAACAGCTCCTTCGATATCTCATATCGAGCTGTCCTCCCCGCCACATCATACAACTCTTGTAGATGCATGAGGATAGTGTGAGCATCCATATGCTCATGTTGCTTCTGTAGCTCAATGTTCATGGAAGCTAGCATGATGCATTGAGCAACATTTGCATCATCTATCCACTTACGATACATAACATGTTCATCATTATGTGCATCACTAGCAGGTTCAGTAGACTTAGGTGAGTCAATCACGTATTCCAACTTCTCAATCCTGAGAACAATTCTCAAGTTTCGAAGCCAGTCAGCATAATTAGGACCAGTCAATTTATGAGCATCTAGTATGCTCCTGAGTGATAGTGCAGAAGACATAATGTATATTGTAAATCTGTAAATGATAAACACATACAACACTTAGCAAATATTCGATTTCATTTTAAAAACACTATATGAATCGGGCCTTTATTCATAAGTGGCTCCCACTAGTTTTCCTAATTTATTCAACCCTCTACATGAAAAATTAAGCATTCATAATGCTAGTGGGAATAGGGATCCTACATTCCATTACACAACCCCGGCTGTGGCACGAAACGCCATATAATGTTCAATAGGCAGACAACTCTTGTCAATTACATCTTATGTTATTCCCTAATCAAACTTTAGCCTCTTGAATAATTGAGTCACGGCTGTGGCACGACAAACTCAATATTCTAAGTCAAGTCTAACCCAACATTCCGTACAATTAAATCAGTCCCCAAAGGCCCACGGCTGTGGCACGTAACGACCTTTAGATTCTTATTCAATGTACACATCTCTATGTAATAGACAAGTATTTCTTATTTCGAAATCAAAGCCCTCGGCTATGGCATGAAACGACAATGATTCAAAAATAAGAACTACTTTCTACCATGTTGGAAGGCTATGACCGACACAAGCCCGTTGTATCATTGGCCAATTACTACTTGATATTATTTAATTTTAGAGGGATTATATTACGTTACAATCATAATCATATTATAAAGAAATTCTTCCTTTTAAATTAAATATTTCAAATCAATAATCAATAATCAGATGATTCCCAGATCGGGTGGAGCATTGTCAAGAGGCGTCACTTAATAACCCTTTCTTACAGATAGAAATCTGTTGTTGACAGAATCATCCTTTCTCTCATATCGAAAATTCATATTCAATTACGTGTTTCACAAACACAAGAATCTCATGATTGTATTCATAATATTGTTATTAAGGTTATGAAACTATTTCACTATACTAGGTTGTCTAACAAGCGCCTTATGTTCATTTAAGTTCACCTAAATCTATCATCGCATGATAAACTAAGCATATATCACATATATCAACATGAATAAACATCATGGTAGTCATGTTACATCATAAAATTATGAAAAATCTATACATCATAAAATTATGAAAAAAATACCCAGACGATCTACAACACTTGTAGAACCCAGATCAACAATGAAAATTATTCTGAGAAACGATTTCTCATCAGACAAAATTAATCCATAATATAACTTGTAAAAATCATAATTAATTCATACAAGCACATAAAATTCTGAAATTTTTACCACATATCTATATGCATACAACCTATGCTCTGATACCATTGTCGGATTTTTAACGCAGCGGGGGCATGGCAAAACACTTTTACACATACAAAATCCAAGTAAAAGCATATAAATCGTGAATAAAAATTCGAGGGATCGAATCTAACCTTTTAAAATAATTCGGAGACAACGATCAGAGATCCTTAGCAGTTGCTCCTCAAGTGTGAAGCACTCCACCGGTATCCACCAAGAAAACGATGTTAAGGAGGAGGAAGGAGGTGGAGAGAATTGGGTTTTCCAAACTTTTTGGGTTTTCGGATTCTTTGTGGGTTGGAATAAAATAGGGTCTATAATAGTGTATTTATAGGCAAAATTTTCAGCTGAAATTTTCCCATAAATATTATTATTATTATCCCATTTATTATTCTCATTAATAATTAAAACACCTTTTAATCATTAATCCTTTTTCTAAACACTTTAGAAATAATTCTCTCTCTTGATTTAATTTCCAAAAATTAAATCCTTTAATTAATAATATTAAGAACTTTTCTTAATTAATTTATAATCAATTAAATCTCATTTAATCAATTATTAAATTTGCCTATTAATTATTTATTTCACAAATAAATAATTATTAGCCATTATTAATTAATTCCTCCACCATTAAATCATTCTCTTTTTATGGTGTGACCCTGTAGGTTCAATATTAAGCCGGTAGTAGAAATAAATAATAATAAAACTATTTTATCATTATTTATATAAATTCTCTAATTTATTAAATATGATTAATTAATTAATCATATTTATTCTACATCGTGAGGGATACTTCTCAGCATATCGCGACTATCCGGATAATATGAATTCACTGCTTAGAATACCAAGAACCTATTCAGTGAATAGTTACCGTACAATAAACTCCTTCTACCCTACAATGTCCCGATTAAATACAAGGCATGGATCTCGTGTCAAGCCTATCTAATTCAATCACTTGCTTACCATTTACTATGCGTAGTTCTATGCAAATTAGAAAATCCTTTCTAATTTCATTCACTCTGGCTAGAGATTCCTGAACTAGCATAAGTGGATCAGCCTTGAACATTCGCTTCCTTCACTGGAAGGGGTAGATCCTTTATTGATCATACACTATCTTCGTGTACAAATTCCTATACCCAGAAGAGCCCTAATAATTGTCCCTGGAGACTAAGAACTAAACCAAAGCATAGTTCAGTGTACATAAGATTACTATGATGACCTCAAGTTTAAGGATACTGGTACAACTATCACTCTGCGAACAACCGCTGACACGTGAGTGAACTCCATCAGTTGTTCAGCTGTGCGAGTCATGTTCAGTGAACTTATTCTATAATAAGCACCTACATACTAGCTATAGTGTCACCACACAAATGTCTATGAGAACAGACATCCTTCATAATGAAGCAAGCATAGTATGTACCGATCTTTGTGGATTATTAATTACCAGTTAGTAATCCTATGACCAGGAACTATTTAAGTTTAGAGTTATCATCTTTTTAGGTCTCACTATTATGATCTCATCATAATCCATAAAAAGCTTTACTCTAAACTATGGTATATCTTATTTAAACACTTAAATAGATAAAGCCTGTAATAAAAGCAAAACAAGTCTTTATTAATATCAATGAAATCAAAACAGATTACATAAAAGTTATTCCTAAATCCTAATATATGATTGGACTTAGGACATATTCCTTTCATGACATCCTCATCCTCATTCAGACCATCTGCTGCCCAGTCATTTTCTTGTGTAATGAAAGTCCTTTCCTTTTGTTTGAGAAACTCAAAATATTTCTGTTTATAATCCACATGCTCAAACTTCTTCTTGCTGGAATCTGACTTTCTACACTCACTGGCAAAGTGCCCTGCCAAGCCAAATTTGAAACATTTGAATTTTGATTTATTTACCATGTTTCTATTTGTCTTAGCTGCTCCAAAGTTCTTCTTGAACTTGAGCTTGACAAATCTTCTGGAAAGAAATGCTAGATGTTCATCAATATCCTCCATGTCATCTTGGCTCAAAGAATCTTCATTTTCTGCTACCAGCCCCTTGCCCTTGTTTTCACAGACCTTTGAAGTAGACTCAACAGCTTCTATCTTCACTTCTTTCTCTTTCTCTAACTCAGCAACCAGTGCAATGGACCCTCCTTTCTTTCTCCCTTTCTCCATTCTTTCATCTTGCTCTATTTCAAGCTCATAAGTCTTTAGAATGCCATACAGTCTCTCTAATGTAAACTTCTTATATTCTTGTGAGTTTCTCAAGGAGAGTGTCATTGGTTTCCATTCTTTTGGTAGGGATCTCAGAAATTTGAGATTAGAATCTTTGGTTTGGTAGACTCTTCCATGCAGCTTTAGAGCATTTAGTAGCTTTTGAAATCTACTAAAGATATCAGTGAGAGTTTCACCTTCTTCAAAGTAGAAATGCTCATATTGCTGAATTAGTAGCTGCATCTTATTTTCTCTAACTTGTTCAGTGCCATCACATATAATCTGAATTGTATCCCAAACTTCCTTGGTAGTTTTGCAATTGATGATGTTGTCAAATATGTCACCATCAACTCCATTAAACAGAATATTCATGGCCTTCTTGTCCTTCCTGACTTGTTCAATATCAGGATCTGACCATTCATGCCTTAGCTTGGGAACTGATGGCTCATTTCCAGTTGCAGCTCTCATTGGTACATGAGGGTCTCTCTCTATGCAATCTACATAGGCCTCATCTTGAGAAAGTAAATGGAGATAAATCTTTACCTTCCAGTGATGGTAATTATCTTTGTCCAGAAAAGGAATCTTGACTCCAACATCCTTCTTGTTCATCTTGCTGTTTGTTGTGATCCTTAAACTTTGTTCTTCAAGAGCTTGCTCTGATACCAATTGTTAGTCCCTAACAATACAACAAGAATTACAGAAGGGGGGTTGAATGGAATTCTTGAAATATTTTCTGAATAATAAAATGTTCTAACTTAAGATATATATGACAATGTTTTAATTTGCAAAGTGCGGAATAACAAGTTAATTATGAATCAAAACACAAAGTAATAAAAGCACAAGTCTTTAATACTTTTTGGTGGATTAGAATGTATCCACCAGAGATATATATATATATTATCAAGAGAACTCTGTGAAGCTTGAATAGCTCACAGCTGCTTACAAATAAGAACAACTAAACTTACAGAGAAATGCTAAGGATACAGCTTACTAATGTTTCTCTGAGAAAATATTTGCTTAGTCTTCTTGTTGTTCTAATTGCTACTCTTGGTTTATATATCACCAAGATTACACAGTAATAAGACAAGATAATAAAACAAAACCTATCAAGTCTAATACTATGCTACTTCATTACTCTATTCCAGCATCTTTGAATATTTTCATAATAGCATGGAAATGGCAATGCTTTTTTGTTGACAAAAACCCAGTTGAATAGGCTTCCACATTCCTTTTGCATACACTCGACGCATGTGACTGTGTTGTCACTGTCAACAGATGTTTGAATTGATTATCCGTCGGGTACATGATCATCCGTCGGGTTGCCTTGTTGATCATCCGTCGAGTAGTATTGTTGATTATCTGTCGGGTAGCTATTTGGCACTTGACTTCATTTCATTTATGCAGAATTACAAGACATCATCTATGTACAATTAATCAAACTATTCTGCATATCTAATTAAAGTCAACATGACTTATATGCTACTACAGAATCTATACAAAGGTGTTTGCAGAAATGTGCTACATGACTTATTATTACATAACCTACTCACTCGATGGATGTCAAATCATCATCCGTCGGGACTATATTGAGTCATCCGTCGGGACTATATTTGCTTATCAGTCGAGTGCTACATATTTCACTAAGTTAAATCTACTAAGGTGTTTTTATAATGAAATCATCAAGTTCACAACATATACACAACAACAGTAAATAGATATATTCAATATAATAAATCTGTAACAGTGGAACTGTTCTCTCTCAGTGATGAACAAATATCACGAGAGCTGCTAGGTTACAATGTATGATCTTCTCGATAATGATAACTTATATAGTGTAAACCTATGTCTGTCTTTATATAGTACACAGTTACAAGATAACTTCTAATTAATATGGAATATAATTCTATCTCCTAAAATATATCAATCAGATATCTTATACAAGTTTTCTTATCTTCTAACTCTTTCCATGCATATCTTCTTTTGTATTAGTCTCGATCTTCTATCCTGTAAATCAGCTTCCTTCCTTAACTGTAAGTCCTCCCGTACTTAAGTTCTGATATCTATCTTCTGATATTTATCTTCTGATAACCTAAGTTCTGATATCCTTAAGTTCTGACTTCCAGTAAGTACTGATTCCAGTAAGTACTGATATTTCCTGTTTGTTAAGATCTGAAAACTAAACATGAAACATATTAGACATGACATCTCAAATATATCTAACAATTATGCTCTAGTCCTGCAGGCAGATTTTTTCTTGCATAATTATAAGGTTGAGTGGATGATCAAGAATAAAATATATTGATTAAATTAATTGTCGGATTTTAATTTAATTAATGGACATGCGATATCTTAAACATGGGGAATTTAATAAGCAATTAATATGGGAGCCGAATTAAATGATTAATTTACGGAATTAGGAAAGGTAGTACAAATATTAATTCTTTAGTGGATTGAATTAATATTTAATGACATTGGGTTTGGCCCAGAATATCATTGGAAAGCCCGACCTAATGGTCCATGATCCCTACTATAGCCTATAAATATTCTTATTCTCCTAAAGCTAGGGCAAGATACACAAAAACGAAATCAGATCCTAGGGTTTGAGAGAGGCAGTCGTTTTTCTCAAGGAGCCAACTAGGGTTTTGGATTTTCGGAACTTTAAAGAGAGGCACACCTTGGAGATCGAAGCCCACACTTCGTCCAAGGAGAATCAAGGAATACAGTAGAAGACGTGGACTTGAATCACTTGCGTCATAGCGATTAAGGTTAATATTTTGTTCGTACTCTTTAAGATATGTCATAAAACGCAGGGCCAAGATTCTATTAGTTATTCCCAAACAATGCAACAAGAATTACAGAAGGGGGGTTGAATGTAATTCTGGCTTCTTTTTTTGATTTTAAGAATGTTCTTACTTAATATATAACTGTGTTTGATTTTGCAAGAAGTGCGGAATGAAAGTAAAATAGAAATCAAAACACAAAGCACTAAAACCCAAGGCTTTAAAACTTTCTGGTGGATTTGAACTTATCCACCAGAGATATATATAAATATGAGAACTCTGTGATGCTTGAATAGCACACAGCTGCTTACAAGAGAACTTACATAATTACAATGAGATTCTTAACGGATACAGCTTTATCTATCTCTCTGAAAATAATGCTTACTCAGTTAGTTGTTCTACTTGCCACACTTGGTTTATATATCACCAAGATACATGATAAAAAGACAAACTAATCAGACAAAAAGAATCTAGTCTAATATCATGCTTCTTCACTTCTCTTTCCAGCATCCTTGAATATCTTCAGTTTAGCATGGAAATGGAATATCTTCTGAGCATCCATTGAAGCTTTGTAAATCATCCGTTGAGACTATTTTCTTCAAAGTTAACTCCATTTCATTTATACAAGATTTCAAGGCATCATCTATTTACAATTAACCAACCTATCTAGCATCTCAATCTAGTAGTCAACATGACTTAAATATTTCTCAATGATCTAGTTCACTAAGATATTTAAGTATGCAAAAATGTGCTACTAATATTATTGTACATAATCTACTCTTTCAACAGAGGTTGAAATGATCATCCATTGAAAGTTACAAAATACTAAGTTAAATCTACTAAGGTGTTTTGTTCAACTTATCATCAAGTTCACAACATATTCCTAACAATCTCCCCCAATTTATGTCTACTGGAATTGTAGCCATAAGTTAGAGAAACTTGATGATAACAAAACACCCTAAATGTACAGATTGAATTATGGTAGATAAAACTTGTAAGTGCTACAGTTTATTTGAAAATTGAACAAAGTTAAGTGTACAAAGAGTTCTCACAATCAATTTCAAGGTGCTCCTCTAGTCTAACCAGATGTGATCTATCTCCTTGATTGTCTTGATTTCTTCCCAAGCTTCCTATTGTTTTCTTCTATTTGATTTTGGAGTTGTCTATGAAATTCAAGTTCTTCAGCATTTGATAGATCCAGCTTTTCTTGCATTTCCAATAGAGTCTCATTGCTTGAGATGCTCAATTGGTTATCCAGTCTAAAAAAGCTCCTAACACCTTTATCTTCCATAAATTCCATCAGCCAGTAAGGCCTCAAGTGCACTCTATTTCCTGTGAAGGGTACAGATAGAGTCCTAGGGAGTGCATCCGAGGCTTTGCTGCTCCTTAATTCTTCTATCTTCTTTAAAATCATTCTTTTGGCAGTCACATTGAATCTAAAATTTTTTTTGAAAGATGAGAAGATCTTTATCAAGACAGAACAGCTTTCTTGAAGAATCCTGTAAAGGGGCCATATGATCTTGTTAGGTCACACACACTGTAGAAGGGGGTTAAATACAGTGTATACTACAATCAAATCAAATTAAGAACACGAGTATGAAACACGGAATAATCGTATTCTTGTGATGAACAAATATCACGAGAGCTGCTAGGGTTACAATGAATAATATTCTCGATTAAGATGACACATATAGTGTAAACCCTATGCTGTGTTTATATAGACACACAGTTACAAGATAATCTTCTAATTGATATCGAATATAAGTCTGCATCCTAAAATATATCAACTAGTTATCTTTTCCTCCAAGTATTCTATTATTCATAGAATTCTTCTTCATGCATATCTCTTCTTGTGTTTGTCTTAATCTTCTTTCCTTCAGCCAGTCGTCTTCCTTATCTGAATGTCTTCTTAAGTCCTGATATTATCTCCTGATAAATATCTTCTGATATCTTAAGTTCTAATAACTTAAGTTCTGATATCTTAAGTTCTGACTTCAGTATAAGTACTGATTTCCAGATAAGTCCTGATTTGTCCTGTTAGTTAAGATCTGAAAACTAAACACAGATCATTATTAGACATGACATCACAAATATATCTAACAATCTCCCCCAACTTGTTAATTAGCATAATATACAAGTTCAGTAGATATTTGATGATGTCAAAAGCATTAAGTACAAATACATATGAGAATTTGACTAACTACAACTCACAGTCCTTGTAGCTTTTACCATCCTTAAAGTCTGATATCAGCTTTAGCCTGTATATACTTCAGAATTTAACAGTTGTAGTCCTTGACTTGGATTCAGTGTGTGATCTCTTTAATATCAGGAGTTGTTCTGAGATAGTTCTTCAAAAGAGTTCTCTCAGCATATTCAAGTCCATTCTGCATCCTTCTTTTTGCATCTTTAAGTTCAACTGTATCTTCACCTGTTTCAAAGATAGCAGCCCTGAGATCATTTATTTTTTCTTTCCTTATATCCTAATCCAGTCTGATGATATAGGCTTTATCAGACTCTAGATTGAATTCAAGACCTTTAATACCAAGAAATGTAGTGATGATTTTGGCGGTATTAGGCTTCATATCAACTATATCACCATTGTGAGATTTGTACTTAGGATTGTATGGTCTGTCAGACTTTACAGAGTAAAGTTTCTTCTGCCTTTCAATATCATATTTTAAGTAACTGGCAGCACCATCTGTTGATCTATTTTTCACTTGAAGTAGAAATAGCACATGTTGCAATTCTTCAAAGTACTTCAAACGAATAGCATTCTTTCTAATCTGGAATACCCTCCCATCAGTCATGAAGTATAGCATGATATCTTCTTTTAGCACGGAGTGGTAAACCATTTGTACAGACTCCAGTTGATTCAATCTTTCAGGAGTTGTTCCCACTCCTAGTTCACTCAAAGAAGTTGGATCAGAGGCAGTATTATTTACTCTCTTTTCTTTAAAACTACCCAATCCTGATTTGTCTCTAACTTCCTTTCCTCGAATAACTCTTGCTTCAAAACCACTTGATGTGGTCTTCAAAAGTTGAGTAGATTGTTGAGCTTTAGTAAACTCAGGTAGTAGAATTTTTGAAGGTTTAACATAAGCAATGTCAGAGGTTTCCTTTTCTTTATCTTCTGATATCAAGCCAACTTGAGCTCTGTCAGAGGTTGCTTGCTTCATTGTCATATCAGAATTTACTAAGTCCTGATCTTGAACAACATGAGCTCTGTCAGAGGTTGTTTGAATATTCTTCTTCTTCAAATCAGACTAGTATCTTCATCAAAATTTACTTCCAGATCCATGATTGGCATATAAAACCTTTACAGGTTCATCAACTTTTGCTTTGCCCTTGAATCTTGGATCTACCTCTACTTGTGATTTGGCTTTGGATTCAGATTTGGTAGCCTCAGAGTTTGTCTTCTCTTTAATCACAATGCCCCTAGGCTTTGGAGGTTTCTTTACAGTAATAGAAGCTTTAGACTTGAATTTGTCATTTTCTGCTTTAAGTCTAGCTTCTTCTTTCTTCAGACTTTCAAAGTCCATTCCTGGATTGTCTTTGAGAAATAGTCTTTTTTCAAATTTCTTCATCCAGCTTCTGTAACTTGGGGTCTTGATAGTATACTGATGTTTCCTTCCCCTTAAGCTTCAGTGTATGCATAAACTTCTGTGATTCTTGACTCTCACCCTGTATCAGAACATCAGGCTTAGTCAGAACTTGCTTATCATAACTTTTTCTTCTATCAGCATCAGAACTTGATCTCTTTGTAGAAGTTCCTGCTTTCCTGGATGAAAAGCCTTTGCCTTGACCATTGTAACACCCCCAGATCCGGGGTCGGGGATCCGGGTTGTCACGGTCTTTCTTTCCACAATATCACTTCACTCAATTAATAATAAATAACCTCATACTGTGACCCCACACTAACACACACCACAACCCGTTATAGTCTCAGAGATGAAATTGAAATAAGTACAAGTCTTTGAATCCACAATTTAAAATTATTACAACCCAAAATGATTACTTGATAAATTTACAGTTAATTGCCATTATCTGCCGCAAGTTATAATTATACATAATTTGATTCTCAAAAGTAGATGGTCTGAACTACAATGGATCTACCTCTGCAGCTATAGCAGCTACAACATCATCGGGAAGACGCGGGGCGCTTCCCACGCGCTTGCGCTGGGTCTGCTGGAGTCTGGCCATCTCTCCTAACTGTTGTTGTGTGATGAAGAAATAAAGCAAGAGTGAGCCTTACAGCTCGCAAGATAATATGTATAGTGATAACAATAATATAAGTATCTAAATGGATACTTGATAGCATCTCTATCATATGCAAGATAATTACTTACTAGATATAAGTAAAAACAAGGAATGAAGTTACCAATACTTCACCACACTTATATCATATATAAAGCTACTTGAACTGCCACCGTTCAAAGTATTATTTGTTTTAAGAAAAACATCCCATAGATGAGACCACAAGTTAAGACTTGGATAGATTCAATCTTTGAAAGATTATTGAATGAAAAAGTTATGAGATGCTTTATTTAGTCCCGGTATATATATATCCACATATATATACCCCTTTAAACATTTCCTGGAACCTCTGTTATGTAAAGTATGAACAGAGTTTGAAACATCCAATGAATTTTGGAAAGGAAAAGAATTTTGGCATAAACCCGATATCTTGCTGATCAGGCAAAGATACCAATAAGTAACCTTTTCTACTGTAGATGGATGAATTCCTCACCGGTCATCACCCTGGCCGCATTAGGACCTCGCGCTAGACCGTACCCCGGCCCCTCACGCGTTGATGGACTGCCACCCAGCCACTTACACAATAATAGACCGTACCCCGGCCTGTCGCTTATGCCGACTCAATCAAATGGACTTACTTCCCGAACATTGGGCAAGTAATCAAATTGTTTACCAAAACTGCAACCTCGTTGCGAATATAAAATACACCACAGAGCCGGATTCCCCAGGTTTTGAGCGAGTATTTAAATCCCCTTAAAAAGGAAGATCTTAAATATAAAAATGAGTTTTGGGATCCGCTCTGACTTTAAAAATCATTTTGAAGACTCGAAAACACTTTAAAGAGTGTTTGGAGTAAAGCTGATTTAATGAAGTAAATCAGTCCCCAGAATATTAGAAAATATCTGAATATTATTAATTAAATAATATTCCCATAAAGAATAATCTTTATAAAAAAATAATTGAAGTAGAAGTATTAAAATTTATACTTGAAACGAGTATTAAATAACCAAAGATATACTCATATGAAAGTATTATCTTTATTTGAATAATCGAAAATAAGTTTGATTGTTTACACCTTATTCTTTAATGAAATAAAGAATATATCTCAGCAAATAATCGGAGTCATAGATCCTCAAATGAATATTCAAATAATATTCAATAAATAAAATAAGTTGAGTCATAATACCTCGAATGAATATTATAAATAATATTCATTAAATAAAATAAAGGAGTCATACATCCTCAAATGAATATTCAAATAATATTCATTAAATAATATAAACTGAGTCATAAGCCCTCGAATGAATATTCAAATAATATTCAATAAATAATAAAAGGAGTCATACGCCTTCGAATAATATTCGAAATAATATTTAATAATAAAATAAAGTTTCAAGTTATCGAATAAACCTTATTCGATTAATAGTTTAGAAACTATAACCATACATATATATAAATATATATATATATAAATATCCATATCCATATATATAAAATCTACTCGGGATCCTCGACTCCCGGTTTTTGAAAATATTTTCACCTTTGGGTCCCTATACTAAGGGTATATGCAAGATACCGCTATCCTCTAGCATAGGTATTATCAACTGAACCAACAGATATATATTTCAAGAATATGAAACAGGCATGCATATATACCATATCACATGCTACAATATATCGCAAGAATTTGCTAAATAACCAACATGCATCTATCGCAAGATAATGCATATACAAGTGTATACATCACAACAACAGTATAACGGATAGAATACTTGCCTGAGCGACTTGGGGGTGAGAAAGGCTCGGGACGAGTCTGATAACCTATAAACAACAAGTAAGTTGGAATTAAACCAAAATCACTTGTAAATCTATGCTTTAACTAACTTAGACTCTAATGCTAGTTTTGCGCTCACCGATTTGCTTAAGTCACTCGGGTACCCTCGGCTCCACCATTTTTAATAATTTAACCTTTACGAGTTTTAAAGCGATTCCTTCGCGAATGACTTACCAACTGCCTAACACACTTACCATAAATGTTTCACACATTAAATAACCCTTTTTGGTCTTTAACCTACATTCCAAAGTAAGGCGAGGGAAAAAGTTTCGTTCGCGAAACGCCGTTACTTGAAACGGTCGTTTCTCCTAAACCGTAAATCGGAATCGAACGAACTACATATCAAAACGAAGCTCGTAACATGAGCTATCTAAAAATGGCAGTGGTCACAATCTAGCAGGGGGTTCTCGGGTCCTAATGCTATGCACAAAAACAGTCCAAAGAAAATCGGACGTTATGACGGCTATGTTTACGTGATTTCCAAATTTTAACCCATTCACAAACAACCCAAATCAACCTCAAATCCAACATACAACCATCCTGCATCCTTATCACATCATAACCACCCCAACCAATTCAATTTAATCTTTCATACTTATGCTTAAACTTAACTTTAATCATTCTTAAGTCCTTTTAAATCAAAACCACAATAATTACCATTCCATTCACTACCATACCAAATCTCAAACTCTAAATCATAACAACAAGATACAATATCAACCCACTACTCAAAATCACCTTATAATATATATGAACCTAGGGTTTGGAAATGGTATACCTTCCTTGAAGGGGTGGGTGGAGCTAGGAAGCCTTAAGAAGCTTTGAGAAGCCTTAGGAAAGCTTGGATCTTCAAGAAAACAAGAAAAAGTTCAAGTTAAAAACTTGAAAACACTATTCATTGTCTTCTTCCTTGATTAAATGAAGAAGTTAGAGAAAGAATTAATGGCTTAAACTCATGATATAGCCATAACTAAGCATAAAGATGATTAGGGAATTTTCTTACCAATTTAGGATGCTTGGATCTTGATTTTTGAAAATTCTTGCCTAATGAATAGTAAAAAGCCGAGAGCTTCAAGAACAAAGCCTTGGTTGCTTTTTGATTTTTGATGAAAATGATTTTGCTAGCTTGGTTGGCTTGATTTGTATTTGATTTAGCAAATTACTACCTTGCCCTTGAATTTGTGTGGTCCTTATTCAACCACACCTCCTTCCTTCCCATGTCATGCTTACCTCATCCTCATGATGTCATCCTTCCTTCCTTGTCTTCTTTCTATTGGTTGGATGACATCATTCCCATTAATCCCTTTGATTAACTTCCTAATCGTTTGCCTAATGACCGCTGATCTGTTATACGGTTCGCTTAACTTTCGTTCTCGTTTATCGTTTGAAGGATCATACCCGGGATCTTATTACTTAGGTTCCCTTAACCTTTCTCAATACATTATATTCCTTTTTATGATCCTCTATCATAATCCTTTAATTTAAATCCTTTTTATCCTGTTACCTTATACTCAATTCTCTCCGTATCTTGTGGATTTCCGGGAAAAACCAAAGTGTTCGGAATTGGATTCTGACGATATTTACATACACTTATATACTTCATAGAGTACTAATAATATCCCAGAATATCCATAACAGAACCCCTACATAGTGTGGCATGAAAAGTTTTCTCATTCAGCAAAAACACTATTCATAAGGGTTTCAAAAATTTCCCAAAAATTGGGGTTATTATAGTCTCCCCTCCTTGAAAGGATTCCGTCCCGGAATCAGATAGAAAATGAATAGGGATACTCTCTTAGCATTGCACTTTCTAACTCTCGAGTAAATTTTCCCACATTGTGGTTCTACCATCAAACTCTTACTAGTTTGATAACCCTTCTCCTAAGCACTCGTTCCTTCTTAATCTATACCCTTCCTGGTTGGTCCATATAGGTTACGTCTGGTTGCATGTCTATGCGCTCATATGCCCCTATTTGACTGGCATCCGAATTACACTTCCTTAACATTGATACTTGGAACACGTTACGACCTGCTACATGTTCGGGGTTAGGGCTAGCTCATATGCTAACTTCCCAAACGTCTTAATATATCCAAGGGTCCAACAAATTGTAGACTTAGCTTTCCTTTCTTTCCGAACCTCATCAATCCTTTGCAAGGGATACCTATATTATTACTAGGTCCCCTATTTCATACTCTTTATCCTTTCGTGTCAAATCAACATACTTATCATGTCCATCTTGGGCTACTACCAGCCGTCCTCTGATTAGATCTATCATATCCTTGGTCCTTTGGACTACTGCGGGTCCGAGCATCTTGCGCTCTACAACTTCATCCTAACATAAGGGAGATCGACATTGTCTTCCCTCAAGGATCTCATAAGGCGACATCTCGATAATGACATATGATCTATTATCGTAAGATAACTCAATCCGAATTAAGTGATCATTCCAAATTCTTTCAAGTCTATTGCACAGACTCTCATTATTGCTTTTAGCATTAGAGCTTCTGCTTCTCAATACCCATTCTTTTCCAGTTCGTAATCGCTACTACCTTCCGTTCCTAATATTACACGGGTTATACTTTTGCTCGTTAGCATTCTATAACCTTTTAATAACCACGTCAACCTTAGTATTACGAATGTGTTTCCATTCCGCATACTACCACCACTTTATTACTCCTTTTTCAGTTATTTCTATTCTCCAAAGTTTGATTAATCATATAGAAGTAAAGGAATTTGTTGAGAGATCACTATGATCATGAACACTTGTTATATCGCATAGTTAGTACAGAAGGTGGCCAGCCTTTAGTACTTGACAAGCAATTAAACAATAGTTGGTATCCTACTCGGCTTCTATCACACAGATAGATAGTCATTCGGCAATACCTCCCCTTTTGGAAGGGTTGTTCTTCTCAGCTTACATGAAATGAAAAGAAAAGAAAAGAACGAACTGAAGAGAATTGTATATATGAAAAAAATATACTGCCACAAAATATCTGGCTTGGAACCTACCTCTGAACTATAGAGGTTTGTCATAGGAGAACAAATCATATACGTATATAAATCAACATTAAGCATTATAGCCTCGTATTTCCCATGCCTAAATATTTTCGCTATCCCGTCCATCATTCTATGGACCCACACTCTTCCTCGAGCTTATACATAATCACCTTTGAAACTCCCTCGACATCAAAAATCGAATCTGGGATCTCATTGTATACATCATCGTTACTAGAATTCTATGCTTGCACCGCAACCTTCCTCGTATAATAATACGACTCTCTATTGATAAGAAAGAATAATTATTCACTAGGTAGATACTCTACTTAATTAGTCTATCAATGATAACTTATACACTACCACGACCCGATTAGTGGTACTCAATCTCAACACCCATTCCAATACAACTCTCATGGTTGTAATCAGCTCACTACTCGCAGAATCATTGCTGCCTTACTATGGTCCACCACTGACCCACTGTAGTCATTCGTTTTCCATGAAGTTTTAATAGTTAACCATACGGAGTCCATTCATATCATATCGAATTCTTCTAAGGAGGTAACATGATCACCATTCTTGATTCATGAAGAACACTCCTGATCCTGACGTACATTCATGACGTGAAGCAGATAAAATTGCAGAAGAGTTTCAATCAAAGCAACGATAGCAGGTTAATACCATTCTTAATCATATGCCTTAAATAGAAGACTTAACTCAAAGGTTCGTTTAGTCCTTTTTGAAACATGGTCCTGGATTATTCTCAAGATAGGACCTCCTAAGATAGATAGCCCGTTCATGGCGATTACACGAATTAAACCTTTACCAACTACTATTACGGTTGGGTATTGCACAGTCATCAGAAGGAATGTCAATCTTCCAAACCATAATTCAACCTTCACATTTTTAACCATCATCACTGTATTCTTTTGGCACACGCGCCTATAATTATCCTCTTACCCTTAAAGTATCGGCCACCTCTTTGGCCTTTCCTGATAGTAAAATTTCCTTACAGTCAATGTCATTTTAACCACCTCCAAATAAATTTTCTACCTTATTTCCGATCACTGCTTGAGTGAAGATGTTTTCCTTAAAATCAGATGGGAAAAAAAAATTATCACCATTTTTCCATAAGTTATTGCCTCAGTCTTTAGAGGCTAATCACTGTCAAGACTGACTCTCAATCATACTTAGAACATTTTTTTTTATCTTAAGTCCTAATTGCCCTGAACAATTTCGACCATTACTGGTTCGATCCATACTTTCTCGTGGTTTAACACGTGCCCCACTTGGCATCATTATAATTACGTCATATTTCCTTTATCCACATTTCTATTCTTGAGAATTTTGAATATTACCTTTTTCCTTATAAAACCTCTAAGGTTATCCTTCAATCGTTCCTCCTGTATTCCCTAGATACAGGGCATATCACAATACCATTTACTAATAGTAGAACCATTGTCTATATACTTCTGCAAAATTTCTCCACTGATTCTTAAAGGTTGTTGTTACCTTAACCCTTTCCCAATCATTCTGTCAAAACTCATACTGTCCCTATTAAGGGTGAAATGCCAACCTTTATGCATTCCCCTAGGATTCATTTTAAGTTACCGATGTTCTATCCTTAATTCCACCTTTAAAAGGTACCTGCATCCTTCCATGGATAAATCAAGTCATATATCCCTGATAAGGGTGTCTTATTCAATCATTCCCACCTCGATAGTATATGCCTAATTTCACAATGACATATGTATTCAAAATGGGGTCAATCAATATGGCCTCCAAAAGATAACAACGGTTGTCCGCTTGACTCGCCTAATTTGGTAACGATAACAAGGATGTTCTGGAGAATATTGGCCGTATTCAACGTGAACTTCTTCTTAATAATTCCTTATTTACTTTTGTTGTTTATCTCAACAGTCACCTCAATGTTGGGATATCTTTCATACCTGACATCTCCCTTTCTGGGTATCAAGCCACCGGTCTTACACTTCACATTCTTGAAGGTCACTTCCTTCATCCAATTTTCCTAATTTCTTACTTTCTTGTCTTCTCAGTCTATCCGCGTCTCATTATTTATCCTTCAAACTATCTCAAGGTTTTCCTCGAATCCTCCCAACTTAAAGGGGATAAAATATACATAACTCTTATGCCTTCAACCATCAATTTTAACTCATGGTGAATCACCCTCATCCTGACGATTACTTACTTTTCTATTTCTATTACTATGAGTCTTTAGGGTTTCCTCATACCCAACTCCCTTATCATTCCTCAAACTCTATCGCCTTTATATTCCTTTCCACTTCAGTTTCTTTTTATTTTCCTTTCTCTTATCATTATTTCACAAACCAATCACAATATAAGCATTGATTTCAAACATCCCGTCATTCTGGATTCGTGTCCTCAGAACGAATCTTGACAACTTTTACAACTTAGATTCATAATTCATCATACTCGTCTGCCTTTGTTCTGTCTCTTAAGCTTTTACACTATCTCCATAACCTTGGGAAGTACTTTCCTGAAAACAATTGACTGAACTTAAATCAGTTTATTATAATCTCTTGCTCCATGCCTTCCTTGGCCTTTCACCAGCGGGTGGTCTCTCTCTTAGGAGGGTAAGTGACAAAACAGTCTTTTGTGGTTCGTCAATCATTTAGAATCTCAAATGATTCCTATATTTCCTTTAGCCAGGCTCTTGCCTCGGCTGGGTCAGCTTGTTCCATGGAACTCTGAGAGCTTAGCGACTTAAAGGTCCTGAAAGAATTTCTCACCGCACTGTCTCCTCAGGGTGGTGGTTGGGGATAATAGTCTAAGTTCTCTTTAGACAGGTCCATGAATTGTCGTATAGGGGTACCATCTCGGGTCTCCTTTCCTTACTCGACTTTTTGTTTCCTCAGTCTAAATATTTCTTCCTACTCCCCATAATTGGGGTCATCTTACATAATTTAAATCCTCATTTTCCACTTCATCATATTATGGGTTCCTTTTGTCGTGGTGGCAACCTCCCTGACTATCACGTTCAGGGTTTGCTCTAACTCTTATTCCTCAAACTAGCTTTCATCTAAGTTCTCATCCTTACGCTCTTGAACTTTCGGAACCCAAATTCTATAGGAATACCTCATTATTCCCTTATTATCTTTCTCGATATTAATCTTTTATCTAATTGTTGGCTCCCTGCCTTCATTCATAACTTTTTCTGGCACAATATGATCTTTTCCAATAATTTGGGCTGTATTGCAATCTCAAACAGCTTTTTGGTACCGGCTCCGGTTACCTTCACTACTATTTCCATTTTCTCAAAATCTCGTATAAACTCTCCAAAAGACATTATCATCTTGAGTCTCTCATTTTTACTAAGGGCATCAGCCACCATATTGGCTTTCCCCGAATGATAAAGAATCTCCCAATTATAATTCTTGATTAGCTCTAACCGCCTCCTCTGGCGTATGTTGAGCTCTTTTTACGTAAAAATGTACTAGAGCTCCTATGGTTTGTGTAAATCTTGCACTTCTCTCCATACAAGTAGTGCCTCCAATCTTTAGGGAAAAACTATTGCCACGAGCCCAAGCTCATGGGCGGGGATATCGAATTTCATATTACCTTAATTGTCTTGACATGTACGCGATTACCTTACCGTGCTGCATAAGCACGCACCCTAAGCCCTTGTGCGAAGCGTCACTACACTTCACAAAATCTCCTTTTCCATCCGGCAATGCCAGCATAGGGGTCATCACCAACCTCTGCTTCAGTTCTTGAAAGCTGTTTTCGCATTTCTCTGTCCATTCGAACTTCTCAGTCTTACGAGTAAGCCGCGTTAAAGGGGCTACTATCTTTACAACTTGAACGAACCTCCGGTAGTGACCGGCCAATCCTACCTCTGGTAGTTGCCCTAACCATGGTCATCAATTCCTCAGTGGTCCTTTATTCATTCTTGTCAGGATCCTCCATGGGATCCTCCTCAACAACTATCCCTTCTAGGACAACATCCTCAACCGCTAAATTCTCAATATCAACATCATCCGGTCCTGCATTAGGACACTCTATCGGATCCACAATCCGATCTCCAATTAGTAATAAAATATCATCGCGATGTTGCTCCTCAACCTCAGGGTTCGGAGTCCCGCTACCATATACGATAATGAACTACGCTCCTATCATGATATTTATAAGGGTTCCCATAAGGGTTTTAACTGTCAGTACTACGTTAGGTAGCCCGACTATGAACTTGGCAAGAGTTCTTATTATCTTAGTGAACTTATTATCTTAACGTCCCATCATCTCTGAGGTTTATAACGCTTAGCTCTGATACCATTTCTGTAACACCCCCAGATCCGGGGTCGGGGATCCGGGTTGTCACGGTCTTTCTTTCCACAATATCACTTCACTCAATTAATAATAAATAACCTCATACTGTGACCCCACACTAACACACACCACAACCCGTTATAGTCTCAGAGATGAAATTGAAATAAGTACAAGTCTTTGAATCCATAATTTAAAATTATTACAACCCAAAATGATTACTTGATAAATTTACAGTTAATTGTCATTATCTGCCGCAAGTTATAATTATACATAATTTGATTCTCAAAAGTAGATGGTCTGAACTACAATGGATCTACCTCTGCAGCTATAGCAGCTACAACATCATCGGGAAGACGCGGGGCGCTTCCCACGCGCTTGCGCTGGGTCTGCTGGAGTCTGGCCATCTCTCCTAACTGTTGTTGTGTGATGAAGAAATAAAGCAAGAGTGAGCCTTACAGCTCGCAAGATAATATGTATAGTGATAACAATAATATAAGTATCTAAATGGATACTTGATAGCATCTCTATCATATGCAAGATAATTACTTACTAGATATAAGTAAAAACAAGGAATGAAGTTACCAATACTTCACCACACTTATATCATATATAAAGCTACTTGAACTGCCACCGTTCAAAGTATTATTGGTTTTAAGAAAAACATCCCATAGATGAGACCACAAGTTAAGACTTGGATAGATTCAATCTTTGAAAGATTATTGAATGAAAAAGTTATGAGATGCTTTATTTAGTCCCGGTATATATATATCCACATATATATACCCCTTTAAACATTTCCTGGAACCTCTGTTATGTAAAGTATGAACAGAGTTTGAAACATCCAATGAATTTTGGAAAGGAAAAGAATTTTGGCATAAACCCGATATCTTGCTGATCAGGCAAAGATACCAATAAGTAACCTTTTCTACTGTAGATGGATGAATTCCTCACCGGTCATCACCCTGGCCGCATTAGGACCTCGCGCTAGACCGTACCCCGGCCCCTCACGCGTTGATGGACTGCCACCCAGCCACTTACACAATAATAGACCGTACCCCGGCCTGTCGCTTATGCCGACTCAATCAAATGGACTTACTTCCCGAACATTGGGCAAGTAATCAAATTGTTTACCAAAACTGCAACCTCGTTGCGAATATAAAATACACCACAGAGCCGGATTCCCCAGGTTTTGAGCGAGTATTTAAATCCCCTTAAAAAGGAAGATCTTAAATATAAAAATGAGTTTTGGGATCCGCTCTGACTTTAAAAATCATTTTGAAGACTCGAAAACACTTTAAAGAGTGTTTGGAGTAAAGCTGATTTAATGAAGTAAATCAGTCCCCAGAATATTAGAAAATATCTGAATATTATTAATTAAATAATATTCCCATAAAGAATAATCTTTATAAAAAAATAATTGAAGTAGAAGTATTAAAATTTATACTTGAAACGAGTATTAAATAACCAAAGATATACTCATATGAAAGTATTATCTTTATTTGAATAATCGAAAATAAGTTTGATTGTTTACACCTTATTCTTTAATGAAATAAAGAATATATCTCAGCAAATAATCGGAGTCATAGATCCTCAAATGAATATTCAAATAATATTCAATAAATAAAATAAGCTGAGTCATAATACCTCGAATGAATATTATAAATAATATTCATTAAATAAAATAAAGGAGTCATACATCCTCAAATGAATATTCAAATAATATTCATTAAATAATATAAACTGAGTCATAAGCCCTCGAATGAATATTCAAATAATATTCAATAAATAATAAAAGGAGTCATACGCCTTCGAATAATATTCGAAATAATATTTAATAATAAAATAAAGTTTCAAGTTATCGAATAAACCTTATTCGATTAATAGTTTAGAAACTATAACCATACATATATATAAATATATATATATATAAATATCCATATCCATATATATAAAATCTACTCGGGATCCTCGACTCCCGGTTTTTGAAAATATTTTCACCTTTGGGTCCCTATACTAAGGGTATATGCAAGATACCGCTATCCTCTAGCATAGGTATTATCAACTGAACCAACAGATATATATTTCAAGAATATGAAACAGGCATGCATATATACCATATCACATGCTACAATATATCGCAAGAATTTGCTAAATAACCAACATGCATCTATCGCAAGATAATGCATATACAAGTGTATACATCACAACAACAGTATAACGGATAGAATACTTGCCTGAGCGACTTGGGGGTGAGAAAGGCTCGGGACGAGTCTGATAACCTATAAACAACAAGTAAGTTGGAATTAAACCAAAATCACTTGTAAATCTATGCTTTAACTAACTTAGACTCTAATGCTAGTTTTGCGCTCACCGATTTGCTTAAGTCACTCGGGTACCCTCGGCTCCACCATTTTTAATAATTTAACCTTTACGAGTTTTAAAGCGATTCCTTCGCGAATGACTTACCAACTGCCTAACACACTTACCATAAATGTTTCACACATTAAATAACCCTTTTTGGTCTTTAACCTACATTCCAAAGTAAGGCGAGGGAAAAAGTTTCGTTCGCGAAACGCCGTTACTTGAAACGGTCGTTTCTCCTAAACCGTAAATCGGAATCGAACGAACTACATATCAAAACGAAGCTCGTAACATGAGCTATCTAAACATGGCAGTGGTCACAATCTAGCAGGGGGTTCTCGGGTCCTAATGCTATGCACAAAAACAGTCCAAAGAAAATCGGACGTTATGACGGCTATGTTTACGTGATTTCCAAATTTTAACCCATTCACAAACAACCCAAATCAACCTCAAATCCAACATACAACCATCCTGCATCCTTATCACATCATAACCACCCCAACCAATTCAATTTAATCTTTCATACTTATGCTTAAACTTAACTTTAATCATTCTTAAGTCCTTTTAAATCAAAACCACAATAATTACCATTCCATTCACTACCATACCAAATCTCAAACTCTAAATCATAACAACAAGATACAATATCAACCCACTACTCAAAATCACCTTATAATATATATGAACCTAGGGTTTGGAAATGGTATACCTTCCTTGAAGGGGTGGGTGGAGCTAGGAAGCCTTAAGAAGCTTTGAGAAGCCTTAGGAAAGCTTGGATCTTCAAGAAAACAAGAAAAAGTTCAAGTTAAAAACTTGAAAACACTATTCATTGTCTTCTTCCTTGATTAAATGAAGAAGTTAGAGAAAGAATTAATGGCTTAAACTCATGATATAGCCATAACTAAGCATAAAGATGATTAGGGAATTTTCTTACCAATTTAGGATGCTTGGATCTTGATTTTTGAAAATTCTTGCCTAATGAATAGTAAAAAGCCGAGAGCTTCAAGAACAAAGCCTTGGTTGCTTTTTGATTTTTGATGAAAATGATTTTGCTAGCTTGGTTGGCTTGATTTGTATTTGATTTAGCAAATTACTACCTTGCCCTTGAATTTGTGTGGTCCTTATTCAACCACACCTCCTTCCTTCCCATGTCATGCTTACCTCATCCTCATGATGTCATCCTTCCTTCCTTGTCTTCTTTCTATTGGTTGGATGACATCATTCCCATTAATCCCTTTGATTAACTTCCTAATCGTTTGCCTAATGACCGCTGATCTGTTATACGGTTCGCTTAACTTTCGTTCTCGTTTATCGTTTGAAGGATCATACCCGGGATCTTATTACTTAGGTTCCCTTAACCTTTCTCAATACATTATATTCCTTTTTATGATCCTCTATCATAATCCTTTAATTTAAATCCTTTTTATCCTGTTACCTTATACTCAATTCTCTCCGTATCTTGTGGATTTCCGGGAAAAACCAAAGTGTTCGGAATTGGATTCTGACGATATTTACATACACTTATATACTTCATAGAGTACTAATAATATCCCAGAATATCCATAACAGAACCCCTACATAGTGTGGCATGAAAAGTTTTCTCATTCAGCAAAAACACTATTCATAAGGGTTTCAAAAATTTCCCAAAAATTTGGGTTATTACAACCATGACCTCTACCCTTTTCAGAGTTTCCCTGGTCTTCATTATCATCATCCTTACCCTTTAGTGGTTGATCAGATTTGCATTTGGACTTAATCACTTTCTCCCCCTTTTTGGCATCATCTGGTAGAAGGAGAGAGACAAGCAATTCCACAGAGGTTTGGATTTCATTGAGTTGATCTTGTTGAGCAGCTTGATTTTTTAGAATATCATATATTTGAGCTTGCTTCTTTTCTTGAGTCTTTTCTATATACCCAATGCGGTCAAAGGATGGTTTAAAAAACCTGTTCTTTTCCAATTTGACATTCATGTCTTGCTGAATAAGTGTTTCTTGAATTTTGTTCACCTTGGCTTGAGTTATTGAGCGTTGAGCTTGAAGGTGCCTTGTACTCAATGCAGTAACTCTGAGCTGTGCTTTGAAATCATCATTCACCAGCAAGCATCTCATCAGCTTTAGCCAGGTGCTCAGCAAGAATATTTGTAGTAGGAACAAAATCAACTTTGTTCCATTCCTTGGTCCACTCTTTTCCTCTTGGAGTTTCACTCCAAGGTACTGGTGCATCATCTCTAACAAAGTTCTTGATTAGATCAGCTTTGCCTAGAACTTGTTGAGGTGCATGTCCTGAAGGACCAGCTGCATCAGTATTTACATTTGTAGCAGCTTCACCAGTATTTTCAGCATTTGTAGCATCAGAACTTACAGAGTCTACAGAATCAGCATCCTCTGATAAAATGATAGTGTGTGAGGCTATAGAGGTTTCAAAATCATCCTCTAAGTTCTGTTCTTTCAGTAAATTCTGATCAACATCCAAATTCTGATGCTCACCTAATATCTGATCTTCATCATCTTGATTCAGAAGAGGTGTTGTTGGAATATCTGCATTGAAATCAGCATCTAAAATTGGTGTTGTTGGTGGAGTATTTTAAAGAATGGTTGGAGCTTCCAAGTACAGAACCTCAGGCACAATCAAGTTGTGAATATCTATTTCAGCACTTGTACCTGGGTCTTCAGCATGTACTTGTTCAAGGATAGGAGACACAGGAGGTGTAGGCACTCTGTCTTGAGCAGTGTCTTCAGCTTGAATTGATGATAGTGGAGGTATAGATTCAGTGGCTTCAACAAATTCTGGTTGTGAAGATGGAAGGGATTCAATCACAATTGGTTCCTTTGGGATCAGAGATTCCTGATCCCTTTCCTTAGTTGCTGCTTCCATATCCTCTAAATCTGACTCAACTGTGTCCCTGTTAGCTCTTTGTTTCTTCCATCTCTTCAAGGGTGGAGAGATTTTGGGAGCTTTATCATCAAAATGTATCTTTCTAAGCCTTTTGAGGGGCCCAGAACTCCCAGTTTCTTGAACTTTCTGAGAAGAGACCCTCTCAGCTACTTCCACAGCTGCTCTAGCAACAGGTTCTGATGGTTGAACCTGTACCTCATCATCATCAGAATCATCTCTTAAAATTATCTTCCTTCTTTTCTGCTGTATCTGAGGAACTGACTGAGTCCTCTTTGCTCTTGAAGAAGAAGACTTCACTTATCACAGGTTCATATGCATGAACCCGTGCTTCAATTGTTTCCTCAAATATCAAAATTTATTATTGACTATTATTAAATCAAAACATTCATCACAGAATAAAGTTAAAAACGATGAAGTAAAGATTAACAAATTTAAATTAAAACATGCACAGTCACATAATTTAAGAAACAAAGACCAAATCTTGCAATTTAAAGAAAATTTCATTAATATATCAGATGAATATATTTCATGAAATTTACCAATTACATGCAAAAATTACAAGATAGTCCTATTCTAAGAATTCTTAACATCAACAGCCTTAGTCCTAGTATAAGAAGACCTAACGACTAGCTTCGTCTGCTGCTGACGAAAAGCACTGCAAGACGGATGATCCGTTCTTGCTGACGGAGAGCTTCTCTCCTTTCCTCTTCCAGACGATCACAATGGAGATGATAGTCCATATAAAAGAATAAGAGGTCTGTGTGAACCTCTTGTGGAACTGAGTTCCAGATCTCTTCAGGAATGACAGTTACATGCCACTCCTGTCGACAATCATCGCAACTCAACTCGATATTGAAAGTATCATAGTTCAGGAGCAAGTTGAAACGAACCAGGATTTTGATGAGTATGTAAAAAGAGTGAGTTTGTGAGAAAATGGAAGATGCATTGGCTGGAATGAATAGTTGGTTTAAATAGCCAATAGAATACCAAGAGATGCGAGGAGTATTTAATAATTACAAGTAAAAATAATGATACCTCGTCTCCCTAGACCAATGTGTAATAATAACAGTCAGTTGAAGATCTAAAGCCAAACTTAATGGGCACGGAAAATAATTAACAATTACTGTGCACATGTAGGTTTTCAAGACATACACGTTAACCACTAACCCATAATAATTATGACTGATTTATCTCACATAAACCAATATTCTGATAAAATATAACCGATCAAGTAGTGACCAAAAATAAATCAAGGAAATAAATATTGCCACGCCAGCATCAGAACTTGATTATTATCAGAATTTAAAGGTCATCAGAATATGGCTTCTTTACTCAAAAAGTGAATGTTTATTTCTGTAATTCTTCATACAAATACTGATATGGTTTCAACAGAACTTAATCATCAGAACTTCCATCAGAACTTGTCCTCAGAATTTATGCAACTGACACTTAAACTGTTCATCTAAAACAACATTGATCACCACAGTAATTTTCATCATTCATATGGAGTGTAAGTGTGTGCATTAAGCTAAATATCAGACAAAAAGTAAAGTCTGATTTACTTCAGTACATCTTAGAAATAAGGCATAACTAAGAACTTTGCTCAAAATCTGTCATTAGTCTGAAGTCTACTATAGAATGAGTTCATGCATGAGTCCACCTCAACTGTTTTGTGCTCATTTTATACATCTTTTGAAATTCCTTTTTATAGTGGCTTCTCGGTATAAGTGAGTCACGACTGCTTATCAGAATTTATGTTGTTATCAAAGTATTTCTCCAGTAATCAGAGAATGTGAAAAGTCACCAAGAAAATTTTATTTTGCTTTTCTAATACATATTACTTAATACCAGCAATGCACTTGGGTCTTCCCTTCCACATACATTTTTCACTAGATCTCAAAGGAGTGCCTGATATTTATTTCTTTTCTTTTTCTTTTGATAAGTGAGGCTTATCAACACTTAGTACATCTAAAAGATTTACCAACATCAGAACTTAACAGATAAGAAGCACTATTCTAGTTTTTGACTTAGTGTAAACCCTATGCTGTGTTTATATAGACACACAGTTATAAGATAATCTTCTAATTGATATCGAATATAAGTCTACATCCTAAAATATATCAACTAGTTATCTTTTCCTCCAAGTATTCTATTCTTCATAGAATTCTTCTCCATGCATATCTCTTCTTGTGTTTGTCTTAATCTTCTTTCCTTCAATCAGCCGCCTTCCTTATCTGAATGTCTTCTTAAGTCCTGATATTATCTCCTGATAAATATCTTCTGATATCTTAAGTTCTGATATCTTAAGTTCTGACTTCAGTATAAGTACTGATTTCCAGTTAAGTCCTGATTTGTCCTGTTAGTTAAGATCTGAAAACTAAACATAAATCATTATTAGACATGATATCACAAATATATCTAACAGATCTCTTTCCCACCCTTGTATTTGAACACCAGTCTTTCAAGGAGATTCTTGTGAGCATCAATTGCTCTCACTTCTTCTAGTTCATCCATGTTCAGATTTATATCTAAAAACTCCTTGATGTCACAGATATATAAAAGATCTCTCTTGCTGACAGTTGGTTGAGTTTTGGTTAAGGTTTTGGTTCTGAGTTTCACAGGCTTAACCTTCTTGATTGCTCTTGTCTTTGTCTTCTTTAGCTTGTTGAAGATTGGTAAATTAAGCTCAGGAAGAGCCAAACTATCCCAGTCTATAGGCTCATCTTTGGGAATTATTGCCTCACCATGAAAGTTCTTTGTAGGATGCACCTTAAATTCATCCTGTACCATTGAGGGCTTGGATGTTTGAGTTGTAGATATAGACTGGTTATAATGTAATCTTCCATCTGATCATCATTGAAGTCCAATCTTCTTTTGGGAAGGATTTTGTATCTAAACTTCCTTTTCTGTTGAGGTTCCTTGTGCATTTTCTTATCTTGATCTTCAGCTACCACGGGTTGTTTCTCAGAAATTTCAGTTGCAGTTTTCACAGCTTGAAGCTTGGCTACTTTAGCAGCTTGCTTTTTCTTCTGTATGAGTTTCTTTTATCTAAAGCAGCTTGTTTCTTTTCTTGCTTGATTCTTTCCTTTTCTTCCTTTTTTGCTTCCGCAAACTGAGGGTGTCCAGCCACCACATATATTTCTTTCCCAATCCTGTAGATCTTAGCAATTCTTCTCTTTAGCATTGAGTCAATTGGATCTGTGAAGAATACAATGGACCTTGCCAACAACTTCTTTTCATCTGGCCTTGGAGTCTCAAACATAAGATCCAAGGGATTCTTGTCAAATGACTTTGGATAATTTCTTTTGGGCTTCAAAACCAAGTTGGCTTTTGGAGACTTTAAACATGAAGGTTGGCCCTTTTTCCAAATTACCTGGACTCATTTCATTCATAGATTTTTGTCTCAATTGAGAGAAGTGAGAAAAGACCTTGTCTTTCTTCTCAATTGGACCAAGCTTCTTCTGAATTTCTTCGTTAATTTGCTTCCACACTTATCATCCAGCTCTTTCTCAACTGCTTCTATATCAATCTTTCTCGGTTTGTCATTTGATTCCATCTTTGCTACTGCTAGATTGATTAGATCAAAGTTATCCATAGCTAGTGGCTTAGTAAAAGCAATTGCTGGCACAATCACTTTACTGACTTGAATGTTGAGCACTTTCTCCCCCTCACTTGTTGACTCCCCTTGACTAACTGAGATGATTGAGTCTTTCTCCCCCTTTTTGTTAGCATCAAGTTGAGTAGAGGTAGAGAGTTGTGCAGCCAGCAACTGTTGAAGCAAACTGGTTTGAGCTTCCTGACTTGCAAGTATCTTGGCCACTGACTTTTCCACATTTGATAGTCTAGAGTCCATGGCCTCAACCTTTTTATTCAAATCAGCTTCTTTCCTTAGCTTTTGAGCTATTTCAGTCATTGTGGTTCCTGGAAGTCTAGCATCCAACCTTGCTACAAAATCATGTTTGACTTCAGAAATTTCTTGTTTGATTGCATCCACACTTTGACTTTGTTGGAGAGCCTGAATCTTGTGCAGCCATAGAGATTCCAGGTGTGCTTTGAGTAACCTTTTTGTGCTGGCACTTGTGGATGCTTGAATTGCTGTTTGGGTGTCATGAATAAGCTTGAATAAGGTGGATTGGAGATGTGAATATGAGCATTCTTTGCTTAGCATCTATGCTGGAATGTCTACATCCCCCCCCCCTATGCTCATGCTATCATCCTCACCATCAGCCCCAAATGATTCTTCAGCTAATTCAAAGTCACTACCAGATGTGGAAGGTATAGCAGTGATGGCATCCTTTGCCCTTTGCATTGAAGCAGTAGTATGCACCAAGTTTAGCATCCTTTCAGCAACCACATTGTCTTGTTCAGCTAAAGCTTGATATGCTGAAACAGGGTGAGTAAATGCCTCAGCTTCATAAGAAACAGAGTCTAAGACAGCTTGATATTCTTACTGAAATAGTTGTTTCTTGTCAGCCTCATTGACATCCATTAACTCACTTACAATGGGCTCTTCCCAAATTTCAGTACCTGCATTTCTCTCATTTTCTCTATATTCTTGCATCAAGGGCTCCCCTTGGCTCACCACCCTCACACCCTCACCTTCACCTACTAAGGTGGAACTCCCCTCACTCACTTTTGCCAGGCTGGAAGAAATAGCCTGCATAATTTCTCTCTTTTCCTCTCCTTTTGCCTGAGAGCAACTCATCCTCTCACTCAATTCACTCCTTTCCCTCAGTCCTAAGAGTGATTGTACTACTACTAAATCATCTGCACTTGTGACGGTTGTTGAAATTTGAAGTGGTGCAGTGATTATCAACGGATGAGGAACTTCCGTCAAAGCAGTTGATTGAAGTGTCAACGGATGACTGCTGTTAAGCACATCCATCGAGATATAATCACTTGGAGACGGATCAACAATAACCATCGAGATGGAAGAAATAAATGAGTTTGGAGTATAGACTACTGTAGAATCTGTGGTGGTTGATTTGAGATTTTGCACAGATGTTTCAGTATACTCGGAAAGAAATGACAAGTGAGCCAACAAATCATATAAAAGATGATGCTCACTTGCTCGGATTTTTGGCTCCTCCATGAGAGTTAAAGATGGAGAATCAGGAATTGATGTATGAATCATGTCTACATCCAGTGATTGTGTGGGTGAGTTTGGTGTGTTTGGTGCTTCTATAATTAAAGATTTTGGCTGTGACTCCACATTTATTGGATCCACATTAAACTGACCTTATGAAGGTGCATGTACTGAGTCTTTGACTGTAGTAGGCACTGTGTGTACACCCTGTGTATCCCCAAGTATTTAGATTTCTTCTTTCTGGCATAAGTTTGGGGTAAGCTAGTGTCCCTTACCCTTTTGGCATGTGCTCTTCACTGAGAGTTTTGTTCAATAGTTACATCATTTTGGGAGGATGCAACTAGCAATGAGCTAATGTCCTTATTAAGCACTGCAATTTGTTGGGAAACTGCAGTGTGGCTAGGCTGGGATTCACTCACCTCTCCAACCTTATCCTTAGGGCTTCTTTGATGTTCACCCTGTCCCTCACCAATCTCACTCTCCTGCACTCTCCCCTCTTGGTGTTTAGTGGATTTTGCAACTGGTTTCTTTTAAGAAAAACCAGAGAGGGCTTTCTTTGATTTGGATTTAGAAACCTTTGGTTTAGTGGCTTGGGTAGGCATCTGTTTGGTCACATTAACAGATTCCATTGCCACGGTTAAAGGCAAATAAACAGGTGGTTGAGAAGTAGTGGTAGAGACAGAAACATTTAACTCACTTACATGAGGCAACTCCATGATTGGCATGTACACAAGTGTAACATCCTTGTGACGATTTACCCTGTTCAAGTCAGCAATAATTCTCCTCTCTTAGACCCAACAATCTAACTAGTTTGTTGGGTTCTCAATAGAGAGGTCCTCAGAAACAAAATTAGCTATCATCATGAAAAATCTAGCATAATAAATATTCTTAGACCTCTTCTTGATATCTCCTAACTTACTCTCTATCTCATAGATAACAGAAGTGCTAAAATTAAAGTACTTATCACTAAGAAGCATATAAAGCATGTGCATAAGTGAATAAGTAACAACATCAAAATTGCTAATTTTACCAGAAAATACTTTAATAACTGAATCAGATAGAAAACTCCATTCTTTTCTAAGACCCATTCTTCTAACATCACCTAACTTAATGGCATCAAGAGCATAGCCCATATAAACTAGCATGTTACTCACATCAGTGTCAGCATGTGGAGCAAGTGTGTTATTTTCAGGCAATTTAAAGCATTTTGCAATAGCATCACAGTTCACACAGTGTTCATTACCTTTGAGAGTGAAGGTAATAGTCTTGTCCTTGGAGTTGAACACTGTTGTAGTCTAAATTTCCTCAACAACTTCACGGTAGATGGTTGAGGATTCAAGCATGACATAATTCAATTTGCAGTTTAGTATGAAGTCCATTATCTTGTGATAATCTTCAGATGCCGGAATCTGCTTGTTCACCAAAGCCACAAAGTTGTTCTTTTCATAGACAAAGCCAGTTGAGGACATGATCTTGACTACTGGTGCCATTATTGTGATTGAGTTTTAGTTGCAGAAAGAAAGAATTTGCTTTGGGAAAGAAGAGAGTTAGAGAAATTGCTTTGAGAATGATAAAAGAAAAGAATAAAAATGAATTTGGTTTTTATACCATCTCAGAAATAAACTATCAAAAGTAATAAAGTAAAATAAAGTAACCAATCAAAATAGCCCAAAATAGCTGTTTAAAAATAAGAAAACTATCAAAATTCTAAGATTATTCATTGAAATATACATACAGGATGCAAGTAAATTCGACGGATAATGCTCAAAACCAACGGCTAGGATTGAGTGCAATTTGAAGGATAATGATAAATATACCCAAAGTAATAATTGATACTTCGACGGATGTTGTGATTCAACGGATAATGAACATCCGTCGAGATATAAATTCTGACTTAGCCAAAATTTTATCTTTGAAAAAGAAATATCAACTTTTACTCTGGCTGCATTTCAACTTGCAAAATTATAAAAAATAATTTAAGGATAATTGAGCATACCTAACTCACTTACCAACCTAGTGAAGGTGGATTCATCAAGTGGCTTGGTAAAGATATCTACAAGTTGCTTCTCACTTGGAATAAATTAAAGTTCCACGGTACCACTCATTACATGTTCCCTAATAAAATGATACTTGATGTCTATGTGCTTTGTTCTTGAATGTTGTAGTGGATTTTCAGTAATGGTAATTGCACTTATATTGTCACAGAAAATAGGAATTCTATCCACTTGCAGACCATAGTCCAACAATTAGTTTTTCATCCATGGAATCTGTGCACAGCAACTACCAGCAGCAATATATTCAGCCTCAGCTTTAGAAGTAAAAACTGAATTTTGCTTTTTACTGAACTAGAATACTAGCTTGTTTCCTAGAAATTGACAGGTTCATGTAGTGCTTTTTCTATCAATTTTGCACCCTGCATAGTCTGCATCTAAATAACCAGTTAGATCAAAACTAGAATCTCTAGGGTATCAAATGCCAAGTTTTGGTGTTCCCTTGAGATATCTGAAAATTCTCTTAATAGCTACTAAATGAGATTCTCTAGGATCAGCCTGAAATCTAGCACAAAGATAAGTAGCAAATATTATATCTGGCCTACTAGATGTTAAGTACAAAAGTGCGCCAAACATGCCTCTATAGCTTGAAATATCCACAGACTTTTCAGTTATGTTTAATTCAAGTTTAGTTGCAGTGGCCATGGGAGTTTTTGCAGATGTGCAATCCATTAGATCAAAATTCTTTAAAAGATCATAAATATATTTGGTTTGACTAATGAATATTCCATCACTAACTTGCCTAACTTGTAAACCCAGAAAGTAAGTTAGTTCTCCCATCATGCTCATTTCATACTTACTTTACATCAATTTGGCAAACTTTTTACAAAGTTTTTATCGGTAGATCCAAATATAATATGATCTACATAGATTTGAACAAGTATACTAGAGCCATGAATATTTCTAAAGAATAAAGTTTTGTCAACAGTACCTCTTGTGAAGTGATTTTCTAAGAGAAACTTTGACAAAGTATCATACCAGGCTCTAGGTGATTGCTTCAATCCATAAAGTGCTTTCAAAAGATAGTAGACATATTCTAGAAAATTTGGATCTTCAAAACCAAGAGGCTGACTAACATAGAATTCCTCCTCCAAATCTCCATTCTGAAAGGCACTTTTGACATCCATTTAATAGACTTTGAAATTGGCATGGGCTGCATAGGCTAAGAAAATTCTGATGGCTTAAATCTTGCAACAGGAGCAAAAGTTTCATCAAAATATATTCCTTCTTGTTGACAGTAGCCCTTAGAAACCAATCTAGCTTTGTTCCTGACAACTATGCCATTTTCATCCATCTTGTTTTTGAATACCCACTTGGTGTCAATTGGATTCTTTCCATTAGGCTTGGGTACTAGCTTACATACCTTGTTCCTTTCAAATTGATTCAGCTCCTCCTGCATAGCTAGAACCCAATCAGGATCCAACAGAGCTTCTTCTACCTTCTTTAGTTCTTCCTTTGATAGAAAGCTACTATGCATACATTCTTCTTGAGTTGCTTTTGTTGTTTGAACTCTAGAAGATGCATCACCCTTAATGAGCTCAAAAGGGTGATCCCTAGTCCATTTTCTCTGTTATGGTAGATTAGCTCTAGATGAAGAGACCTCGTCATTGTCTTAATGTGTGACTGAGTTTTGATTAGAAGAAACTCCCCCTGAGTTTGTGGATCTTTGAATTGAAAAAGGAGTTCTTTCTGATTGTGATCTTATTTGGCTTTCAACGAATGTTGTTCTTTGCCTGTCGACGGATGATGCAGATTGTCTTTCGACGGATGATGCACTTGGTCTTTCAACGGATGTTGAATTATGTGCTTCATTAGTTGTAGATTTTTGTGCATTTTCCTTAGACTTTGGTTCTTGATCACTTTCATCATCACTGTCATCACAAACTATCTCAACATTATCAAATTTGAGGCTTTCATGGAAATCTCCATCTTGCATTACTTAATCTTTTTGTTATCAAACACAACATCTATAGATACCATAACAATGTTGGTTCTTAGATTGTAGACTTTATATTCTTTTCCAACAGCATATCCAACAAAAATTCCTTCATCTGCTTTGACATCAAACTTTCCATGTTAATCAGTTTGATTCCTTAAGATATAGCATTTACAGCCAAAGACATGTAAAAAGTTTAATGTTGGCTTCTTATTCTTGAACAACGGTTAGGGTGTCATGCATTTGGCTTGATTAACCAAAGAAATATTCTGAGTGTAGCATGCAGTATTTATAGCTTCAGCCCAAAAATATGTTGGTAACTTTGATTCTTCCAGCATTGTTCTTGCAGCTTCAATAAGAGACATATTCTCTCTTTCCACCACTCCATTTTGTTGTGGAGTTCTAGCTGCAGAAAACTCATGCATGATCTCATTTTCTTCACAAAATAATCTCATCACAGAATTCTTGAACTCAGTTCCATTGTCACTCCTGATTCTTCTTACTTTTGAAATCGGGATGATTGTTGACTTGCCTTATGTAATTGATGATAATTTCACTAGCTTCATCTTTGGATTTTAGAAAATATATCCAAGAGAACTTTGAGAAATCATCTACAATTACTAGGCAATATCTTTTCCTTGAGATGGACAACACATTGACTGGTCCAAACAAATCCATGTGCAATATTTGCAAAGGTTCTGCAATAGTTGAATCAAGCATCTTTCTGAATGATACTTTAATCTGCTTTTCTTTCTGGCAGGCATCACACAATCCATCCTTTGAAAAATCCACTTGAGGAATACCTCTAACCAAGTCTTTCTTGACTAGCTCATTCATGGTCTTGAAGTTTAGATGGGACAGCTTCTTGTGCCATAGCCAACTTTCATCTTGACTTGCTTTACTGAGAAGACAAGTTACAGATTCTGCATTTGATGAGTTGAAATCAGCTAAGTACACATTTCCTTTTCTCACTCCAGTGAGAACCACTTTGTTGCTCTTCTTGTTGGTCACAACACGGGCTTCAAAATTGAAAGAGACCGAGTTGCCCTTATCACAAAGTTGGCTGATACTCAACAGATTGTGCTTGAGTCCATCCACTAGGGCAACTTCCTCAATGATGACATTATCCTTTGAAATCAAGCCATATCCCACAGTATAACCCTTGCTGTCATCTCCAAAGTGATACTTGGGCCAACTCTTTCGTTGAACTCAGTGAGCATGGTAGAATCTCCAGTCATGTGCCTTGAGCAACCACTATCCAGATACCAAAAATTCTGTATGTTTCCCTACACACATCAAAATCAAATCAAGTTGATTTTGATACCCAAGTTTCCTTGGGTCCTGCCTTGTTAGCCTTTTTCTTACATTTCTTAGATTTGACCTCATTTAACTTGGGTATTTCAGATTCATCCTTAGTCATTTAAGTTGGACCTTTGAAACCATTCACTGAAGCAGAATTGTCAAGCACATTTTGGCATGCTATGTGCAAGCATATTATTCCAGTAAGGCATGCTAAATGGCATTTGAGGCATACTAAATGCAGCATAATAAGGATTAGGTGCAAATGGCATATTGGCAAATTGTGCATTCATATTATGTGCAGGAAAAGCATTCATAGGCATTCCTGACATGTTAGTCATGTTGGAAAAAGAGGGAGGTGCAGACATGGGTGCAGGCTTAGCAAGTTTGCAATTAACAGACAGATGATTAACACTACCACACTTAACAAAGATTTTTCTTGTTGCATATTTATCAGGTATGTAGTTGTTATGTTTGTTAATTCCTACCTTAGCAATTCTATTATTTTTCCTTCTTGATTCTATTTTAACCTCAATCTTTTCTAATCTTTCAATCAATTGCTTGATAGACAAATGACCAACATTGATTCTCTTTTCTTTTCTCACTTGACTTGATTCTCCTAGAACAAAGTTTTTAGAAACTAATCCATATTTATCATTCAACTTAGCTAGCTTAGCTTTGCTAACTGGCTTACTTACTTTCAACGGATGTGGCTCGTTGTCTCTCGATGGATAATCCTTTTGATTATTTGATGGATAATTTTCATCATCCGTCGAATCCACATCAGTTAAAAGTCCTTCAACTAGATTGAAATCAAGCTTCTCTTTGTTCTTTTTCCAGGCTGCATCACAGAAAGATTCTATACCTTAAACTTTAGTGATTTGAGCATGGATATCTCTAGATGATGTCCATAGCCTTAATCACTTCATGTTCTCGTTCAAGTTGCTTTCTTAAAATTTCCTCTTTCTTTAAGGATTCAGTTAGTTCATCCTTAGCAATCTTGCATTCTATTTTCAATTTTTCAAACTCAACAAATTGAGTCTCTAGCACCTTATTTCTCTCACTTAAAAACATATTATTCTCTTTAATTTTTATTATTTTCTTTAGTGAGGGACTTGAGTGTAACACGCAGGTGATATAATTCAGTAGACATGTCATTTATGGCCTTATTACACTCAGCTTTAGATAAATGTGCTAGATTTGTTGTGATTACCTGATTGCTTAATGAACTGGTCTTTGTTTCATCTGACTTGGCCATAAGTGCTAGATTGACATAGCTTGTATCTTCATCATCTTCTAATCCATCTACAGCCTAGTCACTCTCTTGTGTGATAAAAGCTCTTTCCTTTTGTTTGAGCAACTCAAAGTATTTCTGCTTATAGTCAATAGGCTCAAACTTCTTTTTACCAGAATCAGGCTTTCTACATTCACTAGAAAAATGACCCGCCAAGCCACATTTGAAACACTTGAATTTAGACTTATCAACCATGTTTTTGTTTGGCTTAGCTGCTCCAAAATTTTTCTTGAATTTGAGCTTGGCAAATCTCCTGGATAGAAAAGCGAGATGCTCATCTATGTCATCCATGTCATCTTGACTAAGCTGGTCTTCAAGTTCAGCTACTAGTCCTTTTCCTTTGCCTTCACAAACCTTTGAGTTTGGTGCAGATTCAACAGCTTCAACCTTTATCTCCTTATCCTTTTCTTGCTCAGCAACTAGTGCAATGGACCCTCCCTTCTTTCTTCCTTTCTCCATCTTCTCACCTTGCTCTATTTCAAGCTCATAGGTTTTTAGGATACCATATAGTCTGTACAAGGTGAACTCCTTGTAATCTTGAGAGTTTCTTAAAGAGACTGTTATGGGCTTCCATTCCTTTGGCAGAGATATAAGGAATTTAAGGTTCGAGTCTTTTGTATGGTAGATCCTTCCATGCAACTTGAGAGCATTCAGTAGCTTTTGAAATCTACTAAATATATCAGTGAGTGACTCACTTTCTTCACTATAGAAATGCTCATATTGCTGAATCAAGAGTTGCATCTTGTTCTCCCTAACTTGCTCAGTACCATCACAAATAATTTGAATTGTATCTCAAACCTCTTTAGCTGTTTTGGAGTTTATGATGTTGTCAGACATATCACCATTAACACCATTAAACAATATGTTCATGGCCTTTTTTTATCTTTCATGACTTGTTCAATATCTGGATTAGACCATTCATGCCTAGGCTTTGGAACTGATGGTTCATTTCCTGTAGCAGCTCTCATAGGGACATGAGGACCTTTCTCAATGTAGTCCACATAAGCTTAATCTTGAGAAAGAAGATGTAGGTGCATCTTCACCTTCTAGTTGTGATAGTTTTCTTTGTCTAGAAATGCAATTTGCACTCTAGCATCCTTTCTGATCATCTTGTTGATTGTGGTGATCTTTACACTCTTTGTACTTCAAGAGCTTTCTCTGATACCAATTTTTATTCCCAAATAATGTAACAAGAATTATAGAAGGGGGGTTGAATGTAATTCTGGCTTCTTTTTCTGATTTTAAGAATGTTCTTACTTAATATATAACTGTGTTTGATTTTGCAAGAAGTGCGAAATGAAAGTAAAATAGAAATCAAAACACGAAGCACTAAAACCCAAAGCTTTAAAACTTTCTGGTGGATTTGAACTTATCCACCAGAGATATATATAAAGATGATGTAACACCCCCAAATCCGGGGTCGGGGATCCGGGTTGTCACGAGTTCTATTTCCCTTAATAACACCCAATCTTAATACACAATCAACTACTCTGTGCTGTGACCCCACAATAAACACACACACCACAAGTTATAGTCTCAGAGATGAATATCCAAAAATAATCACAAGTCGTTTTATTCCACAATTATATGTCAATACACCTTAAAAGGTTTTCTGGATAAATTTACATTTCTTTGCCATTATTACAATTCATAATATACATAAGTCTGGTACATTATTAGTTGAAAACTTAGCCTATTGGTAATTTCTACCTCAGCTACAGCGGCCTCAACGCTTCCAGAAAGCTGCGGAACGTTTCCTATCCGCTTGCGAATTGGGAGCTTGGTCCTGTTCATCTTGTCTATCTGATGTTGTGTGATGAAAGAAGAAAGCAAGGGTGAGCAGCAAGCCCACCAAAATAATATATATAATGATTAACAATATATGAGCCTTATCATAGTACTCATGAAAGTCTTGGTCAAAAGAAATGAACCAAGTTTGATATCTTAATGCGATGAAGTCGCAAAATATTCAGTATATATACATATATACTTTTCAAAATATTGGAAGTCCTCTTCCATGCATAATATACACAGAGTTCCAGTTTATAACTGTATAAAAATATCGTTGCAAGGTGATCTCATATATCTAACCTTGTCTCAACATTTTTCTGAAAATCTTTGTCATTCATAAGACAATTATTAACTAGATATAAGTTTAAAAGATGAAGTTACCAAATACTTCACTACACTTATATCATTTATAAAGCTACTTGAACTACCATTGTTCAAAGTATAATGAGCCTTCAACAGTTCATCACATAGATGAGACTACGAGACAAGATTTGAATAGATTAAATCTTTAAAATATTATTAAAGGAAATGAAGTTATGATATACTTCATTAAGTCCTGATATATATATACACCTATATATATATACATACGTTTCCTGAAAACCTCTATCATGTAAAGTATAAACAGAATTTCAATATCCAATAAATTTGGAAAGGAAAGAATTTTGGCATAAACCTGATATCTTGCTGATCAGGCAAAGATACCAATAAGTAACCTTTTCTACTAGTAGATGGACGAATTCCCCACTGGTCATCACCCTGGTCGTAATAGGACCTTATGCTGGACTGCCACTCAGCCACTTATGCATTTGATGGACTCCCACTGAGCCACTTACACTATCATGGACGCCCACTGAGCCCATGTTGCTTATGCCGACTCAATAGATGGACTTACTTCCCGAACGTTGGGTAAGTAATCAATTCATTTATCAAAACTACAACCTTGTTGCGAATATAAAATACACCACAGAGCCGGATCCCTCAGGTTTTGAGCGAGTATTTAAATCCCCTTAAAAAGGAAGATCTTAAATATAAAAATGAGTTTTGGGATCCGCTCTAACTTTTAAAAATCATTTTGAAGACTCGAAAATACTTTAAAGAGTGTTTGGAGTAAAGCTGATTTAATGAAGTAAATCAGTCCCCAGTATATTTAGAAAATGTCTGAATATTATTATTTAAATAATATTCCCATAAAGAATAATCTTTATAAAAATTGATAGGGATAAATAAGTCCTGATTTTATAATTAATGGGCTGCTAGGCCCAATAAGAAGATGTATGATATTCAGACCAGAAAGGTTAAGCCTGATGGACCAGATCAGGCCTGGTGGAATAAAAAAGGCCCAAAAGCCCTGATTATTAATTAATTTCGTAATTAATTAATAAGGGAAAAATTCAGATATTGAGAAGAGTCCCGATAAGGATATAAATCCTTATAGATTAGCCTCAAGGGGACCTAAAAGGATAAGGAATCAGCTTCCTACTTCCTAGGACTCCTAAGCCTATTCTAATTATGAGACTTGCCCACCAAGTCTCCTATACCAAGTCCAATTCAAGGACTCCCAACATCTATATAAGGGGCCTCACCCCACAGATCAGAACTACGTTTTTTGGCTTGATTCTCTAATTCACAGAGATACGTAGGCATCTCGTAAAGGCAGATCGAGCCACGAAACACGAGAGCAGCCATTAAAGGCCTTGAGCTCCCGAATCTTAGTAATAAATACAGCAAATAATAACCTTAGTTTTTTATCCATAACATTTGGCGCCGTCTGTGGGAATCACAACAACAACCATGGCGAGAACACGGAGAACAATTGGAGCTCTAGAGGAAGGAACACCAACCCAGGTGATTTCATCAACCGTGGAGGTTCCTCCCCATTCAACTTATGCATCTACTCAGGAGGAAGCCCAGACAGGGGCAACTCAACCCCAGCTACAAGGGACAACTCCCCCAATTCAAGGTACGAATCCTCAAGTTCAACAAATACATATACCTGTGAATTCTCGACCCGTCGGGTATTAATATTCAACTATTGTTACTACTAACCCCCCTTATGGGATGCCCCTTCACCCTGAGGTTGGAGGAAGCGGATATGTTGGGCGAAGCGAAGCACGAGGGCGGTCGCCCCCATATATACGAGGTTTGGGTCCTATCCCTGAGGATGGGGAATTTTCTGGTCCATACACTGAGAGAGACTCCGAATCTTCGGATGATGAAGTGGCCCCGAGAAGGAGGCGTCCTGGAAAAGAGCCAATGGCCGATGGAAGGCAACGCCCCCAAAGCACCTCAGGGGCGAATCCCCAAGAAGTGCAGGAAAGGATCAGGGCTCATGAGGCTGAAATCCAAAGGCTGAGGCGTGATTTGGAGGCTCACCAGGCCACCAGACCCCACATACCTCCTAGGGGGAGAAATCATCCTCCTATCATAGACCTGGATGGTCCGGTAAGAAGAAGGGCTGCTATCCCAAGAACTGATCCAAGAAATCTCCTTCCCCTTGGAGATCCTGATGATCCAACTCCACCTTTCACAGAAGAAATAATGAATACCCATATTTCAAGAAAATTCAAGATGCCCTCTATCAAAGCCTATGATGGCACGGGTGACCCCGCTAATCATGTTAGGACATTCTCTAATGCACTGCTGCTGCAACCCGTGAATGATGCTATAAAGTGTCGGGCCTTCCCTCAAACCCTGTCGGGTATGGCTCAAAGATGGTACAGTCGCTTGCCCCCAAACTCTATTAGATCATTTAGAGAATTAAGTCAGGCTTTTATTAAGCAATTCATCAGTGGAAGAGTCCATGAGAAAAGTTCAGCATATCTTATGAGTCTTGTACAGGGAGCTAAGGAATCCTTGAGGGATTACCTGAATCGTTTTACAAAGGAGGCTTTAAAAGTCCCAGACCTTGATGATAAGGTAGCCATGATAGCACTGCAACAAGGAACTAGGGATGAGTTTTTCAAGATGTCCTTGGCCAAATGACCCCCTGAAAACATGTTGCAACTCCAAGAGAGGGCAGGGAAGTATATCAAGGTTAAAGAAAGCATGAGGAAGACCGTAGTAAGTAATGAGCCCACTGGAGGCAAGAAGTGAAAAACTGATCTGGAGTATATCACTAAGGACAAATATCCTAGAACCGAACAAAACCCTGATTCAACCCCCAAGAAGGGGGGACCTGGGCAAAAGTTCACTGAATACGCTAAGCTGAGTGCTCCTAGAAGTCAGATTTTGATGGAGATTGAGAAAGATAGAGATATTCGCTGGCCTAAGCCCTTGAAGGCTGATCCCGCCAAGCTAGATAAGAGCAAGTATTGTAGGTTTCACAAGGATGTTGGCCATGACACCGATGAGTGTAGGCAATTGAAAGATGAAATTGAGTTTTTAATTCGAAAAGGAAGGTTGAACAAGTATACTGGAGATGGAGGGGACAGAAACAATAATGGAAGGAAGAACTTTGAAGATCATAGGAGGGACCAAGACGATCAGGGGCGGAATCCCCAACCTAGAGGGCCGGTTATAAATGCAATTTTTGGAGGACCACGACGCCCTCGAGGACCTGTGATAAACACGATCTTTGGAGGTCCAACTGCTGCTGGATTGTCCAAAAATTCCAGAAAGGCATACACCAGGGAGGTTATGCATATTGTTGGCGAAGCCCCAAAGAGGGCCAGGACAGAAGTAACATTGGCTTTTGATGATTCCGACCTAGAGGGCGTGAAGTTTCCCCATGATGACCCGCTCGTCATAACACCGATAATAGGAAATAGCCCGGTTAAGAGGGTCCTTGTGGATAATGGTGCTTCTGTGGATATCTTGCTCCATGACACCTTTCTAAGGATGAGGTATAACGACTCCCAGTTGACACCAACCGACATGCCGATATATGGATTTGCTGGAGTAGAATGTCCTGTGGAAGGGATAATCAAATTGCCAACCACCATAGGTACGGAGCCAAGGCAAGCAACGCAGATGCTGGATTTCGTGGTGGTAAAGGCTAGTTCAACTTATAATGCTATCATGGGGAGAACAGGGATACATGCCTTCAAGGCAGTCCCCTCTTCCTACCATTCAGTTATGAAGTTTCCCACCCGAAACGGGATTGGAGAAGAGAGAGGAGATCAAAAAATGGCTAGAAGCTGTTATGTGGCCTCTTTGAGGGCAGATGGAGTCGGGGGCAGGTTCTTCCTATTGAAGATATGGATGTTCGAGAAAATGATGAGGATAGAGGAAGGCCAGCAGAAGAATTGGTTTCGGTTCCTTTAGACCCCAAGAATTCTGAGAGGATGACTTTCATTGGAGCCACATTAGAGGAGCCCCTTAGAGGGAAGTTAGTGAAATTTTTGCAAGAAAATAGTGATGTGTTTGCATGGTCAGCAGCTGATATGCCAGGCATAGACCCGGAGTTAATTACTCACAAGCTAAACGTGGATCCAAGCCGGAAGACAGTGAAACAAAAGAAAAGAATTTTTGCCCCGGAAAGACAAGAGGCTATAAAACAGGAAGTAGAAAAGCTCTTAGAGGCTGGTTTCATTGAGGAGATTCAATTTCCAGAGTGGTTAGCAAACCCTGTAATGGTGAAGAAGGCTAATGGAAAGTGGAGGATGTGTATAGACTTCACTGATTTGAATGATGCATGCCCCAAAGACTGTTTTCCGTTGCCTAGAATTGATACTTTGATTGATGCCACTGCTGGACATGAGATGCTGAGTTTCATGGATGGATTTATCGGATACAACCAGATCAAAATGCATAAGGATGACATTCCAAAGGTATCATTTATCACTGACTTTGGTGTTTATTGTTATCTTGTTATGGCGTTTGGTCTCAAGAATGCAGGAGCCACCTATCAAAGGTTGGTGAATAAAATTTTTAAGGATCTTATTGGCAAGACTATGGAAGTTTATGTTGATGACATGTTAGTCAAGAGTCTAGTAAAGACTGATCATATAACCCATTTAAGGGAAGCTTTTGAGGTCCTGAGGTACCACAAGATGATGTTGAATCCTACGAAGTGTGCTTTCGGAGTAGGATCTGGAAAATTCTTGGGATTGATGGTCTCAAAAAGAGGAATTGAGGCTAACCCCGATAAAATAAAGGCGATCCTGGACATGGAACCACCAAAAACCATCAAGGATGTTCAGAAGATCACAGGAAGGGTTGCTGCGCTAGGACGATTCATCTCCAAGTCAGGAGACAAGTGCTTGTCATTTTTCAAGTCACTAAAGAGCATCAAAGGCTATGTATGGAGTGAGGAAAATCAGAAGGCATTTGAAGAGTTAAAGAAGTATATGGGCCAGGCCCCGTTGTTGGCCAAGCCAGTTCTGAATGAAGTTTTATTCTTGTACTTGGCTGTTTCAGAGAGCGCCTTGAGCGCGGTATTGGTTAAGGAGGAACTGAAGGTCCAGAAACCCGTATACTATGTCAGCAAAATTTTGCATGGCGCTGAGTTGAATTATTCAACTATTGAGAAATTCGCTCTAGCCTTGGTAATGGCTTCAAGAAAACTGCGTCCTTACTTTCAGGCTCATCGGATTGAGGTGCTAACGAATCAGCCACTGAGAAATATCATTCACAGTCCCAAGGCAAGTGGGAGATTGATTAAGTGGGCAATAGAGTTGGGAGAGTTCGATCTCAAGTATAAGCCACGTACGGCCATAAAAGCCCAGGCACTAGCTGACTTCGTGGTGGAATGTACCATACCCAACCAAGAAGTCGGGGGGCAGGAAGATGCCATACCTCAAGACAAGGGAGTCGATAATGAAAGCAAAGAGAAGGATGATAAAGAGTATTGGGTTCTCTATTTTGATGGAGCATCAAAAACAAACTCCAGTGGAGCAGGGTTGGTTTTGCAAAGTCCTGATGGGTTCTTAATTGAGTATGCTATGAAGCTAGACTTCCCAACCATAAATAATGAGGCAGAATATGAAGCCCTGATAGCTGGCCTTGGTCTAGCTGAGACACTTAGAGTCAAAAACTTAAAGGTCCACGGAGACTCAAAGCTTATCATATCCCAGGTAAAGGGAGAATTTGAGGCAAGGGATGATACGATGGCTAAGTATGTACGCCTAGTAAGGGCTGTGATGACTCAATTTAATGAATGCCATGTTGAACACATTCCAAGGGAAGAAAATGCTAAGGCAGATGCGCTATCAAAGTTTGTTTCATCTGAGATAGAAGAAAGTTCAGGAAGTGTATACTTCTGTGTATTGAAGACACGAAGCATAGACGTTAAGCTTGTGGCTCCCATAGGCCTGGGGACGTCATGGATTGATCCCATCAAGGCTCACATTCAGACCGGTTGATTGCCAAGTGATACAACTGAAGCACGGAAGTTAACTATTCGAGCACTAAGGTACTCTTTGATAGATGGGATTCTGTATAAAAGATCTTTCGTGGTTCCTTACTTAAGGTGTCTCAGGCCCGATGAGGCACGCTTGGCTCTTGAGGAAGTGCATGAAGGTATTTGTGGGCAACACCTGGGGGGCAGGGCATTGGCTCATAAGATAACCCGTTTAGGCTTCTATTGGCCAGAAATGATGGCTGATGCCAAAGAATATGTGAAGAAGTGTGATCGCTGTCAGAAGCATGCACCAGTTGTTAGACAACCCCCCGAGATGCTGACCTCTATCAACTCCCCAATCCCCTTTGCTATGTGGGGATGGATATTCTAGGGCCTTTCCCTATGGCTACAGCATAAAGGAAGTTTCTGATTGTAGCCATTGATTATTTCACTAAGTGGATTGAAGCCAAGCCCTTGGCCAAAATCACAACTAAGCAGGTTGCACAATTCCTGTGGGAAAACATTATGTGCCGATATGGGATTCCCCGTATCCTCGTCACTGACAATGGAACACAATTCAACAATGAGGAATTCAAGAAGTATTGTGAAGAAAATGAAATTGAGTTACGGTTCACCTCTGTGGCTCACTCGCAAGCCAATGGGCAAGCGGAGGTAGCAAATCGGATAATCCTGGATGGACTACGGAAGAGGATCGAGAAGTCAAGAAATAATTGGGTGGATAAGATACTTCCAATACTATGGGCCTATAGGACTACCTGTAGAGTCACGACTGGAGCAACTCCCTTCATGTTGGCATATGGGGCAGAAGCAGTGGTTCCCATGGAGATATCACATTCTTCTCCAAGAATTCAAGCTTTCAATGCTGGGGAAAATGAGGAAGGGCAAAGGTTGGCGCTGGACTTAATTGATGAAGTGCGAGATAAGGCACATGCAAAGATAGTAGAGTATCAGAAAAAGGCTTCGTTCTACTACAACCTAAGGGTTAAAGAGAGGTTTTTCAAACAAGGTGATCTAGTCTTGAGAAAAATAGAGGCTTCTGGTGTCGGACAGAAAGGAAAGCTAGCCCCAAATTGGGAAGGGCCGTACAGAGTCAAGAGCGTTCAGGGTAGAGGAACCTACAAGCTGGAAACTATGGATGGTTTTGAAGTCCCGAGGACCTGGCACGCACAAAACCTGAAGGTTTACTACGTGTAAGATAGGCGAAGTACGATTCTCACTTGTCATTGTGACAAGTAGGTTTAAAAGTACCTGGAAGCTTTGCTTGCGTAGGATTTTATATTCCAGTAGAATTTACATTGTCTAGTTATTATTGATTAGGGTCGAACCCATACTATGTAAGGTTTTGAAAAACCAGACTTCATATTAAAGAGTTTGAAATTATTTCAATCCAAGGATGTTTAAGATTCAAATGCATATTAAGATTGTAAAGTCAAAACAGAAAGAGGCAAGAAAAGCAACATATAAAATATAAGCCCCGAAGGGTAATAAGTTCTGAATACGATTAAGTCAATACATAGAAAGCCACAATGGGCCAAACAAGAAAAACAAAATACTCAAAGATCCTTGAAGAAGTCATCATCGATGTTTCCTTCATCGGCAGCAGAAGAAGGAACTGGAACAGGATCAGCACCTCGAGGAGAAACAGCTTCGGCCTCAGCAGAAGAAACAAGAATAGGAGAAAGAGGGATATCATCAAGAAGAGGCTCTTTCCCAGGAATATCAGGGACTGGATAGGTAGTGAGAGTCACCTCCGGAATCTTCTTCCCAATCTCCTCTACTATCTGCTCCCAACAGCTAGAAAAGGTCTCCGGGAAGTTAGCATCGTACTCAGCATTTAGGACATCCTGAAAGTCCTGAGATGCCTTATACTCAGCTATCACCTCAGCTCGGGCCCTTTGAGCATCCAGCTCCAGCTTACGAACTTTCTCCTTCTCATCCGCCGGCTCCTTCTCTACCTCACGGAAACGAGTGAAGTTGGCCTCGGAAGCCTTGAGGTACCTATCCCTGTCCCTCTCAGCAATAGTTAGGCTGGTCCTCACATCCTTCAAATTGTGAAGGGCAGCCTGGAGATAGGTATTCATCTGCACGAACATATCAAAGTACAGTAAGTAATTAAAAAAATAGTTAAAAAAGGAAGAGGCTTACAGAAGCCACGGCCTGAGCACCCAGACGCTCAATCTGTAGGTCATCAGAAGACTCTACGATCTCAGCCCTGTCACGAGGCGTGATCACACTCTGAGACCAAACGGCGGCAGCCTCGGAACTCCCTACCACCGTGTCCCTCCTCTGAAGGCCCCAAGTGACGGTGAAGGGAGAGGTATCTTCATCAAGGCTAGGAGGCCTCTGGGATAAAAAGGTAGGGACGGCCTCCTGAACCGTGACTAAAGGGCCGTCACCAATCCTAACCCGCTTGTCGCGGTGCGTCTCAATAGCAGAGCCCTTGGCGGCGCGGGCCTCCCGCTTCTTGAAGATCGTGTCCAAAGCGGCCCTAGCTGCAGGCAAATACGAGCATGTAAGAAAAAGGACAAATAGAGAATGGAGAAAATGGAACAAAAAGGGGAAAGAAATACCCTCGGGACCAAGGTCACTTAGACCTAAACCTTGCAAATTACCCTCTGAAAGGATGAGAGCGCAATGGTGCAAGTTATCAGCAGTAATGGCATTGATGGCCGCATCCTCATCTATCCCCAATTTTAGGTCTCTTAAAGACCCGTCTATACTTTTTGAGAAGTTGGGCCTGAAAAAATGGTCCCAACCCTCCTCGGAATCCAGAAATACATAAAACCACTCACTCTTCCATGTTGGATATGAGTCGGGATTGGTGCCAGAAATAAAGCAGGAACGAGCCAAGGATCTATGAACTATTTTGACCCATCCTTGGTCCTCAGAAGCATTTACAAATTTAAATAAATAATGAAAGACACAAACATTTGGCTCAAAACCGTGTTTACGGGATTGGGCCATATAACAGTGAATAAAACGCCAAGAGTTGGGTGTGAGTTGGGTCGGACAGACTCGGGCCTCAGCCAAAAGGCGAAAAACAAAAGGATGAGGAGGTAGGCAAAAACCAGCATAGAAGGTTTCCTTATAGACCCGAATGGCCCCAGGTTTTGGGTAGCAGGCCCTATCATTTGGGCCTGGAGCCTCGGCCCTATAAGGGTGAGAAATGCCAAAAAGGTGGGCTATGGTACCTACTTGATCTGGACCAAATCTAGAAGGATAATTATATGCATCTAAGTGTAACATGTTAGGAAAGGCTTGCCTGAATTCGGTTAAAAGATCCCTAAGAGAAATAACTGAGGAATGTACAAGAGATTTTTTACCTCGGCTGGCCCTAGAGGGACGGGCAACAGCTTGGGGGACATGGGAGTGAGATGAATCAGAATCCGCCATGGATGAAGACAAAAACCCAGGAAGCTCTTGAAAGTAAGTGAAGAAGATGAAGATTCAAACGGAATCTTCAAAATAAGCCCAGAAAGCGGCGGAGTAGAAAGCCGGAAATCGCTTGGAGGTGGCGATTCTTGAGAGACTAATTGCAGAGTTGAAGTTTAGAAATTTTTGTGAAAGTGAAGTGTGAGAAATGAACTCACACTCCACCTCTTATATAGAGGAGCTCAAAGATGCACAAACGGGCCTGGGCCTAAGAAAAAGGCGGGAAGCCCATAAGATTTGAATTTTGAAAAGATTTAAAATCAAACTTCATTGAATGAATCAAGGCTCGAACAGCCTCAACAAACGCCCAGGGTACATTATCCCAAGCCGTTGTTAGAAGTGTGGCTCCTAGGCGTGGTACAACAACGCCCAGGAAGCATCTGTCCTCAACAACGCCCAGGATGCATCGTCCCTAGCCATTGTTAGAAGTGTGGCTCCTAGGCGTGATACAACAACGCCCAGGAAGCATCTGTCCTCAACAACGCCCAGGATGCATCATCCCTAGCCGTTGTTAGAAGTGTGGCTCCTAGGCGTGGTACAACAACGCCCAGGAAGCATCTGTCCTCAACAACGCCCAGGATGCATTGTCCCTAGCCGTTGTGAGGAGTGTGGCTCCTAGGCGTGGATCAACAACGCCCAGGAAGCATCTGTCTCCAACAACGCCCAGGACGCAAGTTTCCTAGACGTTGTTAGAAAACTGTCTCCTAGGCGTGGGTGCACGACGTCTAGGATCTATGAATGCATCAGCCTCCAACAACGCCCAGGACGCAAGTTTCCTAGACGTTGTTAGGAAACTGTCTCCTAGGCGTGGATCAACAACGCCTAGGATGTATTGAGCAACAAAAGTTCTATTTTTCTGATCATTTAATTAGAAATTAGGGAAAAAATCCAAGGAAATTCCTTAAATATTTTCTGAAAAATGTTAATATTTTCAGAAATAAGGAATAAATCCAGAAAATTAAAGGATAAATCCCAGAAATTAGGGAAAAAATCCAGAAAAATAAGGAAATTCCTTAAATATTTTCTGAAAAATGTTAATATTTTCAGAAATAAGGAATAAATCCAGAAAATTAAAGGATAAATCCCAGAAATTAGGGAAAAATCCAGAAATTAAGGATAAATCCCAGTAAATTAGGGAAAAATCCAGAAAATTAAGGAAAATTCCCAAAAATTAGGGAAAAATTCCTGGAAATTAAGATGATTCCTGAATAAAAGGAAGATTCATTGTAAATGTATAGGTCGCTCCACACTTTACGCAAAAATGAAACCCTGTAAGGGAATGATTAGATTTAACTTATGCGAAACCTAATCAATGTTTCCCAAAAGTTGGGGGGCAAATGATAGGGATAAATAAGTCCTGATTTTATAATTAATGGGCTGCTAGGCCCAATAAGAAGATGTATGATATTCAGACCAGAAAGGTTAAGCCTGATGGACCATATCAGGCCTGGTGGAATAAAAAAGGCCCAAAAGCCCTGATTATTAATTAATTTCGTAATTAATTAATAAGGGAAAAATCAGATATTGAGAAGAGTCCCGATAAGGATATAAATCCTTATAGATTAGCCTCAAGGGGACCTAAAAGGATAAGGAATCAGCTTCCTAATTCTAGGACTCCTAAGCCTATTCTAATTATGAGACTTGCCCACCAAGTCTCCTATACCAAGTCCAATTCAAGGACTCCCAACATCTATATAAGGGGCCTCACCCCACAGATCAGAACTACGTTTTTTGGCTTGATTCTCTAATTCACAGAGATACGTAGGCATCTCATAAAGGCAGATCGAGCCACGAAATACGAGAGCAGCCATTAAAGGCCTTGAGCTCCCGAATCTTAGTAATAAATACAGCAAATAATAACCTTAGTTTTTTATCCATAACAAAAATAATTGAAGTAGAAGTATTAAAACTTATACTTGAAACGAGTATTAAATAACCAAAGATATACTTATACGAAAGTACTATCTTTATTTGAATAATCGAAAATAAGTTTGATTATTGACACCTTATTCTTTAATAAAATAAAGAATATATTGCAGTAATAAGCGGAGTCATAATACCTCGAATGAATATTATAAATAATATTCATAAAATAAAGGAGTCATACATCCTCAAATGAATATCCAATTAATAATCATTAATAATATAAACTGAGTCATAAGCCCTCGAATGAATATTCAAATAATATTCAATAATAAAATAAAGTTAAAGTTATCGAATAAACATTATTCGATTAATAGTTTGAAAACTATAACCATATATATATAAAAATATATATATATATATATTATCCTCGGGAACATCGACTCCCGGTTTAGAAATATGTTTTCACCTTTGGGTCCCTATACTAAGGGTATATGCAAATTACCGCTATCCTCTAGCATAGGTATTATCAACTGAATCAACAGATATATATGGAAAGAATACGAAACAGGCATGCATATATATATACCATAGCAGCATGCTTCAATATATTGCAACATTTGCTAATTAACCAACATGCATCTATCGCAAGATAATGCATATACATATATACATCACAACAACAGTTATAACGGGTAGAAAACTTGCCTGAGCGACTTGGGGTGATAAAAGGCTCGGGACGAGTCTGGTAACCTATAAACAACAAGTAAGTTGGAATTAAACCAAAGTCACTTGTAAATCTATACTTTAACTAACTTAGACTCTAACGCTTGTTTTGCGCTTACTGACTCGCTTAAGTCACTCGGGTACCCTCGGCTCCACCATTTTTAGTAATTTAACCTTTACGAGTTTTAAGGCGATTCCTTCGCGAGTGTCTTACCAACTGCCTAACACACTTACCATAAATGTTTCATACATTAATTAACCCTTTTTGGTCTTTAACCTATGTTTCAAAGTAAGGCGAGGGGAAAAGTTTCGTTCGCGAAACGCCGTTACATGAAACGGTCGTTTCTCCTAAACCGTGCATCGGAATCGAACGAACTACATATCAAAACGAAGCTCGTAACATGAGCTATCTAAACATGGTAATGGTCATAATCTAGCAGGGGGTTCTCGGGTCCTAATGTTGTGCAAAAAAACAGTCTAAAGAAAATTGGACGTTACGACAGCTATGTTTACGCGATTTCCAAATTTTAAACCATTCAAAACCAACCCAATTCAACCTCAAATCCAACATACAACCAACATCCATCCTTATCACATCATAACAACCCCAACCAATTCAATTTTAACATTCATACTTATGCCTAAGCTTAACTTTAACCATACTTAAGTTCTTTTAATCAAAACAACAACATTTACCATTCCATTTCAATACCATTTCAATCCCAAACTCTAAATCACAAACATCAAGCTACAATATCACCCTACTAATCAAAATCATCTTATAATACATAGGAATCTAGGGTTTGGAGATGATATACCTTTCTTGAAGTGGTAGGAGTAGCTAGGAAGCCTTAAGAAGCTTTGAGAAGTCTTAGGAATGCTTGGATCTTCAAGGAAAACAAGAAAAATTTCAAGTTAAAAACTTGAAAACACTATTCATTGTCTTCTTCTTTGATTAAATGAAGAAGATTGAGAAGGAATTGATGGCTTAAACTCATGATATAGCACTAACTAAGCATGAAGATGATTAGGGAATTAACTCACCAATTTAGGAAGCTTGGATCTTTGATTTTGAATTTTCTTGCCTTTTGCAATAGTAAAAAGCCGAGAGCTCTCAAGAACAAAGCCTTGGTTTCTTTTTGATTTTGATGAAGAATGAATTTGCTTGGCTTGGTTGATTTGTTTTTGTGTTTGATTTAGTCAATTACCTATTTGCCCTTGATTTTGTGTGGTTAAAAAGCCACCACATCTCCTTCCTTCCCATGTCATGCCTATGTCATGTTGTGATGTCATCCTTCCCTCTTTGTCCTCCTCTCATTGGTTGGGTGACATCACTCACTCTAATCCCTTTGATTAACTTCCTAATTGTTTGCCTAATGACCGCTGATCTGTTATACGGTTCGCTTAACTTTCGTTTTCGTTTATGGTTTGAGGGATCATACCCGGGATCTTATTACTTAGGTTCCCTTAACCTTTCTCAATATATTATATTCCTTTTATGATCCTCTCTTATAATCCTTTAATTTAAATCCTTCTTATCTTGTTACCTTATACTCAATTCTTTTCGTATCTAGTGGATTTCCAGGAAAAATCAAAGTGTTCGTAATTGGATTCTGACGATCTTTGCATACACTTATATACCATATAAAGTACTAATAAAATCTCAGAATATCCATATCAGAACCCCTACATAGTGTGGCATGAAAAGTTTTCTTATTCAACAAAAACACTATTCATAAGGGTTTCAAAAATTTCCCAAAAATTGGGGTTATTACAGTCTCCCCTCCTTAAAAGGATTCCGTCCCGGAATCAAATAGAAAATGAATAGGGATACTCTCTTAGCATTGCACTTTCTAACTCTCGAGTAAATTTTCCCACATTGTGGTTCTACCATCAAACTCCGCCTAGTTTGATAACCCTTCTCCTAAGTACTTGTTCCTTTTCACTCTATAACCCTTCCTGGTTGCTCCATATAGGTTACGTCTGGTTGCATGTCTATGCGCTCATATGTCCCTATTTATCTGGCATCCGAATTACACTTCCTTAACATTGATACGTGAAACACGTTATGACTTGCTACATGTTCTGGGGTAAGGCTAGCTCATATGCTAACTTCCCAATACTTCTTAATATATCCAAGGGTCCAACAATTGGTGGACTTAGCTTTCCTTTCTTTCCGAATCTCATTAATTCTTTTCAAGGGAATACTTTTAACAATACAAGGTTCCCTCCTTCCTATTCTTTGTCCTTTCGTGTCAAATCGACATACTTCTTATGTCCTTCCTGGCTACTACCAGTCGTCCTCTGATTAGATCTATTATATCCATGGTCCTTTGGACTACTGCGGGTCCGAGCATCTTACGCTCTACAACTTCATCCTAACATAAGGGAGATCGACATTGTCTTCCCTCAAGGATCTCATAAGGCGATATCTCAATACTGACATATGATCTATTGTCGTAAGATAACTTAATCCGCGTTAAGTGATCATTCCAAATTCTTTCAAGTCTATTGCACAGACTCTCATTATAGCTTCTAGCATTATAGCTTTTGCTTCTCACTACCCATTCTTTTCCAGTTCGTAATCGCTACTACCCTCCGTTCCTAATATTATACCGGTTACACTTTTGCTCATTAGCATTCTATAACCTTTTAATAACCTCGTCAACCTTAGTATCACGAATGTGTTTCCATTCCGAATACCACCACAACTTTACTACTCCTTTTTCAGCTGCTTCTATCTTCGAAAGCTTAGTCCTTCATATAGAAGTAATAGAATTTATTGAGAGATCACTATGATCATGAACACTTGTTATATCGCATAGTTAGTACAGCAGGTGGCCAGCCTTTAGTACTTGACAAGCAATTAAATAATAGATGGTATCCTACTAGGCTTCTATCACACAGATAGATAGTCATTCGGCAATACCTCCCCTTCTGGAAGGGTTGTTCTTCCCAGCTTATATGAAATAAAAAGAAGAGAAAAGAACGAATTGAAGAGAATTGTATATACGTACCAAAAATTTTATTGCCATAAAATATCTGGCTTGGAATCTACCTCTGAACTATAGAGGTCTGTCATAGGAGAACAAAACATATATGTATTTATATCAACATCAAGTATTATAGCATCGTATTTCACATGCCTAAATATTTTCGCTATCCCGTCCATCATTCTATGGACCCATGCTCTTCCTCGAGCTTATACACAATTACCTTTGAAACTCCCTCGACATCGAAAATCGAATCTGGGATCTCATTCTATATATCACCGTTACTAGGATTCTATGCTCGCACCGCAACCTTCCTCATATAGTAATACGACTCTCTATTGATAAGAAGGAGTAAATATTCAATAGGTAGATACTCTACTTAATTAGTCTATCAATGATTGTAAGTCACATGTCATAGCCTATTTGTATATTCGAGGATTCAACTCAACTCAAATAAGAATGTAATAAGTAAATAGTGGAACTACCGTCAGAGAGATCTCGCAAAGTAATATCTGTCAAAGGATTCAGAGACAATGTTCATCTACAGACTTGAGGAGTTAATTCACTGGAAGAAGTTCAAGAAGTTGATCATGCCTCAGTGATATAAATCAAGATCGTGGATTTAATCAAGTGACAGAGATCTCGTCAGGGTATCAATAAATTACAAGGATTTAATCTGAAGAAAATCAAAGTGTCAAAGTCAAGACATGAAGAAACGTCACGGAAGTTAGTCACTTATGAACCAGACAGTACATCGAGTGTCAACGTTGAAGTGGTGGAATTGATTCATAATTTTCAGTGATTTTCAGAAGATTTGCAGAAGAATGGTTGCTGCTCAAGACTAGAATTAATTCTCTATTAATTAATTAAGTCATCTAATTTAATTAAGAAAATAAATTATATCTGCGAAGAATAATTTATTTATTAATTGAATTAATTGATTAATTAATTCTGAATTAATTCTAGGAATTTTCAGAAGTTTAATTGGATTAAATTCAAGCATTAAATCAGCAAGACAATCGAAAATGAACTAGCATGACAATCAGGATTGTCATACCGATTGTCATGCTAGGCCATTGTCAATTGTCTCACCGAAAGTTACTCTAGGAGGATGATTGTCTTGCTAGTTCATTCTGATTGTCATGCTAGTTCATTCAGATTGTCTTGCTAGTTCATTCAATTGTCCTACCGAAAGTCTTGCCAGCTATAGGATTGTCATGCCAATTCAATTCTATTGGTTTGTTGATTAAAAAGAAGCAGAAGACCTTCTTTCAATTATCTATCATTAAAACAGAAGAACAAAGAACTAAGAAAAGCAGCCGCCTTGAAATATTACATTTTTCATCTGTTTAATCCAAGATTAAATTTCTAGATTGTAAAGTTAAATCCAATCAACTAGAAATCTTTATCTTGTTCTTGTGTAACAATCTAGCGGATCAAAATCCCTAGAACTTAATCTCAAATCGCGTTTAGCATTTGATTCTAATTATTGCAAAAATAGAAAAAGTTCATGTCGAATTTATTCTAGATTTGTGATAATTGATTTGAGATTAATACCTTGTAATCGATACAGTTGTTGTAACACATTTCAAGTTTAATAATATTTTTATTTAACTTGAATTTTGTTTCACATTTTTTATTCCGCATTTTACTCGATTATTTGGTAACGTTTGTATTCAACCCCCCTTCTACAAATACATTGGGACCCAACAATTGGTATCAGAGCCTTCTGATTAACGAACAAATCAAGATCCTAGACTTTTGTGATTTTTCAACTCTTTGAATTTTTATTCATTCAAAAATTCATAATGACTTCACATAAAGTTGGAACCGTTAAAATTCCACAATTTGATAATGAGAATTATATTATGTGGAAGAAGAAGATGCTCTTATTTTTACAAGTTGCAAATCCCAAATATTCAAACTTGTTAAAGAAGGGTATAAAAACTCCGATGGTTATTGAACCGGAGGTAATAATAGATGGTGTGGTGACTACTAAAGCTAGAACCTATCCAAAAGAGCCCGAAGATTTTACTCCTGCTGAGAAGGAAGAAACCTCCTTGGATGCCAGCCTTCAATTAATATTAATTGATTCCCTTGATCCTTTGATGAACAGACATGTGATGAACTGTAAAAATTCTAAACACATGTGGGAAACTATTAAGGTAATTAATGAAGGCACAGAGGAAGTTAGGGAGAACAAGTTGGAAATCCTAACCTCTGAATATGAACATTTCAAATCAAATCCAGGAGAAGGAATTACTGAAGTGTTTGAGAGGTACAATGCGTTGATCAACAACCTGAACATCAATGGAAAGTATTATTCAATCAGGGAGGTCAACAAAAAGTTCCTTTTAACACTGCCAGCTCATCTTGAACATAGAATCACTGCCATTAGAGAAGCTAGAGATCTGAGTGAGATTTCTCTGGACAGACTCTATGGAGTGTTAAAAACCTATGAGTTGGAGCAGATTCAACAGAAGGAAGTCTACGGGAATGATAGAATGGTCAGCACATCTACTGCACTTGTAGCTGAAGGTCAACAACAACAACAATCTCAACCGTTAGAAAGAATGGTACAGTTTTCCAAGGGTGAGGAAAATGAGTTAGTAGCAGAATATGATCCTCCTACTACAAATCAATCGAGTGATGATTTTTATTCCTTGGAAGAGCTGGAGCAATTGGAAGACGAGTCAATGGCCCAAATTGTCAAGAGATTCTCCCATGTCAGATTCAAGAGGAATCCCAAGCTGAAGTACAAGTCCAACTACAACAAATTCCAGAAAGGTGGATCTTCATCCTCTAACACCAGCAGTGGTGGATACCAAACAGGGATGGTTGATCGGGGCACCATTAGATGCTATAACTGCAATGAGTTGGGACACTTTGCCACAGAATGTAGGAAGCCAAAGCAAGTAAGAAAGAACTCTGAAAGGGCTTATCTGGCAAAGGGAAGAAGCTGGGATGATACTGACAGTGAAGATGAAGAAGAAGGAAATCTTGCTCTTATGGCTGTTGATGGAAAAACTTCATCGTCAAGAATAGAGGTAAAACTTTCTGATGCTGAAATGGTTTATCATCTAAGAGGTAACTTAGATTGTGCACGTCGTGATAATGAACTGTTAAGTTTAAAGATCACAGACCTTGAGAAAGAGGTCAATGAATTAAGACTTGTGCATATTAATCAAGACAAATTAAAAGAACAGGTATCTTTTCTAGAGAATAGAGTTGACTGTTATAGAAAACTCGAAACTATTCTCAAAGACAAGATCACCGGTCTTGAGACTAAGGTTAGAGCCTACTTCAATTCTTGTTCGAAGGCTAAAGAGTTCTACAGTAAGCAAGCTGTTAATCAAACATCTGGAATAGGATATGATTACAATGCTGCTATTGGAGAATTAGGCATAAACTCCCCTCCTCATGTCTGTGCTAAAGGGAGGGAAGTACCATATGTGCTTAAGGGTGTTGATGAACCCCTCTATAAAGCATCAATTGCTGAACCATTTGATACGACCTCTTCTGTTATTCAAGAAGAAATACGTGCTGAGGATCATGCTTATGAGAAGATTATTTCCAAGTCAAGTGAGTCGAAAGTTCCAGTCAAAGTTGTGAAAGCAACTGAGACTAACTCAGACACACATGAGTTGGATAACAATAATGCCATGTCTACCATGCATAAATTACCTGCTGTTAATCACTCTCATAAAGCATGTGGTGTTGCTAATTGTATGTCTTGTGCTTTTAATATGATGTATGCTTATTTTAATGGTAAGCATGTGTCTAATGATAAGACTACTCCTCGTCAGCATGTGAATAACAAGAAGCATGATAGGTCTAAGACTGCCAGTCCTTCTAAGGCTAGAAAGGAGACATTTGTGCCTAAGCTTAAACAGAAATTTGTTAAGGCTGTTTACAAGGTCAAATGTTCAGTCATTGAGAAAGTTGAGACAATTAAAATTAAAAATGTTGTTTTGCCTGACAAAGGATAGTTCTACAAGTATGCCGGGCCCAACCAAGTTTGGGTTCCGAAGAAGATCTAATCCATTTGTAGTGCAGGGCATTAAACAAGTATAACCGGTAGTGTGGATTCTTGATAGTGGATCATCAAGACATATGACCGGAGATAGAGCCCTGCTATCAAATGTGGTTGAGAAAGCTGGCCCCTGGTTACCTTTGGAGATAACAGCAAAGGTTTATCTGAGGGATATGGCTGTTTGCAAGCTGGGAATGTTATCATTGTAATTTTGTATATTGTGCTAGGTTATTATCAGGAAGCAGTATCTAACATATAGCACCAGTGACGAGACTTGAGAATATTACGACATATCAGACACCTGCTGCACATTACACTTGGAATTGTACTCTAGTAAGATGTGTACAAGTGTACTCCTGATTGGTGAGTCAAAAGAGGAAGTCAGTGCACCACAGTTCATGGACTTTGCATCTGCAGATCTATTGGACTATGCAATTTCTTCTTCACAATCTCACTTCAGGTTGGTATGAACTAGTATACTACTCAAGCAATCGTCAAGGACATGGTATGACACTCTAACAGAAGTTATAATTTTATATGAATAAGTAGAGTCGTCATATTAATAACTATACTATCACTAGGCACAATCATATTGTTTTATATGTGCAGTGATATATTGATAATGCAACATAACAATTAGTATCTAAAGTACTTGACAAGTATCGGTCAATGATATCTTGTTAACATTATGTTGCAGATATTTGTAAGCTTTTGACATGAATGAGAATTACTTAGACTTTACCCTAAGTGATCAATATTTTATCAAAAACTCATTCATATTGAAAAACAAAATCAAACTTCTTTCTACATTAGTGATTTCTTATTTCATATAAAATCTTTTGAAATCACTATTGTAAATCATTTTCTCTCTATTACCATATGTTCTGTGTTACAGGTTCAGTCTCCAATGACTTTCTTTCATTGACAGTCATGAGGTTGAAAACCCACAACGTCTATCCCAGACTGTAAAGACAAACACAAAAACAGAACCAACCAACACTCTCTTACCACTAAATGTAGTATGAATGAGTGTGAGGGAGATAGTGCCTTAGTGCACCACATAAGGAAGGTTCTGTAGTCAACCCAGTAGCTCTGTCTCCTACATAGATGAGTAGTATTTAAACCGAGACAACTGCTAACCCCCATACATCTTCTAAAAAAGATGTAATGGTTGAAAAGGCACAAAATCAGTTACTAGATTCATTCTCTCAACAGGGTGAGTCTATTGAATTTTGCCTGTCGGCCAAGGTATCCGATGTAGTGTCACCACTTCAAACATAATCAATTCTTGATGCACAAGGAGAGGTTACACACACAAAGGATGAGTTGACGGAAACAAGAGTTTCGACCATTTTAAGGTCAGATTCGATTGTTCAAGGTTCGTTAGTGGACCAATTGCCTTTACAGGCGTTAGGAGAGGATACTGATCCAAAAGCCATATGTCAGTGGTCAGTGTCTACCTCCCCAGGCTTAAATCCCCTGGATGCATCTGCGGATAGTGGATCTGACATAGGTGCAGATCGGCAACTTGTTGACAATGATTCAGATATTACCTGATAAGTCACAAGGAAGTGTCTTCACAGACATTAGAAGGGAACTTTGATCTTTATGCTAAAATCGTTGGATCATTGTTTACCTTCCCAGAATTCGAATCTGGAACCCTAAAAGGGAAACTAGCAACTTGTAGATTATGACTCAGATTTATCTGACGAGTTTAACAAGGATGGGGATTTGTGAACTCCCATTGCACCACCTGTGACCTCCTTAAAGGATGGCTAAGGTGATTTTCCTTGCAGGTACAACTGATTTTTGGAGCTATGAGAGAAGAGTGATACACTGGTGAGAATGAGTGTAAACACGAGTGGAGAGAAGAGTGATACACTGGTGAGAATGAGTGTAAACACGAGTGGAGAGAAGAGTGATACACTGGTGAGAATGAGTGTAAACACGAGTGGAAAGAAGAGTGATACACTGGTGAGAATGAGTGTAAACACGAGTGGAGAGAAGAGTGAAACACATGTGAGGTACACTAAAACACAATCACACACTCACAGTGAGGAAGAAAGAGAAACACTTGTTATTTCTTTTCCAACCAAGTGAAATATGAGAACTCCTTCAGACGACGGCATACATTCCTTCTTTAAGGGGGAGATAAAAGCTTAAGTAATAGTTTGGAGGATTCCTCAACTAAGGGGGAGAAATAGCAGGGAGGAAGAAAAAGATCCTACATGTACACTACACCACACCATTGTTGTTTCTAACTACGGATCCTATTGTACGGGAGAGGTGGTAAACACAAGGTGATTTTCTGATAAGGGAAGAAGCTGTTAGGGGAGTACCATTGATTTTTTATCTGCGGATCCTATTGTACGGGAGAGGTGGTAAAACGAAGGTGATCTTCTTTAATCAGTTGATTCTCATAGGGGGAGAAGCAAGAGATATGGGCTTCTCAACAGGAAATGTGGTTGTACAAATGAAGATGAAACTACTTGAAGATATGTTCAGTCTAGAGGAACATCTACTTGGAATCTGGAAAATGTTAAATCTCATCCAGAACTTTTCTACTATTTACTTTGCATGTATGTTTATATCTTTTTCTTATTTGTTAGTTGAGTTATCCTCTAGGTATTTGTGTGTTATTGTCTAACAAACAAATAGGGGGAGATTGTAAGTCACATGTCATAGCCTATTTGTATATTCGAGGATTCAACTCAACTCAAATAAGAATGTAATAAGTAAATAGTGGAACTACCGTCAGAGAGATCTCGCAAAGTAATATCTGTCAAAGGATTCAGAGACAATGTTCATCTACAGACTTGAGGAGTTAATTCACTGGAAGAAGTTCAAGAAGTTGATCATGCCTCAGTGATATAAATCAAGATCGTGGATTTAATCAAGTGACAGAGATCTCGTCAGGGTATCAATAAATTACAAGGATTTAATCTGAAGAAAATCAAAGTGTCAAAGTCAAGACATGAAGAAACGTCACGGAAGTTAGTCACTTATGAACCAGACAGTACATCGAGTGTCAACGTTGAAGTGGTGGAATTGATTCATAATTTTCAGTGATTTTCAGAAGATTTGCAGAAGAATGGTTGCTGCTCAAGACTAGAATTAATTCTCTATTAATTAATTAAGTCATCTAATTTAATTAAGAAAATAAATTATATCTGCGAAGAATAATTTATTTATTAATTGAATTAATTGATTAATTAATTCTGAATTAATTCTAGGAATTTTCAGAAGTTTAATTGGATTAAATTCAAGCATTAAATCAGCAAGACAATTGAAAATGAACTAGCATGACAATCAGGATTGTCATACCGATTGTCATGCTAGGCCATTGTCAATTGTCTCACCGAAAATTACTCTAGGAGGATGATTGTCTTGCTAGTTCATTCTGATTGTCATGCTAGTTCATTCAGATTGTCTTGCTAGTTCATTCAATTGTCCTACCGAAAGTCTTGCCAGCTATAGGATTGTCATGCCAATTCAATTCTATTGGTTTGTTGATTAAAAAGAAGCAGAAGACCTTCTTTCAATTATCTATCATTAAAACAGAAGAATAAAGAACAAGAAAAGCAGCCGCCTTGAAATATTACATTTTTCATCTGTTTAATCCAAGATTAAATTTCTAGATTGTAAAGTTAAATCCAATCAACTAGAAATCTTTATCTTGTTCTTGTGTAACAATCTAGCGGATCAAAATCCCTAGAACTTAATCTCAAATCGCGTTTAGCATTTGATTCTAATTATTGCAAAAATAGAAAAAGTTCATGTCGAATTTATTCTAGATTTGTGATAATTGATTTGAGATTAATACCTTGTAATCGATACAGTTGTTGTAACACATTTCAAGTTTAATAATATTTTTATTTAACTTGAATTTTGTTTCACATTTTTTATTCCGCATTTTACTCGATTATTTGGTAACGTTTGTATTCAACCCCCCTTCTACAAACACATTGGGACCCAACAATGATAACTTATACACTACCACGACCCGATTAGTGGTACTTAATCTCAACATCCATTCCAATACAACTCTCGTGGTTGTAATCAGCTCATTACTCGCAGAATCATTGTTGCCTTACTATGGTCCACCACTGACCTACTGTCATCATTCACTTTCCATGAAATCTTAATATCTAACCATACGGAGTCCATACATCTCGTATCTAATTCTCCTAAGGAGGTAACATGATCACCGTTCATGATTCATGAAGAACACTCCTGAACTTGACGTACTTTCATGCCATGAAGTAGATAAAATTGCAGAAGAGTTTCAGTCAAAGCAACGATAACAGGTTAATACCATTCTTAATCGTATGCCTTAAATAGAAGACTTAACTCAAAGGTTCGTTTAGTCCTTTTTGAAACATGGTCCTGGATTATTCTCAAGATAGTACCTTATGAGATAGATAGCCCGCTCCTGGAGATTACACGAATTAAACCTTTACCGAACTACTATTATGGTTGGGTATTGCACAGTCATCAGAAGGAATATCAATCTTCCAAACCATAATACAACCTTCACAGCTTTAACCATCATCACTGTATTCTTTTGGCACAAGCGCCTATAATTATCCTCTTACCTTTAAAGTGTCGGCCACCTCTTTGGCCTTTCCTGATAGTAAAATTTCCTTACAGTCAATGTCATTTTAACCACCTCCAAATAATTTTCTACCTCATTTCAATCACAGCTCATGTGAAGATGTTTTCCTTAAAATCAGATGGGTAAAAAAAAATATCACCATTTTTCCATAAGTTATTGCCTCAGTCTTTAGAGGCTAATCATTGTCAAGACTGACTCTTCAATCATACTTAGAACATCTTTTATCCTAGGCCCTAATTGCCCTGAACAGTTTCGACCATTACTGGTTCGATCCATACTTTCTCGTGGTGTAACCGTGCCCCACTTGGCATCATTATAATTACGACACATTTCCTTTATCAACATTTCTATTCTTGAGAATTTTGAATATTACCTTTCTCCTTGTAAAACCTCTAAGGTTATCCTTGAATCGTTCCTCCTGTATTCCCTAGATACAGGGCATATCAAAATACCATTTACTAATACTAAAACCATTGTCTATATACTTCTGAAAAATTTCTCCACTGATCCTTAAAGGTTGTTGTTACTTTAACCCTTTCTAAATCATACTGTCAAAACTCATACTGTCCCTATTAAGGGTGAAATGCCAACCTTTATGCATTCCCCTAGGATTCATTTTAAGTTACCGATGTTCTATTCTTAATTCCACCTTTAAAAGGTACCTGCATCCTTCCATGGATAAATCAAGTCATATATCCCTGATAAGGGTGTCTTATTCAATCATTCCCACCTCGATAGTATATGCCTAATTTCACAATAACATCTGTATACAAAATGAGGTTAATCAAAATGGCCTCCAAAAGATAACAACGGTTATCCGCTTTTCTTGCCTAATCTGGTAACGATAACAAGGATGTTCTGGAAGATATTGGTCGTGTTCAACGTGAACTTCTTCTTAATAATTCCTTATTTACTTTTGTTGTTTATCTCAACAGTCATCTCAATGTTGGGATATCTCTCATACCTGGTGTCTCCCTTTCTGGGTATCAAGCCACCGGTCTTACACTTCACATTATTGAAGGTCACTTCCTTCATCCAATTTTCCTACTTTCTTACTTTCTTGTCTCCTTAGTCTATCCGCGTCTTATTATTAATCCTTCTAACTATTTAAAGGTTTCCTTGAATCCCCCCAACTTACAGGGGATAAAATATGTGTATCTCTTATTCCTTCAATCATCAACTTTAACTCATGGTGAATCACCCTCATCCTGACGATTACATACTTTTCTATTTCTATTGCTACGAGTCTTTAGGGTTTCCTCATACCCGACTCCCTTATCATTCCTCATACTCTATTGCCTTTATATTCCTTTCCACTTCAGTTTCTTTTTATTTTTCCTTTCTCTTATCATTATTTCATGAACTAACACAACATAAGTATTGATTCCAAACATCCCGTCATTCTGGATTCGTGTCCTCAGAACGAATCTTGATAACTTTTACAACTTAGATTCATAATTCATCATACCCGTCCACTTTTGTTCTAGCTCCAAAGCTTTTACACTATCTCCTTATCTTTGGGAATTACTTTCCCGAAAACAATTGACTGAACTTAAATCAGTTTATGCTATCCTCTGGCTCCGTGCCTTTCTTGGTCTTTCACCAGCGGGTGGTCTCTCTCTTAGGAGGGTAAGTGACAAAAACAGTCTTTTGTGATTCGTCAATCATTTAGAATTTCAAATGATTCCTATATTTCCTTTAGTCAGGCTCTTGCCTCGACTGGGTCAGCTTGTTCCTTGGAACTCTAAGGGCTTAGCGACTTAAAGGTCCTGAAAGAATTTCTCACTGCATTGTTTCCTCAGGGTGGTGGTTGGGGATAATAGTCTAAGTCCTTTTTAGATAGGTCCATGAATTACCGTATAGGAGTACCATCTCGGGTCTCCTTTCCTTACTCGACTTTCTGTTTCCTTAGTATGAAATGTTTCATCCTTCTCCCATACTTGGGGTTATCTTATACGTTAAAATCCTTGTTTTCCACTTCATTATGTTATGGGCTCCTTCTTTCTTGATGGCAACCTCCCTGACTATCACATTCAGGGTTTGCCCTAAATCTTATTCCTCAAACTATGGCTCTCATCTAAGTTCTCATCCTTAAGCTCTTGAACTTTTGGAACCCAAATTCTATAGGAATACCTCATTATTCCCTTATCATCTTTCTCGGTATTAATCTCATATCTATTTGTTGGCTCTCTGCCTTCATTCATCACTTTTCCTGGCACAATATGTTCTTTTCCGATAATTCGGACTGTATTGCAATCTCAAACATCTTTTCGGTACCGGCTCCGGTTACCTTCACTTCTATTTCCATTTTCTCAAAATCTCTTATAAACTCTCTCAAAGACATGATCATCTTGAGTCTCTCCTTTTTACTAAGGGCATCAGCCACCACATGGGCTTTCCCCGAATGATACAGAATCTCCCAATCATAATTCTTGATTAGCTCTAACCGCCTCCTCTGGCGTATGTTGAGCTCTTTCTGCGTGAAAATGTACTAGAGCACTTATGGCTTAGGTAAATCTCGCACTTCTCTCCATACAAGTAGTGCCTCAAATCTTTTTAGGGCAAAACTATTGCCACGAGCCCAAGCTCATGGATGGGACATCGAATTTTATATTCCCTTAATTATCTTGACGCGTACGCGAGTACCTTGTTGTGCTGTATAAGAGCACCCTAATTCCTTATGCGAAGCGTCACTACACATCACAAAATCTCCTTTTCCATCCGGCAACGCCAACATAGGTGCCGTCACCAACCTTTGCTTCAGTTCTTGAAAGCTGTTCTCGCATTTCTCTGTCCATTCGAACTTCTCAGTCTTACGAGTAAGCCGCGTTAAAGGGGCTACTATCCTTAGGAACTTGAACAAACCTCTGGTAGTAACCGGCCAATCCTACCTCTGGTAGTCGCCCTAACCATAGTCATCAATTCCTCAATGGTCCTTTATTCATTCTTGTCAGGATCCTCCACGGGATTCTTCTCAGCAACAATCCCTTCTAGGACAACATCCTCAACCGCTACATCCTCAATATGAACATCATCCGGTCCCGCGTTAGGACGCTCTATCGGATCCATAATCTGATCTCCAATAAGTAATAAAACATCATCGCGTTGTTGCTCCTCAACCTCAGGGTTCGGAGTCCCGCTACCATATACGATAACGAACTACGCTTCTATCACGATATTTATAAGGGTTCCCATAAGGGTTTTAACTGTCAGTACTACGTTAGGTAGTCCGACTATGAACTTGGCAAGAGTTCTTATTATCTTAGTGAACTTATTATCTTAACGTCACATCATCTCTGAGGTTTATAACGCTTAGCTCTGATACCACTTCTGTAACACCCCCAAATCCGGGGTCGGGGATCCGGGTTGTCACGAGTTCCATTTCCCTTAATAACACCCAATCTTAATACACAATCAACTACTCTGTGCTATGACCCCACAATAAACACACACACCACAAGTTATAGTCTCAGAGATGAATATTCAAAAATAATCACAAGTCGTTTTATTCCACAATTATATGTCAATACACCTTAAAAGGTTTTCTGGATAAATTTACATTTCTTTGCCATTATTACAATTCATAATATACATAAGTCTGGTATATTATTAGTTGAAAACTTAGCCTATTGGTAATTTCTACCTCAGCTACAGCGGCCTCAACGCTTCCAGAAAGCTGCGGAACGTTTCCTATCCGCTTGCGAATTGGGAGCTTGGTCCTGTTCATCTTGTCTATCTGATGTTGTGTGATGAAAGAAGAAAGCAAGGGTGAGCAGCAAGCCCACCAAAATAATATATAATGATTAACAATATATGAGCCTTATCATAGTACTCATGAAAGTCTTGGTCAAAAGAAATGAACCAAGTTTCATATCTTAATGCGATGAAGTCGCAAAATATTCAGTATATATACATATATACTTTTCAAAATATTGGAAGTCCTCTTCCATGCATAATATACACAGAGTTCCAGTTTATAACTGTATAAAAATATCGTTGCAAGGTGATCTCATATATCTAACCTTGTCTCAACGTTTTTCTGAAAATCTTTGTCATTCATAAGAGAATTATTAACTAGATATAAGTTTAAAAGATGAAGTTACCAAATACTTCACTACACTTATATCATTTATAAAGCTACTTGAACTACCATTGTTCAAAGTATAATGAGCCTTCAACAGTTCATCACATAGATGAGACTACGAGACAAGATTTGAATAGATTAAATCTTTAAAATATTATTAAAGGAAATGAAGTTATGATATACTTCATTAAGTCCTGATATATATATACACCTATATATATATACATACGTTTCCTGAAAACCTCTGTCATGTAAAGTATAAACAGAATTTCAATATCCAATAAATTTAGAAAGGAAAGAATTTTGGCATAAACCTGATATCTTGCTGATCAGGCAAAGATACCAATAAGTAACCTTTTCTACTAGTAGATGGACGAATTCCCCACTGGTCATCACCCTGGTCGTAATAGGACCTTATGCTGGACTGCCACTCAGCCACTTATGCATTTGATGGACTCCCACTGAGCCACTTACACTATCATGGACGCCCACTGAGCCCATGTTGCTTATGCCGACTCAATAGATGGACTTACTTGTCGAACGTTGGGTAAGTAATCAATTCATTTATCAAAACTGCAACCTTGTTGCGAATATAAAATACACCACAGAGCCGGATCCCTCAGGTTTTGAGCGAGTATTTAAATCCCCTTAAAAAGGAAGATCTTAAATATAAAAATGAGTTTTGGGATCCGCTCTAACTTTTAAAAATCATTTTGAAGACTCGAAAACACTTTAAAGAGTGTTTGGAGTAAAGCTGATTTAATGAAGTAAATCAGTCCCCAGTATATTTAGAAAATGTCTGAATATTATTATTTAAATAATATTCCCATAGAGAATAATCTTTATAAAAATAATTGAAGTATAAGTATTAAAACTTATACCTGAAACGAGTATTAAATAACCAAAGATATACTTATACGAAAGTACTATCTTTATTTGAATAATCGAAAATAAGTTTGATTATTGACACCTTATTCTTTAATAAAATAAAGAATATATTGCAGTAATAAGCGGAGTCATAATACCTCGAATGAATATTATAAATAATATTCATAAAATAAAGGAGTCATACATCCTCAAATGAATATCCAATTAATAATCATTAATAATATAAACTGAGTCATAAGCCCTCGAATGAATATTCAAATAATATTCAATAATAAAATAAAGTTAAAGTTATCGAATAAACCTTATTCGATTAATAGTTTGAAAACTATAACCATATATATATAAAAATATATATATTATCCTCGGGAACATCGACTCCCGGTTTAGAAATATGTTTTCACCTTTGGGTCCCTATACTAAGGGTATATGCAAATTACCGCTATCCTCTAACATAGGTATTATCAACTGAATCAACAGATATATATGGAAAGAATACGAAACAGGCATGCATATATATATACCATAGCAGCATGCTTCAATATATTGCAACATTTGCTAATTAACCAACATGCATCTATCGCAAGATAATGCATATACATATATACATCACAACAACAGTTATAACGGGTAGAAAACTTGCCTGAGCGACTTGGGGTGATAAAAGGCTCGGGACGAGTCTGGTAACCTATAAACAACAAGTAAGTTGGAATTAAACCAAAGTCACTTGTAAATCTATACTTTAACTAACTTAGACTCTAACGCTTGTTTAGCGCTTACTGACTCGCTTAAGTCACTCGGGTACCCTCGGCTCCACCATTTTTAGTAATTTAACCTTTACGAGTTTTAAGGCGATTCCTTCGCGAGTGTCTTACCAACTGCCTAACACACTTACCATAAATGTTTCATACATTAATTAACCCTTTTTGGTCTTTAACCTATGTTTCAAAGTAAGGCGAGGGGAAAAGTTTTGTTCGCGAAACGCCGTTACATGAAACGGTCGTTTCTCCTAAACCGTGCATCGGAATCGAATGAACTACATATCAAAACGAAGCTCGTAACATGAGCTATCTAAACATAGCAATGGTCATAATCTAGCAGGGGGTTCTCGGGTCCTAATATTGTGCACAAAAACAGTCTAAAGAAAATCGGACGTTACGACGGCTATGTTTACGCGATTTCCAAATTTTAAACCATTCAAAACCAACCCAATTCAACCTCAAATCCAACATACAACCAACATCCATCCTTATCACATCATAACAACCCCAACCAATTTAATTTTAACATTCATACTTATGCCTAAGCTTAACTTTAACCATACTTAAGTTCTTTTAATCAAAACAACAACATTTATCATTCCATTTTAATACCATTTCAATCCCAAACTCTAAATCACAAACATCAAGCTACAATATCACCCTACTAATCAAAATCATCTTATAATACATAGGAATCTAGGGTTTAGAGATGATATACCTTCCTTGAAGTGGTGGGAGTAGCTAGGAAGCCTTAAGAAGCTTTGAGAAGTCTTAGGAATGCTTGGATCTTCAAGGAAAACAAGAAAAATTTCAAGTTAAAAACTTGAAAACACTATTCATTGTCTTCTTCTTTGATTAAATGAAGAAGATTGAGAAGGAATTGATGGCTTAAACTCATGATATAGCCCTAACTAAGCATGAAGATGATTAGGGAATTAACTCACCAATTTAGGAAGCTTGGATCTTTGATTTTGAATTTTCTTGCCTTTTGCAATAGTAAAAAGCCGAGAGCTCTCAAGAACAAAGCCTTGGTTTCTTTTTGATTTTGATGAAGAATGAATTTGCTTGGCTTGGTTGATTTGTTTTTGTGTTTGATTTAGTCAATTACCTATTTGCCCTTGATTTTGTGTGGTTAAAAAGCCACCACATCTCCTTCCTTCCCATGTCATGCCTATGTCATGTTGTGATGTCATCCTTCCCTCTTTGTCCTCCTCTCATTGGTTGGGTGACATCACTCACTCTAATCCCTTTGATTAACTTCCTAATTGTTTGCCTAATGACCGCTGATCTGTTATACGGTTCGCTTAACTTTTGTTTTTGTTTATGGTTTGAGGGATCATACCCGGGATCTTATTACTTAGGTTCCCTTAACCTTTCTCAATATATGATATTCCTTTTATGATCCTCTCTTATAATCCTTTAATTTAAATCCTTCTTATCTTGTTACCTTATACTCAATTCTTTTCGTATCTAGTGGATTTCCAGGAAAAATCAAAGTGTTCGTAATTGGATTCTGACGATCTTTGCATACACTTATATACCATATAAAGTACTAATAAAATCTCAGAATATCCATATCAGAACCCCTACATAGTGTGGCATGAAAAGTTTTCTCATTCAGCAAAAACACTATTCATAAGGGTTTCAAAAATTTCCCAAAAATTGGGGTTATTACAGATGAGAACTCTGTGATGCTTGAATAGCACATAGCTGCTTACAAGAGAACTTACAGAATTATAAAGAGATTCTTAAAAGATACAACTTTATCTATCTCTCTGAAAATAATGCTTACTCAGTTAGTTGTTCTACTTGCCACACTTGGTTTATATATCACCAAGATACATGATAAAAAGAGAAACTAATAAGACAAAATGAATCTAGTCTAATATCATGCTTCTTCACTTCTCTTTCCAGCATCCTTGAATATCTTTAGTTTAGCATGGAAATGGAAATGCTTCTTTGTTCTCTAAATCCTGCTAACAGGCTGCCACATTCCAATTGCATATAATCAACGCATGTGACTATCAAGTCACTATCAACTGCTCTTTTGAATTTGAATATCAATTGAAACTTCATTGAATCATCCGTTGAAACTGTGGATGATCATCCGTTGATACTTTAGCTGATCATCCATTGAAGCTTTATAGATCATCTGTTGAAGCTTTATCTGAGCATCCGTTGAAGCTTTGTAAATCATTCGTTGAGACTATTTTCTTGACAGTTAACTCCATTTCATTTATACAAGATTTCAAGGCATCATCTATTTACAGTTAACCAACCTATATTGCATATCAATCTAGTAGTCAACATGACTTAAATATTTCTCAAAGATCTAGTTCACTAAGCTACTTAAGTATGCATAAATGTGCTACTAATCTTATTGTACATAAACTACTCTTTCAACGGATGTTGAAATGATCATCCGTTGAAAGTTACAAAATACTAAGTTAAATCAACTAAGGTGTTTTGTTCAACTTATCATCAAGTTCACAACATATTCCTAACACTATTGTTCCAACAGTGGGTGGGGGTGCATTCACTTCAAACTCAAACATGAAAAACTTCTCCATTGACTGATCCTCACCTATCTCTTTCTCTCTATCAGCCCTAACCATTTCATCAATTATTTCAGTTTCTTCTTCTTCACTGACCTTTCTTTTTTGTGCCCTTTTCCTACTTGATTTTTCAATATAGTCAGCTGGTTTGTTAGGACATTTTCCCTTGTTTACAGCCTTTTTATGTGCTTTTTAGGATCTTTCATGGCAGTCTTGAAGGCTTCGGGAAATATAGCTGTTGATGCAGCCCAAAAACAAAGCTTGACAGCCTCATTTGCTTCCTTCTTTATCAGATTTGAGCTCAGATGTCGAGCACAAAATATGTGCTTCACTTGAGGTAGAAATTCCCTAACAGCTTTGTCCAACCCCTAAACTTTTATACAAATTGCATTCAGTATATGAATACTTATAAAATTATGAGCTCAGTTGAGATTCCAAATCTTTTTGCTCTTCCCTCACTTCATCTCTTATTCTTCTACAATCAGACAAATCGGAGTCACTCCCATCCCCTATTTCCTTTTCAATATCATCTTCATCCTCCTCGTCAGATTCCTTTTCATCATTACTACTAACCCTATTTTCATCATATTCTTCATCAGAATCCCAGCCATCACCATATTCAAATGCATTGTCCTCTGCCTCACTTTCATCACTCACAACTGGTGGATCAGCCCTAGACCATGAGTGAAACACATTTATCTTACATACTCCAGTTTTAGCTTTTTTAACTACCTCAGCCATTTTCTTAACATCACTATCTTTCCTGATTAATGCAAAACCTTCATCAGGAGTCATATCATCTTTCGCAAAGTACAATCTATCATCATTAACTACAGCCATAACCATGTCCCTAATGTATTTCACACTAAAATCCCCCAACCTTAATTTGTTTAAAAAGCTTAAATTTAGGCCCAGCATATTCCCAATTTTTGCAAGTCATGAACTTGACTCCCGTAATATACAACCAGGTCTTGTGGCCTGTCAAAATTAACTCTACCAATTAACAAATACTATGGACACATGACATATATTTACATGGGTATATATCAAACATATACAGAAATCATAAAAAATTGCAAAGGTATTTGTGGATATAACAAACACTATAAACACAGGACATATATATATATATATGCAAAGATAGATAGAGGCATAAGAGATTTACATGATTAAAAGAGAAGGAAAAAATATCGGTATCAATCGAAACACGGAGTCGCCTGTGATTCACCTTCGATTTTGCCTCCGACGTCGCCTCTGTTTGCCTGTGGGTTTAAACCTAATTTCACGATCAATTGATTTTGATGTATGTCGGGTCGAGATGAGTATTAGACCCTACAGCCGTGTATGCTGACATATGTTGACATGAAGCCTACTACGCAGTTTATGTCAAATGATTTTAACGATCGTGCAAGTAATTATAACTATACAATCTAAAGTTTTTAATTACTTTATTAATTGATTAAAAACTTTTTTAACTTGGTGATTTACTAGCAAGTTACGTACGAGTAGAGTGACCAATTAATCATTTTACCCTTTAAAATACTTAACAAAAGTCCAAAAGAAAAAACTTGTTTGTGAATCAAAAAGAAAGAACGAGGCAAAGCTAGAGGAGAGAGAGACTAGAAGATGAGTGAGAGACCGGTGCCGAGAAGAGAGAGTCCGTGGGGTACGCCGGAGGGAGAGCACCGTCAACCTAAAGCTCACCGCTGCAACGATCGTGCTGAAGATGTTATTCAGGTTCCTCTCCTCAATTCAACTACTTCTCATATTTTTACTTTTTTCTATATTAATTCCTCAATTTTTATTTCTTCGATTGTGATTTTTTACTTTAATTACAGTACTAATTTTGTCTAATAAAATGTTCTAAATACAAATTATGAAAATATACATTAGCTGCTACAGCTACTTGTCAATTGTACTACCCTGTTCATGTTGAATCATTTCATAAATTTAAATTCAAGTTTAGCACTAAATTGGTATTAGCTTTTTGGCTTTGTCTACAAAGAACCTGTCAATTTGTTTGGGCAGGGTTCTAATATAATAGTATAGAAAAAAATTATGAAAAGGACTTTCTGGATAATTTACTTGAGAGAGAAGAGAACTATGAGGTTTACGACCTTTATAATCCTCGTGAAGTAATTTTTATCAAGTCCGTATGTAGTCACTTACATTTTTAATGAGTCCATATCAAGCTCATACCTACCTACTCTTTTATGTCGATGTGAGGAACAAAGAAAGATTTTGTATTAACGCCCAACTCCCAACTGGAAGCACCTAACAATTAGATTCAAGTTATAAATTGACAAATCATTATATTATGGACCTAAATGATCATTAAATATATCATCAGAAAATGAATGTTTGCTCACCATTCACTTCCCTCTCTGAGTTGATAATTTTTTTAACATAAAGAACATGCTTGAGGTTACAATCTTATGTGTTATATTATTTTGTTTTGGAAGAGCACATGTTTGAGGTTGATTGTCCAACATTGACCCCATATGTGGTTTTGAAGGCCTCACGACAGGTTGACGAGTTTACAGATATTGTTATGAAAAATTTGATTTTAGGTTCTTGCTACCCTGCTCTTTCTCAGGAAGTTCTGCACAGAGTTTTGCACGGAGAAGTTCGAAAGTGATGAGATGAGAGCAGAGTTGAGACAAGTTCTTGCTGTATTGGATGATCTTTCACCCCCAACCTAGGAAGCACGAGTGCGGGTGCGTGAGTGCGGGTGCGCGATACGGGGATACGGGAATTCGGAAAATTTCAAAATACGGGGATTCGGGTGCGGGGGGATACGGCTAATATTAAAATATTTTTAAATATATTTTATATATTAATATATTTTAATATATATCTTAAATTATAAATAATATAATTATTACATTTTAATTAAAATAATTAAAGATATTATTTCTTTAAATATATTCATTATGTAATAATTTGCCTGACACACCTACCCATGACTTGAATAACAGATCTCTTTTATTAAAATAATAATAACATCCAATTTATACTTAAATAAATGAAAGTAAACTAGTAAAGTAAATAGGTGGAACAAGGAGGCCACGTGACTAGCAGAAACAGCAAACACAAGTCTCAATAAAAGAAAAATAGATATGACTGCCACGCCCTACATATATACACACATATATACGCACAGATCATATACTGTACTGCACATCTCACATCTCAATAAATCAACCACACGGATCGGAACGATTGAATGCCGGAAAAACAAGAATAGCCGGAGACGACCAACTGTGACTACAACAACCCTCTTTCCTCCTCTAAATCGTATCCTCTAATTACGATTTCTGCCATCCCGCACCCCCGCGAATTGGATTAGTAAAGTACGGTGACACACCACCTGGCGAATCCCATGCGTATCGGCTGCACCCCCGCACACCGCCACACCCGAACGTATCGGGTGCGCAGTACGGTGGGTAGGTGCCGCACCCCTGCTTTCCAGCCCCAAACACATCACTTTCGAGCTTCTTATTGGTGAAAGATCATCCAATACAACATGAACTTGTCTCAACTCCGTTCCCGTCTCATCACTTTCGAGCTTCTCCGTGTAAAACTCCCTTAGCAATCTGAGGAGCAGGTACTTAACAAGTACCTAATATCAAATCTTTCACGACAATATCTGTAAACACGTCAATGTGTCCCGAGACGTAAATCACATATAGGTCAATGCTGGACAGTCAACCTTAAACATGTTCTCTTCCAAAACAAATTGATAAAACAACACATAAGATTGTAACCTCAAGCATGTTCTTTATACGAGCATGCAATCAATGAACTTGTAAAATTAATTATTATTTTTTTGTGATTTTTTAATTTATTTAGTACCTTTGTGAGTTTGTCTAATGAAATGTTTTTCCTGCTACTTCTGATGACCTTGTTACTACTTGTTGACGTTTAATTACTGACTCACTGTTCTAGGGCCTTGTAATATAGTTACATGTCTGGTAAGGGTTTTCCGATTTTCCTTTTCTTGTTTGCTATTGTTTAAAACTAAGCCAAGCAAGGATACTTATACGAAGAAATTATGGTGCATTTTTGGCTTCTCTTGTATATGGAATTAATACTCTAGATTATACATATGCCATATAATTAGAAATTTGCTCTACAGTGTGGGTGTCTTTTTAATTTACATTCAATTTTAGCACAAAATTGGTATTATAGCTTTCTGGTTGCTTGACTACTATGAACATGTCAATTTTTATGAGCAGGTCTTTAATGTCACTAGTAAAAACAAAGTAATGTAAAAGGACTGGCCGGATATCTTATTTGATGGAAGCCCCTGAGTTTTAAGACCTTATATAGTAGTTGCTGTGAAGTAGTTTTTAGCGAGTCTGTACATTGAATTAGTCAATGTCACGACTTTGTAACAATTTCCATCTTTTGTCAGTGTATCAAGCTCATGCCTACATAGTCTTTATGGTGTTGAGAGGAAAAGACTTTGTATCAATGCCCAAGTGGAAGCACCTAATAATTTGATCCAAGTTGTAAATTGACTAATAATTATATTATATACCTGAAGTGATCATAATCATCAGAAAATGAATGCTTGCTCACTAGTCTCTTCCCTTTCTGCATTGAGAATTTTTTCGTTTGAAACTTTGGGTATTATGTTCTCAGGATGTGAAATAATTCTTTGTATACTTAAATTACAGACATTTTTCCTCATATAAAACAGAACAAAAGTGATTCCAAATACACCGATTACTGAATATATGGAAAAAGAAAAGAAAGTTAAATGTAAGCACTTTTTTGTAAATTCTATTAGTTTCCAGATGCCATAAATATCTTTTATGGGACTAGGAAAAAAATTCTGGAACAGCCAAAGTACTTGTTATGGTTCATTTTCTTAATTTTCAATTGATTACTTCCTCTGCTGTTTTGTGTAGGCTTGTTTTGAAGGTAACCCATTTAAGACAGTTCCGGGCCCTTTTAAGCTCTTCTACCGCTGCATGCGCTCAAAACCAGGGTACTTCAACTCTTTCGTGGCTTGCACAGAATTTAAATTATACAATGATTGTATACTTTAATATTTCTGCATCATCTTTTGAATATGTTTAGCAATTTTGACTCTTTATTATTTTGTCATGAAGACCTGCATACTGCTTAAGGTTTAAAATAACGAACCTTTCTCCACAAGCACTAGATGATAATGTAATATCATGTCTTTTTATGAAACTTTATGTTTTGTTGGTGTATTGGGATTGAATCATATGAAAAGGGTAATAAACTATAGATGCTAATTTGCTACTATTTAAGCATTAATTTTCTTTGTTGATGTCATAACTTCATTCTAGTTCAGCAAATTAATAGAAAATCCTTTTCATCACTTTTAATCTCCTACATCCAATCTCTCCCTTTCTCAATTTCCGACCCTAATTTCATTTTTACTCTTTCTGATTCCAACCAATTAAACCGAATGTTTCAAAAATAGGAGTTAATAGAATGGTGGTATATCTACTTGTCCTTATTTCGTGACTGTGCAAGACCTCGGACCCTAAACTCTGTCAGTAGCATAGCCTCCTGCTGTATTACATTTTTTATTAGTTCTTATCAGAATAGGATTATGAACTTATATCCACCCACCATGCCGGTTTTACCTGTCTTTCTATTTTAAATTCTAATTAAGCATTTATTGTTACTGAAAAGTATGTCGAATGTATTGGTGCAGGGAAGAGCCAACTGAGCCATTCACTTATTTGCAGTTAGACCCCCCAACACGAGAAGTAAAGCTCGAGTAAAGGCCATCTAGATATCTACTGCACTGCTTTTATCTTGATCTAAGTTACAGTTTAATTCCGATGTAACTTTTCCATATTGACTGTCTTAATAAATTATCAGCCTTGTGAGATGGTTTGTCAGTTCTTTAATTGCTACTGATCAACAAACGTTATCCAAGTTCTACTTGTGTGTTTCAGTAAGCTACCGACACCTTCACGTGAAAGTTGTGAGATAAATGGAAATAGTGACAATCAGTACATATAACACATAGAAGAAGAGTTTGTAGAGCGAGAGATATTATAGACGCTTTAAATTGGGTATTGTAGAGTTGCGTCATGCAATGGGAAGATATGATTTAGTACCAGTGTTTGATAAGAAAACATAATAAGAAAATTATATATTTAATGAGATTTTGTAATTTACATTAGGAGGTAGATTTGGGTTAAGACTTTTATCAAGAAAGATAGGGTTTGATCTTATCTATGCCCTTGGGTTAGTTTACATCGAACTGTTGTATTTTTTGAAATAGTTGAATTTTTTTATATTGTTATAGTAAATTGTCATTCTTTAGTATATTGATTACTGTTGGTTTATAACATTGTTCATTATTGTAAGAACCTATTTGACCCCCTGGCTGGTTTGGTTGGTGAGTTTGCTCACTATTTTAGTGGATCATTTCGGGATAATCATGTATGGTGGTTCATCCAGAGTCCCAGTTAGGAGTGATGGAGTTTGTCGCTTTGTCAAGTATTTCTTTCTAGGGGATACCAACGGTGCTGTGTTTCTATTATAGTGTTTTGAACCTTTTTAATATTTATACTACTACTACTAAGAAGAGAAGTTTAGGCATGGTTTTGAAGACATCATCAGTAGTTAAAAGTTTAGGAGTTGGTAATACACAGGTCCTTTTTATTTTGTGTCGGGGGTGGGGTATGAGAAAGGTGACTTGCGTTAAGTAGGTGCTATTGTGTTGGAAACCCTTATTAGATTAATCCTGTCGAAAAGGGTTCAGTTAAGGTCCCTGTGTCGAGAATGGTGACTTACTTTAAGAAAGTGCAATTGCGTTGAACACCCTTACTAGATTAATCATGTTTAAGGTCAGTTAAGGTACATGTGTGAGCACATTAGTGACTCTAGAACGAGGCACCACTTTAATGCCTAGTTTAAAGTATTAATTTTTTGTTCCATTTATTCCTAGTTATCTAGCCTGAAGCCTAGGGAGGAAGTAGTACTCCATTTTCCTTACTAAAATTTTGAATTTCGTGCACCAAGTCATATAATGTTATGCTCTCATTTTTGTTCACTCCATCTTTCATTCTTTCTTTCTCATTACATTTTCTTCACGGTTGATTTGAGTGAAGGAAGCAGGAGCATTGGGACTAGCTGCCACCTTTTAAGTTGTTATTTTACTCCAACGAAATGTAGCATCCCTGTTTGGCACTCTGGCTGCGTCTTCCCAGCTCCCGCGGCTCTGTGTATGAGGATTGAGGGTATGTAAGACAGTTGTCTGGGAGTGTTATTAGCAAGGTCTAATCATTGTGACCATTTTCCGAATTGTGGTGATATGTATTCATTGGATTATTGTCTTTACCGTAAATTTGTGTAATATGACTTGAGTACTAAATTCGTCCCCGCAAGCTTATGGTAACTCAGCTTGTGTAGGAAAGAATTGTAGCACGCAACATAATTACCATTTGTGGCTGCAAAATGTTATCCTTATTTAAAGGCGCAATATTTCAAATTAAATGGGGCCATACTATAGGACCATATAATAATTTTATCGATTAGTAATTCTGTACTCGAGCTTGCAGTGAAACTTGCAGCAAATTAGTGTGGACAATCTAGATCGTAGACAATTTGTTACATCAAGCAAATATGAGTCCCGGTTTATTACTATTATTTAATAATTAGGCTTGACGACATAATATTAAATAACTAATTTTTTGCTTTTCTCAAAAGCACAGTCACATTGTTTCTAAATTTTAAGGAAATATCAAAGTTACGGTTAAAAGTGAGGGCAGTTTGAATCAAATTGCATAATTCAACAAAAAAATTCAGTTGTACCATCAAAATTAAAATCTAATTATCAATTTGGGGCGTATAATAAGATTTTGGACCGAAAACTCCAAAAAAGTTACTTTGATTTAATTAGAGACAAATTTTAATTGAAGATTTTTCTAAATTCTAATTAAAGTAATGCTACACAATTAAAGTATACACATACATAAATACATAAATAAATAAAGGCATGATGCTCCTGACTCCCCAGTACAGAGGATTACCACTAGTTTTTAATGTGAATGTAATGGGAATATTCTTGTAATAAAATAATTTATTTAAAAAATTATAATTATACCATTAAAAATATATTATATACTTGGGCAAGCTACCTATGTTCGTGCAATATTTTCTCACAAATTAATATATACATTTCGAATTTACTATCATGTATTTAAGTACACACAATAAACGTCGAAAATTATAAGTTTAAACCATTTTAATTGATTTCCTTTTTTTAATAGTGATAAACCCTGCATAGATAAAAAACTAGACCAATTAAAATGACTCAAATTTATGACTTTCAAATTTAAATTAAAATGATTCAAATTTATGACTTTCGGGCCAGGGGCGCGTGGAAGAAAAACTGTATATATTTATTCCTCTTATTCTTATAAAATAATACTCACTCTATTTTTTAATATATGACATTTGATTTTTTATTGACATATTTAGGAGGGTTGATCATCTAATTAAAATTATTATTTTTAATTTTTTTTAAAATAAAAATATGAGATCAAAATTTTTATTCACTAGAAGAAAATTTTAAAAAAAAATTAATTATATGATTACTAAACATGTGTGAATATATTAAAAAAAACAGAGGTTAGTATTTGTTGGATTTGTAGAGAATACAAACAGTCTAGCAAAATACATAAAGAAAGTGTCTAAATTATTTATTGATATTATATTTTTAAAGTAGAAAGATATTTATTTGCACTATAAATACAAAATATCATAAGTACATCTTGCTCTCCTCTTCCTCACCTCACCGCCGCTACTTAAACTAGGGTTTATCAAAAACACAAAACCCCTAAAATGGCATGTACTGTTGATCTGAGATTCTTAGATGAAGGCTTTGGTGGCAAAACCGCTAAACGAAAGCGAGCCGAGCAAGAGCACAACAATCATCTCCTCCACCTCTCCCAGCAAAACCTAAACGACGACGTTTCTATGGAAATCGATCTCAACGAGCCACCTCCGGCAGCGAAGCGCCAAGCTTTGCCTTCCTCCGTCGATCCTAACAAGCCTGTGTACGGAAATCCGACTTATGATGGCGTTATTGCCGGAAAAGTCTCCGGCCGGAGGTGGAAGCAGGTAAGGACACATCGATCGTCGGCGACGAAGGTGAGTTTAAGAGGAACGACGTTCGAGCAACGAGCGAAGGAGAAGGAGATAAAGAAGGCATATAAGGAGAAGATGAATGAGTTGAAAGAGGAGATAAGGAATCATAAGGTGGAGAAGAGGAAGCATAAGGAGGAGAAGGATAAGAGGAAACAGGAGAATATTTTACGAACCGGTTCTAAACTTCAGATTATTAGTAATCCCAAGACACTTAAGAAGATTCAGAAGTCCAAGCAGAGGAAGTTGCTTAAAGTGGTACCTGATCATTTAGTTAAGAAATCTAATTGATTTTTGCTGGTTATCTTGTTGATTGTTGCGGATTTTATGTTGGTTTTGTTTTGAATTTTATGAATTGAGTAATCTGTGTTTTGGTTTTTATGTTGTTGGATGATTAGTGACTCATGATAAGTCTCTATTTGAATGAAATTTATTCCCCGTCTTCTATTTGTGGTATTATATGTTTTTGATCAATTAGATGAATTTTGCTAGTGAAAGTGTTTAAAATGAATGAGTTGTATGGGCATACTTTAAGCATATTTGCCGAAACAGAATAGTAAATAAATGATTCTTGTAAGAATTTGATCATTCAATGCCATTGTGTTTCCTTGTCTTGTCAAGTAGCATTATAAATAAACATAGTAACGAGCTAGTATCCTTGCTTTGAAAGTTGTTTGGTTGAACAATTTGGTAGCTGAAAAGTTTAAATCTCTGTTCCTGTTATGCCATTAGTGAAATTCTGGGACAAAGTTGAATCCTAACATGTTATGGGATTACAGTTCAACGACGGTTATAGTTGTCGCTTTTCTACTGTCTTAGCCAGGGAGAAAGCAACAAATAGCCCTTTGATATGTCCTGTTATTGTTTCATTTATCAACAATGTATGTCCTGTTATTGTTTCATTTGTCCACAATGTGAATGCACAGCTTTGTACCCTTCCCGCATCATGTTACCTTGCAATTATTCCTTCATGGCAGTCGTGTTTGTTTCTTTGCAAGTATATCTCTTCCCAACCATCTCTTTCATTGCCTTCACCTTTCCACCTTCGTGCCTTTGACCTGCTGTGCAATGTTTGAGATCATACATTTTTAAAATCGTTCTTAATTTTTAGGAAGGTTTGAGTATTATGAATCTTGTTGGGAGTACTGATGACCAATGATCTGTCTGTGATTCTTAAATGACATATTATTCGATACTTCATTTGGTTTTCCCTTCCTACACAACACAAGTATCGTAGATGTGAAATCAACAATCCCAAGTTGTTATGAACAGTTAAAATGAAGAAAATTTATTGAAGAAGTGTTATTACTAATAGAGTCTGTTGTGAAGCATCAGGGGAATTACTAATAGAGTCAGTTGTGAAGAATCAGGGGATTTAACAGAACCAAATCGGCAGATGTTGAATTCCCCAATGTTTGTTCCTTGTTAATCTAGTTCAACTGACTACACGGAAAGCATTTTACCTGAGAGTCGAGACATAGAATAACAGTATACACCATCTGGGCATATAATGACTTAATACCAAATGGGATACTTTTGAATTTGGATTTGTTTCTGTAACTCGAATTCAACCGAATAGTAATAATATATGTAATGTTGTTGGAGGTGGGAATAGTTATTGATGTTTTAAGTTACTAGGATCCAATATTTTGTATTAAATTTAAGAAATGAACTAAAAACCTCTTGGAGGATGCTCTTGCAAGAACCAGTTAGGACCTACTTATTCAAAGTTTTTGGCAGTTGCTGCAGAAAGGTAAGCAGTGCTTCTTGTAGCATCAAATTGTTGCTATATTTCTCCACCAACATCAGTCTCTCGTTAAATCTTAGTTAAACAGTAGAAACCAAAGCTATTGATTTGACCTCTTCACTTGTGTGGGATCAGAATTTACTCACAGAGCAGGAATGGCTCTTTTTTTTGTCTAATTTTTTTTGTTATTGTTTGTTTGTTTGTTTAAACAATTAAATTTTTAAACTAGCCAACGGAAAGTCAGTGAAACAAAAAGGTTGCCTAATTGAAATTTCACAAACATAGCAGAGAACAACATACTAAACAAAAAGGGCTACCTGTAAGTTCTCTCTCTTGTAGTTGAAAGACACATGAGACAACTAAACAAAAAGTCTGGTTACAGAACGTTGGTCCACATTTCGAGACATGGAATGCTGGAGTTTTAGGACCAGTTATACTCTATGGGCGTAAGAGCATATGCACCCACATGTGCACCCAGAGAATCCATTAATTCATCAATTCATGGATTCAATTGATGGAATTGATTACTATTCACGGTGAATCAACTATTTTTGTTGATTTTTATGCACTCATGAAACTCCATCAATTCATCGACTACTATTCATCAAATAAATAATTTAAATTTTTATCATGAATTTAAGTCAATCTCCATTATTTAATGGCCCCACAAATAATATCCAATAATAGTTTGTTATCTAATTTTAGATTTTTGATCAGGTTGTGGATAAATTTAAATTTTTGATAAGATTTTTGTTAAATCACGTAATGACACGTGTCTTCATCTAAATTTGTAGATAAAAAAATTGTCCATAAATAATATCATGATCTTCTGAGTATAGTATCTCAAAATTATTATAATTTGTTGTCAAAATGAATGCATTGAAAAGATTGTTGAAGCAGAGGCAACAACACAGTCAAGAAGAGTCTGAAATCAAGAATACCATGGTCACCGAAGCGGCAATAGTAATGGACTTCATCGACACTTCAGATGAACCACAAGGACGCGGCTCACGGTGTGGCAAATCTCCCAATCATCAAAGACAAAGGCTATCGAGGGGAAAAAATCTCATGGAAGATTATTTCGTTGATCGTCCAATATTCAGTGAAGACGACTTCCGTCGAAGGTATAGAATGCACCCTCATGTTTTCAATCGCATCAAGACAGCTCTTTGCACTCAAGATTTCTACTGGCATCAAAAAGCAGATGCGGTTGGATTGTTAGGGTTGCTGCCCTAACAAAAAATGACTGCTGCATTATGAATGCTAGCTTACGGTGCAACAGCTAATCAATGTGCCGAAATATGTAAAATGGGAGAATCAACTACACTTGAGTGCATGAAAAAATTTTGTGAGCAAGTGGAAGGACTCTTTGGTAAAGAGTACCTTCGTGCTCCAACACCTGCAGATTTAAGAAGGCTTTTAGCAAGAGGCGAACAAAGAGGATTTCCAGGGATGATTGGGAGTACCGATTGTATGCACTGGGAATGGAAGAACTGTCCAAGTGGGTGGGGTGGAGCTTATAGTGGTTGAAAAGGACGTCCGGCTATCATTCTAGAGGTCGTTGCTTCCTATGACACTTGGGTGTTGCACGCTTTTTTCGGTGTACCTGGAGCTCAAAATGATATTAATGTTCTAGGTCAATCTCCCGTATTTGATAAAGTTATCGTAGGAGATAGCCCAACGGTGGTGTTTCACGTCAATGGCAAAAGATACAATAATGCTTATTATCTTGTTGATGGGATTTATCCTAGGTATTCAACATTTGTAAAAACCATATCAAATCCTGCCACTCAAGCACATAAATTATTTGCTAAGAAACATGAAGCATATCGCAAAGATGTAGAGAGGTGTTTTGGTATCTTGCAATCTCGATGGGAAATTCTTCGTCACGGTGCTCGGATGCATAAGCGTTCCACACTTAGAAGTATCATGATGACTTGCATCATATTGCATAACATGATAGTTGAGGATGAATTTGTTGAAGATGAATTTGTGGAGTCAGTAGAAGAAGATCTAATGAATCCATTAGTATCACAGGTTTATGACAGGCCGATAGATTGTAATGGAGTTAGAATTCCTTTTGCACCAGTACAAAGAGATGGAAGAAATTAACAAGTATTTTGGGATCGTATTGAAAACTTGGAATCAGCTTATGTCCATACAATGCTCCAAAGTACATAGTTGAATGAAAAACATAGATAAATCTAATCATAAAAATCATCGTCAAAGTGAGGAACGTAAGCACCATCACTAGTAGTCTCATTCACTTGTTCCATGATCTCAACTTTCTTTCTTTTAAACCACTTCTTCGTATTCGGAGTCATTTGGCTAGTATCCATTGTCATGATCTTTTTTTGCTCCCTTAATTCTTCAATAGCAATTCCTTTTTCCAATCTTGCTTCTTTTCGTTCTTCTAGAGCATCAAGTCTTGCCTGTCTCGCTTTCTTTTGTTTTTCAAGTTCTAATATCTCCCTCGACATTTGAAGGGTTTCCTCGTCTCTTTTGATGTTGGCCTCCACAAGCTGTTTTTTGTTACATTGCATATTATTGAAAATTGTTATAGACATCTCATCTTTTTTAGTCATAGATTGTTTTTCTTTCTTTTTGGCTTGCTTTGACGCTTTCACGCCCATGGGTCTAACCGGACTAGAAGGACCTTCAGTTTCTCGATTAGACTCCGGAGTTGTGAAACCTTCTTCATCAATGAAATCATCAGTATTCAGATTAATTGGTGATTCCATTTGTGTTGGAAAGTTTCGTTGAAACGGAGGAGAAGTGGTGGGAACGTCTACAAATTGTGGATGTGTTGCAACTGCTTCATAACAATCCCATTTATCAAATATTTTATTCATGTCCTTGAAATATAATCCTTGAGTTTGAGTTATCTAAATAAAATGATAAATTATGCATATTAAGTTATCATACGAATAATATATAACATATCAAAGTAAAAAATAAAAAATCTTACCTCATCCACCAAATTGGTTCCGCTTGCACTATGTCTACTAGCTTGAATCTTGGCACAATGCCATTTTTTTAGTGCTCTCTTCAATGGTGTCCAATGTGAATCAAGAGTAACTTTTGAACGAGGTTCGGCATGAGGATTTTCGGGAGTGCCACACCAATTTTTTGCATAATCCTCATGAATTCGCCCCCATAAATTATTCTTATTTGAATATCGACCAGTGATCGGATCAACGGATTGTCGAGCCCACGAAACACATAATTGTAATTCTTCGGAAGGAAGCCAATTGATACCCATTATATATTTATCTATATATTTAGAAAACAAAATATGAGATTGAGAAGTTAAATATGTGGGTACTATAAAATTTTATGTAAGAAATGAACCCAAAAGAAATCAGTATTTATAAACAGAAATGTGACCGTTTATTACATAACCGTTACTGATATATAGCCGTTGTATAGATGTTGTAAAAACTGTTGGCCAATTCAGTGTACAAATTATGTGGCCCATCAATTGCTGCCCGTCAACCCCTCCGTCAATTATTAAAGTTTTGGTTGATGAATCAACGCTCCTTTTGAAAATTAATGGTTTCGAAATAGCAGCGCTGCATGTGCTTCTCTACCTGATCCATCAGAAAACCTGCTGAATCAACTAAAAATAGGAGTGCGGTGCATATGCTCTTAATATCATGAGCATCGTAAATGACAGGGATCTTAATAGGCCGAGCATAAGCATCATCGATAACAGGGAGCTTAAATTCCACAATTCAGCACCTCCTTGTTCAGATCAAAAGCGATCATCTTACCATAAATACCACAAAGGATTCCATTAATGCTTACATGAAAATTATCCATGCGAGGATAATACATGGGCTGAGGTACATTTCTCCAAACATTCTGATTACCGAATACACCTCATAATGAAAACGAGGATCCATCCGTACACAAGTAGCAACCTTTACACAAGTAGCAACCTTTAAATCATGATCTACTTCACATCAATGTTATCACTTGCATTAAACAATGATGCAATAAGTTTTGATTGTCTAGTAACAATATTCCACAAAGAGTCGAACCTGAGTCAAGTAGCAACCTTGAAATCATGATCTACTTCAAATCAATGTTATCACTTGCATTAAGCAACGATGGAATAATTTTGGATTGTCTAATAACAAGATTCCACAAAGAGTCGAACCTGAGTGAAGATTCATCCGTACACAAGTAGCAACCTTGAAATCATGATTTACTTCACATCAATGTTATCACTTGCATTAAACAACGATGCAATAAGTTTGGATTGTCTAATAATAAGATTCCACAAAGAGTTGAACCTGAGTCAAGTAGCAACCTTGAAATCATGATCTACTTCACATCAATGTTATCACTTGCATTAAGCAATGATGGAATAATTTTGGATTGTCTAATAACAAGATTCCACAAAGAGTCGAACCTGAGTTCTCTCGTCAGCCTGAGCTCTGATACTATGTTAAGTAGCCAGCTCATCTAAAATCTTAAAGTGTTAGAGAAAGGCCCAATCGAATCTATATTCTAACAAGAACCAATAAGTCTAGCATCAGACACACGATAATGATACTCACATTCGGGATATGGAAACTGATTATTTGTATCGTTTATTATATTCGAATTAGTTTACTAGAATCGTATTTAGAGGAACTACTCTTTATTGATATCAAATTATCCAACTCGTAGGGCAAGTGTTACAAATTTATAGGGGTCTTTAATGGACCTCCTTGATGGGCTATTTTAGTTTTTTCTTTCACTAAATATGCAATTTTAGCAAGGGAGCAAAGCAATTTGTATCTTCTTTCCCATATATAATTGTTTCATAATGTTGGTGTTAAAATATTTGGTACATATTTTCAGTTTCTTATAAAATGAACTGAGGCTAATGTGTGTATATGCGTACACCCTGGGGCTCAAATCTCTCCAGCTCTTGTTTGTGCGCATGTAAATTTTGTCCTACAAGTGTCATATACCCATATTATATTATTAATAACAATATTAATTCAATCTGGCAGTACATTCCAGTTGGGTGTCGTATTCTCAATTTACACTCATAATCTTGCAATGAATGACGACAGCGTTTTAACCTTAATTTAAATCTGCATTACAATTTACTGCTGGTGGAAAAAACCTAGTGAAACCTAAACTCTAAAATCAAGTCCGCAACCAGCAGAAACCAAAAGCACCTTTACTAATCAAAAGAATTAATAAAATTGACAACATAGTTTTAGTAATCAAAAGAACTAACAAAATTCACAGAACATGGTTATATAATCTGAGAAGTAGATGATTCTCTGAGAAAACAGAAAGAACCCAAATACAATTCGCTATTCACAGTTTACCACTAACATCCAGATTTATTTATTCCCATGTCTAAAGCTAAATATTTGCAGACTGATACAAACTCGAAAATTCAATAGCGTCGACCACCAGCTGTTGATAAGAGAACTCGGTTCGGCTTCTTTCCTCTTTTTCCTGTCTCGTTCATCTTGGTTTCAACAGGTTTTGCTCTTGACATCACACTAGCGAATGATTGCGTACCTGTTTCTCAAAAAGGTCATACAGAGCATAAATAAGTCAATATTCTTATACTTGCAAAGCACATTCTGCTAAAAGAACCACAGCACAGCCAACAGCAGTTATCAATATTACCTCCATGTGAGAACATTTCCGGGACATATGAAGCATACTTTAAAACTTCATCAGACATAATAATTTGTCTATGGTATACTTACCGCTTGGACTAGAATTACTGGCAACATCTGTTTGAGGAAGACGGCGAGGTTCCTCAAATTTCAAGGCTGGGGAATCATGTGCTGCAGCAAAACCAAGTCTTGTGACATTTGAGAACAACGGCCTTTCACCTGCAGCTGGAGGGCTCACTGACACAACAGCTGAACTTCCCAATGCTGAAATGCATTATAGACTTCAGATTTATATGCCATCGACGTGCATTATAGACTTCAGATTTACATATAGTCAGACATGAAATGGATGTAGGATACTAGTAATTGTCTGCTGCTGAAAACCTGTTTCATATTATTCTATTTGTATCGTGTATTGTTTGTTGCTTTAGTAATATGGTTCTGCAGAAATATTTTATAAATTGATGCCATTTTTTAATGTCTTCCAGGTTCCAGCAACCTTTCGCCTACCCTAATACCATGTTTCGGTAAAATATATACATAAACCATTTCTGGACTACATCAAGAACCTCCCCTTTTCTGTATTCAACCTTACATAGCTGTTAGGCCTTTAACTGATGACACAAGTGAAGTTAAAAGTATGTGCTGCAAGGTTCCAGCATAAATATTTAACAAATGGAAAAATACAGAATTTTGGCTAAACAATAACTATTGTAATGTGAATATCCACCTTAATATTTTTGTGGAATTTTGGATAGGCAGAAACTACATCAAACACTATATCTTAACCCATTTTTTTTCGCGCAGCTAATACCTAATGACTTGTCTCTAGTCAAGGTAATTGCAGGCTGGTAAATTTCCTCCTACCCAAACTCAATATCATTACAGATAGAGAATTTTACTGTATCACACTATCACTTTAAATTCTGAAAGATAAATTATGCAATCATGGCCACCTTCTACTTGTCTACAAAACATGGTGGCATGCCATTGTGCGGTTGCATTATTTGTAATTTGTCTTTGTCAGCAGCAAGATGCATAGGAGGCAATGTATCTGGGTTGAATGAGGCATTTTATTATAATTATTATCCTCTTGTCTACTTTTCGAGTATAATTGTTGAAGTTAAGAGATGATCACACCAGCTAGACCCAATGAATTTCATATTAATTTACGAGTTTCGAAGGTTCCTTTTGTCCACAATCTACACACTCTACTATAATGGAGATCTGCATTTATTAAATTTTAGCACTGCCCAGTGTCCAGCACATGAAAGAAATTAAGTTACAATAATATGATTCCCTTTGCCTCCCTCACCGTGTATATATATGATACCAAGATGACAGGTTTAATTATCAAGCTAAACGAGCATTTCATTGGCATCTAATCCCAATGTTGGATGGCACATAAAAGTGGGTAAAACACTAGTGATTGGTATTATAATCGACAAATGTAATAAAACAAGCCCTCTTCCTTTGTATGTATGAAAATCAAAAAGAGCAAACTTCAGGAAAAGCGCTCAGGCTTCAGCATTACAGTGTAGTGGTAATGTAAGGGCTTAGGATCAATATAGAACTCCAAAGTGAGCTACAAAGGATATATTAATGGAGCAAACACACTGTTACCTTCAAAGTCATCCATGGAGAAGTTGGGGGAGAAGTCATGAGAAGGTTGTGCAAAGTTATATGGCATAGTCAAAAACTCTGTGGCGGCAGCAACTTCAGCCTTTATTTTCTCCTCTTGCTCCTGCAGATAGACACAAAATGCATTGTTGTAGAATGAGTAGTCTGAAGACCTAACATGGTAATATCAACAAAGGTGACAAGGGTTTCTGAAATGTGCAGAGGTATCATTTATGAATAATGATATATCCTACGACTAGGAGTTAGTAGCTCTAAATGTTGCTCGCAAGTGAGGTAAATGAATACGAACCACCCATGACAGACACATTACTCATCATTCAAATAAATTGAAGCAATACCTTCAGAACCAATGTTCACATTTTTCATTCAGTCCACCTTTTTTCCATATTTTTTAACTGGTCTTAACCATAAATATGTCTTGACAGACACCATTTTTGTATCGGTTTACAAGTCAGTTGTTTACTCTCACTGATTCCATTAATACCAACCAGACATTGCTTATCTTAGTATTTGAACAGTTAACGTAATACGAACCCAATCATAATAATAAGTAGTGTCACTAGCTAGTCTAATTCTGATGAAATTCTCATAGAGGACAGTTACTTCTATTGGCTCAGGATTATCGCTATTATAAGCATACTGGCCTATTAGGAGAGGAGGAAATAATTAAAATTCACCCCCCCCGGTTAAACCGTTCTCACCTTTCTAGCAACCCGCTTCCGCTGCTTTTCTCTGTTTTTTATTTCATCAATGAATGGAGACAAGGCATCAAGAGGTAAACTGTCACTGAGATCAATCTCACAAAGCTGAAAATTTAAGAAAGATATGTAATGTGCTAATGAACCTTAGATGTAGATTACAAGATTAAAAAATGTGGTGCGTTGTGGTAATTACCTGAAATGTGGTAGTTAAAGAAAAGTGGCTCAAATAACGATAGCGCTTCCTCATTGCTTCTGATTGTGTCACAGTCTCTAACTGTACAATCTTTCCATGAATTCTGCAAACCAAAAACTTTAACTAGGACACCTGATGTCTGATGACATGATGAAAACAATGATACAAGAGACAATCCATGCTTGATTAAAAGCCAAGGCACAAAAAATCACAAGTAATTTCCACATCATTATGAACAAAGCAAAGGCATGGTGGTGACATGGTGGTGATTTCCATTAGTCAGTAGCCACGCTACACAGTCCAGTAAGGTCAACCCCCCCCCCAACACACACAAAAAACAAAAGAAATTGGGTACACTATCATAAAAGGACAAAGCACTTCTGATTCCACCAATGTTGGCCTGTAGGGAGAAACTTGCATTGACGACTCGCACCCAAATCGAATACCAGGGCCAACAAAGTGCGAAAAATCAGGTATTTTAATTCACCACAATAATGAGGATACCATTTTTTTAACTACTGTACTCAGGTGTACAGAACGATCAACATAAATACAACAAATACTAAACGATTGATCAGAAATCAAGAATACCCTCCAGTTTTTGTATGTGGGGGTTCTGGGGAGGGATGTATTGAAAACTAGAAAAAATTGCTATACTCCTAGATAACTAGATTGACCTATGCAGACCTAAAATTATAATACCAGCTTAATTAAATTTCATAGACACGGGAAAGTATCTTTTATTCATTCAGGTTATAATTTGTAAAGAACATTAAGTAACTAGCAAACAACTAGGCTACTTTTTCTCTTCTAACCAGCAAACAAATGCAGAGTGAATTATTCTAAACCTGTGTGGAAGCCTATCGTAGCTCCCATAGTAGTGTAGAAGACACTTTAAGTTTATTGGATGAAGGATGAGGTGCTGACCATCAACTGCCTGGAACATGCAAAGAAGATTAGCATAAATAATTAAAAAAAAAACTGATTTATCTATAAATGCAATAGGCAGATTTGGCACATCTATCACACTGTAAATAGTAGCACATTTTTTTTGTTGAATTATGCATATACAGTTCCAATTTTTGCATTTTCCAAGCTAAAATGTGTCATTAAATGGTATTCATTGAAGTTGAAACCAAAGAATACCACGCACCTGATAAAAATTGTACGAGTCATTTTCCTTTTTATCCCTGAAGTCATTTGCTTGCATCTGCACACTTTTGTCGTCATTGCATGATGAAGATAGAGATTCCTCACAAACTTCAGGTGATCCAATCACATCACTAACTTCAGCCATACAGGACTCTCCATCTTTTAAATTGTGACCTGAGATCCCGAAACCTGTTGGCTTATCATTGAAACTAGAAGAAAGTATCCCCGTCATAAGATTGTTTGCTATAGGAGATGTAGCATGACCACTACTGTTTGCTGACGTGTCATCACCATTAAAAGCTTGATGCTCATTCCAATTTGCTTTTCTTTGTTCTAGTTGTTCCCTTGCAGCACAAACATACGGAAGCATTGACATGTCATCAACAAGATTGGAATCTGCTCTAGCTAGCCAACTATCAAGCTCAGATATAACTTCTCTAACTGAGAGGTCAACATCTGAAGTAAAAGTAAACTTTGAAAAGGAATCATGAACTTCCTCCACGCTAGACATCCCTTGTTTGTTCTTGAGAGCTAAAGTAAATGAATCCTTTTGACGAGTTAAAAGCATAAACTCTATAACATCACCAAGACGGTACTGCTTAACATTCTCAATATAGATGGTATACATATCCTTTACTGATATCATCATGAAACACAAAGGGCATTTTTTGGAGCATTCAACTTTAAAATCATCTTCGCCTGCCAAGTACCTCAAGATACATGGGAAACAAAAAATATGTCCACATGAGGTTATCTGTGGACATAAAGGATCTTCCAGACATATTGGGCACTGGACCGGAAGAGGGGTGGAATACTTCACACAAATGATATCCTCCCAGTGCAGAGCTTTATCCGGATCCATCGTCTCAGGTGCATAGTTTCCAGAATCTAACAGAACAAACTTGTAATTTGCTTGAAGGAACAAATCTTTGTTGTATGGCCTTCTCTTCTGCTGTTTTCTTGGAGGTGGGGGTGACCCCCTTGATCGAGAACGAGAAATAGGATCATAATGAAAATTCAGCAAGTGATTGCCATTAACCATCTGACCCTTTCTTCCAGATGAAGGTGTAGACCCAGAAGGCTGCTGGCTTCCTGCAGAACCAAGAGCTTCAGACTTCCCTCTGTGTTGAGCAGAAACAACCCCCATTGGACCAGCAGTATGGCGCTGAAAACTTGTACCAGTATTATGGTGAGCATAACCCTTTTTTCCATGCGGTTTCCTAGCTTCATTCATCTGGGAACAAGAGGAAAGAATTATACAAGGTGATAGTTTTTGTGCATAGGCTCTACAACATTGATAAGCATTAACACATAAAGTTGTCCCAAGATTAAACACAATTTCTAGTTCATTTTTTAAACTGAAATCTCCTAGCACAATTAGTTCAAAAAAAATTTGTTCGACGGGAAACCTTTTTAAAAGCAAATCCGGGTGCAGACCACCCTACTAGACTCAACATCAGGTAAATTGAGTTCTGAGCACTGGTACGTAGCCCCAATATAAAGTTAGTAGCAATTACAAGTACTTAATGAATCTCGATACATAATCAGTTTGCCTAAAATGGATTGTTCCATAATTACATACAAGTAAATCAGCATTGATGTTCTTATCAACTTAGCATTAGCAATACACCCAAAACTATTAATGTAGACGGGAAACAAGAGAAGTCAAACCTTTTTGGACGATCTACCAGAATGGTCTGCAGTTTGAGCCACTGATCCTGTCAAAAAAGAGCACCCAATATTCAGTAATACGCAAAAGTTGGACAGGGATCCATTATCTTGGAAGTCGAAAAGCCACCGCCATTTGATAAAAACTTAAGATGTAATTACTAATACACTTGCAATTTGTCTTCACTCTTATATAAATTCTGATATTCCAGCTGAATAATCCCGACAAAACCCCTCTACTTACAAGGTAATAAAACACACCTCACATATCAACGGCAGCTAAATAGCTCTATTAAAGAATCACCACACATATGAAACCTCTAAAACTAAACAAATGTGCAAACCCTAGCAAATGAAATAAAATAAAGTAAATGAAATTAAACAACCAATAAATAGAAAATTGAGCAGAGACATTACTGTGGTGGTCGGAGATGTGAAGGGATTGAAAAGGGGGGTTTGAAAATGGAAGTGGGTGTTGAGCTCCATTGTGGGAAGAATTAGGGTTTGAAGATTGAAGATTTGATGTCGAAGAAGAATCTGTTGAATTCGATGAGGGCAAGATGGACATGAAATTCCGGTGAGGATTATTATTTGGGGGGGGGATTGATTTTTTTCACGGATTTCTTACCGTAAAGACCTTTTTTTATGTCACTTCTTAATTTTCATGCCCTTCTTTGTTTTCCCCCAATTTATATTTGGACGAGAGAGAGAGAGAGACACCCTCCGATTTCTTTTTTATTGGACCCCCGACTTGTTGTTGTCTGCCAATCGCCCATCACTAATTTTTGTTTTGCTTACTTTCTCACTAATTCATATGTGATATTTATTTTTATTATTACGATAATTAATCAATCAATATACTTATTAGCATGGATGCCGGCTTCGCGTGCCGTTGAATTTTAAATAATTTAATAGGACAATCAACTGATTACAACAAACTGGTTCTCCAAAATTACGAGTTTGGAGGCGTATTGGTCTTTTTTTTATGAGGGCGCAATGGAAATGGAAGAAGGTTAATTGAATGGAATAACATAATTGTGAAAAACCGTTTTAAAAATGAGGTTGCCCCCGCATTTTGTATTTCTTTGTTTTGTTGCTGGATAACGCCCTCTTCTTTGTTATTGTTGTTTGTTATTGTAAGTTGATATGAGAATCATTTTAAGACCGTAACATGAGCTTGGAGGCTAGTTTGATATAAAAATTGTAAGTTGAAGAGTGATTGATTAATAGTTGTAAAAAGAAAGTGGTATGTTCAGTATATGTGTAATGTGATAAGACATCTTATTTGGTAAACAATTTGAAAGACATTGGTGCATTGGAAAACCAATTAATTCATTACATAATACTTTAGCTTCCTGACTTTGAAGTTTGGAGGGAAAATTATAAGCATAAGTACATATAGTTACACATGTACTGGATGCAAAACTCAAGCAAAATAGATACCGGAAATCATTTGGATTTCATTCTTGTTTTTGTAGTGGACTCATGGATTGGTTTTCAGTTTTGTTGGTGGAGAGTGAAAGGTAAGATTTGACATCATGTCGAGGTACTAGCTGCTGTTTGATGCCTGTAATTTCCAGTAAATTGAAAAGTTGTATTCAGAGATAAATTCTTTGTCAAATTGTAAAATGACAGTTGAGATGTAATGGCATACCGTGGTCGTCTGTTGCTGCATACAGGCATTCTCATCAGGGAGGTGCTGGTTTGGATCGATGAAGGTTGTGCAAATATTTGTTGTGAAGTATGGAGTGCCTTGTGCACTACATTGAATTCCTTGATGATAAGTTTGATGGTGTATTTTTTGTTAACCAATGCTTTCAACTCTAGAGGGAACGACTTATCTTCTCCCATCTGAATGTAGGCAATGAAGTTACCGGTGTGTGGAATGATACAGTAAATGATTGGTTAAAGTTTGAGTTGGTACCTGCTTCAGGAGGTGGACAACTCATTTTCCGAGGACAGCTCTTACCTGCTGGTCATTGAGGATTATGTCAATGCTACATGTGTTATCTGATGCCTTTACAGTTAGCTTGAACCTATGTAAGGTTTGAATGTGCTGTGAATTGTAGACGATATTTTATGTGACAGGGAAGTTTGTAATATGTAAGATACCTCTTGTCGGGGCAAGGCAGGATACGATTGCTATACAGACAGTACCATTTCTCTTCCTCAAATTGTAATTCTTGAAAGCATTGTGTACAAACCGTGTTATACCATGTATCAGTATCTTGGACAGCAGTGATAATTAGGTGAGCATAAATTTGTCTCTGTAAGTACATTTATCGTTATTTTGAATTAAGTAAATATAGGCAGTTGGTTAATTTTCTAGTACCATTATGTATTCCTTCCCCAGGCTTATAATTCTTGCAACATTCAGAATTTTGACATGGGCATGCTTGTCCATTGCATACATTTCTTGTTGGAAAGCAGGTTGGGTCAATCTAATGATATTAGGGCAATGTTAAAAGTGTTGCATACTTGACATGTTTATAAATTTTTCATAAAGAAGTTGTTAACTTACTTCTGCCTTGATTGCATGACACTGTAATGATTGTAGTTGATATAACATTGAGTTCCCCCTACACTTGAAAGATAAACTTGATCTTCAAAGCGAAATGCATATGTAGACATGCACAGTGTTTAGCTAAACGCGTCAAATTACTTATACAGTGTATGGAATTATCAATTAACGGAAGAAGTTAGTAATATAATACCATTCCACAATCCTACTTGACTACTTGTTATAATCAGTATAGTAGGTTTCTCATGAGCTTCTTTCATCTGTTCATCGAACATTTCAGCAAATATATCCCAGAAAGTGACATTGATTGAGGACCTGCGCATTATTTTTGGTAGATATGAGGAATAACGATGAAAATAATCTGTAAATTTGGATGTGAAACGTAGAAGGAAAATGTAACCTTCCATCCGTGAGTATTAGCTTCACTTGTTTCTGAGCATCATTGAATCTATTGACCAAATGTGTGAGTGGCTGATAAAATTTGACAATTTCGATTACATCCATGGATACAATAATTTACAGTCGTTATTGTCAGTTATAGGTTGACAACTGAAAAAGTATGATTTATTGATTTCACCTGCCAAGTGAGTTGTTTGTTTTGTAAGCTCCATAAGCTCGCTATGATCATAGAAATCAAATGCATTAGTTTCAATACCACATGTACTTTCTTGATTCTCTTTCAATTGAGTGTCTTTTGAGAAAACCAACTGCACATTATTTGCGAGGCATAAGAAATTGTCATCGCTTTTATATGCCTGAACGACAAACTTCCTAATGATATAGCACTTGCCCACAATGAACTTATCCTTGAGCACGTCATCTGCGTTTCCAGGGATGAATGCGTGCATCCTGCTATTCTGGTAGTTTTGCAAAAAGTGGACATTAAAATCTGGAATTGAATGTATAAGAATAAAGTTTCATAACATAGTTTACCTTGTCATCTAAGAGAATGATGTTGAAGCTTTTGAAAATCTCGCCCTTTCTTGTTGCTCCTCTCCAAAACCTTACAACTCTTACTTTGATTTTCCAATCAAATTTCCCAACTTTCAGACTACTTAGGTCGTCAAACTTTGTTTTTGACATTATGTTCTTCCCAAGTTTTTGTTGGTTGAAAGCTCCCTGTTGTGAATAACTTACCTTATGGTTACAGGAGTATAATGCAATATGTGTATTACCTACCACCAATTGCAATTATGTTTAATTTGATATCAACATTTACTTCCCCACAAATGTAAATGATGAAGAAAAGTTTTAATAATTTTCTTTTATGTTCAATTGTATTGTGCTTATAAAAGACTTGTTCGCTTTATTGATATTACAAATATCAACAATTGTTTTATCATAATTTTGTTTTTATAGTTTGCATCTGTAGGTGGAGATTTTTCCGAATATCGTACCGTTGTAAGGTCTTTGTAATATACACTAATTACCCTATAATTACTGGTACTTCGGCATGACCAATATGGGAAGTACTTCATTCATATCTTATAATAACTAAATGCAGTCAATTACACCTTAAGTTGTTAACAAAATAATATGTCACATAGTTTGAGGAGGTACAACTGCAACAATTTGCTGCACGTAGACAAAAGACCTCATATCACTGAATCTCAAACTTCTCTTCACTTGGCCTTCTTTTTCTGGGGAATGTTTATTTTTGGTCAGAGAAGATAAATAGGAAAATAATAACATGTAGTCAAATTTAAAAATGTGGTTACATACTCTGTCTGATTTCGGCTCCTTCTGAATTTCACGTTCTTCGTCAAATGGCACTGATGCGTGGAGTTTCCTTGCTCGAACCTTCTTGCTTGTTGATTTTTCCGTGTTTAGGGCTTGCATTAATGTATCTTCATTCACTGATACCTAAACGCGAGAAGGTAGTCAGATGTTAGATTTTTTATAGCAATAACGTACTTATGATGCTAATATCTTACATTCATAGCTGACATATCATTTTTCTCAACAGTTTGGTTAGAAGACGGAGTGAAGGTCCCACCAGATTCAATTTCGTTACCAAATCCAGTAGCTTCGTACACATCTGAGCCCTTCATGACATTTTCCTCTGTAATGAGGACTGTCATTTTGTATTTCTGCTTGTCAAACATTCTCAAATATGGGAGGAATTATTGTTCCCCTAGTTCCTACACGTGTAATTGAGTGATTATAGTTATATATCTGATATAATTTACAAAAGTATTCTAGTACAATGTTGGAGGTGAACCTCTTTGTTCGGACAGTACAACTCTTCAACACTTTTCTGTGCAATTTGAGCAACGGCTGCATGGGGTAAAACTATTGTCAAAGATCCAGTGTCATCTGAGCATCTTGTTTCCAACCGAAAACACTATAAGGAAGAAACTGATTAAACATCCACAAATTTGTAAATGATCATACTTCTGTAAACAAATTCTTTCTCATATTACCTTCTTCTGGGATGTGGTATGATCCTCTTATAATTTTGACATTTGAATTTGTCAACTATGAAAGGAACCTCATGAGACATCTTGTGTATTTTGTTAGGTACCAATTATCGTCCTCATTAACCTTGTCAATGATCACTTCGCATATAACCTCCCTCTGAACAGGAATATCATAAATTAGTCTTGCTGCAATTACAATTACAGTACCACCAACATAATTATAGTACCTGAACATGTGTTTCGGTTAACAGAGTAATATCTTCCACAGTTAATGTTTGTTTAATGTCTTCTTCATCAACATCAGACATTTCAGTCATTTGATCGCATCTGAAGAAAGTGTAAAACACCATAAATATGTATGTACATTACATATGTTACTTCCTATTAACAAAGAAAATAACCTGTTTATGAGGTCATCCATACTGTAATGATCGGGATTGATAAAAATCCTTGTTGTTGGATAGTTTCTAAGGTGTGCTCTCCCTATGTCAGTAACGTAGATTATAGGTTGGCATTTGGAGTTTGTTAGGTAATAGATAACATTATTACGGTGCCATTACCCATACCTTCGTACGAACTAACTCTAGCACAACTGATAATAACAATAGGATCTTCCTCCTCAAGTTGTTGCAAAGCTTTGTCAATTAAAATCCCAAATTCGTCAAACAAAGTGACAGACACGCAACACCTACGTTATGAAAAATTTCTTAAGTAGGTCATTCAGTAACTATTTACATAAACCACTAACAATTGGTTAATTAAGCAGACAAACCTGCCATCTACCAAATCAAATTGCAACCTTTGTTTTTCCTGAGTATTTTTAGTTGAAGTAATCAGCGGTCTTCGGTTCTTCAAGTAACCAACCATGTCTAAAATTGAATACATTTTAGTACTAATAGGCATTGTTATAAATTTGAAAATGAGTATACTTTCCATACCTACTAAGAACCTATTGTCTATTGCAAATTTCTCTATTTCAGTCATGTGGAATAAATCAAAAGCATATTTTTCAATTATTAATCCCGGCTCAGTTGCTCTGCTTAATTTCGTGTCTTTGGTGAAGAAGATGTGTTTTTTGTTTCTGACAGGGCGATATGTTTCGTCCTCTAAAAAGTCCTTCACTTTAAAGTTGTCAAGTATGTAAATGCCTCCTTCAACTAAAGGGCAGGTCAACTCCACATAATATTTTGCATTTGCAAAAGTGTGAATTCGATTGTTCTATATATAGTGAATCAGCATCATATTAAAATGTGTTGTGGAAGTGAGGCATGTAGTCCCCAGTTGTAATTATGATGTGGTACTTACCATATCATCGATGAGAAGCATATTAAAACCCTAAAATTCTTGTGTTTCTCTGTTCATTCCTTTCCACAGCGCCTACACTCTTACTCTACATTTCCAGCCATAGCTTGAGCTATCCACATCACTTAAATTGTCGTACTGGTGTAGATCCATTGTTAGGCAACTTATTGCTTCAGTAGTAGGTACCTGCACCTGTGTTCAATAAATGTGTTCACAGCTCAGTCAAGTAAGAGAAATGAATGCAGACTGTAATTTAAGATTGAAAGATCCATACCTGATATGGTGCCTACTATAGCCGGAGCTTCACTAAGACCTCACCAAACTTCTTAATGGTATGGATATTTCGACCTTCTTAATGGTAAGTAAACATGTATGTAACCGAATGTTATGATATGGCTGAATTTAGTGGCTAACTTTGTACAAGAAAATGACTTGTAATTTGGTTGATGAGTGGTTAAAGATGTGGAAGTATATTGCTTTGTATTCTCTCCAACTTGCACTTCACTAAAATAGTTACAGGTACATACTTATATTGAAGAATATGCTATCAACTCATTGAAGTACACATCTAGCTTCCAAATTATTTTAATACATTTACAAAATTCACTACATCTGATATAAGTAAAATATATTGAAAGTGTTGATAATATTCTAATTCAAATTTAGTAATACGTAAATTTATTTATTTCATAACTTGGGCTGTTGTTATTATAGTAGTGGACATATTATTTGACCAAAGTTATATTCTATAAATAAACCTTTTTCGAAATATAAGAAATATTTCAAATTTAATTTAAGTTGTACAGATAATGTTCATTTATTTTAAACCGATGGTTAAAGTTATTTAAAACTTTATACGTTGCTTGATTAATTTCATTACGTGATTAATACATTTATCACCTCCAAACTCCTAAAATTACACAACAAAGTGTAATTTAGAAATTTGATATTTTTAACTTCTTAAAGAACATAGTACCAATCTTAATAGTCGTATCTAACTACGACTTGTAGTATTTGTCGTCATAACTTTTTTTTTCGTGCGTAATATAAATTATTTTGAATAAATATTACTATTCAAATATGTTTCCTTTAAGTGAATAATTACATACCTGGAAAATCTTAATTTAATGAAGGATGCGAAAAGTACAGATTCACATTTATCTTAAATTTCCTATGTACGTATGTAAGTCATATGTCATAGCCTATTTGTATATTCGAGGATTCAACTCAACTCAAATAAGAATGTAATAAGTAAATAGTGGATCGACCGTCAGAGAGATCTCGCAAAGTAATATCTGTCAAAGGATTCAGAAACAAGGTTCATCTACAGACTTGAGGAGGTAATTCACTGGAAGAAGTTCAAGAAGTTGATCATGCCTCAGTGATATAAATCAAGATCGTGGATTTAATCAAGTGACAGAGATCTCGTCAGAGTATCATTAATTTTAAGGATTTAATCTGAAGAAAATCAAAGCGTCAAAGTCAAGACATGAAGAAACATCACGGAAGTTAGTCACTCATGAACCAGACAGTACATCGAGTGTCAACATTGAAGTGGTGGAATTGATTCATATATCTCAGTGATTTTCAGAAGATTTGCAGAAGATTGGATGCTGCTCAAGGTTAGTATTAATTCTCTATTAATTAATTAAGTCATATAATTTAATTAAGAAAATAAATTATATCTGCAAAGATTAATTTATTGATTAATTAAATTAATTGATTAATTAATTCAGAATTAATATTAAGGATTTTCAGGTTTTTAATTGGTTTAAAAATCTATTTAAATTGAAACAAGGCAAACTGATTGTATTAGTATGACAATCGGTATGACAATCAATAGTCATACCGAAAGTCATGCTAATTCATTTAATTGTCTTGTTAGAATTTTTATTAGATTAAAAATCTGTTATTAATCTTTGCAAGACAATCTGAATTGTACTTATGTGACAATCGGTATGACAATCAATTGTCATACCGAAAGTCATGCCAGTTCAAATAGATTGTCCTGCCGAAAGTCATGCTGGTTCAAATGATTGTCTTGCTAATTCAAAAGGATAGTCTCACCGATTGTCATGCAAGCTTACAGGATTGTCATTGCAGTTCATTTGCATTCGGCTGTTTACTTAAAAAGAAAAAGAAGCAGCAGAAGTTCAACTATCCAATACACAAGTCAAAAACAAGAACACAGAAAGCAAAAGCAGCCGCCTCTGAAACATTCCATTTTTCATCTGCTTAATTCAAGATCACATTTCTAGATTGTAAAGTTAAATCCAATCAACTAGAAATCTTTATCTTGTTCTTGTGTAACAATCTAGCGGATTAAAATCCCTAGAACTTAATCTCAAATCGCTTTTAGCATTTGATCTTTTAATTACAAAAATAGAAAAAGTTCATGTCGAATTTATTCTAAATTTGTAATAATTGATTTGAGATTAATCCCTTGTAATCGATACCGTAGTTGTAACACCTTTCAAGTTTAATAAAAGTTTTATTTAACTTGAATTTTGTTTCACAATTTTATTCCGCATTTTATTCGACGAAACGGTATTGTTTGCATTCAACCCCCCCCCCCCTTCTACAAACAAATTGGGACCTAACAATTGGTATCAGAGCCTTCTGATTAACGAACAAATCAAGATCCTAGACTTTTGTGATTTTTCAACTCTTTGAATTTTTATTCATTCAAAAATTCATAATGACTTCACATAAAGTTGGAACCGTTAAAATTCCACAATTTGATAAAGAGAATTATATCATATGGAAGAAGAAGATGCTATTATTTTTACAAGTTGCAAATCCCAAATATTCAAACTTGTTAAAGAAGGGTATAAAAACTCCGATGGTTATTGAACCGGAGGTAATAATAAATGGTGTGGTGACTAATGAAGCTAGAACCTATCCAAAAGAGCCTGAAGATTTTACTCCTGCTGAGAAGGAAGAAGCCTCCTTGGATGCCAGCCTTCAATTAATATTAATTGATTCCCTTGATCCTTTGATGAACAGACATGTGATGAACTGTAAAAATTCTAAACACATGTGGGAAACTATTGAGGTGATTAATGAAGGCACAGAGGAAGTTAGGGAGAACAAGTTGGAAATCCTAACCTCTGAATATGAACATTTCAAATCAAATCCAGGAGAAGGAATTACTGAAGTGTTTGAGAGGTACAATGCGTTGATCAACAACCTGAACATCAATGGAAAGTATTATTCAATCAGGGAGGTCAACAAAAAGTTCCTTTTAACACTGCCAGCTCATCTTGAACATAGAATCACTGCCATTAGAGAAGCTAGAGATCTGAGTGAGATTTCTTTGGACAGGCTCTATGGAGTGTTAAAAACCTATGAGTTGGAGCAGATTCAACAGAAGGAAGTCTACGGGAAGGATAGAATGGTCAGCACATCTACTGCACTTGTAGCTGAAGGTCAACAACAACAGCAATCTCAACAATTGGAGAGAATGGTACAGTATTCCAAGGCTGAGGAAAATATGTTAGTAGCAGAATATGATCCTCCTACTACAAATCAATCAAGTGATGATTTTTATTCCTTGGAAGAGCTGGAGCAATTGGAAGACGAGTCAATGGCCCAAATTGTCAAGAGATTCTCCCATGTCAGATTCAAGAGGAATCCCAAGCTGAAGTACAAGTCCAACTACAACAAATTCCAGAAAGGTGGATCTTCATCCTCTAACACCAGCAGTGGTGGATACCAAACAGGGATGGTTGATCGGGGCACCATTAGATGCTATAACTGCAATGAGTTGGGACACTTTGCCACAGAATGTAGGAAGCCAAAGCAAGTAAGAAAGAACTCTGAAAGGGCTTATCTGGCAAAGGGAAGAAGCTGGGATGATACTGACAGTGAAGATGAAGATGAAGGAAATCTTGCTCTTATGGCTATTGATGGAAAAGCTTCATCGTCAAGAATAGAGGTAAAACTTTCTGATGCTGAAATGGTTTATCATCTAAGAGGTAACTTAGATTGTGCACGTCGTGATAATGAACTGTTAAGTTTACAGATCACAGACCTTGAGAAAGAGGTCAATGAATTAAGACTTGTGCACATTAATCAAGACAAATTAAAAGAACAAGTATCTTTTCTAGAGAATAGAGTTGACTGTTATAGAAAACTCGAAATTATTCTCAAAGACAAGATCACCGGTCTTGAGACTAAGGTTAGAGCCTACTTCAATTCTTGTTCGAAGGCTAAAGAGTTCTACAGTAAGCAAGCTGTTAATCAAACATCTGGAATAGGTTATGATTACAATGCTGCTATTGGAGAATTAGGCATAAACTCCCCTCCCCATGTCTGTGCTAAAGGGAGGGAAGTACCACATGTGCTTAAGGGTGTTGATGAACCCCTCTATAAAGCATCAATTGCTGAACCATTTGATGCGACCTCTTCTGTTATTCAAGAAGAAATACGTGCTGAGGATCATGCTAATGAGAAGATTGTTTCCAAGTCAAGTGAGTCGAAAGTTCCAGTCAAAGTTGTGAAAGCAACTGAGACTAACTCAGACACACATGAGTTAGATAACAATAATGCCATGTCTACCATGCATAAATTACCTGCTGTTAATCACTCTCATAAAGCATGTGGTGTTGCTAATTGTATGTCTTGTGCTTTTAATATGATGTATGCTTATTTTAATGGTAAGCATGTGTCTAATGATAAGACTACTCCTCGTCAGCATGTGAATAACAAGAAGCATGATAGGTCTAAGACTGCTAGTCCTTCTAAGGCTAGAAAGGAGACATTTGTGCCTAAGCTTAAACAGAAATTTGTTAACGCTTTTTACAAGGTCAAATGTTCAGTCATTGAGAAAGTTGAGGCAATTAAAATTAAAAATGTTGTTTTGCCAGACAAAGGACAGTTCTACAAGTATTGCCGGGCCCAACCAAGTTTGGGTTCCGAAGAAGGTCTAATCCATTTGTAGTGCAGGGCATTAAACAAGTATAACCGGTAGTGTGGATTCTTGACAGTGGATCATCAAGACATATGACCGGAGATAGAGCCCTGCTATCAAATGTGGTTGAGAAAGCTGGCCCCATGGTTACCTTTGGAGATAACAGCAAAGGTTTATCTGAGGGATATGGCTGTTTGCAAGCTGGGAATGTTATCATTGTAATTTTATATATTGTGCTAGGTTATTATCAGGAAGCAGTATCTAACATATAGCACCAGTGATGAGACTTGAGAATATTACGACATATCAGGCACCTGCTGCACATTACACTTGGAATTGTACTCTAGTAAGATGTGTACAAGTGTACTCCTGATTGGTGAGTTAAAAGAGGAAGTCAGTGCACCACAGTTCATGGACTTTGCAGCTGCAGATCTATTGGACTATGCAATCTCTTCTTCACAATCTCACTTCAGGTTGGTATGAACTAGTATACTGCTCAAGCAATCGTCAAGAACATGGTATGGCACTCTAACAGAAGTTATAATTTTATATGAATAAGTAGAGTCGTCATATTAATAACTATCTTATCACTAAGCACAATCATATTGTTTTATATGTGCAGTGGTATATTGTTTATGCAACATAACAATTAGTATCTAAAGTACTTGACAAGTATCGGTCAATGATATCTTGTTAACATTATGTTGCAGATATTTGTAAGCTTTTGACATGAATGAGAATTACTTAGACTTTACCCTAAGTGATCAATGTTTTATCAAAAACTCATTCATATTGAAAAACAAAAATTAAACTTCTTTCTACATTAGTGATTTCTTATTTCATGTAAAATCTTTTGAAATCACTATTGTAAATCATTTTCTCTCTATTACCATATATTTTGTGTTACAGGTTCAGTCTCCAATGACTTTCTTTCATTGACAGTCATGAGGTTGAAAACCCACAACGTCTATCCCAGACTGTAAAGACAAACACAAAAATAGAACCAACCAACACTCTCTTACCACTAAATGTAGTATGAATGAGCGTGAGGGAGATAGTGCCTTAGTGCACCACATAAGGAAGGTTCTGTAGTCAACCCAGTAGCTCTGTCTCCTACATAGATGAGTAGTATTTAAACCGAGACAACTGCTAGCCCCCATACATCTTCTCAAAAAGATGTAATGGCTGAAAAGGCACAAAAACAGTTACTAGATTCATTCTCTCAACAGGGTGAGTCTATTGAATTTTGCCTGTCGGCCAAGGTATCCGATGTAGTGTCACCACTTCAAACATAATCAATTCTTGATGCACAAGGAGAGGTTACACACACAAAGGATGAGTTGACAGAAACAAGAGTTTCGACCATTTTAAGGTCAGATTCGATTGTTCAAGGTTCGTTAGTGGACCAATTGCCTTTACAGGTGTTAGGAGAGGATACTGATCCAAAAGCCATATGTCAGTGATCAGTGTCTACCTCCCCAGGCTTAAATCCCCTGGACGCATCTGCGGATAGTGGATCTGACATAGGTGCAGATCGGCAACTTGTTGACAATGATTCAGATATTACCTGATGAGTCACAAGGAAGTGTCTTCACAGACATTAGAAGGGAACTTTGATCTTTATGCTAAAATCGTTGGATCATTGTTTACCTTCCCAGAATTCAAATCTGGAACCCTAAAAGGGAAACTAGCAACTTGTAAATTATGACTCAGATTCATCTGACGAGTTTAACAAGGATGGGGATTTGTGAACTCCCATTGCACCACCTGTGACCTCCTTAAGGATGGCTAAGGTGATTTTCCTTGCAGGTACAGCTGGATTATGGAGCTATGAGAGAAGAGTGATACACTCGTGAGAATGAGTGTAAACACGAGTGGAGAGAAGAGTGAAACACATGTGAGGTACACTAAAACAGGATCACACACTCACAGTGAGGAAGAAAGAGAAACTACTTGTTATTTCTTTTCCAACCAAGTGAAATATGAGAACTCCTTCAGACGACGGCATACATTCCTTCTTTAAGGGGGAGATAGAAGCTTAAGTAATAGTTTGGAGGATTCCTCAACTAAGGGGGAGAAATAGCAGGGAGTAAGAAAAAGATCCTACTTGTACACTACACCACATCATTGTTGTTTGTAACTACGGATCCTATTGTACGGGAGAGGTGGTAAACACAAGGTGATTTCCTAGTAAGGGAAGAAGCTGTTAGGGGAGTACCATTGGTTTTTATCTGCGGATCCTATTGTACGGGAGAGGTGGTAAAACGAAGGTGATCTTCTTTAATCAGTTGATTCTCATAGGGGGAGAAGCAAGAGATATGGGCTTCTCAACAGGAAATGTGGTTGTACAAATGAAGATGGAACTACTTGAAGATATGTTCAGTCTAGAGGAACATCTACTTGGAATCTGGAAAATGTTAAATCTCATCCAGAACTTTTCTGCTATTTACTTTGCATGTATGTTTATATCTTTTTCTTATTTGTTAGTTGAGTTATCCTCTAGGTATTTGTGTGTTATTGTCTAACAAACAAATAGGGGGAGATTGTAAGTCATATGTCATAGCCTATTTGTATATTCGAGGATTCAACTCAACTCAAATAAGAATGTAATAAGTAAATAGTGGATCGACCGTCAGAGAGATCTCGCAAAGTAATATCTGTCAAAGGATTCAGAAACAAGGTTCATCTACAGACTTGAGGAGGTAATTCACTGGAAGAAGTTCAAGAAGTTGATCATGCCTCAGTGATATAAATCAAGATCGTGGATTTAATCAAGTGACAGAGATCTCGTCAGAGTATCATTAATTTTAAGGATTTAATCTGAAGAAAATCAAAGCGTCAAAGTCAAGACATGAAGAAACATCACGGAAGTTAGTCACTCATGAACCAGACAGTACATCGAGTGTCAACATTGAAGTGGTGGAATTGATTCATATATCTCAGTGATTTTCAGAAGATTTGCAGAAGATTGGATGCTGCTCAAGGTTAGTATTAATTCTCTATTAATTAATTAAGTCATATAATTTAATTAAGAAAATAAATTATATCTGCAAAGATTAATTTATTGATTAATTAAATTAATTGATTAATTAATTCAGAATTAATATTAAGGATTTTCAGGTTTTTAATTGGTTTAAAAATCTATTTAAATTGAAACAAGGCAAACTGATTGTATTAGTATGACAATCGGTATGACAATCAATAGTCATACCGAAAGTCATGCTAATTCATTTAATTGTCTTGTTAGAATTTTTATTAGATTAAAAATCTGTTATTAATCTTTGCAAGACAATCTGAATTGTACTTATGTGACAATCGGTATGACAATCAATTGTCATACCGAAAGTCATGCCAGTTCAAATAGATTGTCCTGCCGAAAGTCATGCTGGTTCAAATGATTGTCTTGCTAATTCAAAAGGATAGTCTCACCGATTGTCATGCAAGCTTACAGGATTGTCATTGCAGTTCATTTGCATTCGGCTGTTTACTTAAAAAGAAAAAGAAGCAGCAGAAGTTCAACTATCCAATACACAAGTCAAAAACAAGAACACAGAAAGCAAAAGCAGCCGCCTCTGAAACATTCCATTTTTCATCTGCTTAATTCAAGATCACATTTCTAGATTGTAAAGTTAAATCCAATCAACTAGAAATCTTTATCTTGTTCTTGTGTAACAATCTAGCGGATTAAAATCCCTAGAACTTAATCTCAAATCGCTTTTAGCATTTGATCTTTTAATTACAAAAATAGAAAAAGTTCATGTCGAATTTATTCTAAATTTGTAATAATTGATTTGAGATTAATCCCTTGTAATCGATACCGTAGTTGTAACACCTTTCAAGTTTAATAAAAGTTTTATTTAACTTGAATTTTGTTTCACAATTTTATTCCGCATTTTATTCGACGAAACGGTATTGTTTGCATTCAACCCCCCCCTTCTACAAACAAATTGGGACCTAACAACGTAGCCACGTAATATTATATGTAGCATATAATAAAATTGTCAAATAAGGCATTACTGTCGAATGACATTTATGACACTTTATTACGCTCCGTAAAGCTTTGATTTGGTGTATTTGTACTCAAGTTGTTGGTGTTTTTACGTGTTTTTGTAGTGTTTTTGTTAGTGTAGGTGCCCTAGAGGCAATACATTATTCTTATAAATCTTTATGTCAGTTGATCATTCAATAAATGTATTTATTATGACCTTAATTACTGTGATATTTTGTTAGCATAATAAATGTCCTTAGAATCATGATACACATTGTATAGTTTAAGTACATGACTTGAACTTGAGATTATATAATATATCATATTCTTAAAGGTCCCTAGTCGAGTATTATTATATAGGACAATAATAATACATAGATAGACTAGTATTATTATATAGGACAATAATAATACATAGATACCGCTCATTGTTTATAATTTTATTAGAGAATAAAATTGTTGCTAATTAAATAATAGCCTATAGGGTCGCACAAATAGAGCACTTAATGAAATAGTTAATTTAAATTATGGATTTAAATTAATTGATGATTATTCGAGTTTTATTATAATTAAGTAAGACTTAATTGAGATAATATAAATTCGAATTAAATGGAATGTTTTTGCCCATAATAATTAAGTATGACTTAGTTATTAATTAAATAATAGAAATTCATTTTTATTATTTAATCCAATACCTACTAGGGTTGGGCTTTGCTGTTATGAGCCTTTTTAATCAGCCATTATAAATAGATAATGATAGGTTAAAGAGGGGGTACGTTTTTGAGAAAACCTTAGCAGCAAAGAGAGGCAGAGACAATTCAGATCGTCAAGAAGGAGGCTAGTACATCCATTCCGTAGTCAAGTTCATGAGACGTTCTTATAGGTGCTCGTGTGGATACCATAGAGGTATTTCTCCGAGAGGTAGACACAAAGCATGATAGCTAGGATCTCCGTTGAGTTCGTGAAAGTTAAGCTCTTGAAAGGTATGATTCGTTATCTCCATAATCTGCCCATAATTATACATGGATCATGTTTTTGGGTTTCAAATTTTTTTTGTTTTATTTACATTTATCCGCTGCATTTTATGCCTTCAGAATCCAACAATGGCATCAAATCTACGTGTATAAGGGGCTGATTTGGTTACGTGTTTACTGTATTTTTACAAGTATGCATGTGTGATGAGTCTGCCATGATAACAGTTATGTTATATGAATGATATGATGAATCTGTTAATGATCTATATGATGATACTAGTATGTTTAAGATCTGCCATAACTTATATGTATGCGATCTCTTAAAATAAAGATAATACTTTCGTATAAGTATATCTTTGGTTATTTAATACTCGTTTCAAGTATAAGTTTTAATACTTCTACTTCAATTATTTTTATAAAGATTATTCTTTATGGGAATATTATTTAAATAATAATATTCAGACATTTTCTAAATATACCGGGGACCGATTTACTTCATTAAATCAGCTTTACTCCAAACACTCTCTAAAGTGTTTTCGAGTCTTCAAAATGATTTTTAAAAGTTAGAGCGGATCCCAAAACTCATTTTTATATTTAAGATCTTCCTTTTTAAGGGGATTTAAATACTCGCTCAAAATCTGAGGGATCCGGCTCTGTGGTGTATTTTATATTCGCAACAAGGTTGCAGTTTTGGTAAATGAATTGATTACTTACCCAACGTTCGGGAAGTAAGTCCATCTATTGAGTCGGCATAAGCAACATGGGCTCAGTGGGCGTCCATGATAGTGTAAGTGGCTCAGTGGGAGTCCATCAAATGCATAAGTGGCTGAGTGGCAGTCCAGCATAAGGTTCTATTACGACCAGGGTGATGACCAGTGGGGAATTCGTCCATCTACTAGTAGAAAAGGTTACTTATTGGTATCTTTGCCTGATCAGCGAGATACCTGGTTTATGCCAAAATTCTTTTCCTTTCCCAAAATGTATTGGATGTTTCAAACTCTGTTCATACTTTACATGACAGAGGTTTTCAGGAAATGTATAAAGAAGATGTATATGTGGATATATATATATATATCAGAACTTAATGAAGTATATCATAACTTCATTTCCTTTAATAATATTTCAAAGGTTTAATCTATTCAAATCTTGTCTTGTAGTCTCATCTATGTGATGAACTGGTAAAAGCTCATTATACTTTGAACAGTGGTAGTTCAAGTAGCTTTATAAATGATATAAGTGTAGTGAAGTATTTGGTAACTTTATCCCTTGTTTTTACTTATATCTAGTAAGTAATTATCTTACACAGGATAAAAGATTCTAGTAAGTATCCATTTAGATACTTATATTATTGTTATCACTATATATTATCTTGCGAGCTGTAAGGCTCACTCTTGCTTTATTTCTTCATCACACAACAACAGTTAGGAAAGATGGCCAGACTCCAGCAGACCCAGCGCAAGCGCGTGGGAAGCGTCCCGCGTCTTCCCGATGATGTTGTGGCTGCTATAGCTGCAGAGGTAGATCTATTGTAGATCAGACCATCTACTTTTGAGAATCAAATTATGTATAATTATAACTTGTGGCAGATAATGGTAATTAACTGTAAATTATCAAGTAATCATTTTGGGTTGTAATAACTTTTAAATTGTGAATTCAAAGACTTGTACTTATTTCAATTTCATCTCTGAGACTATAACGGGTTATGGTGTGTGTTAGTGTGGGGTCACAGCATAAGATTATTATTATTAATTAAGTGAAGTGATATTGTGGAAAGAAAGACCGTGACGACCCGGATCCCCGACCCCGGATCTGGGGTTGTTACAACTGCATAACCAACCGGATCTAATAAAGGATCTGTGATTTTTGCGGATACAAATTTATCCACATTTTGCTTGAGGTTTTTTAAGAATTCACATCAAGCCATATTAACATATGTACATGTGGAAGGCCTCTTTCTTGAAACTCGAACACATACATAACTGCAAAATTGGGAACTCTAGATTATATTGGCAATTGGCAAAATAAAATGTACTTTTACCAAAAATTTCTCAATGTAATAATGTAATTAGAAATTATATTAAGAAAGTCCCCGTAAGCACTCTTACCTCCAATACAAACCCCAAAATGTTTTTTGTCCTTAATATCTCCCATTAACTGATCAAGTTTAAGTCTAAACACCCTTGATATGATGTCGGGACAGTTTGGAGCAATGCAACCAGACACATATTCCATCATCTTCTGTATTTCATCCCAAAGAGAATTACAGGTCATAGTCAGGAATATGTCTGGATGTCCGATGTAACGGTACACGGCCAATACGTCTTGAAAATTTTGTTGCATGTATCGCTTCGAACCAATGTAGACAGTTGGCAGAACTATACCTTTACCGGTATTTGAACTGTCCACATCACCTCTCCTAACAGATCTATAAATATTGTTGTATAATTCATTCTGTAAAGTGGTTTGGTGAGTATGGAACCACCATAGTCGTGTCTGTTCAATGGTAGAAAAAGCATCTACCATATACTGTTGAAATAGTCTTCCACCAGGCCGAGGAGTCAACCCTACAATACAAAATTTATTATTTATTTCTGTCGAACATAAACAATTCAATATTTTTTATTAAATATAGTTTACCATCAGTCTCTCTAATTTGGAAAGCATATGAGTAGTAATTCTTCACAGACAAAAACCCATATGTTTTGCAAGAACTATCAGCGGTCTTTTAAAATTTTATCTTGGTGTGAAATCCATCTTCTCCACATGGAAAGAGTAAAGTGTACTGTAAAGCCATCAACTTCGGATGAACATAAGAAACACGAACTAAACCTTTACCTTTTTCAGTGACAACTATATCACGGTCTCCACATGTTTCTTCAGTGTCGCCAACCATAATGCTAGCAACTTCATCAGTGCTAGAAATATGACACTCTCTTCCACTTTCAGTTCTAATAACTTTCAGTGTAATCTGCAGCTCAACAATTCATCGCTTTCATACAGATCACGCTGCTACCTAAACTCACCAACCAATTTATTTATTTCATCTAACATTGTTATAAGACCTCGTACAACCTCTTTATCAACACTTTCTCAGTCCTAAACTCTAACCCACCAAAGACGATTATCAACTTCGTTAATGGTGTCATAAATGTAAAGTTAACAAAATTTGGGGGTGTCATTGTCATTCGGTAGTAAAGATCCAAATATATGGTGGTTCTGACCATTTAATATGTACACATAAGGCGCCTTTCCATTGTTGATTGAATGATCTATGTTACCGCCGGTAGATATAAACACAAAAATTGTATTGTAGAGTCGTACCAATCTATGAAAAGCAGGACCTCTTTTCTTGTCGTTGTATAAATCCAGCAAATACTGAGGGGTAGGAGGGATTGGAGGCAATCTCACTGCACCTTTCATATGACAAAGAGAAAATATATGACAACCTTTAGTCACAATTTTATTTACCCTTTCTTCCTTCCACATCCGAGCATGGCATTTCGAATAAATGGCAGTAGGAGCACCCAAAGAAGCATAGTCCTCAGGAATGACACGTCGTGGTGCACATCTGCTCTACGTCAAATTACATTCCGAATTCAACTCATCAAAAGTGTCTTCATCATCACCATCATGAGACCCACTAAGGAAAATCTGCATCATCTGCATTTTTTATTTTAGTGTCACCAAATTAAATCTGGGGAATTTTTAAGGAGTACATCTTTGTATTTTTTACCACTTGATTCACAACCACTTGCTTCATACTCTGATCCATCAGAATCATCAGACCACAGTGAAGGAGCAATAACATTCGGACCTGCAAGAAAACATTAAATGGTAATTCACAATTACGTAACACATAACCAAGACGAAATGTCACATAGATATCACATCACCTTCATTAAAGTCATTACTTTCTTCCTTATCATCAGTAACAATCTCATCTGCGAATAATTCTCTACCAAACCCAAAATAATTTTCCTTCCCTTTCCGGTTCAAAGGTTCACGTCCATTTAAGGAAACATCATTAATGTTTGATTGTGTTTCCTCTGTTTCATAATTAAAACAACAATTTTTCAGTTCTTCCTGTTACCATAAGGATAGACAGACCTAAATTTACAAAGGTGATCGGTTCATTTTGGGGGATAGAGTATGAATGTTGGCCATTGATCATGTTAACACAGCAGCAGAACAAACACAAACATAAGCCTTAGTTAAATTCACATATACGAAGAGACAGTACTCAATAAAAACTAACTTACCTGTGGTCGTGCTCCTTACCTGTGGAAGAAGATAAAGCACAACGATCAACAACAGAAGAGTCGACAACCACATTCTCTTCGTTACCATTTAATAGTTTCGTTCTTCTGTACTTCCGACCATAATCTGCATTCAAATCTTCCATGCTAAAGAACTTGTCAGCTTCTTCACCACCCATTCCTTGGACAATGAATCAACCTGTAGTGAAATTATCAACCGGAACTTGTATACACAATCTTAAAGGGGGTGAAGTCACTATTCAAAAGAGGGGGTGAAGTCACTAATCAACCTAAACAAACTAATTTCAATTTGAAATTCAAATTCAAAAGTGTGTAGGACACAATCTTACCTGACACAATCTTACCTTCCAAGAGAAGTTTAAGAAGCTTTTAACATAAGCTTTCTTTTCATCCAATATATATGTAATTATGAATTAAAAAAACTAATCAGTGGCAACTTCAGTAATTTTTTACAATGTTAGTAATTTTTTACAACTTTGTGGGTACAATGCTAAAAAGGGGTTGAAGTTACTATTTAAAATGGGAAGTAGGAACTATTATATACATATATATAAAGGAGAAGACGGGGGCGTTTAGGTGGCGCCCCTTATATCGTCTCAACCAATTTTTCAATTTTTCTCATTTTTTTGAATTATTAAATAGGAAAAATCTCATTCTCCTATTTCAAAGATTTGATAAGTAAGAGGAAAAATCTTATTCTCCTATTTCAAAGATTTGATAAATAATTTTCCTAAAAAATCTCTTCAAGACAAAATAATATTTTTATTACCTTATTCTCCTAATGAATAATAAATAACTTAATTTTATTATTATTCCTAAAATTTTGCTTGAAGGCAGAATAAAAAATAAAAAAAAACAATATAAAAAGCAAGACAAGCTCTGTATATAAAACTTCTTAGGAGGCGTTTACTATTTTAAGCCTAATAATGACAATTTCCTTCTAAAATTTATAAAAAAGACTTTTTCTTCTTACACAAGGTATGATCATCTAACAACCGACTTTGCTTTTAAAAAACCTGTCCCTAATTTTTAGATTTCCATGTACACTCCTTTTATAAACACCTATAAATTGATGCCCACCCTTGTCCAAATTGCTCACAAAAAAACGTATTTACAAAATATATTAAATTCATTATCTAATATACCTATGGATTATACTATGTTGGATGCTTTGAACGATATTAGCTACAAATGGATGATGAGAGTTCGAGTTTGCAGGAAGTGAGTTTCTATCAACCCACATAATGAAGAACTGATCAGCCTTGACATGATTTTAATCGATGAAAAGGTTCTTAAATTTCTAATAGCTTATTTATTTGTCAAAATTGTAGTTGTTATTGAATAATCTATGTTTAAAATTATTGATATTTCCAGGAAAATTTAATGCATGCAACAATTTAGAGCCATTTGATTTCTCTCTTCAAGCATCTCTTGGATGAAGGCTGTCTGTATAGCATTAAAAATCTTAAAGTTGTTGCGAATACAGGAAAATATAGACCACTCTCACATGGGTCTAAATTACTTTTTCTACGCATAACTTTAACTACTCTAAAAAAACTGGAAGAAGGTATCATCAACATATCACTGCATGGATTTGAGTTCATACATCCTGACATGATTGATGCACGTATTAATGATACCACTATACTCTCAGCCTGGGGTGTACGCGGTTCGGATCAGATCGGTTTTGGGGTAAAAGTCGAACCAAACCGCGAAGAGCGGTTTTAAAAAATTGTCATCCGCAACCGCAGCGGTTGCGGTTAACCGCGTCATTTGCGGTTGCGAATTTGCGGTTATTGCGGATCGGTTTGCGGTTCAACCACTTATTTTAAAATAATTAATAATTTGCAAAAAAATAAATTTGGAATATTAATAAATTGAAGTTTAAGTTACGTGATAAATTACATTCAAAAATAAAATATAAACTAATGCTCCGTGTGGAGTAAGGATATTAAAAACATTCAAAAATGTGGAGGCGAGAGAAAAAAAATGATAAAAAAATTACATGTTAATTATATTTTTCATTTGTTTGGTTATATTTCTTATAATGATTGTGAATTTGATGAATGAAGTTTTAACATTAACCTAAAGTTAGTTGATAAATGTGTATACTTATTAATTTAATTTATATGATATCAACTACATTTTTGGAAATATATTTTATTATAAATATATGTTGCGAGTTGCGGTTGCGGTTGTGATTTTGCGATTTTCAAGAATTTAAAACCGCATCCAAACCGCGAATGAGAGGTTTTTAAAATTTAAATCCACAACCAACCCGCGTTTCGCGATTATCCGCAAATGCGGTTCGGTTGCGAGCGGTTGAGAGGTTGGATGCGGTTGAGCGGTTTATTTGTACAGCCGTACTCTCAGGTATTTTAATAGATCAAATAATTTGTTATTAATAATTAGTTGTCAATATATGATTGAATAATTTATTTAATATATTTTTTTTATTACAAATGCTGATTTGATTATTATTTTATCAATTATGCTTTAAATGTTGTGGGTTGCTTGACCTACATTGGTGACGATGATGTTGTTAATTAGCGACGGATGGAAAAAAAGAGATCTTCGAATTATGACAAATTAGTAAGTTATGGATAATATCAATTTTTATATAATTGTACCTTGATTTAATAATATTTCAATACTATTTTGTTTAACACTCTTTTTTGTCCTTGCTTAAATTATTAATTTGTTCTATCATAAATAAAATTGTTTGTTTTGTAATTTTTATCTTGAATAGTTCGATCACCACTACAATAACTTTGTGGGAAAAGTTGGCTGAGATGTTTGACACAAGTCCTACAGTGAAGAAGGCGGACCTTATATAATAATTGTGACATATACTCAGATTAAAAAATTCAAAGGTAATTAAATTTTTATTTTTATTTTTATAATTTACAGCTTTATAAATTAAACATATATGATCTTGTGTCCTCTTCACTGTGTATGAATGGCCATGTACAAGTATTTTGTTGAATTGATATTATTACTTTTACTCATATATAATTTATTTAATTGTTTATTGTGATATGTAGATAACGTTAGTTTCAATACAACAAGAATTAGCAAAACTTATGTTAATTTGAACACCCCTTATGTGTCATCCCTACGAGAGAGATTTACACACCTTTCCACCAAGTTGCAAACATGCGGAGACGCTCCTTTAAAAATGCTTCCTGATGAGAGGATGTTTATTAACAGGATGATCTTGTGTCCTCCTATAGCCATTGACGAGACTGTTATTTCGCATAATAAAAAGAAAAGGAAACTATCAATTGAGAAGAATGAAAATGACACCGGAGTTGCTCACGAAGCTAATCGAGGCAAGGAAGCTGGTGGTGAAGACAATGTTGATGGAGACAATGAAGCTGGAAGCAATTACTTATAACACACGACACACGTGTTAGCATTATGCTACTACCTATAATAGACATGTCTTTATGAGCTTAGTTTTAATACCGTAATATTCATGTTGTGGTCAGTCGTCATCGATGGAGTCCCTTTGTAGCAATAAAGGTGATTTTTCTCAACTGATCATAACATTTTAAAAGTGCGAAGCCATCACGCTATTATGATTTTCATTAATTTTTCAATTTTATATGTTTATTAAATTAGCTAGCATTCTACTATATAATCTTACATCAGTGGGGCTTTAAACAAGTTTAACAAGTCAAAATTCAAGCTCATGTATATGAATAATGTACTCCCTCCATCCCATTTTATTTGTCACATTTACTTTGATTGAGTCAAGTTAACCAAAATTTGATCAAAATTTATTAATATTTTATAAATAAATAAAATTAAAAAATTACATCACTAGAAAGTAAATTTAATCTACTTTAATATATAATTTTTAGTTTTTTGAAATAATATAAAATTAATGTTTAATTTTCGGTCAAAAATTGATCAATTTGACTTCTATGAAAGCAAATGTAACAATTAAAATGGGATGGAGGGAGTAACATACAATTAAGTCATACTCGAGCTTCATTGCTTGCATAGGAATTTAGTGAAAATTGAGCTTTGTCAGGGTAATATCTTCATAGTTTTGATTGTTCACTAATCTAAATAGAACTAAAAGCCTGTACATTTAACCTCAAAATTTTATTTTTGAAAAATTGGATTTAAGGTCTTTGTTTGTGTGTGGCTTTTTTATCTCATCTATGATCAAATTGAAAGAGCTACCGCGAATATCAATCGACCTACTGGTAAATAACACTCCCAGTAAGTCGCTTAAAATATCGATGTTAAAATTAAAATATCATTTACCTAAATAAAAACAAATCATTTATTTTTAAGCAAATTTTATAAATGATTTAATTATAATTATAGTTATTAATATTCAATATAAGTATATTAAATATACAAAATATCTTGTGTACAATAAAAAATATAATAACCTATAAAAAAATTAAGATATTTATATAATAATAATTATATTATTATTATTGTCATTATTAAATTCAACTTTTAATATTTTATCAAAAATATTAAAGGAGATTGGAGAGTGAGAAGTATAAAACAAAAACATATGTGGACAATGATTTCCTCTAGATCAACCCCATTATCTGGACAATAGTTTATAAACCTTCTCCTATGTGGAACAATTACAATTGAGATCAATTGAAGGTGCTGCCCGGAACACTATTCAACTTGGCTCATCCCGGATATAACTAACTTAATCAGGTATGTTATACGTTCAATATTTGTCTAGCACCTCTGCTAAAAATTAGCATACACGTGATAGTTATTACACTTTCAGAACTTTAATTGAAATTTTAGAATGAAGACTTGATGTTTGACTATGTTTAACAACTGGATGCTTGAATATATTTATAGTTTATATCAGGTTAAATTGTGCTATTTATATTAGCCATAATCAAAGAGTTTCTACCGATAGTATTCTGGACGTGGTTTATTGCAATTTTGGATGTTAACAAGAATGACAACAGGTGCAAGTAATATAGTTTAGTAATTAATTGGATGCTTCACTATGTGTATAGTACTAATTATATAAATTTCTTGTTAATTATATTAACTGAGTTCTCTGGATTAGGTTTCTTCTTTTATTTCATTACTTGATTAGATTTGAGCCTGTGTGTCATAAATCATGCCTATAAGAGGTATATGTATGTTTATTTTTTATTTAGATTAGGTGTGGTTTTGTTCTAAATTATTAAAGGTTGTCGGGTTTAGCTCTTCCATGAATTTTTAGGTGGTCAAATACGCTACCAATTTCGGTATATAAATTATTAAATCGGACACCAGACCCAGATTTCAGCAAATCTGCAGCAGTTAATTCAGAATCCGTATTTAATACGATTCTCATAATTAGAAAAAACATAAATAATGTATATATGAGCATAATCATCTTATGATTATACAACTCACGTGAATATCATATATTCAAAACCATACATATACAAGCATATTATATCAACATCAAATCATGGCGAATCACGTACATGCTCATATATTGAAAATGGTTAAACACATAAATGAATTAAAAACTTTTCACAAGTAGCTCTGATGTCATTGTAGGGTTTTTAGCACATAAACGCAATGAAAAACGTAAATTTAAATCTTAAAAATCGAAACCCTCCCCAGGATCCATGCGAAAAACAATATTTAATTCGTAGTTCAGTATGTTTACCTTAAGAAGCTTTACGTTAATGGAAAGATGGAGGTCTTGAATGATCACCACTTAGCCCGTCGCTGGAACGATCTACGCCTTGAAGGTATCCACACGAATGATCGCCCGGAGGATGAGTGTGTACTAGCACGTTCTTGAGGCCGCCTTCTTTCTCTCTCTATCTCTCTTCAAGTTGCTAGGGTTTATGTTTTATCAAATAAAACGTGTAACCCTAATTCTATTAGAAAAAGATATTATATAGGCAAGAGCTAATGAGCCTCTAACCCTAAACTGAATTTTAGAGTTATTATTATTAAATTCGAAATTCTAATTATTGTATTATTAAGTCTCACTTAATCATCGAATAACTTAATTTCAGATTTAATATTAAATTCGAATTTCATATTTATTTAATTAATTAAGTCACACTTAATTAATAACAAATAATTCAAATTACTTACATTTAATTTAAATCCGAATTTAAATTAAATAATCCTCCCATCATTCTTTGTGCGACCCTTTAGGTTATTATTACGTTGACAACAATTTTAAATCTAATTTAAAATCATAAACAATGAGCGGCATCTAGTAATACATCATTATTACCCAAGTAATAATAATTAAATTGGTGATCAATTAAACCTTTCGTGAATAATGTACAATGTAATATAATCCCTTTAGCCTTATATTATAGATCAAACTCGAGGCATGCATTGTGTCATCCTTTGTTAACGTTCAATCCTTCTTTCTTTAATCAATGAGTAAACTATTAAACAAATCAGTATTTGAGCACGACCATGCATTTTATAGTCTTACTCAATGAAGAGGCCAATAATATCACTCCTTTAATAAAGGAGGGCTAAATCCCATCTAGATCATTCATATTTCTCATACGATTCATAATGTACCCAATGTCTATTTTTATTATTATCCGTCAAGGATAACTTTTAATAGTATCAAAGTATATTAATTCTCGTATAGAAATATAATGATTTCAGGTCAAAGGACCAATACATCATTATCACTGTGAGATTAACTTATGACACTATAAACATGTAGTATCTCACAACGGGTCAATCCAGCACCATGTATTTAATACATGTGCCTGTGTTTTGACTTTAGTATCACCATACCTATGATCAATGAGATGTGATCATCAGCCAACAAACACACTAGTCTCAATATATTTATTATCGTCCCTTAACAATAATACTTGACTAGGGACCTTTAGGAATATCAATATTATTCTTATAATCTCATTTCTAAGTCACGTACTTAGAGATATAGATTTACATATCATATTTCAAGGATATTTATTAGTCTAACATCTTATCGCAGAAAATAAAGATATAATAAATTACTAAAGAATAATCCATATAATCATAATTAATAATCCAAATGTTTCATAATATAAACATAATAGTGTTGTCTCTAGGGCACAAACACTAACAGTTATATGCAAGCTACTGGCCCTCTAGACAAACCATTATAGTATCAAAACATGTCTAAATTTTCCTTCCTTCAGGAATAAAAAGCCATAGTTTTAAAATTATAATTACGTCAATGCAAATAAATAAGATGTGATTTAGGATTATGCTAAGCACAAATTTACATACTATGTGATTTGGATTAACGGCCAGTCTTAGTCTTCCAGTAATATCTAATGTTGTACACATTTTCTATAACTCTTTCTGATACAATGATATACATATATTGAGTATGCAAACTTCATATTATTTGGCAAACCACTAGGGGTACTAAAACGACCAAGAGTATGAAGATCGTAATCTATCTCAAGCCCCAACTTATGACTTTATTCTAGGGAAAAAAATCACCCTAAACTTAAACCTATTTTTTTTATGAAATCTACTTACATTTGTCCAATTCAAGCAATTCAAAGGAATACAAAGTAACCTGGGAGCTCGTGTATGTATACCAGTTTAAAAAATTATTGGTTCAATAGGTCATTGGTTTGATTTGTTTAAAAATCCAGCTTAGACATAGTCCGTCCTGCACATACTTTGAACTGTAGGGTATATACACCGTAAATTATGACATAACTGTAGAGTACATACAACATAGAGTAGCACAAAATTAAACTATTTAAATGATTAACAAACCTGAAGAGTGAATGATGCATGTCAATATCAATAATCAAATTCAATTCCTTTACCAACTCGATTTGATATTCAAAACCTTCTTACTTTTGCTAGGAGCTGATTCATATTCAAAGTCGCAAGAGGAATACATGTAAGGAGTGTCAGGCTCAAATTCTGCTGCACAGGTGTCAACTCGCTTATACACTGGTAAAACACCCAAAGATATATCCAGAATTTGACAAATTCTTCTGTAAAATCACCCAAATTCAACTAGAAGATTAATAATAGTTCACAATCAGAGGACATAATTTTGCTTAAATTCAGGAAAACTCTTAAAGGTCATTACATATAAGAATTTAAAACACAAATAACATACAAAACAGAAAAGACCCTGGACTCCATCTTTTCCTAGAATTTGATGTTTACTTTCTTTTCATGCAATTTTTTTCCATTTTTGCACGTCAGAATTCAATATATATTCTTTCATAAATTTTTTACACCAGTTTTTGCATATTTGAGCAGTAGTTTTGTGCATATTTTTGCACTTTCTCTTCAGCAATTATTTATAGTTCTAATTGTTTTATGTGATATTTTGCAGACTTATGGAATTTGTTAATTCAACCATTGAATAATATATTAATTCAGCGGACACCAACACACAGGCTATATTTTTACGCTATCAGATCTCATCTTTGGCTCGACAAGAAAGAAAGTTAAAATTGCGACGAAAGAGACTTCCACTAGGTGTCAGGTTTAACACAACCCACATGTTCAAAAAGATATACAAGCATGCAAGATTTAAGAGAAAAATTATTGTTACACACAATAGGTACAAAAATGACTTGCATCAGAGGTTCACCGCAATGCAAGAAATTATGAATTACTACTACACACATATTATAAAGTCACAGAATTTTGATACAATGACGGGACTACAACAAACAAATGGTATTACTATATTTATAAGTACTATAATTTTTATTTCTTTTCTTGAAAAAATATATATTAATGATTCATTGTTTATTTAGCCATTGCCTTATATACAGGACTTAAACAACCATCAAACATCCACCAGCCAAATTCAGATTGAAAATGTACAGGCCCGCTAATTGAAGTTACTCAAGCTACACGTGTAAATAGTAACACCGGTCAACTACCAATAGGTACTTTTGTTTTGAATCTTTGTGTTCATCATCCATTCTCTCATTATCCTATTCTTTAATCTACATATTAGTTCATTTATAACAACGTGAAGGTATATGTTGTTTTTTTTAGTTTGATCTCATTCTATCTATTAGTTACTGTTAAATTATTGTCTATTTTATTTGTAACATGAGTTGTTATTACTTGTGTTTATTAACAGGCCCTCACACAAAACATTGGAATTTTGGTTCTCCAACATACGCATGGAGATATTGTGGTGCAATATTATGGTACGAGGAAAGAGTAGAGAAAACCCGTCATATTTCACGACCCAATTTTACATTTTGTTGTATGGAAGGGCGCGTGTAAATACCATTGTTAAGGGAAACTCCTGTTGGACTCAAGTACCTACAATCACCGGAATCTGGACAAGAAGGAATCAAATTCATGGAAAATATAAGGGCCTACAATTGTATGTTTGGAATCACATCATACGGGGTCCGTATTGATAGGTCGATAAATTAAATAAGAGGTCCATATGTTTTTCGAGTAAGCGGTGTAAATATTCACTTCATCGGTTCCTTGGTCCCGGAAGATGGGGGAATCTCCAAAAATTGCGCAACTCTATATATATAATACTCAAAATGAGATCCCAAACAGAATGAGCACAACATAAAGAAGCGGGAATAATGAGTCTATTGATGAAAATATAATTACTCGGCTATCTAATATGTTAGATGATAACAATCATCTGGTCAAATCCTTTAGGCAAGCAAGAGATAGATACCACGCACAACCAGAAGCTTCGTTTCACTTACGAATCTGACACATCAGAATTAGAGATGGTCGCCAATATGACATGCCGACATCTTCTGAACTAGCTGGCCTAATACCAGGTGAATTCAATGAAAAGAACCTAGAACATGATATTATTGTACATCACCGGAAACGTGGTCCAGAACCAATAAGTTCCTTGCATCCAAACTATATGGCTATGACATACCCACTTATACATCCTTTTGGTGAAGATGGGTATAGATTAAGAATAATTTTAAGAGATGAAACTCATCCATAATCTAAACGGCAAAAGTTGACAATGTGCCAATATTATTGCTTCAGGCTACAACAGAGAATGAACGAGGGCCACAATCTTCTTCATGCAGGTAGACTTTTGCAACAATATATAGTTGATTATTATATGTCAATTGAAGAAGAAAAATTTACCTGGATAAGACTTCATCAAAAAAATATCAGATCAGACCTTTACACCGGTCTAATGGATGCGGTTGACTCAGATTGTGCAAAAGTGGGAAAATCAATTATTCTACCTTCCTCCCATACCGGAGGCCCGCGATACAGGGTACATAATTATCAGGATGCTATGGCTATTTGTAAATGGGCTGGATATCCGGATTTATTCATTACCTTTACTTGCAATTCTAAGTGGCCATAAATAAATTCCATGCTCGAGTTGATTGGACAAAAAAATGACACGAATCACATAGATGTCATTTGCAGAGTCTTTCAGATAAAATTATTCGAACTGATGCAGTATCTCAGAAAGGAACAACTTTTTGGAAAAGTAACCGCATGTAAGCTGTTGGATTTTAATCGCAGCGGAGGCATGGTAAAACACTTTTACACATATAAAATCCAAAAGCTTACATATGAATCGATTACTAACCTTTAATAGCGATCCAAAAGCAACGATCGGAGATCCTTAGCAGCTGCTCCTCAAACGTGAAGCACTCTACCGGTATCCACCAAGAAAACGATGCTAAGGAGGAGGAGGAGGTGGAGAGAATTAGGTTTTCTGAAAAATTTGGGTTCGGGTTCGAATAAAAATAGGGTTTATAATAGTATATTTATAGGCAAAATTTTCAGCTGAAATTTTCCCATAAAATATTATTATTATTAACCCATTTATTATTCTCATTAATAATTAAAATACCTTTTAATTATTAATCCTTTTTCTAAACACTTTAGAAATAATTCTCTCTCTTGATTTAATTTCCAAAAATTAAATTCTTAATTAATAATATTAAGAACTTTTCTTAATTAATTTATAATCAATTAAATCTCATTTAATTAATTATTAAATTTGCCAATTAATTATTTATTTCATAAATAAATAATTATCAGCCATTATTAATTAATTCTTCCACCATTAAATCATTCTCTTTTTATGGTGTGACCCTGTAGGTTCAATATTAAGCCGGTAGTAGAAATAAATAATAATAAAACTATTTTATCATTATTTATATAAATTCTCTAATTTATTAAATATGATTAATTAATTAATCATATTTATTCTACATCGTGAGGGATACTTCTCAGCATATCGCGACTATGCGGATAATACGAATTCACTGCTTAAAATACCAAGAACCTATCCAGTGAATAGTTACCGTACAATAAACTCCTTCTACCCTACAATGTCCTGATTAAATACAAGGCATGGATCTCGTGTCAAGCCTATCTAATTTAATCATTTGCTTACCATTTACTATGCTTAGTTCTATACAAATTAGAAACTCCTTTCTAATTTCATTCACTCTGGCCAGAGATTCCTGAACTAGCATAAGTGGATTAGCCTTGAACATTCGCTTCCTTCACTGGAAGGGGTAGATCCTTTATTGATCATACACTATCTTCGTGTACAAATTCCTATACCCAGTAGAGCCCTAATAATTGTCCCTGGAGACTAAGAACTAAACCAAAGCATAGTTCAGTGTACACAAGATGACTATGATGACCTCAAGTCTAAGGATACTTGTACAACTATCACTATGTGAACAACTGCTGACACGTGAGTGAACTCCATCAGTTGTTCAGCTGTGCGAGTCATGTTCAGTGAACTTATTCTATAATAAGCACCTGCATACTAGTTATAGTGTCACCACACAAATGTCTATGAGAACATACATCCTTCAAAATGAAGTAAGCATAGTATGTACCGATCTTTGCGGATTATTAATTACCAGTTAGTAATCCTATGACCAGGAACTATTTAAGTTTAGAGTTATCATCTTTTAGGTCTCACTATTATGATCTCATCATAATCCATAAAAGCTTTACTCTAAACTATGGTATATCTTATTTAAACACTTAAATAGATAGAGCCCGTAATAAAAATAAAACAAGTCTTTTATTAATATTAATGAAATCAAAATAGATTACATAAAAAGTTATTCCTAAATCCTAATACATGATTGGACTGAGGACATATTCCTTTCAATCTCCCACTTGTACTAAAGCCAATCACTCTGGTATCTAATACCCATCTTGTCTTTATGACGATCAAAGTGACTTTCATAAAGTAGCTTTGTGAGTGGGTCTGCTATGTTGTTATGTGTGTCAACTCTAATTCAATACGACACAAGAAATGTTATCGCGCTCCCACTAACCCTTTTGTAGACACATGGTTCATCTACGTTTTTCATAAAACCAAACTCTTTGATTGTCTCATCAAAACGGATGTTCCATCTACGAGAAGCTTGCTTTAAACCACATATGGTTCGCAGCAGCTTACACACTAGGTTTTCATTTCTCTTGGAAAGAAAACCATCTGGCTAATTGCCAGATCTCATAGTCGTAGTAAGCAGCAATCGCAAGCAAAATCCGAACTGATTTTAACAGGGCTACAGGTAAAAGGTTTCATCAAAGTCAATCCATTGCCTTTATTTGAATCCTTTTCCCAAAAGCCTGGCCTTAAAGGTCTCCACCTGGCCATCTGCTCTAATCATTCTTTTGTATCCCGTATACATAGATTTCATTCCGGATTTCATGGCACTATGCGATTTCTCTGAGTCAACACTACTCATAGCCTCATTATAGGTCACAGGGTCGTCATCATCAATGATCGACAACTCATTGTCATTCTCAATGACAAGGCCATATTACCTCTCAGGTTGGCGAGACACTCTCCCTGACCTACGAATGGGCTGTTCCACAGAAGGTTGTTCAGTCAGAACAGGTGTTTCCACTTGATCCGTAGTAGTTTGTGCTTCTTGAACTTCATCAAGTTCAATTTTGCTCCCACTGTTTCCTTCAAGGATAAACTCCTTTTCCAAGAAGGTAGCATGTCTGGAGACAAACACCCGATGATCGGTGTAAAAGTAATACCCTAAAGTCTCTTTAGGATATCCCACAAAACTACATTTTACGGATCGATATTCCAGCTTATCTGGGTCAACTTACTTGACATAAGCTGGACATCCCCAAATCTTAATGTGTTTAAGACTCAGTTTTCTTTCTTTCCATATCTCATACGGAGTTTGAGGAACAGATTTGGAAGGCACCTTATTCAGTAAATATGCTGAGGTTTCCAATGCATAACCCCATAGGAATACTGGAAGATTTTCATAGCTCATCATGGACCGAACTATGTCTAACAAAGTTCGATTTCTCCTTTCAGATACCAATCTGGAGGCGTCCACTGGGAGACTATACCATTTACTTTGAGATAATCCAGAAACTCTCCATTCAAGTATTCACCACCTCGATCTAATCGAAGAATTATAATACTATATTTGGTTTGTTTCTCCACTTCATACTTATACTCTTTAAACTTTTCAAAGGCTTCAGATTTGTGTTTCATCAAACACATATCCGAATCTAGATCTATTATCCATGAAAGTAATGAAGTATGAAAATCCACCCATGGCTTGCGTAGACATTGGTCCACATACATCTTTGTGTACCACTCCTAGCAAATTTGCAGCCCTCTCTCCATGTCTACTAAATGGAGACTGCAGTGCCACAATGAAGTGAGATTTTCATCATCCCTTTTCTTTTATTAGTTTGTTCAATCTGAAGTAAATTATGTCACATTTATACAGACCATTATTTAAAGTACCACGTCCATAAAGAATATTATCTATAAGAATAGAACATTCATTATTCTCAATAATAAATGAAAATCCAGCCAAGTCTAACATGGGAATAGAAATAATATTCCTCATAATCGAGGGAACAAAATAATAATTATTTAAAACAATAGTCTTGCCCGTAGGCATATGTAAATGAAATGATTCTACATCTTCAGCAGCAACTCTTGCTCCATTTCCTATCAGTAGAATCACCTCCTCTTCCTCAAGAGTCCTAATTCTCCTTAGTCCCTGCAACAAATTGCAGATATGAGAACCACAGGCGGTATCTAATACCCAAGTAGAAATTTGATTTAATGACATTTTCACTTCTATCATGAACATACCTGAATCAGAAGCGGTAGTCTCACTACCCTTCTTCTTCTTCAATTCTGCAAGGTAAACCTTGCAGTTCCTCTTCCAGTGCCCCACCTTGTTACAGTGAAAGCAAACAACTTTGCTCTTGGGGTCTTCAGCTTTTGGTGGAATCGGCGTTTTCTCACCTACTTTCTTCTTCTTGGAAGGGTTCCTCTTCCTTTTCTTAGGATTGGAACCTTCACCAATTAGAAGAACAGAACTCTTCTTAGGTGGAAAATTCAATTCCGCAGTCTTCAACATGTTGTGGAGTTCAGGCAGGCTGACATCCAACTAATTCATGTGAAAGTTCACAACAAACTGCGAGAACGAACTCGGAAGCGATTGCAAGACCAGGTCTTGGCTCAGCTCCCCATCCATGGCAAAACCAAATTGTCCAAGACGTTCAATCAAATTGATCATCTTAAGTACATGGTCATTCACAGATGATCCCTCAGACATCCTACAACCGAACAGCTCCTTCGATATCTCATATCGAGCTGTCCTCCCTGCCACATTATACAACTCTTATAGATGTATGAGGATAGTATGAGCATCCATATGCTCATATTGCTTCTGTAGCTCAATGTTCATGGAAGCTAGCATGATGCATTGAGCAACATTTGCATCATCTACCCACTTACGATACACAACATGTTCATCATTATGTGCATCACTAGCAGGTTCAGTAGACTTAGGTGAGTCAATCACATATTCCAGCTTCTCAATCCTGAGAACAATTCTCAAGTTTCGAAGCCAGTCAGCATAATTAGGACCAGTCAACTTGTGAGCATCTAGTATGCTCCTGAGTGATAGTGCAGAAGACATAATGTATATAGTAAATCTGTAAATGATAAACACATAACAACACTTAGCAAATATTCAATTTCATTTTTAAAACACTATATGATTTGGGTCTTTATTCATAAGTGGCTCCCACTAGTTTATCTAATTTATTCAACTCCCTACGTGAAAAATTAAGCATTCATAATGCTAGTGGGAATAGGGATCCTACATTCCATTACACAACCCCGGCTGTAGCACTAACCGCCATGTAATGTTCAATAGGCAGACAACTCTTGTCAATTACATCTTATGTTATTCCCTAATCAAACTTTAGCCTCTTGAATACTTGAGTCACGGCTATGGCACGACAAACTCAATATTCTAAGTCAAGTCTAACCCAACATTCCGTACAATTGAATCAGTCCCCAAAGGCCCACGGCTGTGGCACATACCGACCTTTAGATTCTAATTCAATGTACACATCTCTATGTAATAGACAAGTATTTCTTATTTCGAAATCAAAGCCCTCGGCTGTAGCACGAACCGACAATGATTTAAAAATAAGAACTACTTTCTATCATGTTGGAAGGCTATGACCGACACAAGCCCGTTGTATCATTGGCCAATTACTACTTGATATTATTTAATTTTAGAGGGATTATATTACGTTACAATCATAATCATATTATAAAGAAATTCTTCCTTTTAAATTAAATATTTCAAATCAATAATCAATAATCAGATGATTCCCAGATCGGGTGGAGCATTGTCAAGAGGCGTCACTTAATAACCCTTTCTTACAGATAGAAATCTGTTGTTGACAGAATCATCCTTTCTCTCATATTGAAAATTCATATTCAATTACGTGTTTCATAAACACAAGAATCTCATGATTGTATTCATAATATTATTATTAAGGTTATGAAACAATTTCACTATACTAGGTTGTCTAACAAACGCCTTATGTTCATTTAAGTTCACCTAAATCTATCATCGCATGATAAACTAAGCATATATCACATATATAAACATGAATAAACATCAAGGTAGACATGTTACATCATCTAGCATATTAGTCTAAGCATTATACATCTCTATGTATCACATGAAGCATTTAAAAGCAGTTAAAACAGTTAAAAACAGCTTTAAAACACTTTCGGAAATATAAACAGTTCAAAACTTTTATATAAACTAAAATTTGATCACTCCATTAGATCCGTCTCGGAAAAATGAATCCAACGGTATATTGCACACCTAAAACGGAGTTACGAAACTCCCAAAAATCAAATTTAAAAATAACAGATGGGCTGTAACGCATTACAGGAACGCGTTACTAGCTCTGTAACGCATTCCGGTGATGCGTTACAAGCCTTTTAAGCCATTAAAAGGTGTAACGCATTCCGTGAATGCGCCACAGGGTATAACGCATTCCCGGAATGTGCGACACCCCCCGCGCGCGCGTGCACGACACGCGCCTGCAGCAGCCGCCTCACAGCTTCTTCTCTGATCGCCGTGCAGCCGTACCTGACATTTGTGTCTTCTCTTTGCTTTCATGCCATCAGTACAGCAACCACAGCTGATATATATATATACATACTTACAATTTATATATATACATGATTATTTAATTACGAATTTAATTGCAAGATCTTCAAAAATTCATAATAAAAAATCTATACATCATAAAATTATGAAAAAAAATACCCAGACGATCTACAACACTTGTAGAACCCAGATCAACATTCAAAATTATTCTGAGAAACGATTTCTCATCAGACATAATTAATCCATAATATAACTTGTAAAAATCATAATTAATTCATACAAGCACATAAAATTCTGAAATTTTTATCACAGATCTATATGCATACATCCTATGCTCTGATACCATTGTTGGATTTATATATCGCAGCGGAGGCATGGTAAAACACTTTTACACATATAAAATCTAAATAAAAGCATATAAATCGTGATTAAAACATATGAATCGATTACTAACCTTTAATAGCGATCCAAAAGCAACGATCGGAGATCCTTAGCAGCTGCTCCTCAAACGTGAAGCACTCCACCGGTATCCACCAAGAAAACGATGCTAATGAGGAGGAGGAGGTGGAGAGAATTAGGTTTTCTGAAAAATTTGGGTTCGGGTTCGAATAAAAATAGGGTTTATAATAGTATATTTATAGGCAAAATTTTCAGCTGAAATTTTCCCATAAAATATTATTATTATTAACCCATTTATTATTCTCATTAATAATTAAAACACCTTTTAATTATTAATCCTTTTTCTAAACACTTTAGAAATAATTATCTCTCTTGATTTAATTTTCAAAAATTAAATTCTTAATTAATAATATTAAGAACTTTTCTTAATTAATTTATAATCAATTAAATCTCATTTAATCAATTATTAAATTTGCCAATTAATTATTTATTTCATAAATAAATAATTATCAGCCATTATTAATTAATTCCTCCACCATTAAATCATTCTCTTTTAATGGTGTGACCCTGTAGGTTCAATATTAAGCCGGTAGTAGAAATAAATAATAATAAAACTATTTTATCATTATTTATATAAATTCTCTAATTTATTAAATATGATTAATTAATTAATCATATTTATTCTACATCGTGAGGGATACTTCTCAGCATATCCGACTATGCGGATAATACGAATTCACTGCTTAGAATACCAAGAACTTATTCAGTGAATAGTTACCGTACAATAAACTCCTTCTACCCTACAATGTCCTGATTAAATACAAGGCATGGATCTCGTGTCAAGCCTATCTAATTTAATCACTTGCTTACCATTTACTATGCTTAGTTCTATGCAAATTAGAAACTCCTTTCTAATTTCATTCACTCTGGCCAGAGATTCCTGAACTAGCATAAGTGGATCAGCCTTGAACATTCGCTTCCTTCACTGGAAGGGGTAGATTCTTTATTGATCATACACTATCTTCGTGTACAAATTCCTATACCCAGTAGAGCCCTAATAGTTGTCCCTGGAGACTAAGAACTAAACCAAAGCATAGTTCAGTGTACACAAGATGACTATGATGACCTCAAGTCTAAGGATACTTGTACAACTATCACTATGTGAACAACTGCTGACCGTGAGTGAACTCCATCAGTTGTTCAGCTGTGCGAGTCATGTTCAGTAAACTTATTCTATAATAAGCACCTGCATACTAGCTATAGTGTCACCACACAAATGTCTATGAGAACAGACATCCTTCAAAATGAAGCAAGCATAGTATGTACCGATCTTTGCGGATTATTAATTACCAGTTAGTAATCCTATGACCAGGAACTATTTAAGTTTAGAGTTATCATCTTTTAGGTCTCACTATTATGATCTCATCATAATCCATAAAAGCTTTACTCTAAACTATGGTATATCTTATTTAAACACTTAAATAGATAGAGCCCGTAATAAAAACAAAACAAGTCTTTTATTAATATCAATGAAATCAAAACAGATTACATAAATAGTTATTCCTAAATCCTAATACATGATTGGACTTAGGAAATATTCCTTTCATAAGCTATTCTTAACACTTTGCTACATTTATTATCTTATATTAATATTATATATACTTAATCTTATGCACACTTTTACTTCCCGGTTCTGACTAATCAAATGAATGACTTCCACACAAGATATAAACTAGGAAAACAATAAAATGGATCTCTTTAATTATATAGATTATATATTTGTTTATAATATAAACTCTCTTTTTTCTTCGAATAGGTGTGTACACAATTGATTTTCAGAAAAGGGGCTTACCTCATGCACAAATAATATTTTTTCTTGATAAAATAATGAAAAATCCTTCAGCAGAATACATTGATCAAATTGAAAGTGCTGAGATTCCAGACGTAAACACTGATCGTGATGGATATAATGCAGTGAGCAACCTTATGATGCATGGACCATGTGGTGAACTCGACAAAAAATGTTCGTGTATGCTGAAAGATAAATGCACACAATATTTTCCAAAAAAATTCAATGATCAAACCACAATTGACTCTGATGGCTTTTCAGTGTATAAGAGGAAAAATAATGGTATACACATCTAAAAGAAAGGCATACTCTTAGACAACCGCTTTGTGGTTCCTTACAATAGGAATCTAATTGTCAAACTTGATGCCCACATAAATATTGAGATATACAATTATTCAAGATCCATCAAGTACCTATTTAAGTATGTTAATAAAGGATCTGATAAAGCAACAACAGCCATGGAAACCATTGACTCGGTTAAAAAAATAGATGAAATAAAAAATTACCTTGATTGTAGATATATCTCAGCAACTGAAACGTGCTGGAGAATCTTTCAGTTTGACGTGCATTACAGATTTTTCCCTTTTGAAAGATTACCATTTCACTTACCCAGAGAACATACTTACCCGGAGAACATACTGTGATTTTTGAAGAAGACAAGTATGTTCAAAATGTATTATCTATTCCTGGAATTGAAAAAACAAAATTCACAGAATGGCTGGAGGCAAACAGGAAATATGCAGATGCGCGGGACCTAACTTATCACGATTTTCCAACCCGTTGGGTTTGGAATGCTACAGACAAAATCTGGACCAGGAGGAAAAGGGAATTTCTATTGGCAGAATTTACTTTGCACATCCAGCAAGTGGAGAACGATTTTACATGCGGATGCTCCTAAATTTTATCAAAGGTAGCACTTCATTTGAGTGTATTAGAACAATAAATGGAGTAACATAGCCGACTTATAAATCTGCTTGCTACGCTTTGGGATTATTGGATGATAACAAGGAATTAATTGATTGCTTAACTGAAGCTGCTAACTGGGCAGGTGGCAATGAATTGAGAAATCTTTTTGTAACAATACTTATAAACTGCCAGGTTTCCGATACATCAGAATTTTGGAAATCTCCTTACAATGCTTTGTCAGAGGATATAATGTCACTTCAGAGAAAAAGGTTTAGAAATAAGTTTCTACAGTTCACTGAAAAACAAATTGAAACATACACATTACTTGAAGTCGAAAGCATTATGCAGAAGTTGGGAAAAAGTTTAAGAGACATAGATGGAATTCCGAATCCCGATACATCGTTGATAACAGATTCATCCAACAGATTGATATATGAAGAGTTGGATTACGATATTAAAAATCTAAAGGTGCAACATGAAAATTCTCATGCTAATTTAAATCCTTCCCAAAAAGTAGCTTATGAAGCAATTATGCAATCTGTTGAGAATGATAATGGTCAATTATTTTTCATCGATGGACATGGTGGTACTGGTAATACTTTTCTCTGGAATACGATTATTTCGAAATTAAGGTCAGAAAAAAATAGTACTGCCAGTTGCAACTTCGGGCATCGCAACAACTCTAATGCCTAATGGTAGGACATTCATGATTTCATATGCCTATAGATTTGACAGCTGACTCGACTTGTGAAATTCGACATGGAACCCAACTGGCAAAACTTCTTCAGAAAACTTCCCTGATCATTTGGGATGAAGCACCCATGGCACACAAGTTCTGCTTTGAAGCTTTGGACAAGTCCTTAAAAGATATTTTGAAAACAAGATACAACGGTAGTATTGACAAACCGTTTGGGGGCCTGACAGTAGTTTGTGGAGGTGACTTCCGACAAATACTACCAGTAATTCCAAAAGGTACAAGAGCTGAAGTAATCGATGCATCTCTAAATTTATTCAACTTGTGGCCATGTTTTAAGGTATACGAGCTCAACTAAAATATGAGACTCTTTAGTACAAATATGAGGTCTGCCGATGTAGCTAAAATTGCTTCTTTTGACAAATGGTTATTGCAAATAGGAAACGGATCATTGTATGATGACAATGAAAGATAACTGATCAAAGTTTCGAATGATCTATGCATAAACTCCTGTGAAGATCCAAAAAAATCTATAGTCCAAGCTATCTATTCTACTTTCCAACAAAATTATGGTGACTCTACATATTTCAAAGAGCGAGCAATATTAATACCAAAAAATGACATGGTCCATGAGCTGAACGATCTGATTATGCACATGATGCCTGGTGAAGGACGCGTATCTCAGTTCAGATAGTATATGCAAAGCAAGTTTCAAAATAGATCAGAACGATCTTCTTTATCCAACGGAATTCTTGCATAGTTTAAAGTTTGTCGGGGTCCCAAATCATGACATCAAGCTCAAGGTAGGAGCGCCGATAATGCTTCTTAGAAATTTGAACCACGGTGAAGGTTTGTGCGATGGAACTAGATTAATTCTAACTCATCTTGGGAAATGGTCGGTCTGAGCTGATATTATCTCTGAAAAAAATGTTGGTCACAATGTCACCCTACCTCGAATTATAATGTCTCCGAATGAGTCAAAGTGGCCATTCAAGCTTAATAGATGACAAATGCCGGTAGCAACATGTCTTTCCATGACAATCAACAAGAGTCAGGGACAATCTCTCAAGCATGTTGGCCTCTATCTTCCGAAACAAGTATTCAGTCATGGGCAAGTTTATGTTGCTATGTCAAGAGTCACCTCAAAAGAAGGATTGACAATAATAAACACCGATGATGAGGTATAGGATAAGACATTCATTAAGAATATAGTTTACGAAGAAATTTTCCAAAACGTTCTGCCATCAGTGCAAGGCCAGGTACAACTTCTTTCAATTTATAATAAAACTCTACAATTTAGCTTTATTTTCAGTTTTATAATATTGCAGAACATTTAATGAAGAATATGCATTATTTTTTCAGAGAGATGAAAATATGAATACACCTATTGACCCTATATGAACGAGGTGCACCATTACATCTTTCTGGCATGTAATTCTTAATAAAATATAAAATAAAAAATAATGTATGAATCTGCAATATTTAACATATACAACTCAACATTTTTAAATGCTTTTACTTCATAAGATTCAAAAATTAACCAAATATTAAAATGTCAATTGTATATTATACAATGTTATTAAAGTAACTGTCAGGTTTCAGGTCAAATTCTATCATCGTGAAATGATAAAGATTCTACCTTTAACTTTAATTCAAAAATATTTTTTGATTTAAGGATATTTATGGAAGGACTTTTTTTTTTACAAATTCTTGCCTACCAGATTATTAGCCTCATGTCAGATATGAAAGTACCATAATTTTGAGATCTGTTACTGTTAACTTTTATGTTAATCGGTAATACTTAATTTCTTTTGCTCGGTGAAAGTTCTGAATAATCTTATTCATGTTTGTAGTATATTATTTTGGAAAGTACTTGCTAATCAGATGAACATGTTTTTTCATAATTTTAGTAGGCGAATTTGAAGCTCAGCGACATAGATAATGCATTTACATATTCTTTAAATGTGGTTTCTTTATAGCTCATCTACTATTTTCTTATACTACATATATAAGGTTCTATATGATGATATATATGTACACTTCGAATAGCATTAATTTCAAGAACATAATTTAGCTTTATATAATATGCTTTTCTGGTCTCTCATCACTAGAAATTTTTCTTTGGGATTGTAAAATCCATGTATTATGTTTTATTCAGAGATGCAGTTAACCAGTTTCAAAAAAATTAATCTCTGAACGTGATAACATCAATAAACGCATATATATAGACTTTCTTGGAAAATTTTGTGTTTTAAATAAAAATGAAGTTATACCATCCATTAAATATTCGGACATACTATTTTATTTAACTCTAATATTTTATTTACAAGTCCCGCTTTTAATAATAACGACTATTATGGTAGAAAACTTTAAGTCTTGTAACATCCCCCAAAATTATGTCATTGTATAACTAACAAAGAAATTTATAGTTTCAAAAAAATACTTAAAATATGTGACACTTTAATAAATTTATAATTCTCTTAAAGAAAAAAAAATAATCAACAAAGATTATGGATAATTTTTAACAAATTTTTAAATAATTTTTTTTGCTTAATTAAAGAGAATTTTTTTTTATAGTACCGCCGCGAAGCGCAGCTTAGTCACTAGTTTAATACATAAATATCATGGAGAATATCTATTTTTTTAATACTAGTCTCCCTATTTTCAATATTTTTTATTAATAGATACCAGCCTAAACCCGTCCGATCCACATTATTTTTAATATTTTTTTGAATTTAATTTGAAGTAAAAAAATTTAATTATGAAATTTTTATTCAAAATTTTAATAACATGATTTAATACCACTTATTAATATAAATAGGTGTATAAGTTAGTGATACTACAGTTTTAAAAGATAATGTAATGATTAAAATTTATTTTTTTATTAATATTTATAGGTGTGTTAACAAAATATTATTATATTTAATTAAAAGGTAAATTTTAACGGAGATCAATAGTATACGAATTGTCATTAGTATGTCAACCGACTAAATCCAATTAACTATATTCAAATTTATGTTAGTTTAATATGTTTAAACCCGAATCAATGATAAAATTTATGTGGCAATGGCAAAAAAATTATGTTATCATCCAAATCCATCTTATTATACTTACTATTTTTTTAATTTTAATTTAGCCCGAGGTGATTACTATTTTATTTTAGACCGAATGGATAATATATATTATTTTATTTTAGTTTGACGAAATTATACCGACCCCACGAATTTTCTTTCAAATTTTTATTTTGTTATAGTCCGGTCCAATAATATAATAATTTTAGTGGGATTAATAATATTTATTATTTTATTTTAGTCTGATTCTTCAAATTCAACTAACTATGTGTTGTTCTTTTAAATTTTTATTTAAAATTGGATCAAGAGTATAATTTTGTTTAGCCTGGCCGAGTGAATTTTATATATTATTTTGTTTTAACGAAAACTATTAGACATATTATCATTTAGTTATAAATATTTATCTAATTATGAATTCGTTTTATTTTGAATATTACTATAATTACGATGACCAGACCGACTACCACCCCAACTTTTATTATTTCGTTTTTAATATAATATTATAGATTTATTACTTTCTATATTCTCCACCTACTATTTTTTTATCGTAGCTAACCCGCAGCCGCTACTTTCGCGTGCGCACCGGGTAAACCCACCTACTATTTTAATACATAAGTAATAGATATCATGGGCTGTCTTAATACTTTTTATATTCTACATATATCCCATGTCGGTTGTCTATTTGCAAAAAAAAGATGTTTTCTTAATTTTATTTTTCGTAAAAATATCTATTTTTAAAACATTTTACATATAAAAGACTTTCAAATTAGAAAAAATTATATGCAATTAAATCAACCTTAGGTGCAATAAAATTTTTCATAAATAAATTTAAAGAAGATAATTTTGATTACTTATTATGATAGTCGTATTAAAATTTTATATTTAATCTTCATTATATGCTGGACATATTTTCCCAAATAATTTCACAAAATAGGTGAGCAACAAATGAAGTCATAAAAATAATATTTCTAGTGATATCTCAAAAATATTTAACAAAATATTTATGCAATAAAATAAATACTCATCAAAAGAAATTATAAAATTACAACTTCGTATTTTTTGAGAAAAAAATATATAATTGAAAGAGAAAAAAATACTTTTCTCAGGAAAAAAAGCATCTCGCATATTTACCTTTATTTTTGAAAAGCAGAAGCATACGCATGCATTTATATTATTATATCAAAGATAAAACAATGAAATTTTTATTATTGATACTCTAATCACTCAATTTACAGCCGTCAGTTCAAACAGACGAGAACCATTATATATAGTCTTAAAAATTATTATTCAAAGAGATATAAGGTTCGAATACCAGAAATGACATATTAAAATTATAATTTACAATATATAATAATTAAAACAACCAAACACGTGTCATATACTAGCATTATGGATGTGAAAAGGTCTCCCTTATATAAAGTTCCGTAAAAAACCATTATTTAAATTATACAAATACACAATTTATTTAATTTTTCGTCATATATAGTTACAAATTTTAATATCAAATTAAAAACGAAGGTGTCCAAATTTTTTATTTAAAATATTATTATAATTTAATAAAAATAGTTTAAAATGGTTTTGTAGTAGAATTACAGTAAAATCACACTTATCCAAAATTATTCCACAGTGGAATCAAATTTAAAATAATTTCTTTCAAATTTCAATTGTTAAACTTTTATTATATTAAAATGTAATTATTATTCTACATTATTAACCGATCTTGTATTTTTTAAAATAAATTTTACAATTTTTGATGAAATTCTATAATAAAATTAAGAGTTCTATGCTGTTCTCTATACAAGAGGGTTCTATTCTGAATAAAGACCCTAGTATTATTAATGAAACTAGCAAAAGAATCCAACAAGCAATAACACATTACATCTAAGACAAGCAAACTAAAAACAAGACTGAAATAAAAGAAACCCCAACAGGCGCTATATAAGACTACAATATCACCATCAATTACTGCAGCATCTTCTCCTTGCAGCCAGTGGCGGACCCAGAATTTTTTTTCTGGGGGTCTAAAAAAAATTTCGTACCATAATTGGTATGAACCACCAATTCACCATGATTTATATGGATAGACTTAGTAAAAAACATAGGAGGCAAATACACCAAAACACAGATTTAGATGGCAAAAGTATAAGGATGGGTTCGAACCCTGATTTCCTGTGAAAACTACAACAGTTTAACCACCTGAACTACAGTCACAATTGTTCATTTACACAGATTACATCAAAGATATTTGAAAACTTAGGGGGGGCCAGGGACCCCTCTGGACCCCCAGATCCGCCTCTGCTTGCAGCACCTTTTCTTCAACCACCTCAGTCTGAAGACAATCCTCATACATTGCTAAAAAATGATAATTAATGGGACCTTACCCCATGACATGACATATTCCACCACTATTTAACTACGATACTATCTCTTAACACCAATCTTGGATTAGGCTTCTCGGACAGTTGGATCTTGGTCCATAATGGGCTTTTTACTAATTTTGATAATTATCTGTATGAATGGAAAAGGGTTGCTTCAGATCAGAAGTAACCACTCATGATATGGTAAAAATCGGGGGGAAATACAAAGAAAGAGCGATGCCTACATTAAATCAATTGACTCGTCATGGTAGAGAAGTAAAATGACGCACAAACCGTACTCGAGCTTCTGATTAATGTCCCCGGAAGAAAGCAGTAAGCTTGCGTGTATCAACAAGAACACCGAAAAACCTAATACACCTACATGTAAGATAACCAAAATACGGTTGAGCAATCGAAATGATATATTTTCTCTCATTCCAGGTGTAGGTCATAATTTGTAAGAACATTTTATAGTCTTATTAAAAGGGGTAGAGAGAAAGATTTGTTGAGTGTAAAAATTTATTGTATTCGAGAAGTCGAGGATTTACAGGGAATTCCATATCAAAGAAGAGGCAGATCAAAATATAGTAGAATAACCCAAATTGATATGAATAGAAAATGCATGTTTCACTTTTTTTCTCGGTCAGTTGAGGTAACAACCACAATTTTATGCTACAAAAGAAAATTCTACGGGGCCCTTCTGAATGACCTATAATATAGTTTACTATACTAGCCAATAAAGGGTGTAGTATACTATATTTTCCCGTGGAGAAAGAATCCAAAAAAATATAAAGGTATTGCCTATAATAGTTGCTCGTTCATAGATTCACTCGATCACTTGGTAGTCTTGCTACACTACACGACATGGGTCTAGGGTTAATTTGAAGCAGACACGGCCAAACGAAGTAGAATTTATAGGGGATCCAACGTACTAAAATATGAAAGAAGAGAAGGTCTCTCCCATAAGGTAATGACTTTAAACTCAAATAAAGAATGCTCTTCTCCAAGGCATGAGTAAAAGAAAATAATTTTTTATACGGTGCGAGACCCGTTGATAAGCTAAGGCTATAACGTGAAGGAAGGCTAGAAGAACTACAGAACCACGCCCGCCAGAGCTAAAGGAGACCATAGGGAGTTAAGGAGGAAATCGAAAGATAGGTAATCCATATGGTGAAATATGAAAAGGAGGGATTGCTTCAAACCGAAAGAAATCGAGTCCATCCATACTTGAGTGAGCTATCAGGATCTACACATTCATCGGCCAACCAATTCGTTCGAAAATAAAAAAGGTAAACATTCTCTGACGCAAATACTATTACTAAAAAAGGGTAACAGGCAAGAGTAACAAAAGCTCCTAGCTCATTAAAATAGAAGAAAATCCTAGCTACTCTGGTCTTGATCCTTTATGACAGATATAGGTTGAAATATGACAAGGAGGTGGTTTCATCTTGCCATTATTCTAGAAAGAGAGAATTCGAGATGTGTTCAGTAACAAAGGTCAACGAAGGAAGCCACTCTATGAAAGTCAACTGTGCTTGGAATGGGCTATTTGCGGTTTCTTATCCTCAGAAAGATGGGACTCCTTATATATTTTCTATTGTCTTGGAAAAAATGTAAGTAAAGTTGCACGAGTTTTTTGAACAATTCTCCCTCCAAATATGGAGTAAAGAGAATGATATATAAGCATTGAAAGGAGACCAAAACTTGTCGAATTTCCTAATCTGCCTTACACCTAGGACTTGAGATGGACTTCTTATTCTCGCGATGACAATATCAAATGATATAATAAGAAGAATTCATCAAATCTATGATCCAATCTGAGCTCGAACTGGAGTGAGAAAAGGCTCGATCAAGGATACAAAAACTTATTTATATCGCCATGCTTAGCAAAAGAAACTTCTGTTATTTTCAGTAACGAATAAATCCTTTCGATTGCAAAACAACTCTTTTATGTACTAGAAATAGAGGGATGTAGCGCAGCTTGGTATTGCCATTTTTTTGGGTGAAAAGTTTAACTACCTAGTCGAGCCTCTTACGATCCTAGGTTGTTTATATGCTTAATGTTTTACATGAAGGGAAGAGAGGCGATAGCTGTTACTTTGACATCAGTTATTTATTTCATTCATCTAATATTCACTAAAATAAGATTTGATTTTAATACTAAGGTATATGTTGATCGATGGTCAACTCTACAAGAAAGGTGTGGATGGTGGCTGTTAGGCCTCAATGATATTATAAAAGGAGGTTGAATATAGTATCTACAATCAATTTGATTATAAAGACAAGTATGTAACAGAAAACAAGTTTATTCAATATATTAAACTTGATTACAGTAGATTTAATCTACTCTCTCAGTGATGTATGATATCACTAAGAGCTTCTAGGGTTATAATGAATAATATTCTCCTGAATGATAACACATATAGTATAAACCCTAATCTGTGTTTATATACTACACAGTTACAAGATATCTCGTAATTGATATGATATATTTTGTTTCCTAAAATACATCAATCAGAGATTATTAACTCTAGTCCTTTAGCTGTATAACTCTCCAAGCATATCTTCTTTTATTTAATCCAGATCCCCTCCTGTAAATCAGCCTCTTTTCATCTCTGAAGTGTATTCACACTTAAGTTCTGATGTAAGTCCTGATGACTTAAGTTCTGATAACTTCCTGTCTTCAGTAAGTTCTGATTTCTAGTTAAGTTCTGATATTAAGTTCTGAAACTAAACAAATCTGACTAGACATGACATCACAAATATATTTGACAATCTCCCCCAACTTGATAATTATAAAAATATACAAGTTTATAGATTTGATGATGTCAAAAATATTTAAGTACAAATATAATGAGAGTTTATATGTACAACTAAATACAACTTACAGTCCATGCAGCTTTTACCAAATTCACTGAATTAGCCTAAATCCATAATGATTCCTTACAAAGTCTGATACCAGCTTGATCTCTGCATTTCTTTTAACTTCAAGTAACTGAGCTTTGACTTGCTGTATTTCTTCATCTTCAGTATCACCAATCTGATATATGGCAGCTCTGAGTGCAGAAATTGGAGTTCTTTCAAGTCCATCTCCCAGTCTGATTACCCTTGGATGTGTAGAATCTTCATTATAACATAAGCATCTTCCTTTCAGAATTACTTCTACCTTAGCAGAATTCTTCCTCATAGGAATTTCTCTTCCATCATCCTCAGTCATCATTGGAGTATACTCTGTCATTCTTGCACCAGAAATTCTGAGTAAATCTCTTATTGTCTTCAGTTAATATTCTGACCATTTCCTGGTAACATCAGAATTTACCTCCAGTAGATAATGAATATACTGGAGCTCTTTGACAAATTTTTTCAGCACATCAGATTCAGATAATCTATAAGTTCTACCATCAATCAGAAATAAGATCAATTTCTCTTTTATTTCATAATCATCATGAGTATCCATCACTACTTGAGCAGAAAACACTTTGTCATGGTGCTTCTGTGTGATCTCTTCAAATGGCTTGTTAGTCAATGTGAATGAATCTCTAATATCAACTTCTATCCTAGTCTAGAATTTCTCTCTGTCAGAACCTAATCCAGAAGTGTTTCTAGCTTGCTTGGCTTTTACCCCAAATGCTGCAAGTTAATTCAACATCTGATTTGTCTTAGGCTGAACTGGAATAGACTTGTTCCATAGCAGCTTCTTCTTATCTTCTAATGTTAAGCTGTCTATGTCAACTTGAGCAGTGTCAGAGGTTGATGTCTTGATGAATTGGTCAGGATTTGCAATTTCATCTTTAGCTTGCTGTTCTGAAATATCTTCGAGATTTATTAAGTTACTGAACTTCTTCACTCTGAACAACTTGAGCTATGTCAGAGGTTGTCTTAGATTCTTCTGTCATCCTCTTTCTCTTCAGAATTTCAACTGTTTCATCTTCAGCAGCAGTATCATCAAAGACTTGAACCATCTTGCACATAGGATCCATCAAAATTTGAGGAATGTTCATCTTCTGTTTCTTGACTGTCTCCCTAACTTTTCCTTTTCCCTTGTCTTTGGGATCAGTAGTAGTTTGAAATCTAGTCCTTGATCTAGGAATCTCATTGGCAGATCTTTCTCTTATCACAATCCCCTTTTCTTTTGGCCTTGGTGGCTTTTTAGCATCAGAAGCTTTTGACTTGTGTTTGCTCTTCACAACAACAAATTTAGCTTCTTCTTCTCTTAATTCCTTTAAATCCACTCCTGGATTATCCTTAAGGAATAGTCTCTTGGCCAATTCTTCATCAACAGATTGAATTTTGGGATCTTTGTAAAAGAATATTGCTTTCTTTCCTTTGAATTTCAAAGTCTGCAAAAACTTCTGTGACTCTTGGCTTCCAGCTTGGACTATCACATCAGAAGTAGTTATCAGAACTTGATCATTAGTATTTGAAGTATCAACATTTGTGATCAACAAAGGAACATCCTGATCTGTTGGCTTCTTTCCTTTCTTATTCCTCCCTTGCATAACAGATCTATCAGAGTTCTTGTTACTAGACATTCTCTGATGAAAGCTTGTCTGTTGAGTGAGAGTTCTGCTCAGCTGCTTCCCTTGACTTTGACCTCTACTCTTTTCAGAGTTTCCCTAGTTATCTCCATGATCATCCTTTTTCTTCAGTGTTTGGCTTGGTGAGCATTTGGACTTAACTACCTTCTCCCTCTTTTTGGCATCATCTGTCAGGAGTAGAGAAAGAAGGAGTTCCACTGAAGATTGGATCTCATTTAACTGAGTCTGTTGAGCAGCTTGATTTTGTAATACCTCATCCAGTTGGGCCTGTTGCTTGGTTTGAACACGCTCAATAGCATCCACTTTTTCTTAAATTGGTCTGATAAACCTCTTCTTGTCTAGTTTGTGCATCATGTCTAGCTTATTAGCTGTTTCTTGAAGTTTATCAACCTTTGCATGAGTCTTGGAGTGTTGACCTTGTAGAGTTCTTGTACTGAGAGCAGTGATCTTTAGTTGATGCTTAAAATCAGAACTTGTCAACAACTCATCAGCTTTTGAAATATGTTCTGTCAGAACATGTGGGCTGGGAATAAAATCAGTATCATTCCATTTATGTATCCACTCAGCCCCTCCAAAGGTTTCCTCCCATGGAACTAGAGCAGCCTCTTCCTCAAACTGGAATAATGCCTCCTTTCTTGTAGGCACTGGATTGTTTACTAGAGCTGACTCTCCAGAACTTACTAGAATCTCCTCATCTTCAAATAACACCAAGGTGTGTGTGGCTGTAGGAGACTCTGAAGTAGTTTTGTCTAAATTCTGATCTTCAGTTCCAAGATTAAGAATTGGTGTCGCCTGTAAAATTGGAGAAGTAATAGGAGTTGGCTGTTTTGTAGTTGGAGCTTCCAGATATAGAATAATAGGTATATTCAAATTATGAATATCTATTTCAGGACTTGTCTCTTGTTCTTTAACATCATCTGTAGCTTTGATTGGAGAGTGAGGTGGAGAAATCACAGATTCTTGTACAGGTTCTGATCTGTGGTCTTCAGGAATTTCAGATTCCTGAATCAGAACTTCTTCAGTTGCTGGCAGGGCTTTAATCACAATAGGTTCTGATGAGATCAGATATTCCTGATCCCCTTTCTCAGCATCTTCAGTATCCTCAGATTGAGTTTATGCAATATGCACACCTGCTCTTGTCTTCCTCAATTTTGATTTTCTAGATGGAGGGGTGACATGATCTGTATCAGAATGTGAAGACCTCTTTCTTTTCTGAATACCAGAAGCTTCAGCTGCTTTCTCCTTCTGAAGAGTTAACTCTTCAGATTCTTCTGTCACAGGTTCTGATGCAGGAATATGGACCTGTTCTTCCTCATCTGATTCATCTCTCAGAATCAGCCTTCTCTTTCTACTTGGTGAAGATTGTGGAACAGATTTAGCTCTTGAGGTTTTGGGTCTGGAGGATGTGTCAGATTTTACAACTGACACCTTTTGAGAAGTACTAGAGGTTGGTTTGGTTTTGGATTTGGGTCTGGACTGTGAAGTGCTGACAACAGGTGCTGATGTGGTGGTTGTGAGTAGACTGTGGTTGTTGAGTAGTGGATGGTTGTGATGGTGCTACATCAGGGAATATGGTTGTGTAAGTGTCTGGGATAGTGTTGACTAAGAACTGTTTGACATATTGGGGTATTTGGAGAGGTCTTAGTACTTCCTTCTTGTTATCAGCAGATAACAAGTCAGTAAATGCCCTTTTATGTAACTTAAAAGGTTCCATAAGGTCACTGAACACTTGTGGCTTATCAGAACAACAATAACTATAAATTAATTGACAGAACTAGCAAAATATACTACATTTGAATCTTCCTTCATTCTGTCACCAATATAGCCTAACACAGCAGATGCATAATCAAAATGAGTCTGATTAAGAAGTGCATACCTTATTTGTTGACTCATGATTGGAATGGCATCAAAATTGGAGCATTTGTTAGCAAAAGCCTTTGTGATGCAATCAAAGAAGAAGCTCCATTACCTCCTGATATAAGGCCTCTTCAACTGTCCTAGCTTGGACATGCTTTTCTAATATCCCAAGCTTGCCATCATGTTCTGAAGAATAGATTCTTCAGGTGCTGAGTTGTAAGTGCAGTTTTCAGGCAGATGAAGAGCCTGCCTCACTGTAGTAAGAGTTACCAGATACTCATCTTCTCCTAATGAGAAGATGATGCTTGGAGATCCAGTTTCACCTCCATTATCATAAATTCCAGTCTTCCAGAACTCCAACACTTGATTACCAGAGATTGCTTGAGGTTGGGTCAGAGCATACCCAATCTCACTGTGAGCCAAGAAATTCTGAACAAAGTGAAGTTCTAAAGGAGCTTCATCCTTGTTCAAGATATCAGAGTAGTTGTTTTGGACAAACTTAGCTCCATTAAAAATAACATCCTTTGGTGCCATTTCTGTTGAAAAATCAAGTGAAAATTTTGTGTTTTCAAAGTGTTTGATAAAATATCTGTAAGAGAACATCAGAAAATAAGAGAGGAAGAAAATAAGAGAGAGAGAATAGAGTAAAAGAATGGGTAAAAGATTGTATAATCTTTTATCTCTGATATTTATACTCTGCACATGGTAACGTCTCTTTTTCTGAATTAGAACCGGCAGCTTTACACTTGGCAGCGTGTAATCAGGTAAAACATAAATAGTGGGCACGATAAATATGCAGTAATTATTGCACACCCGCACATACCAAAACCAACACGCAACCCACTAACAAATGATTATGACTGTTTTTATCTCACCTAATTATTTTTCTGAGAAATATAACTGTTATAGTAAATACCAAAAATAAGTCAAGTAAATAAATAATGCCACGCAAGCATCAGGATTTGCATCAAAACTTGACTATTATCAGAATTTAACGGTCATCAGAATATGGCTTCTATACTAAAAAAAAGTGAATGACTGTTTCTGTGTTTCTTCACACAAATATTGACTGGTTTCTTCAGAGTTTAATCATCAGAACATAATCAGAACTTGTCCTCAGAATTTATGAAAATAATACTTAACTGTTTATCAGAAACAACTTAATCACCACAATAATTTTTATCATTCATATGGAGTGATAGTGTATGTATGTGCAAATGATCAGATAAAGATTAAAGTCTGATAAACTTCAGTACAACTTAGAAATAAGGCATAACTAAGAAAAATGCTTAAAATATGTCTTGAATTGTGAAGTCTACCGTAGAATAAAGTTATGCAAGAATCCACCTCAACTGTTTGTGCTTATTTTATGCATCTTTTAAAATTCTTTTGACAAGGGCTTCTCAGTGTAAATGAGTTACAACTGCCATCAGAATTAATGTTGTTATCATAATATTTCTCCAGTAATCAGAGAATGTGAAAAGTCACCAAGAAAAATTATTTTTGCTTTTCTAATGCATATTACTTAATACCAGTAATGCACTTGGATCTTCCATTTCACATATTTACTCTAGATCTCAAAGGAGTACCTGATTTCAATTTTTTTGTTTTGTTTCTTTTATTTTCTTCAGATAAGTGAGGCTTATCAAGCATGTAGTTCATCCTTAAGATTTACTGACATCAGAATTTGACAGATAAGAAGCAATAATCTAGTTTGTGACTTAGTAATAAGATACAGGAAGTAAATTTGACTAAGATCAAAATCAGAATTTGCATGTGTTATTGATTTCCACATAAATAACTAATTCAAACATGGGATACATAGTTTGTTAAAGACTACTAAGTCAGCATCTAACAAGATAATCCTTATTGAATTGAATAGTCACAGAACATTCAAAACACTTTCAGAGTTTATAGAATAACATCAGATAATAAGCAGTGTTTAATATGTTACAATTTAAGCACATATTATATTGAGATAAGAAAATCTGTAAATACTGATCATAAAGTCTGATATATGAGAACAAAAATTAAACAGATTTTGAGAAAGAACCTGAAACCATTCCAAGTTCATTTATCAGTCTTGTAAAAGTAGCTTCACATAGTGGTTTTGGGAAGATATCTGCTAGTTGTTGATCTGTTGGAACAAAATGCAATTCCACTGTACCTTCCATCACATGTTCCCTTATGAAATGGTACCTAATGCTGATGTGCTTTGTCATTGAGTGTTGAACTGGATATCCTGTCATATCAATAGCACTTTGATTATCACAGTAAATAGGTATTTTAGAAAATTCTAACCCATAGTCCAGTAACTGATTCTTCATCCAAAGAATCTGTGCACAACAGCTTCCTGCAACAATATATTTTGCTTATGCAGTTGATGTGGAAATTAATTTCTGTTTCTTGCTAAACCAAGAAACCAATCTGCCTCCAAGAAATTGGCAGCTTCCACTAATGCTTTTCCTGTCTATTTTGCGTCCTGCAAAATCTGCATCTGAGTAACCTATTAGCTTAAAATCTGATTCCCTAGGATACCACAATCCTAGATCAGCTGTACCCTTGAGGTACTTGAAAATTCTTTTCACAACTATTAGATGAGGTTCTCTTGGACCAGCCTGTAATCTTGCACAAAGACAGGTAGCATACATGATATCTGGTCTACTTGCAGTTAAATAGAGTAAAGAGCTAATCATACCTCTGTAGTTAGTAATATCTATTGATGCTCCAGTATCTTTATCTAACTTGGTTGCAGTGGCCATTGGAGTTGATGCAGTAGAACTGTCTTGCATTCCAAATTTCTTGAGTAGATTTTTGGTGTACTTGGATTGACTGATAAAAGTACCTTCTTCGGTTTGTTTAACTTGAAGTACCAGAAAATAACTCAACTCTCCCATCATAATTATTTGATATCTCGACTGCATTAACTTGGAAAATCTTTTACAAAGTTTTGTATTTGTAGAGCTAAAAATGATATCATCAACATATATCTGTACCAAAAGTAAGTCCTTTCCATGGTTGAGGTAAAATAAAGTCTTGTCAAATGTGCCTCTGTAAAATCCACTTTCCAGAAGGAATTGAGCTAGAGTCTCATACCATGCTCCAGGAGCTTGCTTAAGGCCATAAAGTGCTTTGTCAAGCCTGTAGACATGATTTGAAAATTTTAAATCTACAAAGCCTGGAAGTTGTTCAACATATACCTCTTCTTCCAATTCTCCATTGAGAAAAGCACTTTTTACATCCATTTGAAAGACTTTAAACTTCTTGTGAGAAGCATAAGCCAAAAAGATTCTTGTGCTTCCAATCTAGCAACTGGAGCAAACATTTCATCATAGTCAATACCCTCCTGTTGAGAGTAACATTTAGCAACCAGCCTTGCTTTGTTTCTTGTAATTATGCCATCACTGTCAGTTTTATTCCTGAACACCCATTTTGTACCAACAATTGTTCTGTCCTTTGGTCTTGGTACTAGGGTCCATACTTTATTTCTTTCAAATTCATTTAACTCTTCCTGCATTGGTTGAACCCAATCAGCATCTTGAAGTGCTTCTTCCACTTTCTTTGGTTCAGTCTGAGATAAAAAGGAATGATAGAGACATTCATTTGTTGTTGTTGTTCTAGTTCTGACACCTACTTCAGGATCGCCAATTATTAAGTTAGGTGTGTGTGATTTAGTCCACTTTCTTGCAGATGGAAGTTGATCTCTAGAACTGGATCCTCCCCCATGATCCATGCTGTCTCCATCAGCATTTTCTGATGCTCCCCCTGAAGTTATGCTCTCCGAGATTCCATAATTTGAGTTGGATCCTTCAGGAATTGAAGAATTAGAGTTTCCAGAATTGTCAGAATTTGGCTCATCAGAACTTGATGAATTAGAACTTGAAGAGCCAGTGACTGGTTCTGATGCTTCTTGAGAGTCTTGAGATGTGGTATGATCATCAGCTTGCTCCCCCTGAACAGGTGAATTTTCCTTTGGATCAGTTATCACAGTTTTAATGACATCAGAATTTAACCCGTCAGAACTTACAGGATCAGGATTTAGGTCATCAAAATGTACAGAATCAGAATTTACATCTTCATTTTCAAATCTCAGCTGATCATGATCAATGAAATCTTCAAGTCTAGTAATCTTTTTATCATCAAAAGATACATTGATAGATTCCATGACAACCCTTGTTCTTAAATTGTAGACTCTGAAGGCTTTTGTGGAAAGTGGATATCCAACAAAAATTCCTTCATTAGCTTTTAGATCAAATTTTGACAGCTAGCTGTTCAGGATGAGTCTTAAGAACAAAATACTTGCATCCAAATACATGAAAGTATTTCAGATTTGACTTCTTTTTTTTTCACCATCTCATATGGTGTTTTCCCATGCTTGTTTATGAGTGTAGCATTCTGTGTAAAACAAGCAGTCGGTATAGCTTCAACCCAAAAATAGATTGGTAGCTTTGCTTCATCAAACATAGTTCGTGCAACTTCAATAAGAGTCCTGTTCTTTCTTTCTACAACTCCATTCTGCTGTGGAGTTCCAGGTGCAGAAAATTCCTGCTTTATTCCTTGCTCTTTACAGAACTCTTCCATGATTGAATTTTTGAACTCAGTGCCATTATCACTTCTAATTATTTTAACAGAATCTTTGACTAACTTATCCAGTTGTCTGACGTGATCATTTAGAGTAGATGCAGTTTCATTCTTCTTGTGCAAGAAATACACCCAACTGTATCTTGTGAACTCATCCACTATAACCATAGCATATTTCTTCTTTGCAATAGACATGAAATTGACCGGACCAAATAGATCAACATGCAGTAAGCGATAAGGCTCAAGAATTGAGGATTCAGTTTTGCTCTTGAATGAAGATTTTCTTTGTTTTGCCTTTTGACATGAGTCACAAAGACCATCAGGAGCAAATATTGATTTTGGCATTCCTCTCACAAGATCTTTCTTTACTAGATCATTTATGTTGTTGAAATTTAAATGAGAGAGTCTCTTGTGCCAATTCCAGCTTTCTTCAATTGATGCTCTGCTTAACAGACAGATTACAGAACCATCAGAATTTGTTGAAAGTCTGGCTTCATATATGTTACCATGTCTGTAACCTTTCAGAACCACTTTGCCTGTAGAATTACTTACAACTTCACAGTGTTCTTCAAATAAATTCACATGATAACCTCTGTCACAGATTTGACTCACACTTAGCAGATTGTGTTTAAGTCCTGAGACAAGAGCTACTGTTTCAATTATGACATTCCCAAGATTGATATTGCCATATCCCAGAGTCTTTCCCATGTTGTCATCTCCATAAGAAACTCCTGGGCCAGCTTTCTCCACAAAGTCTGATAGCAGGGCTTTATTTCCAGTCATATGTCCTGAACATCCACTTTCCAGAATCCAGATGTTTTTTCTGTTGCCCTGCAATCACAAAGACCACTATTGATTAGTTTTAAGGACCCAAACTTGCTTGGATCTTTTGGCCTTGTTAAGTTTGTTAGCATTTGCAGCGGATTTAGTTTTAGAGTTTATGCTATCATGCTTTTTATCAGACTTTATATCAGAATTTGTATCAGAATTTACACTAGAAGTAATTACACTAACTTTCTTGAAAGAAGGTTTTATTTTATAATAATCATAGTACAAACTATGATATTCCTTACAAGTATAAATAGAATGCCATAAACTACCGCAATGAAAACAAGGATTTTGTGGTTTAAACCTAACGGACTGACTCTTAACTCCTGATCCGGGAGGTAAAGAGTTTATATCTTTATTTTTCCTGCAAAAAGAAGCAAGATGGTTAGAGTTTCCACAATTATAGCATTTCTTTATAGGAGCATTAGGAACAGACATATAATTATTACTTTTATTCACACCTTCCTTTCCATTCCTATTTTTCCTAGCTTCCTTTACCTTGTTCACATTTTTAATCTTTTTCAGCTTATACTTAAGCTGCTTCTTTGTCATTAAGCCAATGTTTACCAAAGCTGGTTTATCCTGTTTTAATTTGTCAGAAGTTGACTTTTCTTTGACTTCTGTTTTAGAGTCTTTCATCTCTTCAGAATCAGACACAACAGTTTTTACAACAAATTTAACATGATTTACCATTGGCTTTTCAGTCTGTTTGATAGCAATAGGCTTAATTGGCAAAGTCCCTTTCTCACTTTTACCATCTTTATAACCTAACCCCTTTTTTCAATTTCCACTACTTAGAATATTCTGAGTTGTTCTACCTGAGTTAGTCCAAGTCCTGATGATTTCTCTTTCTTTTTCTAATTCAGTTTTTAGATAACCATTCTGTTTAAGCAATTCATTTTTAACATACACACCATTATCTCTCTATGTCTGAATAATGTTCATCTTGACTAACTCATCTTCAAGATAGCTATTTCTATTTTTGTACTTTAGATTTTCAGATTTTAATCTTTCATTCTCTAAAGTCTGATCTCTATAGCTAATATAAATGTTTTTCAGAAATAATCTCAACTCAGTAAAATCTTTTGTATCAAAAGCAAGGGTTGATAGAGGTACCTTTAGTTCAGCAGCGTCAGAACTGCTATCAGCATTTGCCATTAAGGCATAGTTTACCTCTTCTTCAGATTCTGAAGTATCTCCCCAGTTTTTCTTCTTTGTGATAAGTGCCTGGCTTTTATCACCTTTTCCTTTCTTGCAATCAGGAGATATCTGGCCTCTTTCACCATAATCGTAGCATTTGACATTTGAGTTGTCTCATCTGTCAGACTTTCCTCCTTTGCCTTCAGTCTTTCTAAACCCTTTCTTGTCAGAACTTCCACCTTTCCTGGAAAACTTCTTACCCTTTCTGAATTTCTTGTAGGCTATCTTTGTGATACCCTTCACCATAAGAGCACACAGTTGCATAATCTCTGCATCAACATCCACTTCAGATAAATTTTCAGGTTCTGAATCATCATCATCAGAATCTGATGACTCTGAATCAGGCTGTATGATGAGAGCCTTTCCTTTTGCCTTCCTAGAGACACTTGGCTTTTCTTCAGTCTTTAAAGCAACTGTCTTAGACTTCCCTCCATGCCCCTTCTTTCTTTGCTCCATCTCAAGTTCATGAGTCTTGAGCATTCCATAGATTTCATCAAGAGACATATCAGCAAGTTCATAGTTGTCTCCTATTGTAGTAGCTTTCAAATCCCACTTTTCAGTGACAGATCATATTCCTTATCCACTAGTGACAGATCATTTAACAGCTTTGTAAATCTGTCATATGTATCAGTTAGTGACTCATCAGATTTTGAGTCAAAGTGCTCATACTCCTATGTGAGTATTGTCTTCCTGTTCTTTTTGATGGCATTGGTTCCTTAAAATCTCACTTCCAATGCATCCCAGATTTCTTTTGTAGTCTTGCATCCAATCACCCTGTTTGACATGACATTGTCAAGTGCACTATAAAGCAAGTGTCTTACTTTTACATCCTTGCCTAGTGAAGAGATGTCTTCAGTGGTGAGTTCTCTCTTTTCTTTGGGAATTATCTTCTGTGGCTCATTCCCAACTGCAACAGAAAGCTTTGTGGGTTGAACCTTTGCAGGTTCTTGAGGGTCATGTGTTTTTGATTGATCAGTCATGATTGATTGTTTGTTTGGATCTTAACTGTTTGTAAGCTTAACAGATTTGCTCTGATACCACTTGTTAGGCCTCAATGATACTATAGAAGGGGGTTGAATATAGTATCTACAATCAATTCGATTATAAACACAAGTATGTAACAGAAAACAAGTTTATTCAATATATCAAATTCTGTTACAGTAGGTTTAATCTACTCTCTCAGTGATGTATGATATCACTAAGAGCTGCTAGGGTTATAATTAATAATATTCTCGTGAATGATAACACATATAGTGTAATCCCTAATTTGTGTTTATATACTACACAGTTACAAGATATCTCCTAATTGATATGATATGTTTTGTTTCCTAAAATACATCAATCAGAGATTATCTACTGTAGTCCTTTAGCTGTATAACTCTCCAAGCATATCTTCTTTTGTTTAACTCAGATCCTCTCCTGTAAATCAGCCGCTTTTCATCCCTGAAGTGTATCCGCACTTAAGTTCTGATGTAAGTCCTGATGGCTTAAGTTCTGATAACTTCATGTCTTCATTAAGTTCTGATTTCCAGTTAAGTTATGATATTAAGTTCTGAAACTAAAAAAATTATATTAGACGTGACATCACAAATATATCTAACAATGGCTTAAAAGAATCCCCTAATAAAATCATCCTCTCAGAAAGTGGCAGAAGATAAAGAGAAGTCGGTGAAACAATATTAAAGAATTGAAACTAGTAGCTATCCAATCAAATGCAAGCCAGGAACAAAACCAAAACAAGAAATAGAGCTAGACTTGGAAAAATCCCGATAGCCTTTGCATGAACGCCCTGTCTCTCTGTGTTATTTAGGATGTAAATTTATATGTATTCTGCTACTATTAACTTCACCAATGAGGTGTACAAACCACAGTTCTTTCCAATTTCCCTTATGAATTCATTCACCTCACACCATTTTAATGACCCGGTCTTAATCATCTGAATGACATCTTCCACATTGTGTACTTTCCCTTCAAATAGTTTTGAATTTCTGTTCAACCATGGTGACCAATATAATGACACCAGAGAAATCATCCAAGATTGTTTTATTTTAGGGGCTATGAACCATTGTGACAGCACTTTAGTTTTCTTATTTATATCTGAGTTGAATCTACTTGTTAAGCCCCACCACCAATCGAAGAATTTTCCCATACTTCATTAGCAAATGTGCATTTCAAAAGCAAGTGGTACTGACTTTCTAATTCTATGTTGGCTCCACCTTATTGTGACACAATCTATGAAATAGTATGGCACCTGTTGGTAAAATATTATGCTCTAATTTAAAAGGAATAAAAAAATCTTAGGTGGTTCTTCAATTTTGCAAGTCATGTTCCAGTTACCTGCTATAATATTCGTTGAGTCCATTAAAACCTTTCTACCTTTCATTCCTTATTTATTTCATTTCATACAAGTGCGTTCCTTCCATGCGGTAAACATATATCCCCTATCACTTGCTCAATTAAGAAAATATATTTTCCATTAGTTTACTCCTTCTGAATCTATACCCTGCCCCTCACAAAAAACTTCTTCTTGTCCTTTCTGTTTCATTCCTTACTCCCGACAACATTAAATACGAGCTTAACCAATAAGCGGCAAGATGTCTATTGTCGCCTCAAGTAAAACTGATTTACCTGCCATGTTTAGGCTCTCACATTTTCAACAAAGTAGTATGTTTTTAACCTTTGTAATCAGTGGATCCCTAAACAATTTTTCTTTTAGGTGAGACCCCAATGGTTAATTCTACATATTGTATAGGCCACTCACCAATCCATAACCCAATATGTTTGCACCTTTTTGAAGTAAATCTCTACCTACACCAGTCGAGTACAAACAGCTTTTTTAAAAGTTTTTTTTCAATCTCGTGAGCAGTTGAAAACACTTAATAATTGTTACACAATGTGAGGACTCGGCTGAGATACAGTGTGACACAAAGAATGGTGATATGGCAAGTTAGTTACGGTATGTCAAATTATATATACTAGAGTTGGGTTATTATATAAGATATGTGAGCTGTCATTCTGTTATGGTAACTATACTTTCTCTCTCTACATGTATCAACAACTCTTTTTCTTCTTTTACAGTTCTGTTTTAAGGGAGATATAGTTTTAGTTATATATTGTTGAATTTATCTTTATGTCATGGTATCAGAGCAATATAAGATCTTGTGAATCATCTTCGCACTCAATGTTGTCCAATCTTCGATGCATCTTCGTTATAGATCTGAGTTTTGGGTTTTAGTGTTATTGTTCATAATTATAGAGCGAGCGCATCTCTCTGTGTGTATTTACATCTAATTAATGTTGATTGATGAATAGAATGACTTAGTCAGCGGCAGTTACATCTTCTTCAATGGTGAATCAAACTACCAATCTGAATCACGCATCCAATGCTGCTCATACTACTCAAACATCTTCATCTATGTTGATAACAATTGTTATCAATGCCTATCATCCTTACTACTTATAGAGTTTTGATAATCCAGGTATTGCTCAAGTGACTCGGACCTTAACTGTTCAAAACTAACAGCAATGAAGTAGGTCAATTAGATTAGCTCTTTCTACTAAAAATAAAGTAGGTATGTAATAGGCCCGGCCCAGCTAGCCAGCTAAGATCTAACAAAAGGCCCAAAAGGCAGGCCCAATCTAACTCCCTAACTGACTTTGGCGCTCGAATAATCCGTATGCCAAGCGACAAACTCAACTGATGCCCACGTGGGGGGCTCCTAACACATCACCAGCCATCAACATCTCACGACTGGCACCACCGCCACCAACGTCAGCAGGCAAGACAACTCTTGCACATTCCCCCAAGCACATGTAGGAATGCAAAAAGAGTGTGCAACAAGAGACAAGCCTGTAAGAATGTAACCATACTTTCTTACATAAAGCAATCGACATATATGATATACTTTAAAGAGCAAACGTTAAGGAACAAAACTTTAGCATTGTGTAAGAGCGATGAAGATGAATGAATAAGTGAAAGGACCATTCAAATGCCAAATGATATGCTAATAGTCTATGTAATAAACCTTAAAGAAAGACGAAGTGACTAGTGACGTTAATTGAGTTTATCGACAATGACAGTTTTCATGATAGCACTGGATTGCCTTCCTTCAAGCTTTTGCGCTGAAGAAGGTGTCATCCTCCCTTGTACTTGGAAGAAGTTGTTGAGAGAAGGACACTCGGACCTGAGTCGATTCATACCAAAGAAACTATATACCTTATCAGGACCCGGTTAGTAACAGTCTTGAACATACAAGAGAAGTATGCAGACCAAACTTATAAGGATGTAGAATATAAATTAAGAGACTTAGTATTGCTGAAAGTGTATTCCTGAAAGGAAGTGATGAGATTTGGAAGGAAAGCAAAGTTGAGCCCAAAGGTTTATTGGACCGTTTGAGATATTGAAAAAGAAAAAGGAAGTTGGTTTAAAAATTAGCACTATCCCCGAACTGTTGACAAGTTTATATTGTGTACCATGTATCGATGTTAGGGAATTTGATCGTAAACGCCAGACATGTGAGTGAAAATGAGCAAATAAACTTACGACCAGACTTAGCGTGTGTGAAACAACATGAAGAGATCATGGATCTAAAGGAACGAGTGTTCTGACACCTAGTTGTCGAACGAATGAGATTTTTATGAAGAGTTAAATACTGAAAAGTCAACGCGAAAACTCGAGTCTATCAGGAAAGAAGAGTATCCCCACATGTTTTTAAACTAATTCCGTGAGAAGATCCCTTTAATGGGGGAAGATTGTATTAACCCCAATTTTTTGGACTTTGTAATGTTGTTAGAATAGTGATTCTGACAATCAATGAAAAACCTTTGTGGCCACACTATATACGAGTATTTAAATTAAATTTTTGAATTGATATTATGATTATACGTAACAAATGAGTGTAAATAAAAGTCGTTAGTTCTCGAAGCAAATCGATATTTTAAAATGACCATATTTTACGAGTTATCGAGGAATACGAGAATTACACCACGACCAAGAGAAATATGAGAATTGGAATTCCATAAATTATAGCCAACTATAAGCACTAGAAATGATAAGGATTTACGATGAACGGATTTATACCTCGAAACATTTATGAAGATTGTTTGAATATACGAAAGGTAAATAAATTAGTAAACGTTAGTTAACAAATAATCAAGTGAAGATTTCATGCAACTCCCATGCAAACCGGACAAGTACAAAGCAAAACCAAGATGATTGATCAAGTTAGAATATAGTTGGCAACATGGTTCCTTAAAATAAGGATTCTTGTTCATTATCACGAAAAGCTTGACAAATCATGTACTTAGCTAGGGATAGGTTTGGAAATTGGATGCATCTTGACCATGCATATATACATCATATTATAAAATGACCAACACTTTAAGAACAAGCCAAGAAAGCTCTCTCTCTCTCCCCCCCATCTTTATCCATTCGGATTTTCAAGAATCAAGGAGGAAGAAAAATTCAAAGATCAAGCTAAACTTGCTCATAATTCACCAAAATTACTTCCTAAGCTTTTATATTACTAAATTAATTTAATATTAATCCCTCATCTCATTTCCTTAAGTTTATCCTCGGTAATTAAATTGTTTAAGATGAGTATGAATAGTAACCCCTTTTGGTGTTCTTGATTTTCATGGAAGCTTAAGGCTCCTAAGGATGAACCAAGCTCTCCCCAAGGATCTTAGGCTCTTACTAAGTGCTAAAAAGCTTCAATAACGGTATAAAATTTCTTCACCATTTTGTTAATTTAGATTTTTATCAAGAAAATTATGGATTTACGATGAACAGTTTTGTTGATTGTTTGGAAGTTTTTGGTTGAGTATATTGTTGTGAATGAATTTTATGAACCAAGTCAAGGGTTCTTGAGTTATTAATAATGCTAAATTGTTGATGATTGTGCCTTGAGTAAGTAGGTATGATTTAGTATAAACGAAAACTTAAAGATCGTAAATGTTACATCATTATGATGCTCGGTTTTAGAGAATCTAGTTTCTACAGAAATACCGAACTGTTAAACTGTAATTTTGGGAATGTAAAGACTTTTAAGATGTAGATTTTGTCACGAATATCGTTTAGGAGCTTGATTCGCTCGATTCCGACTTACGGTTTGAAAGATAAGTCCGTTTTAGTGAACACGTCTTATACAATAAAAACTGCTAGAAATTACCAACTTTGAGAGTATAAATGTTCGACTTAAAAACATTTAAATCTTATGAATTTAATAGAGTCTGGGTATGATGCTCGGTTTTAGAGAATCTAGTTTCTACAGAAATACCGAACTGTTAAACTGTAATTTTGGGAATGTAAAGACTTTTAAGATGTAGATTTTGTCACGAATATCGTTTAGGAGCTTGATTCGCTCGATTCCGACTTACGGTTTGAAAGATAAGTCCGTTTTAGTGAACACGTCTTATACAATAAAAACTGCTAGAAATTACCAACTTTGAGAGTATAAATGTTCGACTTAAAAACATTTAAATCTTATGAATTTAATAGAGTCTGGGTTATACATTCATTAAGCCCCTATAAAAAATTTGCTCGTGTTATTGATTTTCTGATTATATAAAAATATCGGAGTCGAGGTCGTGCAGAGTGAGAACACCAAATACAACCCACTGCATAAAACCTGGTGCTTCGGGATTTCACCCTCTCTGCCCAGAAAAATATTTTCAAGTACATTATTCTAAATATTTTCTAGACCGTGCACGCAAAAACGGTTTATCGATTGAGTAAACGGTTTAAATAAAATAATGTTTTAGTGAAAGCGGTATGAATAGTAAAACTCAATAGTTGACCGAACTTTTAAAATATTTTTAACCTATTTAAATTCATGTTTTTAAAGTAAAACTTTTACGATAAATATTAGAGACACTCAAAAATCTCTTTGAGGTTGTTTCGTATTAAAGTATTAATTTTTCGGTTTATTAAAAATGTTGGAGTATAAGTTGCGTAATAGTAACAATCGGTAAAATTAACTCTAAGAGATCACTTTGACCTTCCATTACGACCAAGGGTTGATAGTTATATAGAGTACGTCAAATATCAAAAATTGTAAAGTATTACACTTATTAGTAAAATAAGTTGTTGATGGGATTAGGAATAATGATTAATATTATTATATATGTTGATTAGAAAATACGAAACGAGTGAAAATCAGAAAACGTATCTTGGACTCCAGACAAGTTTAGGAACCCTACTCATGATTACTGTTGTGTTGTGGAAGTGAATTATTATATATGTGCATGATGCCATAATTATCTTGAATTTCAATTATAAAATATTATAAGATGAGATTGATTGTGATTTAGTAAAATATCGGATTTATAAATATCAACGCTAGCGAGTAGCGTGATATATATATTTTGGAACGAGAGTCGGTCGATATAATTTATTTAAAAACTCGGAAGTATTTCATAGACGTTTGGGATTAATAATTATTTATCTACTTTATTATCAAAGTGAATATTCTAAAGGACTCGAAGTCCATCTACATTTTATCAAATCCCTCAAATATTTTATCAAACGATTTCCAAAAAAATTATTTATGAATTATTAAATACTGTTAAATATTTTTAATTGATGAATATTATTTGAAATATTCATTTAAAAGAGAAAATTATTCCTAGATTTACTATTTATTATTATTTGATAATTATTAAATATTTATTGAGGTCATTTGTTTTCACCATATTTTAAGTATAAATCAGATAATGAATATTATTTCAAATATTCATTTAGAAGAGAAATATTCAAAGTTTAATTATTTAATAAATATAATTTAATTATTAAATATCATTAAAGGTTTTATATGATGTAAAAATTATAAATTCTATTTGAAAAGTATTTCTGACTTTCTGAAAATTATCCGAGTACTTTCAAATATTCAGAAAGTCTTATTTGCACTTATTTTGAATAATTTGACGATAATGTCAAAGGAAACTCCCCCTTCAATATATATATATATATATATATATATATCTGTTGACAACGGTCAATTCACATTTATTATAGTACTTCCCAAAAAATTCAGGGGAGTACATATATACATATATAAGATGAGTTGTGCCTATCAATAAGTAAAATGCTTGGGGAACTCCGATATAATTCGAGTTCCAAGTATATGATAAGATTTTTTAAAAGGACTAGGGGGGGTAGACTCTAGTACTATGAGTACTAGGGAGACTACCAAAGGTACCGCAGGCGAACGTACTATGTGTACTCAGAAACCTGTGAAGTGTGTGTATACCCAAAATAGGACACTTAGCCCGGATGCAGCTAGGGTGATAACCAGGATAGAAAGGTGTCGTCCTTCTACTAGTAGAAAAGGTTACTCATTTTTCGATATACGACTGGTCTTCATATATCGCTGGCTCCGATGAATGTCCTAAATCTTCCAATTGGAATTGTTATGCAATACTGTAACTAAAGCCAATGTGCTTAGTTACTGAGAGTATTAGCAATATATTTTGATATAAATAAATTCTGATGTGAATTAAAATGAAAAAATGTATATCACCAAGAAAGTTATTCTCCTGAGTATATGATATTATACGAGAAAATATAATTATATTTAACAGTCACTTTCAAATGTTTTATATTATTTTTCACTCTTGCTTTCGTTTTTTTTTTTTTTTGCTAAATAACTCTTGCTTTCTTTTAAATGTCACAACATAAAATATCACCAGTATGTTGGTGAGGAAATGTGGAAGACGCAAAGATTTTGCGTACCTACTTGCAGCTTAGTTTAAGGTGGGCTATAACATTCAAATAGGTATAAGAAATTAATAAGAATTACTGTAACTTCATGTAGAGTATGAATAATAGTTTGAGATCCTGTAAAGTACATTTGAATTGTAATAATAAATGTTGCATTTTGTACATCGTTTCTAAGACTATAGCTTGTGTGTGAGATATTAAGGGTCTGTGATATGAATTATTGGATTATTAAAGTAATACAGGTTTATATGATTGGATGATTGCGTGACGACCCGGATTCTTGACCCCGAATTTGGGGGAGTCATAGAAATGGTATCAGAGCAATAAGTTATAGTACTCAGAGACAATAGTGTTAGGAGTTTTGTCTAGATGCAAGATTTCATAAGAGCTTATATAGAGTTCATCACTGGACTTCCGGATTAGTACCAATGAGTATGTTTGGATAAATGTATATTTGAGGTATTAAACTCTGACTAATAGAATCATTGGAGATTATCAAAATGATGAGAAGAAAATTTAGAATTGTAGATGATTTGACAATGATGTTGATGTAAAACTCGGAGCTGAGTCTCCAGACCACTTGAGATAAAAATGATATTACCAACACCATATGATGATTTGAATAACAAAAAACTTGTTACTCATAGTTGCTTAAAGGTTGCCCATGATGGGCCATTACTTGTGAGAACCAGGAAGTCTAAATATAATTACACAGTTAAGGTCAATAAGTTACCTAAACTAGTTGAAGGTATCATTTTACCTGTGTATATTCAAACACCCTATGAACAACGAGTTCACCAGAAATAATGTCCAATATACCCTTGATGATTTTATTTCCGTTTAAAAAGATTTGAACGTAATATAGGAACGTTATCTTAAGATAAGCACACTACAAGATATTATAAGTGTGCTAAATGTGCAAGTCTGTCATGGTTTAGCTCTGAGATCAATAGCGTCGAGAATTGATGGTATGTATGCAATTAAATGGCGTATGATTATAACGAGCGATGATTCGATCTTAGAACCTACTAAAAGGAAAGACCAATGAGTCTAGAGTGGAATTATTCGGTAGAGATATCATCACATGCTACGTATATGTATATTCGTAAACCGCTATATTTCGGGTGACATATGTTCACTTGCACACACATGTCACTGAACTTATGGACTGCATTAAGATCTCTGAGAGATCTCTTTGATCTGTTCCCAAGGGCTGACCACTTATAATTAATGACGAATGCATGTAGTAGGCCCATATCGGCTTAACAGATGCTTCTGGAATTATGTGGAGCAAAGCCTTCAAGGCATAAAATCATAGATATATTTACAAAAGCGAATTAATAAATGACTTTGAAATGATGTTGAGAGACACGCAAGATGGAATATGGAATTATGAAGATGAAGAGATGGGATCATCCTCAGACAAGTAATGATAACATTTAGAATAATTAGTGACTTGTTTTGGTATCGACTTACCGTCACACTACTTCCTCCAAACTGTTTATCATTTGTATTACCACTTCAACAGGCCCGCAACGTCATCAAGTTCTGCATAGTCAACATTGTTAGTGTATACTGAAAATATTTATTTGAAGTATGTACATTTATTTCTGGCCAGTTTATTTGAGAATCATTTGAATGTTTACATGTTGTCTAATATTATATATTGTGAACAATCTAGTATCAAATGGGATACAGAATATTAGATTGTTAAATACGGTTATATAATATAATAAGGTTCACAACACAGGTGGTGTTGGACAATCCACTGGTATGGCTTAGTATTATTTAGATTAGTTTATATTGACTAATAAATAATACTAGTATACTTTGTGTATATTGAACATGATCAAATTTAGAATTGTTCCCTTAATACTGATTAAGAAGGAGAACTAAGATTCTATGTTATTATTAATGCTTAGGTTCTTAATCCGGAAATAGTAATTGACACGTGTATATTATTTACATGCTTTGATTTATATATGAAATAATTCTTTTGAATTATATCATTATATTTTGGGTGATGGAATTATATACATGGTGGATATTATTTATTGAAGGAATCCATGTCCTGATAATATTCGGGTTAATGATGTCCCCTTGAAAGCTCAAAAAGATTTAATTATGTGAAACCCTGCAGGTGGAATTTATTCTGGCATAATTAAATAAAGGTTGAGTGGATGATCAAGGATAAAAGATATTAATTAAATAAATTATCAGTAATTTATTTAATTAATGGACATATGATATTTTAAACATGGGGAATTTAATAAGCAAATAATATTGGAACCGAATTAATTAAATTACGGTATTAGGAAAGGTAGTGCAAATATTAATTCTTTAGTGGATTGAATTAATATTTAATTATATTGGGCTAGGCTCAAGATGTAATTAGAAGGCCCAACCTAATTATCCATGGTCCCTATTGTAGCCTATATATATTCTTATTCTCTTCTTGCTTGGAATTGTGTGAAAACATATTGTAGCCACCAAGGAGTAAGAAGAGAGGATAACTTGAGAAGACGGAGGCCATACTTCGCTCAAGGGAATTTGGGAATACAATAGAAGAGCGTGGAATCAACCATTAACAAGGTAATCCTCTTTTCGTAATCTTTATCGTAAAACGTAGTAACACCCTAAGTCCGTGGTTCCCAACAATTGGTATCAGAGCCTGGTAATGGGTTCTACGTTTTATGATATAATGTCCATGTCGTAATTATATATGCGTGTATATAGTGTTTTGCTTGTATTATTTTTGATGCAGGTTGTTAATCCACTATTATGGCCATGTATATTTTAATTATGTGTTTGGATCCCATGTGGTTTAATCGTGGTTAAATTTTGTTTTGGTTTCCACGTGGTTTAATCGTGGTTGTAATTTACACGAGAGTTGATCGTGTTAGAACAGATTTTACAAAATTAGTTTTGTATTAGATCTATTTTTTTTGTAATTGTTCCGGGTATTTTGTAATAGTTATGTGCGATCAGAAATCAATTCCGGTAGTTTTTTGTTCCGCTGTGCGATTACAAGGGGCTGCTGGGGCTGCTGCGGCAGCTGAGACTGCTGGGGCTGCTGCGGCAGCTGGGACTGCTGGGGCTGCTGCGGCAGCTGGGGCTGCTGGGGCTGCTGCGGCAGCTGGGACTGCTAGGGCTGCTGGGGCTGCTGGGGGCGTCGGGGCGCGCTTGGGGCAGATTTTTTTTGAGAGCTGGATTTTTTTTCAAGGGCCATAATAGTAGAAAATTTATTTTAATTTTTTCCATTAAATTTTAATTATTGCTTTAATTTATTGATTATGTGTGTCGTTAATTATGTGTGTAATTCTTTTAAAATTGCATGTTTAACTTAATTAGGACGACATGGACATAAAATTTATTTATTACTTTAATTAAATGTTATATGTTACTAAAATTATGTGTGTATTTTGAATGCATGATTAGACATAATTATAACAACATAGGGCCCCCATTTAATTTTAAAATTCCTCAGTTTTAATAAAAAAATTCTAAGTGGAAGAGGGAATTAATATGAAATTAAATCCCATGGTCTCCATTATTGGTTGTAGGTAATTTAACATAAAGACGAATATAAATTATATATACGTCACCCATCGTGGCATGTAATTTTTGGTGTCTAGAATGTTATAGAAATTACTAGAACAAACTTCTTAAATTAATAAATTTTGAAAGGAATAAATACGGATTTTCTTTATTTCTGATTTGGGGCGATTTTGTCAAAAACAGGTTCATCGAACTTGTAAGGCTGTGGGTTTTAAGCGAGACCGATGTGACTCCTCCACTACCTAGAAATCAAACCATTGATGAATATTGAATTGAAGTATTCTATTCAAGGCAAAATTATGAATATTGGAAGGTATACACGCCACCCATCGTGGCGTACCAAGTTCCATAGATTTCGAATAATTTAAGATTTGATGATGGTATACACTTAGCTATGAAAAATAATATAGTCCACCCCAACGTGGCATATTGTTTAGTAATAGGACTGAAGTAACATTTAAACAAAATTAGGTGGTATACATGTCACACATCGTGGCGTACCAGAAGCTTCTGGTGTTTAGATGTTAGTGCATTAAATTTTAATAATTTAGATCTTAATAATTAATGCACCCTTATTTATGTGATGTTTTTATGCATGATTCTCAGGATAAAATGGGCTTTAATCCACTATTCACCATACTCAAGGATAACAAACTTACCGGACCTGACTATATTGAATGGAAACGAAATTTGGACATTGTGTTGACTGCTGAGGAGTACAAGTTTTGCACTTATGAACCCAAGCCTGAACAGCCTGCTGCTGATGCTCCTGAAGATGAGAAAGAGTATTATAAACGGTGGATTAAGGCTGATGAGATGTCGCGATGTTACATTCTGGCAGCAATGTCGGGTGTTTTGCAGCATCAACATCAGTCTATGGCCACTGCTTCAGATATGCTCTTTAATCTCAAGGAACTTTTTAGAGATCAGAATAGGGCTACTAGGCAAGTAGCCATGAAGGCTTTAATGAACACTCAGATGGCTGAAGGCACACCTGTAAGGGATCATATTCTCAAGATGATGTCGCATCTGAATGAGATAGAGATCCTTGGTGCTGAACTTGATGGGGAAACACAGATTGACATTATCCTTATGAGCTTGTCCAAGAGTTTTGAGCAGTTCCGCTTGAATTACAACATGAACAAGAGGCAGTATAGTCTCGCGGAACTGCTGACAGAACTTCAGGCAGCTGAAAGATTATTTCGGCAGAGTGTTCAAGTGAATGTGGCTGAGAAAGGTTCTTCCTCTAAGCCGAAAGGTATTAAGAAGAAGAAAAAGGCTCAGATACAGAAAGCTGTGAAGGCAGTGGGAGTTCAGGGTGGTGTGAAAAAGCCTAAGGGAAAGTGCTTCAGATGCAAACATTCAGGTCACTGGAAACAGGATTGTCCTCTTCCTAAGAAGACAAACAATACTGGTATGTCTCTTTCTCTAGTTACAGAAACATTTATAGCGGCTATATCTAGGAGCACTTGGTGTGTAGATACAGGAGCCACTGATCATGTTTGTAATTCTATGCAGGGGTTCCAACTATCCAGAATGCTTAGAGATGGTGAGATATACGTGTTCATGGGAGATGCTACGAAAGTAGCAGTAGTTGCAGTAGGAGTTATTCATTTATCTTTTGGTTCTGATAGGATTTTGGTTTTGAACAATTGTCTTTATGTACCTTCTTTTAGAAGGAATTTAATTTCGGTTTCTAAACTTGCTTTGGATGGTTATAATGTTTGTTTGGATCGTAATGTGTCTATTATGATGAATAAATGAATTATATGTTCTGGTACATTGCAAGACAATTTGTATATAATTAATCCTAGTCAACCTGCACTGCAACTGCAATTTAGGGAACTGAACAACACATCTTCTAACTCTACTAAAAGAAAGGAACCTTCTAGTTTGAACCAAACATACCTTTGGCACTTGAGATTAGGTTATATTAACTTGAGGAAGATTCAAAGACTGGTAGTAGATGGGCCTTTAAGCTCATTGGCAGTGGAGCCATTTCCAGTTTGTGAATCCTGCTTGGAAGGTAAAATGACTAATAGGCCTTTCAAGGCAAAAGGGAATAGAGCCAAACAAACTGTTAGAATTGGTTCACTCTGATTTATGTGGACCCATGAATATCCAAGCAAGAGGTGGTTATGAATATTTCGTCACTTTCATTGATGATTATTCTAGATATGGGTACGTTTATTTGTTGCACCGTAAGTCTGAGTGCTTTGATAAGTTCAAAGAGTACAAAGCGAAAACGGAGAAGCGACTTAATAAAAGTATCAAGTCACTACGATCAGATCGTGGTGGCGAATACTTGCTTGGAGAATTTAGGGAATATTTATCAGAAAATGGGATAGAATCCCAGTTAACTACACCAGGCACACCCCAGCAGAACGGTGTAGCAGAGAGAAGGAACCAGACTCTTTTAGAGAGTGTTAGATCGATGATGAGTTATTCGGATTTACCCAAGTCGTTTTGGGGACATGCCTTAGAGACAGCAGCTTATCTTCTGAACTTAGTACCTTCTAAGTCGGTTCCTAAAAACCCCTTAGAATTGTGGACCGGGGATAAACCGAGTCTAAGACATATTCGAATATGGGGTTGTCCAGCACATGTGCTGAACAAGAACGCGACTAAGTTAGAATCTCGTACAGAAGTAAGGTTGTTTGTAGGCTACCCCATGGGAACGAAAGGATATTTATTTTATAGTCCGAAGTATCGGGATGTCATTGTTAGCACCAATGCAAGATTCTTGGAGGAGGACTATATAATGAATCACAAACCCATGAGTAGTGTCGTTTTAGAGGAACTAGTGGGAGGGACAAATAATGGACTTAAACAAGCTTCTAGAGACTGGAATATTCGTTTTGATCAGGCAGTCCAGTCATATGGATTTGATCAAAGTCCAAGCGGATCGTGCGTGTATAAGAGAAGTGAAGGTAATGCAGTGGTTTTTCTAGTACTATATGTAGATGATATTTTACTCATTGGAAACAATGTTGAGATGTTGTCATCAGTAAAGGCATGGTTGTTCAAACAATTTGACATGAAGGACTTAGGTGAAGCGGCATACATCCTTGGGATCAAAGTTATAAGGGATCGCAAGAAAAGGATGTTGGCTTTATCTCAAGAGCTCTACATTGATGAAGTATTAGCTCGTTTTAACATGCAGAACTCCAAGAAAGGTTTTTTACCTTTTAAGCATTGAGTTGCTCTATCTAAGAAGCAGTGTCCTTCGACACCTAAGGATATAGAGAGCATGAAAGCAGTTCCTTATGCTTCAGCATGTGGAAGCTTAATGTATGCTATATTATGTACGAGGCCTGACATCTGCTTTGCTGTAGGCATGGTTAGTAGATATCAGTCGAACCCAGGTCAGGAACATTGGAGTGCAGTAAAAACTATACTCAAGTACCTGAGAAGGACTAAGGAGTATATGTTAATTTACAAGGCCTCAGATCTATTTCCTTTGGGATATACTGATTCAAATTTCCAATCAGATAGGGATAAGAGGAAATCAACCTCGGGATATGTTTTTACTTTGGGAGGTGGAGCCGTTATATGGAGGAGTGTAAAGGAAAAATGCATTGCAGACTCCACCATGGAGGCCGAGTACGTGGCGGCCTCTGAGGCTGCCAAGGAGGCTGTATGGTTCAGGAACTTCCTTTTGGACTTAGATGTGGTACCTAATTTGCCTAGGAGCTTGACGGTGTATTGTGATAACACTGGTGCTATGGCAAATTCAAAGGAACCGCGAGACCACAAAGCAGCTAAACATATTGAACGTAAGTATCATCTCATACGAGGAATCGTAAAGCGAGGGGATATAGTTGTGGCTCACATATCATCAGAAGACAACCGAGCAGATCCTTTCACAAAGAGCTTGCCAACCGAGGTTTTTGACAAGCATGTGGAAGCGATAGGAGTCAGATGGATGGACACATAGATTTTTATGTAATAGTGGATTAAATAAACACTGATGTACACATAGAATATTTTGAGTATAAGTGGGAGATTGTTAGTGTATACTGAAAATATTTATATGAAGTATGTACATTTATTTCAGGCCAGTTTATTTGAGAATCATTTGAATGTTTACATGTTATCTAATATTATATATTATGAACAATCTAGTATCAAATGGGATACAGAATATTAGATTATTAAATACGGTTATATAATATAATAAGGTTCACAGCACAGATGGTGTTGGACAATCCACTGGTATGGCTGTAGTATTATTTAGATTAGTTTATATTGACTAATAAATAATACTAGTATACTTTGTGTATATTGAACAAGATCAAATTTAGAATTGTTCCCTTAATACTGATTAAAAAGGAGAACTAAGATTCTATGTTATTATTAATGCTTAGGTTCTTAATCCGGAAATAGTAATTGACACGTGTATATTATTTACATGCTTTGATTTATATATGAAATAATTCTTTTGAATTATATCATTATATTTTGGGTGATGGAATTATATACATGGTGGATGGAATTATATACATGGTGGATATTATTTATTGAAGGAATCCATGTCCTGATAATATTCGGGTTAATGATGTCCCCTTAAAAGCTCAAAAAGATTTAATTATGTGAAACCCTGCAGGTGAAATTTATTCTGGCATAATTAAATAAAGGTTGAGTGGATGATCAAGGATAAAAGATATTAATTAAATAAATTATCTGTAATTTATTTAATTAATGGACATATAATATTTTAAACATGGGGAATTTAATAAGCAAATAATATTGGAACCGAATTAATTAAATTACGGTATTAGGAAAGGTAGTGCAAATATTAATTCTTTAGTGGATTGAATTAATATTTAATTACATTGGGCTAGGCTCAAGATGTAATTAGAAGGCCCAACCTAATTATCCATGGTCCCTATTGTAGCCTATATATATTCTTATTCTCTTCTTGCTTGGAATTGTGTGAAAACATATTGTAGCCACCAAGGAGCAAGAAGAGAGGATAACTTGAGAAGACGGAGGCCACACTTCGCTCAAGGGAATTTGGGAATACAATAGAAGAGCGTGGAATCAACTATTAACAAGGTAATCCTCTTTTCGTAATCTTTATCGTAAAACGTAGTAACACCCTAAGTCCGTGGTTCCCAACAAACATCCCCTCGACATACAACATAATCCTCAAAAAGCCCGACTTGAGAAAACTCTAGGGCATAACCTCAACTCCCCACCTCAAGGTAGACCTGGAAGAAAGTAGTTATGGACTAGTTTTGGACCTTAAATATGGATCTGGTTTGGACTGTGATCCCAAACCATATTAAATCTATATTTAATAAAATATAGTCTTTGATTTAGATTGGTTTATTTTGGATATGGTTGTAAATATGTATTAAAAGTTCTTATTAGAAAACTCCTAAGTGCTCAGTCATATCAACTATACGTACTGTATCTGCGTGTCTTACATGCTTGGCTCACCGGCTAGAAAGTAAGGAAGTATAGTAGGGCTAATATTGTACAATAACTAGAGTACATGATAGGATGAAATTTCTAATAGTGTGTGTAATCCCAATGACACCAATCATTCAATATATACGCACGGAGAGTTAAAAGAGAAAGTGACCGAGAGGCAACAGCCAGACACCACCACCAAAGTCCAATTGTACGAAATATGGATGCTAATATGGATATCATAGTTCAAATCCATATTTATTAGTAAATATATGCCCATGAACCAATTCAAACCATATTATAATCTGTGATTTTTTGTTGAACCAAATTCCAATATTTGGACTGGTTATCCGGATTAAAACCCAGATTGCCACCTCTACCTCAAGGTCAAATTTCTGACCCCAAGGGAGTCGGGGAACTTAAGGTCGGCATCTTAATAGCAAAAGCCTGCTACAGAATTGCTTTGGCTCATGGGGAAACTCGCAAGGGCAATAAAAGGAAGGCCTATGACCGACAAAAAGGAGGAATATATCATCGTCCAAACCTCTAAAAAGGCATAAAAAGGCGGAGGCTCATAAAGCTCACATGATGTAGCAACACCAATGCTGAATCTCAGAACAAGTCCATATGATAGAGCAGTCAATTAAATTAGAAGCTTCCACCTCTGCCCAGCCATCTGTCGGGGATCGGCCGTGACCGCTCCCTGTCAAGGCAACTGAAGACATTGTGATCGCCCCGGAAACCCCAAGCAGACTAGTTAGCACAGGAACCAAGATACAACCTGAGACCCGGGAAATGCTGATCAACCTATTGTAGACTTACTCGAACATCTTCGCATGGACGACAGATATGCCCGGCTTACCTGAATCGGTAGCCGTCCACCGCTTAGGGGTCGACCTCCGCCGCCATCCCGTGAAACAAAAAAGGTAAAATTTTGCTCCAGAAAGACAACAGGCGATCGAAGCTGAGGTCGACAAGCTACTCACAGCTGTTATCATTTACGAATTCTAGTGCCTAGAATGGCTAGCCAACATGGTCATGGTCAAAAAGCCAAATGGGAAATGGCGCATATGTGTGGATTACACCTATTTAGAAAGAGTATGTCCCAAGGACTGCTACCCCTGGCAACAATCGCCCAGTTGATAGATGCCACAGTCGGCCACCTCATGCTCAATTTTATCGACACTTTCTCCGGGTATAACCAGGTACCTATGGCCCTCGAGAATCATCCAAAGAAAACTTTCATCACATATGGAGCAGTATATGCATACCAATATATGCCCTTCGGGTTGGTCAATGCTGGGGTGACATACCAAAGGGAAATGAACAAAATCTTCAAGACCCAGCTAGGCTGCAATATGGAGGTGTACGTCGATGACATGATCATCAAGTCTATGAGAGAAAAGGTCCATATCATGGATTTAAAGAAATGCTTTAACAACTTGAGACAAAGTGGCATGAAACTCAACCCGACTAAATGCACTTTCGGGCTAATCGCCGGAAATTTCCCTGGTTTTCTCTTAAGTAACCGAGGGATGGAGGCCAACCCTGACAAGATCTAAGCCGTACTCGACATAAAACCACCCTGGAATCAGGAAAAAAAATCCAACTTCTCACAGGCCGCCTCGCGGCACTTATAAGGTACATTTACAAATTGGCCGACAGGTGTATCCCATTCTTCGACACTCTAAAGGGAGTCAAGAACAGCAAGTCATTCGAATGGAATCCAGAATGCTAGAACACATTTGAAGCCCTAAAGCACTACTTGGTCTCCATCCTGGTCTTATCAAAATCATTACCTGAAGAGCCTACATACATCTACCTCTCCTCGGGACCAAGAGCGGGTAGCGCTACTCTGATCTGCGAAGATCCCGGAGGCTAAAAGCCGGTCTACTATGTCATTCAAATACTGAAAGATGTTGAAACTAGATACCCAATGTTAGGAATATGTGTATTAGTTTGATGATAAGTTAAGCAAAACACTTAAGTAGAAATCTAGTGTCTGTAGCCTCAACGGATAAGACCATCTTGGCTATCCGTTGAAGGAGTAGCTGTACTTAGCAATAAGTTTAGTATTGTAGCACATTTTACTCTCTGGTTTCAAGCTGTAATTCTTAGATGTTGTTAGGAAATAATCAGTCATGTTGACTACTAATGGATGTACAAATAGGAGGGCTAATTGTAAATATTTCATGCCTTGTAATTTTGTATAAGTGAAGAAGTGTCAACGGATATTGAAGACCTTCAACGGATAAGAAACAAAACTTCAACGGATGTCTCTAATGCTTCAACGGATAATATCCGTCAACGGATAAGTGTTTCAACGGATAAAGACTTCAACTGATAATGCATCAACCGATAAAGCTTCAACGGATAAAGCCTCAACGGATAAGGCATCAACGGATGAAAGCTTCAACGGATGCTTAGTTCATTAGCAGTTGATAGTGACAATTCACAAGCTGACAGAGGCACATGGGTTGACAGAGACATACTGGAATGTGGAAGCCTCTAGGAGGAATCAAGAAAATGCAGCATTTCCATTTTAATGCAAACAAGGAAGTATTCAAAGATTTACAGATTATCCTAGATTGCATTGGATAGAGAAATAAAGAAGAAACATGTGAAGAATCTTTTCAATTGTATTTTACAGTTTGTCTTCACTTGTAAACTTGGTGATATATAAACCAAGTAGCAGCTAGTAATTAGATATGAATTTTCCTGAGCTGTTTAGAAATATCAAAAGAGAAAATCATCTAGTTTGTACTAGGAAGCAGCTGTGATTTAATTCTTTGAATCACAGATTTTCTGAAATAACACATCTCTGGTGGAACAACAAATCCACCAGAAAAGTTTTTAAGTTCTTTGTGCTCATTACATTTGTGTTTGAATATATATCTGTCTGCATCAGCTTCAAGCAATTCACACATATTTGATCACTCAAACACTTAGCCTTAGAAACTGCTCAAAACTTGAAAAAGTTTTGAGATTTACATTCAACCCCCCTTCTGTAAATCTCATTGTTAGTCCACTGGCAATAACAATTGGTATCAGAGCAAGCTCTTAACATACAAAGAGTTTAAAGATCTATTCTTCTAACATCATGAGTGCACAGAAGAATCCTCCTGCTACCATCATGAGTAGGAAGGATATTGGTGTAAAGATCCCAGTCCTGGAAAAAGATAATTATCATCACTGGAAAGTGAAGATGCATTTACATCTTCTTTCTCAAGATGAAAGCTACATCAACTGTATTGAAAATGGTCCTCACATCCCTCACAAAGTAGCCACAGCTGCTACTGCAACAGTTGCTGTTGGACAGTCCATTCCCAATCCAAAAGCAGAATGGACTATTGAAGACATGGAAGAAATCCGCAAGGATAAGAGAGCCATGAACATTTTGTTTAATGGCTTAGATCAAGATATGTTTGACAATGTCATCAATAGCCAAACTGCAAAGGAAGTTTGGGATACTGTACAAATCATCTGTGAAGGTACTGAGCAGGTCAGAGAGAACAAGATGCAGCTTCTTATTCAACAGTATGAATATTTTCACTTTGAAGAAGGTGAATCATTAAATGATACCTTCAACAGGTTTCAGAAACTGTTGAATGGATTGAAGCTGTATGGTAGAGTGTACCAAGTCAAGGATTCCAACTTAAAATTTCTTAGGTCTCTGCCAAAGGAATGGAAGCCCATGACTGTCTCTTTGAGAAATTCTCAAGATTATAAGAACTTCACACTTGAAAGATTATATGTGTAATAACCCCAATTTTTGGAAAATTTTTGAAACCCTTATGAATAGTGTTTTGCTGAATGAGAAAACTTTTCATGCCACACTATGTAGGGGTTCTGTTATTGATCTTCTGGGATATTATTAGTACTCTATGTGGTATATAAGTGTATGTAAAGATCGTCGGAATCCAATTTCCGAACACTTGGATTTTTCCCGGAAATCCACTAGATACGGAGAGAAATTGAATATAAGGTAACAGGATAAAAAAAAGGATTTAAATTAAAGGATTATGATAGAGGATCATAAAAAGAAATATAATGTATTGAGAAAGGTTAAGGGAACCTAAGTAATAAGATCCCGAGTATGATCCTTCAAACGATAAACGAGAACGAAAGTTAAGCGAACCGTATAACAGATCAGCGGTCATTAGGCAAACGATTAGGAAGTTAATCAAGGGGATTAGTGGGGATGATGTCATCCAACCAATAGAAAGAGGACAAGGAGTGGAGGATGACATCATGAGGATGACACAAGCATGACATGGGAAGGAAGGAGGTGTGGTTGAATGAGAACCACACAAATTCAAGGGCAACAAGGTAATTGACTAAATCAAACACAAAAACAAAGCAACCAAGCCAAGTAAAATCATTTTCATCAAAATCAAAAAGAACCAAGGCTTGTTCTTGAAGAAGCTCTCGGCTTTTTACTATTCAAAAGAGCAAGAAATTCAAAATCAAAGATCCAAGCTTCCTAAATTGGTGAGTTAATTCCCTAATCATCTTCATGCTTAGTTAGGGCTATATCATGAGTTTAAGCCATCAATTCCTTCTCCATCTTCTTCATTTAATCAAAGAAGAAGACTATGAATAGTGTTTTCAAGTTTTTAACTTGAAGTTTTTCTTAGTTTTCCTTGAAGATCCAAGCATTCCTAAGACTTCTCAAAGCTTCTTAAGGCTTCCTAGCTCCTCCCACCACTTCAAGGAAGGTATACCATCTCCAAACCCTAGATTCCTATGTATTATAAGATGATTTTGATTAGTAGGATGATATTGTAGCTTGATGTTGTGATTTAGAGTTTGGGATTTGAAATGGTATTGAATTGGAATGGTAAATGTTGTTATTTTGATTAAAAGAACTTAAGAATGGTTAAAGTTAAGCTTAGGCATAAGTATGAATGTTAAAATTGAATTGGTTGGGGATTGTTATGATGTGATAAGGATGGATGTTGGTTGTATGTTGGATTTGAGGTTGAATTGGGAGGGTTTTGAATGGTTTAAAATATTGGAAATCGCGTAAACATAGCCGTCATAACGTCCGATTTTCTTTAGACTGTTTTTGTGCATAACATTAGGACCCGAGAACCCCCTGGTAGATTATGACCATTGCCATATCTAGATAGCTCATGTTACGAGCTTCGTTTTGATATGTAGTTCGTTCGATTCCGATGCACGGTTTAGGAGAAACGACCGTTTCAAGTAACGGAGTTTCGCGAACGAAACTTTTCCCCTCGCCTTACTTTGAAACATAGGTTAAAGACCAAAAAGGGTTAATTATTGTATGAAACATTTATGGTAAGTGTGCTAGGCAGTTAGTAAGACACTCACGAAGGAATCGCCTTAAAACTCGTAAAGGTTAAATTATTAAAAATGGTGGAGCCGAGGGTACCGGGGTGACTTAAGCAAATCAGTAAGCGCAAAACAAGCGTTAGAGTCTAAGTTAGTTAAAGTATAGATTTACAAGTGACTTTGGTTTAATTCCAACTTACTTGTTGTTTATAGGTTACCAGACTCATCCCGAGCCTTTTATCACCCCAAGTCGCTCAGGCAAGTTTTCTACCCGTTATACTGTTGTTGTGATGTATATATGTATATGCATTATCTTGTGATAGATGCATGTTGGTTGATTAGCAAATTTTGCGATATATTGAAGCATGCTGATATGGTATATATATGCATGCCTGTTTCGTATTCTTGCCATATATATCTGTTGGTTCAGTTAATAATACCTATGCTAGAGAATAGCGGTAATTTGCATATACCCTTAGTATAGGGACCCAAAGGTGAAAACATTTTCTAAAACCGGGAGTCGAGGATCCCGAGTAGATTTTATATATATTATATATTTATATGGTTATAGTTTTCAAAACTATTAATCGAATAAGGTTTATTCGATAACTTGATTTTATTAATGAATATTATCTTGAATATTCATTCGAGGACTTATGACTCCTTTATATTATTTATTGAATATTATTTGAATATTCATTTGAGGATCTATGACTCCGATTATTTGCTGAGATATATTCTTTATTTTATTAAAGAATAAGGTGTCGATAATCAAACTCACTTTTGATTATTCAAATAAAGATAGTACTTTCGTATAGGTATATCTTTGGTTATTTAATATTCATTTCAAGTATAAGTTTTAAAACTTCTACTTCAATTATTTTTATAAAGATTATTCTTTATGGGAATATTATTTAAATAATAATATTCAGATATTTTCTAATATATTGGGACTGATTTACCTTGTTAAATCAGCATCACTCCAAACATTCTTAAAAATGTTTTGCGAGTCTTCAAAATGATTTTTAAAAGTTAGAGCGGATCCCAAAACTCATTTTTATATTTAAGATCCTCCTTTCGAAGGGGATTTAAATACTCGCTCAAAACCTGAGGGATCCGGCTCTGTGGTGTATTTTATATTCGCAACAAGGTTGCTGTTTTGTTAAATGAATCGATTACTTACCCAACACTCGGGAAGTAAAATTCTTGGAACAAGTTAATCCATTAACAGGCATCGCCTGGGAAATATCGGTGAGTTCTCCTTTCCAACTAGATACGACTTCTTGGTGGAGCCGTATCAACAAGTTTCTACTTGGGGAAAGGGGGAACGAGCTTTACGTTTCAGAGTCATGGATTTCATCTGAACTAGGAGTGGCGTAAGTGGTCGAGTGGCGCCGGCCCAAGCCTTATTATATTGGCCCAAATGGCCTGGAAGTTCCGCTAAGGCGGTCCATTCCTTAGGAGTTCAGTGTTCGGTTGACAAGTAAATCCGACAGGTTCTCCTCTACATGTAGAAAATGGTGGGGTTGTACTACTACGACTGATCATCGTAAGTGGTCTTCCTGGCGCGGCAAACTCCCTGTAATGAGTTCATCATCCAATTGGATAATTTCTGCAACACTACCCAGAGCACTTCGATAGAAAGGCTACGGTTGGGCGATTGTTGAGTGTTGGCAGGGTCAAGTTTTCAAAATGATGTTTACATCAAATGAAGTATCTCGTAACTTCATTTTATTTTGATGATATTTTAAAAGATTTAATCTATTCAAATCTGGTCTTGTAGTCTCATCTATGTGATGAACTTTTGAACTAATTATAACTTGAACGGTGGTAGTTCAAGTAGTATTTGGAAAAGATATAAGTATATTGGAGTATCTTGTAACTTCATCTTTTAAACTTATATCTAGTAAATGATTATCTTATGCATGACAAAGATTTTCAGAAAAACGTTGAGATAAGGTTAGATATATGAGATCACCTTGCAACGATATTTTTATACAGTTATACACTGGAACTTGTGTGTATTATGCATGGAAGAGGACTTCCAATATTTTGAAAAGTATATATGTATATATACTGAATACTTTGCGACTTCATCGCATTAAGATATCAACTTGGTTCATTTCTTTTGACCAAGACTTTCATGAGTATTATGAGTAGGCTCATATATATTGTTAATCATTATACATATTATTTTGGTGGGCTTGCTGCTCACCCTTACTTTCTTCTTTCATCACACAACATCAGATAGACAAGATGAACAGGACCAAGCTCCCAATTCGCGAGCGGATAGGAAACATTCCGCAGTTTCCTATAGGCGTTGATGTCGTTGTAGCTGAGGTAGGAGCTACCAATAGGTTAGGCTTTCAACTTTTGATGTACCAGATTTATGTATATTTATGAATTGTAATAATGGCAAAGAAATGTAAATTTATTCAGAAAACCTTTTAAGGTGTATTGTCATATAATTGTGGAATAAAACGACTTGTGATTATTTTTGGATGTTCATCTCTGAGACTATAACGTGTGGTGTGTGTGTTTATTGTGGGGTCACAGTACAGAGTAGTTGAGTAATTATTAAGATTGGGTGTTATTAAGGGAAATGGAACTCGTGACAACACGGATCCCCGACCCCGGATTTGGGGGTGTTACACTAACTCTAGCCTATGTGACTTGTTCCCCACGAACTACGTGAGGCTTGATCCCTATAAATAGGGTACGTAGGCACTTGTATGAGAGATGAGTCGACACTTGATAGAAAATAACAAACCCTATTTTTTTCTTAAGGAGTCAACATACAAGCTCAGCCATCACCATACATAACCTTCCTCCGCCTTCAAACACCGTCCTTAATCCTTGTTTCACCCATTAATCTCTGCAACACTGTTATACGAAATTCTCCCTATACCAATATGTAAATAAAATACTTACCTTGAGATCATTTTCAAAATCAATAGTGAATATATTAGTTCTTTGGTTCTTCCCTCGAGGGTTCCATTTTGAACCTCCTTATATATATATATAGGAAAGTGCTCAAATGAGATAAATGAGAATAAATCTTAACCACATATATTTTATAACTAAATTAAATCACAACCACATATTTTTAGATCTAATACATCTCTCCCTTTCTTTTATGTCAACACTATTGACTTCATGACCTCCATATCTATTTCATCATTTTCACGACACACATCTACATCAAATCTTTAATGCAATCTCAATCTACATCAATTTATTCACCAAAATTTCATCATGAATCTCTTTCCCCTCTTCATCCCCGGAATTTATTGGACCACTTTTCCCTTTTTTCACATATTGATTCTTCTTCAATTCCATCTCATTTCTTATTTGGTCATAATTTAGAAGAACAACGATGTAATGAATTCAAATACGAATGATATGAAGAACATGGTTGGAATGAGAAGGAACAAAAGGTATGTGTCGATCATGAAAAAAATAAAGGGCACCTATAACAATCGTCGCTAGTGCAATTTAATAATTTCGCATAAAAAACACTTTTTTTATCACAAATCAACTTTTATTTAGTGATTTATATATATGTATATATATTTTGATATATATATATATAGATTAGTGAGTGCAGTTTATTAGTGGTTATTACGTGGTTATTGTTTTTATAACATAGCATGTTCTATGGTGATTTATCTGTTTTGTTAAACTACTGTTATTTTAGCCACTGATGCCACCTCATAGGTAGGAAATAACCAATATGTGTTCATGGATCTTTGGCTTAATACGCCATGTCTATAAATAACTTAGCACTTTTTTATACCACTCGTGTTCAAAAATAATTAAAATTAAAGCTACAAGGAAAGACGAAAGCAGATTTATTTATTTATTTACACTATTATATTAAAGATGAAATTTTAAAAATTTGATTGTTGGTCTTTTTCACCAGTATTTTTGGTAACTAATTAATTATTATAATAATTAACATAAAACACTTTCATTCAATTAATATTTAAAATACAATTATTTAAATACAAATAAAATTATAAAATATATACACTATTCATCCGAGTTTATATAAGATTATACTATTCATCTTGGCTAAGAATAATATTCACAATATAAAGTATTTAAAGACATAAGAAATACATAGTGAGTAATATTGAAAGTTTTGTTCATAGTCGCGCTTGATCAAATAAAATACTTCCATGGTCTCGTTCATTTATTTACAATTTAATTTCATGTTTCACATACATTTTAAGGCTACTATAAAGTATAGTTCCTTAATTTATTTTTAAAATTTTCCTTTTTGGTATAAAAATTTGAACATTAATTTTATTTAGAAAAAAATATTCTTAATAAAATTTAGAAAACTATATTTTATAAGAGCTTTAAAGTGCGTGACGAGCTCACGTCCTCCAATGTAAAGAACTGGATTATATGGGGGGAGTAATATATACTATTTACCCGGCCAAACAAATTATATTATTAAACTAACCGGTATAAAACAAAATTAAATGAAAATATAATTTCATGGTAGGTATAATGACCCCGTGATAAAAAAAAATAATATACACTATTAATCATGGAATAAACTAAATTCTATTGTTGATCAGGGTTTAAACAAAAATATATTATTGGATTCGGGCTAAAAGACATAATAAAAAAAATAAAATACAAGATACAATTAGTTGGATTTGTTACATGGTACAAAAATAAAATAATAAATACCAATGACACGATAATAAAATTATACTATTAAATTAGATTAAAACAAAATAAAAATTAAAAGATAATTTGTTGGTCAATATAATGACATCATATTAAAACAAAATAATACGTATAACTCATCAGACCTAAAATAAAAAAAAAACATATACAACTCATCTGAGATAAAATTAAATAACATTTATCTCGGACTAAAGTAAAATAAATAAACAAACTAAATTCTTTTACTTGGATTTGGTTATATAACCGGTTTATATAATTACGAGTTATTTTTCTATGTTGATAAAGTCTATATTGTTTTATTAAAACGAAACTAGCGATAATTCGTTAATTTGTATAATAACGCCGTACTGAAACGAAACAACATTAATTATTCATTCGGGGTAAAAAAAATTATACAATTAATCCGAAATAAAATAAAATTAAAATCAAAAAAAGATTGGACCAACTAAAACAAAATTGATAGGGAATGAAATAAACCCTGATTGCATAATTAATATTGTATTAATTATACCCAGTTTGGTCTACAAATAAAACCTATTTAACGAGGCCCAGAACTCTAAATCTATAATATATTATAATAAATGAAACATTAAAAATTTAATAATCGGTCGGTCGGTACTTGCTGAAATTACTTAACTAACCTTATTAACTAATTTAATATTAAACTATTCATAATTGAAACCGACTTCCACTGCTCCTATTAATTTATTTGATTTATAGCAGGCCTAATCTCCCTAAAAGAACCAGAAGTACTTTCATTGTGTAAAACCTATATAATCTAAAGACCAATAGAAATCAACGTCTACAAATAAATCTTTAATTCCAAACATGCCTTTATCGATAATATTATGTAATATCCAAATAAATAATACTTGAATCCCGTATAAAAAGTACCCAATTTTCTTACCCTTGGGGCATTCTATTTGATTGTACCGAGAGGGAAACTAAGCTCCCACTCACAACCTATATAAATGGTATACTAGACTTTATGGGGTAGTAATAATTGATGTATATTATAACTCCGGTCCAAAAGGACCAAAACATAATTAAAATCACACCAAAAATAATCAGTCATGTTGATAGGTATAATCAAGACATTATATAATTTGAACATAATAAATTAACTATTATTTTAATCCTAATACGTATATATAGCAATTTTCTTTTTCAGCTAAATACATTATTTTTTTTCTAACTTTTTCAATTAAAACACCTTCTTTTTCAAAAATATCACGACGATTCTATTTAATAAAATAAATTATTATAATTACTAATAAAAAACCCCCTTAAAAAGAGTATATGATTAAACATAATTCATATACTATTGATTTGAACTAAAACTTAAATTTTATTTAAAACGTAATCTTTTTTTTAAAACACGCACAAAAATCAATAAAACTATATCGTTCAATTAGTAACATTATCTTTTTCAAATACCTTTATCATGAAAACATATCTTTTAAAAGTTTTAAATAACAAATTTAGGAAGTCAATTCAATTTTTTTTTTAAAAACTGAATTATAAAAAATACCCGTGCATAACAGGGGTTTTAAACTATTGATTGATAATTACTACGGACGTGTATTTTTGAGCTAGCTTATTAAAATATATTTTTCTGAACCTAATTATTACAAAATAAGTGTTATAATATAATAAAAGATGTATTCTGCTTTATTTATTCTTACATACTTATAGTTTTAACAAATATAATTAATAAAATATTAACATTAAAATAAGAATTATTTAAAACAACCTTGTATCGCACGGGTTTTGACAAAATATTAAAAGTTTGATAGACGATCGGTACTTACTCAAATTACTTAATTGCCCTCACATAATTAATTAATTATTTTGACATAATTATCTTATATAATAATATCGTTAAAAATATGAAACCCTCTAAAACAAAGATATATAACCTCTTATATAATATTATCGTTAAAAATTATGAAACCCTTAAAACAAAGTTATATAACAGGATACATTAAGCGAATATGAGACAGTATTTGGATAGATACATATGGTGTTCAGGTTAAAATAAAATAACAGTTACTACTGACGGTGTCAAAATAATTATATTATTAAACCGAGATAAAAAATTAAAGTAAAAAATATTTCGTTTGTCTATATAATGATATCGGGTTAAAACAACGTGTCACTTACTTTTTTAACAATTATATTTAATATAATATTAATATAAAAATAATAAAATAACAAATATTTAAAACAACCTTGTATCACACGGCTTTTAGGCTAATATTAATTATTTTCATAATTAACAAATATGGTCAAATTCAGCTGGTAAATAATATTTCGTTGATGATATAATTCCTTGAAAATTGACCTTCAAGAAACCTGAAGGGATAAGGAATCAATTTCCTGCATTATAGGACTCCAAAGTCCATTCTAAGTCTGAGCATTGCTCACCAAGTCTCCAAACCCTAATCTAACTCAAGGCTTCCCACGCCTATTTAAGGGGTCTCACTCACAAACAAGAACTATATTTTTTGACTTGATCCTTAGCATAAAACAAGGTACGTAGACATCTTGTGAAGGCAGATTTCACTAAACACAAGAGAAGTCAAATAGAGTATTGAGCTTACGAACCCTAGCATTTGATGCACCTTAGTTTTTATGTTACGACCAGTATTTCTAAACCCTATCTATATATAATTGTGTGTTTATAATTAAAAATTAAATTGTATGGAATTATAAATGTGGATGATCTATATGACTGAGTACCTATAAACTAAGTGTTTAATGTATTAGTTTATATAAAAAAAATTTGAAAAGAAAATCTTATCATTAGGAATTTTAAATGATAATCAAAAGTACTTCATTTCATATGAAAAATCGATTTTAAAAATCTTTTAACAATAAACTTTCAAATTTTATATCATTAAATTTCTAAAATCATAAGCTATTTTATGATATTTATTTTGTGATTTATGGAGGTGCATTTATATTTATAAATTTTTTTATATAAATTAGTTGATTTTTAAATTGCAAATTACTTAGTTTCCCATGCATGCAAATACCCTCCAATTAAATTTAAAAGGACATAAGAGACAATTCATACCCTATTAACCTTCTTCTATCCACCAAAAGACTAAACTACCCTTGCATGCACTTTTGCTTGGTTATTGGAGAAGGGCACTTTAATACATTTCAAATTTCACTATTGAATTAGTGCATGATGAACCATAAAGAGAGGAGTTAACCCAAAACCACACTCTACTCAAGCTCATCATTTTTACTCTCAAATTTTCTGTCCTCCCCCTCTCTTTTTCTTCATTCAGCCGAAGCCCCTTCCCCCATTCCCTTCAATTTTTCTTCATCAATTCTTTGCCATTCTAGTGTAATTCCATTACCCATTCATATAATATACGCTTTACAAGAAGTTCCATGCTTAGGAGATGAAGTTTAATGCTTGCATGTCTTGATTTTATGTGATCTTCAAAGAGAAACTCTTAATTCATGTGGATTAAAGAGTTCTCTATGAGATATACTTTTTATGTGCATAAACTAAGTGTTTCCATGAATAAAACTCTTTTAAAATATTTGCATACTACTGATCTTTAGTTGTAAAGTCATATTCTACTTTGCATGTTAGAGATAGGGCATAATTTTCAAGTATAATCATGTTATATAAGCTCTTCTTTTCGAAAAGGTACATTCATGCTTAGTTTGTGTTCAATTCGACCTTATATGTGCTTACAACGAATTGTTTCCTAGATATTATGCTTGATCTTAGTTGTTAAAAGGTAGTGTGCATGATCTTTTGAAGTAGTTAAGTATTTTAAGTCAAATTTATGAGCTAATAACCCTCTTGTTTAGTCGAACTTGATTTAGTGATCATCTTGAGTTGCATGTTAAGTTTTATTTTGCATGTTGGTACTGTAGGGCATGGATGATCTCCATTATTAGTTGAGGCCTTAGTTTAGAGTCTTATAGTAGTAAATTTGCCTTGGTTGAGATTGAATTCGTGGTTTTAAAGTGGGAGTTAAGGTGGAAAGGCTAGGATAGAATCCATAAATTTTTTCCAAATTTGCATGTGAGTTTTGTGTTAATTTTGAATGGGCATTTCTTAGGCATTATTATGCGCAAGGCATGGGAAGTTAAGATTTGGGGTATAATTGATTCTAAAAGTCATAAATTAGAGAAACCCAACCATTTAGTGAGGTGCACACACCAAAATTTAGAATCTGTCCAGTAGGGACAGTTTTGTTACAACTTAGAAATGAGGAGTTTTGATCATGTCATGGGTAGGCCCTCACTAGGCCTTGGTTAGACCTAGTTAGAGGGAGTGTCATAGGAGTTTTTCCAGCCATATTTCATAGGAATTGAGTTAGAATCATGTGTCATAAGTTAGTGCAAAATAGGACACTTTTCTGTCTAGAAAATAGGGGAATATTGGACTTTAAGCTTAGGCCCAGGTAGGCCCAAGCTAGGCCCTTGAGCCACACCAAGTTTGAGAGTTGTCTTATGGTCAGAAGAGTCTAGTGTAGAAGTTTGAGAGGTAAACTTGAAGTGTAAGGTTGTCAATTATACTCATAAATCCATTGGTGTCACCCTGAAATCACTATAATGAGCAAAATAACTTAACCATTAGTTTTAGTGCATTTATGAGTGAGTCCTATGTTGACCACCATAGTTTTAAGATAGTATGAGGTCAGTAGATTGTAAGGCCTAAGTCAGGGTCCATAAGAACTTGATGGTTTAGAAAAGCCACTTCAAGTTATGAGGACGATATTAAGAGTTTTGGCTAGTTTAGCATAACTAAGTGACTTGAGTAAGTGGAGTGAGATCATCCAAGCCTAGTGATGAAATATAGTGTGTATAGATATATTATTATGTACTAAATGTGCTATGTGAACATGAGTGGCTATGTGAACTATTATGCTTATAAGGTAATTATAAGCGTTTATGTGTATATAGGCCTAAGTGCCAATGTGCGTAATTTCGGTTTATAATTAGGTTGAGTTAGTGAGTATATATTATAATGAGGATATCATTATTTTGTGTAGGCTCTCGAGACGAGGGTAAACTTGTCATTAAAGTCGAGTGAAGCTCCAGTTGCTCCCACCTGCTAGTCAAGTCAAACCTTTCTCAAGACAAGTGTTTCAACCTACCTTTTTGTTTATACTGCAAGATAGTGTTAGCCCAACTTTTATATATGATGCGAGTTTTCTAATTCACCTTGATATATATATGATCCAAATGGTTTCAAATCTATCTTTCGTATTATATGCAAATGCCATGAACCCTTAAGTATCTATTGCAAATAGTTTAACTTTGCTTGGAGATTTCTATGCAAGTAATTCAAAAGTCATATCATGCTAATATACCAAGTAATTGTGATGTGGAACCCTGTGCAAGTTATACTCAGTAACCTTATCTTCATACCTAAAAGTCATCTACCCCTTAAAAGTCGTTCATGATTGCTTGATGACCCTATTTTCACCCCTAAAACATGATATCCTGTTATACTTTGAACTGATGCTCACCTTCTTTATATTTCAATACCTATGTCTTATCTGGAACTATTACGTTAAACCTAGTTTGACTTAGTTCCTTCATACTATCTGATAACCCTGCTAAATCTCATTGTCAAATTCCTTGTGAATAGAAACCTTGCAATTCCCTTGATAAAGTATAGTCTAGTTGATCATGGCCTTGAAATTTAGTGGACCTATTCCATGTGCTTCAAAGTTGATCTAGAACCCTTGATAAAGATGCTCATTGTTTAAGAAATTAACCGTCACTTGGCATCAGTTTTTAAAATAAAAAGTTAAAATTTGGATTTCCAGTCCCAAAGGGGGACAAATATTTTCTTTAGATAGTGGATCTGGACTGAGACGCAAGTCCTTTCCGCTCTTAATTTATAGGCTTAAAAGTTGCCTAGGGATCCCATTAATGTTCTAGAACGCAGCGAGGTTCGGGATTACTTCGCGGCTGATCACCGGCTGTAATTCGTAGCGTCATAAAATGGTTTTTGATAAGGAAATGGTTTTGAATGGTTTTATTACAATAAAAGATGCCATCATCCTGAAAGTTTATCTCTTTATACTCATATTGTTGAATCTTTCAATTCCATTGTTAATGTCTTATTCTTGTTTATGTATATTATAGCGCTTGTTGAGCATTTGGCACACTACTTGCTTACCCTGATATTACAGCTAGCAGATATGGTTAGATTCAAGCAGACAGCGCGTAAGACTTGTGATGCCAATTCGTATGTTCGAGCTCAGGTAGTTAGTGATTTTGTGTGTGAGGACTCGATATTGGAATCAGGTTGTAATAGTTAATAGTGTTGGGTTGTTCCAAACCATAAACTGTAAAGATCTTGGATTCAGATATATTTACTTCCTTTTGTTAATTAATATAATTATTCGTATATTGTGTTTTGTAAATGTTTGGGGCGTGACAGGTTTTGGTATCAGAGCTATGGTTTAGAGTCCCTGGATAGTCCAAATAGGTTATATATGTATATAGGTTTATAGAATATTATACGAGAGTGTAGGTATAGGATATTCGAGTCGTTCTCTACTAATTATCTTATATATATATATATCTATGCATTGTTTGACAGCAAAGGGCGCATTCCTCGTCATCTTCTGAACCGTCTGACATAATTGCTTTCTCTGTGTATGCTGAGTTGAGGCGTGAGTTTGATAGGATTCAGGGCAAGTACGATCAAATGTTAGAGCAATTGAAGAACATGTATTCGGACAGCTGAAACTATGAAGGAAAGCCTAAGGAGCAGATGACTGCGAGACTTGAGACCTTGGTTCAGTACGTTAATACTAAGCTTGATGAGATGTCATCGCACCGAGACCGTACCAGCCAGTATACTATTCAGGTGATTGCGGACGAGCTCCAGTGCATTGTGAAGACGCTTCATGAAGAGAAGACTACCAGACCCCATTCTGATGGAGTGGAGCCTTAGTTCTTTCCATTATCTACTTTTCATGTCATTGTATTGTTGGACTTTGTAGAGTTCCCTGTTGTTTCCTTTAATTAAGCATGTTATCCCAAGATTCAGACTCTATTCCAATCTTGATGTACCTTGACCCTAATTTTGATAATTATGCACTATCGTTCTATTTGCTTTCAATTGTTCTTATGCTTTTATATGCATGACCCTTATTGTTTAATTTGAAACCCGATTGAATGAATATAATGACTTGTGACACCATAACCATGAAATTTTCTATATTGTTCATACCTATTTTGATATAACTTTTATTTCAGGATCATGCGACCTAAAAAGAAGAACCCGACAACAACTTCTACCACAGATCCTAATATTCTTCGAAATCTGGAAACCTTACAACAACAAACAAACGATATAGCTCAACAATAACTAACTCTTCAACAACAATTCGAAAACCAAGATAACCGTGAACCACACCAACCACCTGATCCACCAGTACCACCTCGGTAAATTGTTACTTTCAAAACTTTTCAGAATATGAATCCACCTGTATTTCATGATACCACTGATCCGGCAATAGCTAATACATAGATTAGGGAAATGGAAAGAGCTTTTGAATTGGTTTAGTTAGGAGAAGATCAGAAGATGCCATATGCTACTTATTTTCTGAAAGGGGAAGTCATCTATTGGTGGGATTCAGTGAAAGCTATGGAGACAAATCAGCCGGTTTCTTGGGAAAGGTTTAAGAGGTTATTCCAGGAAAAGTATTACCCTAACTATATGCAGAATCAGATGGAGCTTAAATTTCTTGAATTGAAGCAAGGAAGTATGTCTGTATTGGAGTACAGGAAGAAGTTTACGGAGCTGTCAAGGTTTGTGACAAAGTATACCAACACTGAGGAAGAGAAAGCAAAGAGATTCCAACAAGGATAAGAGCCTTGGATCAGAGATAGAGTACTATGTTTGAGCTTGATACTTATGCTGGAGTAGTACAGAAGGCTGCTCTGATTGAGAGTAATGGGATACAGTCAAGGAAAGAAAAGGATAACAAGAAGAGAAATGTTCCATTTTATTGAGAGAAGTCTGAAGCCCGAAGCTCACAAGACAGGAGTGTGAAAAGGATTGGATTCCAACAAGGCGAAAATTTTCAGAAGAAGGGAAATTTGAACAAGAGGCAAGATTCTAAGGGCGACAACCAGTCAAGCCAAGGACAAGTTGGAGAAAATAGATTTCAAAGACCAGAGTGCAAGCATTGTGGAAAAAGACATCCATGAGTGTGTAATAAGTTGAACATGACATGCTATAGATGCAATCATAAGGGACATTTGGCTAACGAGTGTAAGATACCGAAGCCGGGAGTTACATTCTATAAGTGTGGAAAGACTGGACATATAGTTAGGGAATGCAAGTCAACCATACCAGTCAAGGCTTTGATGAACGTGGCAAGTACTAGTGCAAGCATGCCAGCTGAGGTATTGGCATTACCTCCACCATCTACCGCAACTCCGCAAGAGATAGCAAGGACATTTGATTTAAAGATGAAGGAAGTTGTTCAGAATTCTGAGGTGATAGCATGTAAACTTTTAATGAATAATGTTGAAGCTAAGGTATTGATTGATTCTGAAGCTACTAGATCTTTTATATCAGAAACTTTCGTTGATAAATTTAAATGTGATAAAATGACCCTGAACGAGGTAATAGATGTGGTAATTGTGAACCAAGAGAAGATTCGTGTGAGTCAATTATGTCCTAAGTGTGAGATTGATATTTTGGGGCATAAATTTTCAGCAGACTTGATACTTTTCAAGTTAAGGGAGTTTGACATAATATTAGGCATGGATTGGTTAGGGAAGAATAACGCCCAGATAGATTGTAAATCTAAGAAAGTATATTTAAAGACAAAGATTGGAGAAAAAGTGGTATTTAAGGGTCAGAGGCAAGAACGACTGTTTCTTACAATCGTCCAGGATAAGAAATTGCTTATGAGAGGTTGCGAATCGTTCCTAGCCTATGTAGTGGATTTAGAAAGAGAGAGCCTCCGTATGGAAGATATCCCCGTAGTCAACAAATTTCCAGATGTGCTTCCAGATGAACTACCAGGTTTATCGTCCGATCGACAGATTGAGTTTGAGATCAACCTTGCTCCAGGATCGGAACCAGTTTCGAAGGCACCTTATAGAATGGCACCAGCAGAAATGAAAGAGTTGGTGAGCCATCTACAAGAATTTTTGGACAAAGGAGTGATACGGCCAAGTACGTCACCATGGGGAGCACCTGTTCTATTCGTAAAGAAGAAGGATGGAAACATGAGGTTATGTATAGACTATCGGGAGTTGAATAAGATGACGATTAAGAACCGTTACCCGCTACCAAGGATAGATGATTTATTTGATTAGCTGAAAGGAGCTAAGTATTTTTCCAAGATTGATTTAAGATCAGGATACCATCAATTGAATATCAAAGAAGATGACATCCCGAAGACAGCATTCCGAACAAGATACGGACATTATGAATTCTTAGTAATGCCTTTTGGGTTGACTAATGTTAATGCATCATTTATGGATCTGATGAACCGGGTATTTAAGAAGTATTACCAGACGATCAAGGAGACTTTATGATTTTCAGTGATGCTTCATATAAGGGCCTGGGTTGCGTGCTAATACAACACAACAAGGTGATTGCGTATGCGTCAAGACAGTTAAAACTACATGAATTAAAGTGTCCTACGCATGACTTGGAATTAGTAGCTATAGTATTTGCACTTAAGATCTGGAGACATTACCTTTACGAAGAAAGGTGTGAGAACTACACGGATCACAAGAGTTTGAAGTATATTTTCACTCAGAAGGAGCTCAATATGAGGCAAAGGAGATGGTTGGAATTAATTAAGGACTATGATTGCTCGATAAATTATCATCCGAGAAAGGCAAATATGGTAGTTAATGCTTTGAGTGGGAAAGAGAGGTTAAATATGGCAGCGGTATCAAACGAATTATCTGGAGAAATCAGGAGATTTGAATTAAAACTGTGTGTTTGCGAAAAAGCTGAGGAGATTTGTCGTACTATGACTTTTCAGCCATCATTGTTGGAAATGATAAAGAAATGTCAGGAAGAAGTGATGAAACAGGAGAATAATCAACTAACCGGAGAAGAGATTTGTACTCAAAGGGATGAACAAGGTATATTATGGTTTTCCTCAAGAATTTGGATTCCTCATGTGACTGAATTGAAGAATGAGATATTGCAAGAAGCTCATAATTCTAGATTTTCAATCCATCCGGGAAGCACCGAGATGTACCAGGACTTGAAGTAGAAATTTTAGTGGCCAAATATGAAGCGAGAAGTAGTAGAATGGGTTGCGAGGTGCTATACTTGTCAGAAAGTGGAGGCAGAACATCAAAGACCAAGTGGATTAATTCAGCCTTTAAAGATTCCAGAATGGATGTAGGAAAACATTGCCATGGACTTTATAATAGGATTACCACGAACGCAATCCGGACATGACGCTATATGGGTTATAGTTGATCGCCTTACGAAGTCGGCACATTTTCTTCCGATTAACGAGAGGTCTTCATTGGACAGATTGGTCAACCTGTATGTGCATGAAATCGTATTACGACATGGCATACCTGTATCAATAGTTTCGGACAGAGATCCACGATTTAACTCGAGATTTTGGAAGCAATTTCAAGAAAGTCTTGGCACCAAGTTGAATATGAGTACGGCGTATCATCCGCAGACTGATGGTCAAAGCGAGAGGACAATTCAAACAATTGAAGACATGTTGCGTAGCTGTGCGATTGGTAGAATTCTCTTATAACAACAGCTATCACACTAGTATTGGCATGCCACCATACGAAGCTTTATATGGACGGAAATGCAGATCACCAACCAGCTGGGATGAAGTGGGAGAAAGAAAGATTTTATGCCCGGAATTGGTGCAACAAATGTATGAGATAGTCAAATTGATTCAGAAGAGATTACTTGCTGCTCAAGATAGGCAAAGAAAGTATGCAGACCCGGCACGTAAGGATATCAGATTCCAAGTAGGTGAAGCCGTATTGCTGAAAGTATCACCGAGGAAAGGATTATCTCGATTTGGCAAGAAAAGGAAGTTAGTGAAAGGAATATGTCCTAAGTCCAATCAGGTATTAGGATTTAGGAATAACTTTTTATGTAATCTGTTTTGATTTCATTGATATTAATAAAAGACTAGTTTTGTTTTTATTACGGGCATTATCTATTTAAGTGTTTAAATAAGATATACCATAGTTTAGAGTAAAGCTTTTTATGGATTATGATGAGATCATAATAGTGAGACCTAAAAGATGATAACTCTAAACTTAAATAGTTCCTGGTCATAGGATTACTAACTGGTAATTAATAATCCGCAAAGATCCGTACATACTATGCTTGCTTCATTATGAAGGATGTCTGTTCTCATAGACATTTGTGTGGTGACACTATAGCTAGTATGTAGGTGCTTATTATAGAATAAGTTCACTGAACATGACTCGCACAGCTGAACAACTGATGGAGTTCACTCACGTGTCAGCAGTTGTTCACATAGTGATAGTTGTACAAGTATCCTTAGACTTGAGGTCATCATAGTCATCTTATGTACACTGAACTATGCTTTGGTTTAGTTCTTAGTCTCTAGGGACAATTATTAGGGCTCTACTGGGTATAGGAATTTGTACACGAAGATAGTGTACGATCAATAAAGGATCTACCCCTTCCAGTGAAGGAAGCGAATGTTCAAGGCTGATCCACTTATGCTAGTTCAGGAATCTTTGGCCAGAGTGAATGAAATTAGAAAGGAGTTTCTAATTTACATAGAACTGAGCATAGTAAATGGTAAGCAAGTGATTAAATTAGATAGGCTTGACACGAGATCCATGCCTTGTATTTAATCGGGACATTGTAGGGTAGAAGGAGTTTATTGTACGGTAACTATTCACTGAATAGGTTCTAGGTATTCTAAGCAGTGAATTCATATTATCCGGATAGTCGCGATATGCTGAGAAGTATCCCTCACGATGTAGAATAAATGTGATTAATTAATTAATCATATTTAATAAATTAGAGAATTTATATAAATAATGATAAAATAGTTTTATTATTATTTATTTCTACTACCAGCTTAATATTGAACCTACAGGGTCACACTATAAAAAGAAAATGATTTAATGGTGGAGGAATTAATTAATAATGGCTAATAATTATTTATTTGTGAAATAAATAATTAATTGGAAAATTTAATAATTGATTAAATGAGATTTAATTGATTATAAATTAATTAAGAAAAGTTTTTAATATTATTAATTAAGGATTTAATTTTTTGGAAATTAAATCAAGAGAGAGAATTATTTCTAAAGTGTTTAGAAAAAGGATTAATAATTAAAAGGTGTTTTAATTATTAATGAGAATAATAAATGGGATAATAATAATAATATTTATGGAAAAATTTCAGCTGAAAATTTTGCCTATAAATATACTATTATAAACCCTATTTTTATTCCAACCCAAAACAACCCAAAAGTTTTTATAAAACCTAATTCTCTCCACCTCCTCCTCCTTCTAAACGTCGTTTTCTTGGTGGATGCCGGTGGAGTTCTTCACGTTTGAGGAGCAGCTGCTAAGGATCTCCAATCGTTGCTTTTGGATCGCATATTAAAGGTTAGTAATCGATTCATATGTTTTTACCACGATTTATATGCTTTTATTTGGATTTATATGTGTAAAAGTATTTTACCATGCCTCCGCTGCGATTAAAATCCAACAATGGTATCAGAGCATAGGTTGTATGCATATATATCTGTGGTAAAAATTTCAGAATTTTATGTGCTTGTATGAATTAATTATGATTTTTACAAGTTATATTATGAATTAATTTTGTCTGATAAGAAATCGTTTCTCAGAATAATTTTGAATGTTGATCTGGGTTCTACAAGTGTTGTAGATCGTCTGGGTATTTTTTTCATAATTTTACGATGTATAGATTTTTTATTATGAATTTTTGAAGTTGTTGCAATTAAATTCGTAATTAAATAATTATATATATATGAGTTGTAAGTCTGTATATATATCTGCTGCTGCTGCTTGTCTGGCTGATGGCACGGGAAGCAAAGCAAGGGACAGAACTATCAGGCGCGGCGATCGAGGAAAAGCACGGCGGCTGCTGCAGGCGCGTGTGGCGCACGCGCGCGCGTATGGGTGTCACGCATTCCGGGAATGCGTTACACCCTGTGGCTCATTCACGGAATGCGTTACACCTTTTAATGGCTTAAAAGGGTTGTAACGCATCACCGTAATGCGTTACAGGGCTTGTAACGCGTTCCTGTAATGCGTTACAGCCCGACTATCCACATTAAATTTGATTTTTTGAGAGTTTCGTAACTCCGTTTTGGGCGTGCAATATATCGTTGGATTCGTTTTTCCGAGACGGATCTAATGGAGTGATCAAATTTTAGTTTATATAAAAGTTTTGAACTGTTTATATTTCCGAAAGTGTTTTAAAGCTGTTTTTAACTGTTTTAATTGCTTTTAAATGCTTCATGTGATACATGGAGATGTATAATGCTTAGACCAATATGCTAGATAATGTAACATGCCTAACTTGATGTTTATTCATGTTGATATATGTGATATATGCTTAGTTTATCATGCAATGATAGATTTAGGTGAACTTAAATGAACATAAGGCGTTTGTTAGACAACCTAGTATAGTGAAATTGTTTCATAACCTTAGTAATAATATTATGAATACAATTATGAGATTCTTGTGTTTATAAAACACGTAATTGAATATGAATTTTCAATATGAGAGAAAGGATGATTCTGTCAACAACAGATTTCTATCTGTAAGAAAGGGTTATTAAGTGACGCCTCTTGACAATGCTCCACCCGATCTCGGAATCATCTGATTATTGATTTGAAATATTTAATTTAAAAGGAAGAATCTCTTTATAATATGATTATGATTGTAACGTAATATAATCCCTCTAAAATTAAATAATATCAAGTAGTAATTGGCCAATGACACAACGGGCTTGTGTCGGTCATAGCCTTCCAACATGATAGAAAATAGTTCTTATTTTTAAATCATTGTCGGTTCGTGCTACAGCTGAGGGCTTTGATTTCGAAATAAGAAATACTTGTCTATTACATAGAGATGTGTACATTGAATAAGAATCTAAAGGTCGGTACGTGCCACAGCCGTGGGCCTTTGGGGACTGATTCAACTGTACGGAATGTTGGGTTAGACTTGACTTAGAATATTGAGTTTGTCGTGCCACAGCCGAGACTCAATTATTTAAGAGGCTAAAGTTTGATTAGGGAATAACATAAGATGTAATTGACAAGAGTTATCTGCCTATTGAACATTACATGGCGGTTCGTGCTACAGCCGGGGTTGTGTAATGGAATGTAGGATCCCTATTCCTACTAGCATTATGAATGCTTAATTTTTCACGTAGGGGGTTGAATAAATTAGATAAACTAGTGGGAGCCACTTATGAATAAAGACCCGATTCATATAGTGTTTTGAAATGAAATCGAATATTTGCTAAGTGTTGTTATGTGTTTATCATTTACAGATTTACTTTGTACGTTATGTCTTCTGCACTATCACTCAGGAGCATACTAGATGCTCACAATTTGACTGGTCCTAATTATGCTGACTGGCTTCGAAACTTGAGAATTGTTCTCAGGATTGAGAAGCTGGAATACGTGATTGACTCATCTAAGCCTACTGAACCTGCTAGCGATGCGCATAATGATGAACATGTTGTGTATCGTAAGTGGATAAATGATGCAAATGTTGCTCAATGTATCATTCTAGCTTCCATGAACATTGAGCTACAGAAGCAACATGAGCATATGGATGCTCACACTATCCTCATGCATCTACAAGAGTTGTATGATGTGGCGGGGAGGACAGCTCGATATGAGATATCGAAGGAGTTGTTCGGTTGTAGGATGTCCGAGGGATCATTTATGAATGACCATGTACTTAAGATGATCAATTTGATTGAACGTCTTGGACAACTTGGTTTTGCCATGGATGGGGAGCTAAGCCAAGACTTGGTCTTGCAATCGCTTCCGAGTTCGTTCTCGCAGTTTGTTGTGAACTTTCACATGAATAAGTTGGATGTCAGCCTGCCTGAACTCCAGAACATGTTGAAGACTGCGGAATCGAATTTTCCCCCTAAGAAGAGTTCTGTTCTTCTAATTGGTGAAGGTTCCAATCCTAAGAAAAGGAAGAGGAACCCTTCCAAGAAGAAGAAAGTAGGTGAGAAAACGCCGGTTCCACCAAAAGCTGAAGACCCCAAGAGCAAAGTTGTTTGCTTTCACTGTAACAAGGTGGGGCACTGCAAGAGGAACTGCAAGGTATACCTTGCAGAATTGAAGAAGAAGGGTAGTGAGACTACCGCTTCTGATTCAGGTATGTTCATGATAGAAGTGAATATGTCATTAAATCAAATTTCTACTTCGGTATTAGATACCGCCTGTGGTTCTCACATCTGCAATTTGTTGCAGGGACTAAGGAGAAGTAGGACTCTTGAGGAAGAGGAGGTGATTCTACTGATGGGAAATGGAGCAAGAGTTGCTGCTGAAGATGTAGAATCATTTCATTTACATATGCCTACGGGCAAGACTATTATTTTTTAAATAATTGTTATTTTGTTCCCTTGATTGTGAGGAATATTATTCCCATGTTAGACTTGGCTGGATTTTCATTTATTATTGAGAATAATGAATGTTCTATTCTTAGAGATAATATTCTTTATGGACGTGGTACTTTAAATAATGGTCTGTATAAATGTGACATAATTTACTTCAGATTGAACAAACTAATAAAAGAAAAGGGATGATGAAAATCTCACTTCATTGTGGCACTGCAGCCTCCATTTAGTAGACATGGAGAGAGGGCTGCAAATTTGCTAGGAATGGTACACACAGATGTATGTTGACCAATGTCTACGCAAGCAATGGGTGGATTTTCATACTTCATTACTTTCATGGATAATAGATCTAGATTCAGATATGTGTTTGATGAAACACAAGTCTGAAGCCTTTGAAAAGTTCAAAGAGTATAAGTATGAAGTGGAGAAACAAACCAAACATAGTATTATAATTCTTCGATTAGATCGAGGTGGTGAATACTTGAATGGAGAGTTTCTGGATTATCTCAAAGTAAATGGTATAGTCTCCCAGTGGACGCCTCCAGATTGGTATCTGAAAGGAGAAATCGAACTTTGTTAGACATAGTTCGGTCCATGATGAGCTATGCGAATCTTCCAGTATTCCTATGGGGTTATGCATTGGAAACCTCAGCATATTTACTGAATAAGGTGCCTTCCAAATCTGTTCCTCAAACTCCGTATGAGATATGGAAAGAAAGGAAACTGAGTCTTAAACACATTAAGATTTGAGGATGTCCAGCTTATGTCAAGTAAGTTGACCCAGATAAGCTGGAATATCGATCCGTAAAATGTAGTTTTGTGGGATATCCTAAAGAGACTTTAGGGTATTACTTTTACGCCAATCATCGGGTGTTTGTCTCCAGACATGCTACCTTCTTGGAAAAGGAGTTTATCCTTGAAGGAAACAGTGGGAGCAAAATTGAACTTGATGAAGTTCAAGAAGCACAAACTACTACGGATCAAATGGAAACACCTGTTCTGACTGAACAACCTTCTGTGGAACAGCCCATTCGTAGGTCAGGGAGAGTGTCTCGCCAACCTGAGAGGAAATATGGCCTTGTCATTGAGAATGATAATGAGTTGTCGATCATTGATGATGACGACCCTGTGACTTATAATGAGGCTACGAGTAGTGTTGACTCAGAGAAATGGCATAGTGCCATGAAATCCAGAATGAAATCTATGTATACGGGATACAAAAGAATGATTAGAGCAGATGGCCAGGTGGAGACCTATAAGGCCAGGCTTGTGGCAAAAGGATTCAAACAAAGGCAATGGATTGACTTTGATGAAACCTTTTACCTGTAGCCCTGTTAAAATTAGTTTGGATTTTGCTTGCGATTGCTGCTTACTACGACTATGAAATCTGGCAAATGGCCAGATGGTTTTCTTTCCAAGGGAAATGAAAACCTAGTTTGTAAGCTACTACGAACCATATGTGGTTTAAAGCAAGCTTCTCGAAAGATGGAACATTCGTTTTGATGAGACAATCAAAGAGTTTGATTTTATCAAAAACGTAGATGAACCATACGTCTACAAAAGGGTTAGTGGGAGCGCGGTAACATTTCTTATATTGTATTGAAATAGAGTTGACACACATAAAAATATAGCAGACTCACTCACAAAGCTACTTTCTGAAAGTCACTTTGATCGTCATAAAGACAAGATGGGTATTAGATACCAGAGTGATTGGCTTTAGTACAAGTGGGAGATTGAAAGGAATATGTCCTAAGTCCAATCAGGTATTAGGATTTAGGACTAACTTTTTATGTAATCTGTTTTGATTTCATTGATATTAATAAAATACTAGTTTTTTTTTATTACGGGCATTATCTATTTAAGTGTTTAAATAAGATATACCATAGTTTAGAGTAAAGCTTTTTATGGATTATGATGATATCATAATAGTGAGACCTAAAAGATGATAAATCTAAACTTAAATAGTTCCTGGTCATAGGATTACTAACCGGTAATTAATAATCCGCAAAAATCGGTACATACTATGCTTGCTCCATTATGAAGGATGTCTGTTCTCATAGACATTTGTGTGGTGACACTATAGCTAGTATGTAGGTGCTTCTTATAGAATAAGTTCACTGAACATGACTCGCACAGCTGAACAACTGATGGAGTTCACTCACGTGTCAGCAGTTGTTCACATAGTGATAGTTGTACAAGTATCCTTAGACTTGAGGTCATCATAGTCATCTTGTGTACACTGAACTATGCTTTGGTTTAGTTCTTAGTCTCCAGGGACAATTATTAGGGCTCTACTGGGTATAGGAATTTGTACACGAAGATAGTGTATGATCAATAAAGGATCTACCCCTTCCAGTGAAGGAAGCGAATGTTCAAGGCTGATCCACTTATGCTAGTTCAGGAATCTTTGGCCAGAGTGAATGAAATTAGAAAGGAGTTTCTAATTTACATAGAACTGAGCATAGTAAATGGTAAGCAAGTGATTAAATTAGATATGCTTGACACGAGATGCATGCCTTATATTTAATCAAGACATTGTAGGGTAGAAGGAGTTTATTGTACGGTAACTATTCACTGAATAGGTTCTAGGTATTCTAAGAAGTGAATTCATATTATCCGGATAGTCGCGATATGCTGAGAAGTATCCCTCACGATGTAGAATAAATGTGATTAATTAATTAATCATATTTAATAAATTAGAGAATTTATATAAATAATGATAAAATAGTTTTATTATTATTTATTTCTACTACCGGCTTAATATTGAACCTATAGGGTCACACCATAAAATGAGAATGATTTAATGGTGGAGGAATTAATTAATAATGGCTAATAATTATTTATTTGTGAAATAAATAATTAATTGGCAAATTTAATAATTGATTAAATGAGATTTAATTGATTATAAATTAATTAAGAAATGTTCTTAATATTATTAATTAAGGATTTAATTTTTTGGAAATTAAATCAAGAGAGAAAATTATTTCTAAAGTGTTTAGAAAAAGGATTAATAATTAAAAGGTGTTTTAATTATTAATGAGAATAATAAATGGGATAATAATAATAATAATATTTATGGGAAAATTTCAGCTGAAAATTTTGCCTATAAATATACTATTATAAACCCTATTTTTATAAAAAAAAACCCCCAAATTTTATAAAACATAATTCTCTCCACCTCCTCCTCCTTAACGTTATTTTCTTGGTGGATACCGGTGGAGTGCTTCACGTTTGAGGAGCAGCTGCTAAGGATCTCCGATCGTTGCTTTTGGATTGCATATTAAAGGTTAGTAATCGATTCATATGTTTTTACCATGATTTATATGCTTTTATTTGGATTTTATATGTGTAAAAGTGTTTTACCATGCCTCCGCTGCGATTAAAATCCAACAGTTAGCACCTAGATATATTGGTCCTTTTGAAGTTTTGAGTCACGTAGGGAAGGTGGCCTATGAATTAGCTTTGCCGCCTCGGTATCAGCATGTGCATAACGTGTTTCATGTGTCATTACTTAAGAAGTATAATTCTGATGCCAACCATGTGATAGAATATGAACCTATAGAGATTCAGGAAGACCTGTCATTTGTGGAGCAACCTGTTAAAATACTCGACTGGCAAGAGAAGAGTCTTAGAAATAAGTTGGTCAAGTTGGTAAGATTACTTTGGAGAAATCCCAAGGTTGAAGAATCAATGTGGGAACTAGAGTCAGATATGCGTAGCCGGTATCCTCACTTATTCTCCTAGATTCTGAGGACAGAATCCTTAAAGGGGGAGAGAATGTTACGACCGGTATTTCTAAACCCTATCTATATATAATTGTGTGTTTATAATTAAACTTTAAATTTTATGGAATTATAAATGTGGACGATCTATATGACTGAGTGCCTATAAACTAACTGTTTAATGTATTAGTTTATATAAAAAAATTTGAAAAGAAAATCTTATCATTTAGTATTTTTAAATGATAATCAAAAGTACTTCATTTTATATGAAAAATCGATTTTAAAAATATTTTAACAATAAACTTTCAAATTTTATATCATTAAATTTCTAAAATCATAAGCTATTTTATGATATTTATTTTTTGATTTATGGAGGTGCATTTATATTTATAAAAATTGTTTTATATAAATTAGTTGATTTTTAAATTGCAAATTACTTAGTTGCCCATGCATGCAAATACCCTCCAATTCAATTTAAAAGGGCATAAGAGAGAATTCATACCCCACTAACCTTCTTCTATCCACGAAAAGACTAAACTACCCTTCATGCACTTTTGCTTGGTTATTGGAGAAGGGCACTTTAGTACATTCTAAATTCCACTATTGAATTAGTGCATGATGAACCATAAAGAGAGGAGTTAACCCAAAACCACACTCCACTCAAGCTCATAATTTTTACTCTCAAATTTTCTCTCCTCCCTCTCTCTTTTTCTTCATTCGGCCGAAGCCCCTTCCCCCATTCCCTTCAATTGTTCTTCATCAAATCCTTGTCATTCTAGTGTAATTACATTACCCATTCATATAATATACACTTTACGTGAAGTTCCATGCTTAGGAGATGAAGTTTAATGCTTGCATGTCTTGATTTTATGTGATCTCCAAAGAGAAACTCTTAATTCATGTGGATTAAAGAGTTCTCTATGAGATATACTTTTTGTTAGGTCACACACACTGTAGAGGGGGTGAATATAGTGTAAAGTATAATCAAATCAAACTTTAATAACTCATGTAACAGAAAACAAACTTTATTGAAACAATAAACTCTGTTACAGTATGGAACTGTTACCTCTCAGTGATGAACAAATATCACGAGAGCTGTTAGGGTTACAATTAATAATATTTTCGATAATGATAACACTTTTAGTGTAAACCCTATGTCTATGTTTATATACTACACAGTTACAAGATAATTGCTAATTGATATGGAATATAATTCGGCTTCCTAAAATATATCAATCTGATATCTTTTCTTCCAAGTATTCTATTCTTCATAGAATTCTTTCTTCATGCATATCTCTTCTTATATTTATCTCGATCTTCTTTCCTTTAATCACTTGCTGTCCTTATCTGAACGTCCTTCAGTACTTAAGTTCTGATATCCATCTTCTGATGATTATCTCATGATAATATAAGTACTGATATCCTTAAGTCCTGACTTCCAGTAAATACTGATTTATCCTGTTTAAGTAAGATCTGAAAACTAAACATAAATCATATTAGCCATGACATTATCAAATATATCTAACAATCTCCCCCAACTTGTAAATTAGCATAATATACAAGTTTAACAAATATTTGATGATGTCAAAAACATTAAGTACAAATACATGAGAATTAGACTAGATAACTACAACTTACAGTCCTTAAAGCTTTACCAATCTTTAACTTCTGATAACAGCTTAAGTCTGTACAAATATCAGAATTTAATCAGTTGTAGATCTTGACTTGGCTTCATCTTCTAATCTCTCTAATGTCAGGAGTTGTTCTGAGATAGTTCTTCAACAAACATCTCTCAGCATATCTAAGTTCATCAATCATCCTCCTTTTAGCATTTTCAAGCTCTGTAGTATCTTCACCAATTTGAAAGATTGCAGCCCTGAGATCATTAATCTTAGCTTTTCTTATATCCTGATTCAGTCTGATCAAATAAACTTTATCAGACTCAAGATTGAATTCCACAGCCCTGTAACCCAGAAAGGTAGTTATAATCTTAGCAGTGTTGGGCTTCATTTCAACTATATCACCCTTGTGATCTCTGTACTTTGGAACATATGTGCTGTCAGACTTAGCAGAATAAAGCCTTTTCTGTCTCTGAATCTGATCCTTCAAATAGTTTGCAGCACTTCCTGTCAATCTGTCATTCACTTGAAGTAAGAATATTACATGCTCCAATTCTTCAAAATACTTCAATGGAATGGCATTTTGCCTTATATGATAAACCCTACCATCTGTCATGAAGTACAACAAGATGTGTTCTTTTAAGTAGGTATGGTAAATCATTTGTACAGATTCTAATTGATTCAATCTCTCAGGAGTTGCTCCAATACCTGGTTCACTCAAGGAAGTTGGATCATTGGTAGTGTTCTGTATTCTTCTTTCATCAGCACTTCCCAATCCAGTTTTATCTCTTGCTTCCTTTCCAGTAACTACTCTTGCTTCAAAACCACTTGCAGCAGTCTTCAAAGGTTGAGTCTATTTTGCTTTAGTGAATCCTGATAGGAGTGTCTTTGATTTATCTTCTGATATCAAGTTAACTTGAGCTATGTCAGAGGTTACTTGCTTCTTCGAAATATCAGAACTTACTGTCTCTTGACTCTGAACAACTTGAGCTATGTCAGAGGTTGTCTTAGAAACTTTTCTTGAAGTCAGAGCAAGATCATCCTTTTCATCAGTGATTTCTTCATTCACAGGAGGCACATAAACCTTGATAGGTTCACCAACTTTTTCTTTACCCTTGGATCTTGGATCTATCTGCGGTTGTGATTTAGCCAATGTTGCTTCAGTATTTGTCCTTTCTTTTATCACAATGCCTTTGAGTTTTGGAAGTGTCTTTTTACCAGAAGCTTCAGATTTAGATGTGACTTTTTCTGATTTAAGTCTGGTTTCTTCTTCCATTAAACTCTCCAAGTCCATTCCTGGATTTTCCTGAAAAAATAACCGTCTTGACATTTCTTCATCAAGATCTAAAAGTTCATCAGAACTTATTCTTTTACCAGTAGCAGAACTAATTCTTTTTCCAGTATCAGAACTTGTCCTGTGACTTGTGATTTCAGCTTTTCTTGATGAGAAACCTCTACCTTGACTATGACCTCTACCCATTCCAAAGTTTCCTTGGTCATCCCTTTCATCATCCTTCCCCTTCAGTGTCTTATCAGTCTTGCATTTGGACTTAATTACTTTCTCCCCCTTTTTGGCATCAGCAGGTAATAAAAGAGAGACAAGCAATTCCACTGAGGCTTGGATTTCACTAAGTTGAGATTGCTGAGAAGCTTGATTTTTCAGAATATCATCAATCTGAGCTTGTTGTTTCTCTTGAGTCTTCTCAATATAAGCAACTCGGTCAAAGGTAGGTTGGAAGAATTTTTTCTTGTCAATTTTCTGAATTTGTTCCTGTTTGATGAATTCTTCCTGAATCTTGTGTAGCTCTGCATGAGTAGTTGAATGGAGACCTTGTAGATGTTTAGTACTCAATGCAGTGACTCTAAGCTGTGTTTTGAAATCATCAGTATTTAACATATCATCAGCTTTTGTCAAGTGCTCAGCCAGATTCTTAGCAGATGGAACACGAGTAATTGAGTTCCATTCCTTAGTCCACTCCTGACCAGCAGGAGTTTCACTCCAAGGCACTGGTGCTTATCTGGTAACAAACTTCTTAACAAGTTCAGATTTAAGCACTGTTTGTTGAGGGGCATGTCCTGAAGGACCTGCTTCATCAGTATCTGCTTGTAGAGCAGCATCACCAGTATCTCCAGCATTTGCAGCATCAGAACTTACAGAATCAGCATCTTCTGACAAAACAACAGTATGACTAGCAATGGAGGCCTCAGCAGCATCCTCTAATTGCTGATCTGTTTCCAAGTTCTGATCAACAGCCATATCCTGATGCTCACCTATATTCTGATCATCAGCATCTAGATGCAGAGAAGGTGTAGTAGATAATTCTGGAGTTTGAACAGCATCAGTAACAGGTGTAGTTGATGGATTAGTTGTTGTTGGAGCTTCTAAGTAAAGTACTTCAGGCACAACCAAGTTCTGGATATCAATATCAGCACTTGTTCCTGGGTCAACAGGAAATACAGTCTTAGGAGACACAGATGGTGTGTTGGCCTTATCAGTAGCAGCTTCCTTAGTTGGCGTTAATGGAGAAGCAGTGGCTTTAGCAGATTCTGGTTCTTGTGAGATCAGAGATTCCTGATCTCCTTCCTTAGCTACTGCTTCCTCATCATCTGAAACTGGCCTTTTTGCCCTCTGTTTCTTGTATCTCTTTCAAGATATGGATTCCTTGGGAGTTTCATCAACAGTCATTCGTCTAAGCCTTTTGAGAAGCCTAGATCCCCCAATTGCAGAATCCTTCTGAGAAGGAACTTTCTCAGCTTCTTTGACAACAGGTTCTGATGTAAAAACTTGTTCCTCACTGTCAGATTCATCTCTCAAAACAATCCTCCTTCTCTTCTGAGGTGTTTGAGGAACAGTCTTTGTCCTCTTAGGCTTCGAAGATGAAGGCTTCACAGTAGGTGCTGAGGATGAGGGTTGAGCTGTCTGTGAAGTGGAGAGATATGATTTGAGATATGTTCTGAGGGATGGTTGAGTAGTATGAGTGGTATGTTCTGTTGGTTGATGTGGTGTTTGAGATGTGGTGGTAGGTTGGATATCAGGATAAACAGATCTATAGGTGTCAGGATCAGCATTTACCAAGATCTGTTTTACAGACTGAGGAATCTGTAAAGGTCTAACCACTGTTTTCTTAAGATCAGCATTTACCAAATCATTAAAGGCTCGTTTTGTAATTTTGAAAGTTGCAGTTAAGTCAGTGGTAGGTTGGGGTTCATCAGCACAACAAAAATTATATATAAGCTGACAAAATCTAGCAAAGTAAACAACATTCCTATCTTCTATCATCCTATCCCCAATAAAACCTATCACAGCATTTCCAAAATCGAAATGAGTTTGGTTAATGAGTGCATACCCGATGTGCTGACTCATTATAGGGATTGCATCAAAGTTAGAACACTTATTTCCAAAAGCTTTAGTGATGCAGTCGAAGAAGAAACTCCATTCCTTTCTGATATAAGCCCGTTTCAACTGCCCAAGCTTTGCCAAACTCTGCTCATACCCAAAACTAGCCATTAATTCTTTAAGAGCTGATTCCTCCGGGGTTGAAAAAGTAAATCCTTCTGGTAAATGTAGAGCCTTTCGAATTGTACCAGGAGTTACCACATGTGTAGAATCATCCACTTCGAAAACAATACTGGGAGTACCATGTGTACCACCATTATCAAAGTGCCCAGTCCGCCAAAACATCAGAACTTGTTGGCCGGAAAAGACGGAAGGTTGGGTAAATGCATACCCGATTTCACTGTGTGCAAGAAGATCTTGCACAAAATGCAACTCAGATGGAGCTTCAACATGATCGAGAATTGCAGCATAGTTGTTTGGAACAAATTTAGCTCCACCAATGATCAAATCCTTAGGTGCCATGAGAAAAATCGAGATTTAAGAGTGCCTGTTAGGTGTTTGATAAAATGTCTAAATGAAAAACCAACGTCAGGAGTAGAAAGGGAGTAAAATCAAATAGAGAGATAAAGTATAAAAGTGAATAAAAGATTAGAAAATCCTCTCTCTGTCTTACTTATACTTTAAAAAAAATGTAACCGTTGGACACCTGTCAGACATGCAGTAATAATGAATAGTTAATGGGCACGGGAAAACAGTTTTCATTACTTACCCACTTCCAGTTTTTCAAGGAAAAACCGTTCCACTTACCCAGTAATTCCATTAATCAAGGTAAATCAGTTTTAATTCAAAATTGAAACTGTTTCCACTTATTCAATTATTTTTCACTGCAACACCAATATTCTGAAGAAAACAATTCGAGTGAGAATGACCAAAATAAATCAAGGGAACAAGTACTGATAACATAAAATTAGAACTTAATTTAAATTTAAATTGTAATGGTCATCAGAATCTGAATATTTATCAGGATTTATCAATGCATTTCAGAACATCTCAGAGACAAGAACTTGCAAAAAACGAAATTTCATTAATATATTAAGAGAATACATTCATGAAATTTAAATTACATCAGAACTTTTACAAGATTGTCCTAAGCTTCTAAACCTAACATCAACAGCCTTAGTCTTAGCTCAAGAAGCAGGGCAAGGCTGACGATGAAGAAAAACAGGAAGAAGAAAATAAATCATTTCTTCTTCCTACTCTCGACAAACAGAATAGCGAGTCGGATGATTCGCTCTTGCTGGCGGAGAGCTTCCAGCCTTTCCTCCTCCAATCGCTCAAGATGGCGATGGTAATCCATGTAAAAGAATAGGAGGTGGGTGAGTACCTCCTGGGGAACTGAGTCCCATATCTCATCAGGAATGGCAGTGACGTGCCATTCCTACTGCCAGGCTTCAGAGCTCAGCTCCATGTTGAATGTTTCATAGTTCAAAAACATATTGTAATTGACCGTGAAATTTTTGATATAAAGAGTATGAAGATGAGTTTGTGATAAAAGAGTTGATGTGAAGGCTGATGTGAAGTGGTTGTTTATATAGGCAAAAGAATGCCAGGAGACGCAATGGAATTTAATGCTGACAGGTAGAATTCGTCTCCCTAGACTGGGAAGACGAAAAACAGTCATTGGAAGTGTAAGTCAGGGTTAATGCGTACAAGTAACAAGTAAAAATTACTGTACGAGTACGTGAACCACTATCCCTAATGATATTGACTGTTAATATTCTACCGAAATATGTTCTGATTTAAAATGAGACTGTTTTTAGATTTTATCCACAAATAAGTCAAGTAAAGGATCAAAATGTAATATTAGAACTTAGACTTATATCAGAACTTAACAGTTATCAGAACATAATTTCTTAACTCGAAAAATGAACGCCTGTCTTAGTAAGTCCTCGCACAAATTCTGATTTAGTTTCTTCAGAACTTAATCATCAGAACATGCAATCAGAACTTGTCCTCAGAATTTGTGCAATGTGACACAGAAACTGCTCATCTAATAATAACATGGATCACCACAGTTATATTCATCATTCATATGGAGTGTTTAGTGTGTGCATTAAGCTAATTATCAGACAAAGAGTAAAGTCTGATTCACTTCAGTACATCTTAGAAATAAGGCATAACTAAAACTGTACTAAAAACCTGTCATTATTCTGAAACCTACTATTGAATGAGTTCATTCTTGAGTCCACCTCAACTATTTTATGCTAATTTTGTGCATCTTTTTAAATTCCATTTTACAGTGGCTTCTCAGTGTAAGTGAGTCACGACTGCTTATCAGAATTTATGCTATTATCAGAGTATTTCTCCAGTAATCATAGAGTGTGAAAAGTTACCAAGAAAATATTTTGCTTTTCTGATGCATATTTACTTAATACCAGCAATGCACTTGGGTCGTTCCTTCCACATTTTTACTCTAGATCTCAAAGGAGTACCTGATTTTAATCCTTGATTCTTTTTTTTTTCTTTTGATAAGAGAGGTTTGTCAGCACTTAGTACATTCAACAGATTTACTAGCATCAGAACTTAACAGATGAGAACCAATATTCTAGTTTGTGACTTAGTAATAAGATAGACAAAGCAAACTCAACTAGGCTCAATATCAGAAATTGCTTGTGTCAATGGATTTCCACATAAATAGTTACTTCTAACATGGGATCATTAGTATATTGAAGATTACTAGGTCAGCATCTAGCACAGGTATCCTCATAGGATTGAATAGTTACATAAACAGACATATCATTTTTAGAGTTTAGAAAGTTACATCAGACAACAGTCAGTACTTAAGCAAATTTTCAATTAAGCACAGGATACACAAAGAGAGTAATTTCTGTAAATACTGATCATAAAGTCTGATGCATCAGAACAAAACTAAGCAGATTTAGAGAAAGAACCTGAAACCATTCCAAGTTCATTTACCAATCTTGTAAAAGTAGCTTCACACAGTGGTTTTGTGAAGATATCTGCTAGTTGTTGATCTGTTGGAACAAAGTGCAATTCCACTATACCTTCATCCACATGTTCCCTTATGAAGTGGTACCTAATGCTGAGGTGCTTTGTCATTGAGTGTTGAACTGGATTACCTGTCATAGCAATAGCACTTTGATTATCACAGTAAATAGGGATTTTGAAATATGTTAACCCATAATCCAGTAACTGATTCTTCATCCAAAGAATCTGTGCACAACAGCTTCCTGCAGTAATGTACTCTGCTTCTGCAGTTGATGTGGAAATTGACTTTTGTTTCTTGCTAAACCAAGAAACCAATCTGTCGCCAAGAAATTGGCAGCTTCCACTTGTGCTTTTCCTGTCAATTTTGCAACCTGCAAAATCTGCATCTGAGTAACCTATTAGTTTAAAATCTGATTCTCTGGGATACCATAATCCCATATCAGTTGTTCCCTTAAGATACTTGAATATTTTTTTCACAGCTGTTAAGTGAGGTTCTCTTGGATCTGCTTGAAATCTTGCACAAAGACAGGTAGTATACATGATATCAGGTCTACTAGAAGTTAGATAGAGTAGAGAGCCAATCATACCTCTGTAATCAGTAATACCTACTGATTTACCAGTATCCTTATCCAGTTTGTTGCAGTGGCCATGGGAGTGGATGCACTTGAACAATCTTGCATTCCAAATTTCTTCAGCAAGTTTCTGGTGTACTTAGTTTGACAAATAAAATTGCCTTCTTCATTCTGCTTGACTTGAAGGCCCAGAAAATAGCTAAGTTCCCCCATCATACTCATCTGATACCTTGACTGCATCAGTTTGGCAAACTTTTTGCAAAGTCTGTCATTTATAGATCCAAAAATGATATCATCAACATAAATCTGGACCAGAAGTAAGTCCTTTCCATGGTTGAGGTAGAACATTGTTTTGTCTATAGTTCCTCTGTTAAATCCACTTTCCAGAAGAAACTGAGCTAAAGTCTGATACCATGCTCTAGGAGCTTTCTTAAGTCCATAAAGTGCTTTATCAAGCATGTAGACATAATCTGGATATTTGGAATCTACAAAGCCTGGAGGTTGTTCAACATATACTTCTTCCTCCAATTCTCCATTGAGAAAAGCACTTTTCACATCCATTTGAGAGACAGTAAACTTTTTGTGAGCAGCATAAGCCAAAAATATCCTTATGGCTTCCAACCTAGCAACTGGTGCAAATGTTTCATCATAATCAATTCCCTCATGTTGAGAATATCCTTTTGCAACCAGCCTTGCCTTATTCCTTGTAATTATGCCATCACTATCAGTTTTGTTTCTGAATACCCACTTTGTACCAACAACATATCTATTCTTTGGTCTTGGCACTAGGGTCCAGACTTTGTTTCTTTCAAATTCATTTAACTCTTCCTGCATTGCTTGCACCCAATCAGCATCTTGAAGAGCTTCTTCCACTTTCTTTGGCTCAGTCTGAGAAATAAAAGAATTATAAAGACATTCGTTTGAAGTACCTGTTCTAGTTCTGACTCCTGCATCAGGATTTCCAATTATCAAATCAGGTGTATGTGATTTAGTCCACTTCCTTGCAGATGGAAGGTTTTCTCTAGAACTGGATGCTCCTCCATGATCCATGCTTTCTTCATTTTCATTTTCTGATGCTCCCCCTGAAACTATGCTCTCTGAGTTGGATTCTTCAGAATTTAGATTTTCAGAACTATCAGAACTTGGCTTATCAGAACTTGACGAATCAGAACTTGAAGAGCCAGATGTATGTTCTGATGTTTCTTGAGATATGGTAAGATCTTGAGTATGCTTCCCCTGCATAGGTGCATCTTCCTTTGGCGTAGTCACCACAGTTTCAATAACATCAGAGTTTAATCCATCAGAGTTTGCAGTATTAGGACTTAGATTGTCAGGATTATCAGTATCAAAATTTGAGTCTTCATTTTCAAATCTCAGCTGATCATGATCAATAAAATCTTCAAGTCCAGTAATCTTCTTGTCATCAAAAGAGACATTGATAGACTCCATGACCACTCTTGTTCTCAAGTTATAGACTCTGAAGGCTTTTGTGGAAAGTGGATATCCAACAAAGATTCCTTCATCAGCTTTTAGATCAAATTTGGATAGTTGTTCAGGATGAGTCTTAAGAACAAAACACTTGCATCCAAATACATGAAAATACTTCAGATTTGGCTTCTTTTTCTTCACCATCTCATATGGTGTCTTTCCTTGCTTGTTAATGAGTGTTGCATTTTAAGTAAAACAAGCAGTCTGCACAGCTTCAGCCCAGAAATAGGTTGGAAGCTTTGCTTCTTCAAGCATTGTACGTGCAGCTTCAATGAGAGTTCTATTCTTCCTTTCAACAACTCCATTTTGCTGTGGAGTTCTAGGAGCAGAGTATTCCTGCTTAATTCCATGGTTTTTGCAGAACTCTTCCATTATCAAATTCTTGAACTCAGTGCCATTATCACTCCTTATTGTCTTCACAGAATCTTTGACCAATTTATCCAGTTGTTTGACATGATCAATCAAGATAGATGCAGTTTCACTTTTTGTGTGCAAGAAATACACCCATGTGTATCTGGTGAACTAATCCACTATGACCATAGCATATTTCTTCTTTGCAATAGACATGACATTTACTGGACCAAATAGATCAACATGTAGAAGGTGATAAGGCTCAAGAATTGATGATTCAGTCTTGCTCTTGAATGAAGATTTTCTTTGTATGGCCTTCTGACAAGAATCACAAAGGCCATGAGGAGCAAATACTGACTTTGGCAGTCCTCTCACAAGATCTTTCTTGACCAACTCATTTATATTGTTGAAATTTAAATGAGAGAGTTTCTTGTGTCAATTCCAGCTTTCTTCAATTGATGCTCTACTCATCAGATAGATTGTAGAACCATAAGTACTTGTTGAAAGCTTAGCTTCATATATGTTACCACGCCTGTATCCTTTCAGAACAACTTTGCCTTTAGATTTACTCACAACTTCACAGTGTTCTTCAAAGAAATCAACATGATAACCTCTGTCACATATTTGACTTATACTTAGCAGATTGTGTTTAAGTCCTGAGACTAGAGCTACTTCTTTAATGATGACATTCCCAAGATTGATATTGCCATATCCCAATGTTTTTCCAATGTTGCCATCTCCATAAGAAATACTTGGGCCAACTTTCTTCACAAAGTCTGATAGCAGGGCTTTATTTCCAGTCATATGTCCTGAACATCCACTGTCTAGAACTAGGATATTTTTCCTGTTGCCCTGCAATCACAAAGACCACTAATGATTAGTTTTAAGGACCCAGACTTGCTTGGATCCTTTGGCCTTATCAAGTTTGTTAACATTTGCAGCGGATTTAGCATCAGAGTTTATGTTAACATTTTTCTTATCAGAACTTACACTATCAGACTTTGAATCAGAATTTACACTAGAAGGAACAATGGAAACTTTCTTTAAAGAAGGTTTTATTTGATAATAATCATAGTACAAACTATGATATTCCTTACAAGTATAAATGGAATGCTATAAACTACCATAATGAAAACAAGGATTTTGTGGCTTATATCTAACAGACTGACTCTTAACTCCTGACTTTGAAGGTAAGGAGTTTATGTTCTTATTCTTCCTGTAAAAAGAGGCCAGATGGTTAGAACATCCACAGTTATGACACGTTTTCCTAAGAGCTTTAGGAACAGGCTTATAATCATTGCTTTTATTCACACCTTCCTTTCCATTCCTATTTTTCCTAGGTGATTTTACCTTGTTTGCATTTTTAACATCTTTCAGCTTATGCTTAAGCTGCTTCTTAGTCATTAAACCTATGTTTACTTCAGCTGTCTTTTCCTGTTTAAGTTTGTCAGAAGTTAATCCCTCTTTAACTTCTGATTTCTCATTATCAGACTTTACAGTTACAAACTTAACAGGTTTTAACTTTGGCTTTTTTTTAACAACAGGCTTAATTTCTACAGTTCCTTTATCATTCTTATCCTCTCCATAACCTAAGCCCTCTTTCCAATTTTCACTACTTAGCAAATTTTGAGTTGTTCTGCCAGAGTTAGTCCAAGTCCTGATAATCTCTCTTTCCTTTTCTAACTCAGTTTTTAGAGATTCATTCATTTTTAGCACTTTATCCCTAACATAAAAAGCATCATCTCTAACCTTCTGAGTTTGATGGAACATAACTAATTCTTTTTCTAAGAAATCATTTCTTTTCTTAAAAGCAAGATTTTCAGAAGTTAATCTTTCACATGTTAAAGTTTGATCTCTATAACTAACAAACATGGTTTTAAGATATCTTCTCAACTCATTAATATCATCAGTATGAAAAGCATAAGTAGTCTGAGGTACCTTTGATTCAGCAGCTTCAGAACTGCTTTCAGCACTTGCTTTATCAGCATTTGCCATCAAAGCATAATTCTCCTCACTTTCAGAGTCTAAGGTGTCTGTCCATCTTTTCTTCTTTGTGACAAGAGCCTTGCCTTTGTCACCCTTCACTTTCTTGCTATCAGGAGATATGTGGCCTTTCTCACCACAATTATAGCATTTGACATTGGTATAATCTCCTCTATCAGACTTTCCTCCTCTGCCCTCAGATCTTCTGAAATTCTTCTTATCAGAACTTGTGCCTTTCCTGGAAAACTTCTTTCCCTTCCTGAACTTCCTGTATGCAATCTTTGTGATCCCTTTCACCATAAGAGCACACAACTTCATCATCTCCTCATCAGCATCAGTCTCAGGCAAGCTTTCAGAATCTGAGTCATCATCACTTTCAGAACTTGATGACTCAGTATCAGACTTTATGAAAAGAGCTTTACCCTTGTCTTTCCTTGAGGTAGCTGCCTTGGGGGATTCTTCTTCAGCCTTAAGAGCAACTGTCCTTGACTTTCCTCCTTTCCTCTTGCTTCTTTGTTCCATCTCAAGTTCATGAGTCTTGAGCATTCCATAAATTTCATCAAGAGTTATTTCATCAAGATTGTAGTTGTCTCTTATTGTTGTTGCCTTCAAATCCCAGCATTCAGGAAGAGCTAACAGGAATTTAAGGTTTGAATCTTCAAGATCATACTCCTTATTAACTAGTGACAAATCATTCAAGAGTTTGACAAATCTATCATATAAATCAGTCAATGACTCATTAGCCTTTGAGTCAAAGTGTTCATACTCTTGAGTGAGTATTGTCTTCCTGTTCTTTTTAATTGTATCAGTTCCTTGACACCTTGTTTCCAGAGCATCCCATATCTCCCTTGTAGTCTTGCAGTTAATTACCCTGTTTGACATTACATTATCAATGGCACTATGCAGTAAGTGTCGTACCTTAGCATCCTAAGCAATTGATGCGATATCTTCAGCAGTATAATCACTCTTCTGCTCTGGTACAGTCTTTGCTGCTTCACCTGCAACTGCAACAGCGAGCTTGGTTGGTTTGTGAGGTTCTTCCTTGATTCTATCAAGATATTCCGGATCTGTAGCTTCCAGAAACATGGTCATCCTCACCTTCTATATGGCATATTCAGATGGTCTCAGTATGGGAACTCTGATGGTCTCATACTGACTTTGAATTTGTGTCTTTGGAGGTTCTTCAGTTTTGGTAGGCTTAGTTGGAGTTTCTGTGTCAGACATGATTGTGTTTGGATCTTAAGCTATTTGTGCGTTAACAGATAGGCTCTGATACCACTTGTTAGGTCACACACACTGTAGAGGGGGTGAATACAGTGTAAAGTACTATCAAATCGAACTTTAATAACTCAAGTAACAAAAAACAAACTTTATTGAAACAATAAACTCTATTACAGTATGGAACTGTTACCTCTCAGTGATGAAAAAATATCACGAGAGTTGCTAGGGTTACAATTAATAATATTTTCGATAATGATAACACTTTTAGTGTAAACCCTATGTTTGTGTTTATATACTACACAGTTACAAGATAATTGCTAATTGATATGGAATATAATTCTGCTTCCTAAAATATATCAATCAGATATCTTTTCCTCTAAGTATTCTATTCTTCATAGAGTTCCTTCTTCATGCATATCTCTTCTTATTTTTATCTCGATCTTCTTTCCTTTAATCAGCTACTGTCCTTATCTGAACGTCCTTCAGTACTTAAGTTCTGATATCCATCTTCTGATGATTATCTCCTGATAATATAAGTACTGATATCCTCAAGTCCTGACTTCTAGTAAGTACTGATTTATCCTGTTTAAGTAAGATCTGAAAACTAAACATAAATCATATTAGCCATGACATTATCAAATATATCTAACACTTTTTATGTGCATAAACTAAGTGTTTCCATGGATAAAACTCTTTTAAAACCTTTGCATGCTATTGATCTTTAGTTGTAAAGTCATATTCTACTTTGCATGTCAGAGATAGGGCATTATTTTCAAGTATAATCATGTTATATATGCTCTTCTTTTCGAAAAGGTACATGCATGCCTAGTTTGTGCTAAATTTGACTTTATATATGCCTAAAACGAATTGTTTCCTTGATATTATGCTTGATAATAGTTGTTAAAAGGTAGTGTGCATGATCTTTTGAAGTAGTTAAGTATTTTAAGTTGAATTTATGAGCTAATAACCCTCTTGTTTAGCTGAACTTGATTTAGTGATCATCTTAAGTTGCATGTTAAGTTTTATTTTACATGTTGGTACTATAGGGCATGGATGATCTACATTATTGGTTGAGGCCTTAGTTTAGAGTCTTATAGTAGTAAATTTTCCTTGGTTGAGATTTAATTCATGGTTTTAAAGTGGGAGTTAAGGTGGAAAGGCTAGGATAAAATCCTAAATTTTTTTCCGGAATTGCATGTGAGTTTTATGTTGATTTTGAATGGGCATTTCTTAGGCATTATTATGCGCAAGGCATGGGAAGTTAAGATTTGGGGTATAATTGAGTCTAAAAGTCACAAAATAGAGAAACCCAACCATTTAGTGAGGTGCACACACTAAAATTTAGAATCTGTCCAGCAGGGGACAGTTTTGTTACAACTTAGAAATGATGAGTTTTGACCATGTAATGGGTAGGCCCTCACTAACCCTTGGTTAGCCCTATTTAGAGGGAGTGTCATAGGAGTTTTTCAATCCATAATTCATAGGAATTGAGTTAAAATCATGTGTCATAAATTAGTGCAAAACATGACAATTTTCTGTCCAAAAATTAGGGGAACATTGGACTTTAAGCTTAGGCCCAGGTAGGCCCAAGCTAGGCCCTTGAGCCACACCAAGTTTGAGAGTTGGCTTATGGTCAGAAGAGTCTACTGTAGAAGTTTGAGAGTTAAATTTGAAGTTTAAGGGTGTCAATTGTACTCATAAACCCATTGGTGTCACCCTGAAATCACTATAATGAGCAAAATCACTTAACCATTAATTTTAGGGCACTTATGAGTGAGGCCTAGGTTGACCACCATAGTTGTAAGATATTATGAGGTCAGTAGAGTGTAAGGCCTAAGTCAGGGTCCATAAGAACTTGATGGTTTAGAAAAGGCATTTCGAGTTATGAGGACGATATTAAGAGTTTTGGCTAGTTTAGCATAAATAAATGACTTCAATAAATCGAGTGAGATCATCCAAGCCTAGTGATGCGATAAAGTGTGTATGGATATATTATTATGTACTTAAATGTGCTATGTGAACATGAGTGGCTATGTGAACTATTATTCTTATAAGGTATATATAAGCATTTATGTGTATATAGGTCTCAGTGCCAATGTGCGTAATTTCAGTTTATAATTAGGTTGAGTTAGTGAGTATATATTATAATGAGGATATCATTATTTTGTGTAGGCTCTCGAGACGAGGGTAAACTTGCCATTAAAGTTGAGTGAAGCTCCAATTGCTCCCACCTGCCAGTCAAGTCAAGCCTCTCTCAAGGCAAGTGTTTCAATATACCTTTTTGTTTATACTGCAAGATAGTGTTAGCCCAGCTTTTTTATATAATGCGAGTATTCTAATTCACCTTGATATATATATGATCCAAATGGTTTCAAATCTATCTTTCGTATTATATGCAAATGTCATGAACCCTCAAGTATCTATTGCAAGTAGTTTAACTTTGCTTGGAGATTTCTATGCAAGTAATTCAAAAGGCATACCATGCTAATATACCAAGTAATTATGATTTGGAACCCTATGCAAGTTATACTCAGTAATCTTATCTTAATACCAAAAAGTCAGCTATCCCTTAAAAGTCGTTCATGATTGCTTGATAACCCTATTCTTACCCCTAAAACATGATACCCGGTTATATTTTGACCTGATGCTCACCTTCTTTATATTTCAATACCTATGTCTTATCTGGAACCATTACCTTGAACCTAGTTTGACTTAGTTCTTTCATACTATCTGAGAACCCTGCTAAATCTCATTGTCAAATCCTTGTGAATAGAAACCTTGCAATTCCCTTGATAAAGTATAGTCTGGTTGATCATGGCCTTGAACTTTAGTGGACCTATTCCTGTGCTTCAAAGTTGATCTAGAACCCTTGATAAAGATGCTCACTGTTTAAGAAATTAACCATCATTTGGCATCAAATTTTAAAATAAAAAGTTAAATTTGGATTTCCAGTCCCAAAGGGGAACAAATATTTTCTTTAGATAGTGGATCTGGACTGAGACGCAAGTCCTTTTCGCTCTTAATTTGTAGGCTTAAAAGTTTCCTAGGGATCCCATTAATGTTCTAGAACCCAACAAGGTTCGGGATTACTTCGCGGCTGATCACCGGCTGTAATCCGTAGCGCCATAAAATGGTTTTTGATAAGGAAATGGTTTTGAACGGTTTTATTACAATAAAAGATGCCATCATCCTAAAAGTTTATCTCTTGATACTATATTGTTGAATCTTTCAATTCCATTGTTAATGTATTATTCTTGTTTATGTATATTATGGCACTTGTTGAGCATTTGGCTCACTACTTGTTTACCCTGATATTACAACTAGCAGATATGGTTAGATTCAAGAAGACAACGGGTAAGACTTGTGATGCCAATTCGTATGTTCGAGCTCAGGTAGTTAGTGATTTTGTGTGTGAGGACTCGATATTGGAATCAGGTTGTAATAGTTAATAGTGTTGGGCTGTTCCAAACCCTAAACTTAAAGATCTTGGATTTAGATGTATTCACTACCTTTTGTTAACTAATATAATTACTCGTATATTGTCTTTTGTAAATGTTTGTGGCGTGACATTTTACCCATAACATTTGGAGCCGTCTGTTGGACGAAGACATCAACCGTGGTAACCACACGAAGCGTAAACTATGCTTTTGAAGGAGCATCAGGTGTAACTTCCCAAACGATCTCATCTTCCATTAAAATTCCACCTCAGTAAACTACTCTCAAGGGACAACAAATCCTATCATTCCCCAATCCGGATCTCAGTCAATATCGACTTTAGGGGAGAACCCTCAAAACTCGAATTTGAACGCTCTATTTGGGGCACAATATATGGGTTTCGAGATGTCAACTATGGTGCACCATATGCCAATAATCCCTACCTAGAGGATATCGTTATACTTTGAGGCTGGGGGAAGTAGGCTGCCCCCACTGCCTAAACCATGACTATGGAACAACCATAATTATATTAGGGATCTCCCGCCTTCCAATAATGAACGAGATGTCTCTAGATCCTATACAACGGATATGAGCGGAGAATCAACCGATGAGGATGCTAACCATAGGGGAGGCGTTTGGACAAAGAGCCCGTTGAAGGCAGGCGCCCCGAGCCCGTCGGGGATAGGTGCCCCGAGTTTTAGGAAATTCAAGGGACGAAATCCCAGACCTTTGAAGAATAGATATGTGCTCATGAAACAGAAATCCTAAGGCTAAAGAGAGATATGGATATTAGTCAAGCTAAGCATCTACTGAGAACCAATCAAGATAGAGGAATTAGAGGAACTACTCAAGTCATCGACTTGGAGGAGACTCCTCAGAAGAAATCGATAGATGTCCATCAGGGAAACCCGTTTGAGTTTCTCCCCTAAGAGACCCGGACAATCCGACCCCGCCTTTCACGACAGAGATCATGAACACCCATATAACAAGGAAGTTCAAGATGCCCACTATAAAGGCCTATAATAGGAGTGGGTATGTAATAACCGGGAAATTTCTGTATATATTTTATGATATATATTATTAATATCCTCTATTTAAGTAATTTTAAAATGTGTTCCCATGAATTATTGTGTGGTAGGTATTAATTTAGTCTTTCAAGGACCAGGGAAGTTTTCTAATATTTATTATGTGTTTAAAAATGCAATGATATGAATCGATCCATAATCTGGACGCGTGTCATATTACTTTTCTTCCGTGTTACATGTTAAAACTTATTTTATGATTGTATGTGCATATTATCGTTGTTTTTGGTGTTTATATTAACTTTAGGAAGTATTTTGGTTTCCCAAAAGTTATCGGACCGGGACCCGACCAGGACGTATAAGCCCACAAAATCCGTACTTATATTTTTATAAAATTAATGACTCTCCTAATACTCCGTATTTTCGTATTTTTGAAATGTACATAATTTTCAAGGAATTTTGACATAAATATAATATTTATCTATAAATTATATTTTTACAGTTTTTTCTCGTAAATTATTATTTTCAGGGCTTGTGATTTAAATTAAACGAGAAAAATGTACCATTTTATGATTTATTGGGACCATTTTTGTAAATATAAATAGGCCTCGTATTTATCTGGTTTCCAGTCAGTAGTAATCCTGTAAATAGATATCTATCAGTTTTCTTTATTTTTATTTTTAGTTTTTAGTTTTTAAAATACTGAATTGAAAGAATCAAGCTTTCTGATCAATCCAAGAATCCGTTGATTGCGTTCTTGATACGGTTGCGAAGCTTGCATCGAGACGGTCAATTCCATACGAAAATCATCGAATAAGGTTGATTATTTAACTATTTCAATTTTTTCAATTCTTCATTCAAATTTGGTTCTTAATTTAGAGGGATTGTTTGATTGTTGTGTTTATTGGATATGATTCCTGAGATCACAAGGATCATTTTGATATAGAGTTTGCGTTGTTGGAAGAATTTTGTAACAACATGAAATCGGAGGGTTTCTGGAATAATAGAGCGTAATTATATGAATATAATTGGTTTTAGGGATTAGGGTTTATGAAAATATGGGGGGCTGGACTTGGGAGGTATCTCGATTTGTCTCGTTCTATCGGATCCCTTTGTCAAGATTCCTGTGTACCAATTTATATTGGATCAAGCCTACGCAGTTATGTGAAATTTGGGCTTATCCCTAAGAGACTTTCGGGATAAGTTTCGTTAATGTGGTAATTACCGATTTTATCTGATTTAATCTGAGCATTGTGATATGTTCGTGATTTGAAGGATATCGTTAAGAGATATTTCTTCTTATTGATTTATTGAGATTGATTCTTTACTCATTTCGGAGAGAGGATAACTTGGGCCTTAAGCAATTAATTATTAATCGTAATTAATAATTAACAAATTACGTAATTATTAAAAAGTATTTTCCATGCCAAAATGTGGCATAACAACTACCCCCTAGTTCTTCAGTGTAGCTTGTTGTAGTGGAGAACTAAGCATTCTTCGATCGCTGAAACAACTGAAAATCAAACCTTAGTACATAACATGGGGTACCTTCATGTTTAAAACAATTATGCAAATGCACGTGCGAGACCATGCAACATCCAAAAAAAATATATATTTCCCTTGTTTGTGGCTGCGCGAGCATAAATTTATAAAACCATTTCGAATATCATTATTAAGTTGGACTTTGGCATACACACTCTTCAAGATAAATATAGTAGCAGATTATGAAATAGTATTATTGAGGTGAACTGCTAGTATTATCCGAATATAACAAGATCAACAAACATGTCTTCGGAATAAGATAAGGTGGAACTCCCAACCTTCAATCTCTTTTCGTACTTGAGATAAAGTGAAACTATCGACCTTCAATCTCTTTCCATACTTGAGATAAGGTGAGCTCGCACCGTTAATCTTTCCATTTGTAATTTTTCTGCCTATCTAGGTGTAAGGTGTCAAAAATAACAAGTTCACTATCCACAGTGTATATCCTTCCAAGTGGTTATCTTAGCTACCCAACTTAGCAATTCCAATTCACAAGTTTGAAAATATTTTTTGACATATATATACTACCGCGATAGTATATGCAAAATTTAAAACACAATTCAATCATAATAAATATGTCAATTTAAAATTTTCGTGATATTTATATTTCCTAAAATAGTGTTCTTTCTTAAACATTTTTTCCAAAATTATGCTCCTTGAATAAATATAATTTATTTTTCAAAAAGATGCATCTCGTACGATCTTTAAAATATTAAAATAAATCACCAAAATTAATATCCGTACGATATTTTCCAAAATATATGTGCCTAACACGGTTCAAGTTCTCACAAGTAATTTTATAATCATAAAAATTTGAGAATCGCATGAATTTTAACACAAAATATTTATGCATGCCTACTGATAGGGATAAATAAATCCTGATAATGGGCTGCTGGACCCAATAAGAAGGTGTTTGATATTCAGACCAGAAAGGTTAAGCCTGATGGACCAGATCAGGTCTGGTCAAATAAAAAAGGCCCAAAAGCCCTGATTATTAATTAATTTCATAATTAATTAATAAGGGAAAAATCAGCTGTTGAGAAGAGTCCTGATAAGGATATAAATCCTTATAGATAAGCCTCAAGGGGACCTAAAAGGACAAGGAATCAGTTTCCTACTATCTAGGACTCCAAAGTCCATTCTAATTATGAGACTTGCCCACCAAGTCTCCTATACCAAGTCCAACTCAAGGACCACCAACATCTATATAAGGGGTCTCACCCCACAAATCAGAACTACGTTTTTTGACTTGATCCTTGGCAATCAGCAAGGTACGTAGGCATCTTGTCAAGGCAGATTGAGTCACGAAACACAAGAGCAGTCAAATCGAGCCTCGAAGCTCACGTTCCTTAGTATTAAATACAGCAATTATATATATTAGTTTTTAATCCATAACATTTGGCGCCGTCTGTGGGAAATACGGAACAACAACCATGGCGAGAACACGGAGAACAACCAGCACTCTGGAGGAGGAAACACCATCAGGGACAACCCAGGTGATTTCATCAACCGTGGAGGTTCCTCCCCATTCAACTTATGCATCTACTCAGGGGGAAGCCCAGACAGGGGCAACTCATCCTCAGCCACAAGGGACAACTCCCCCGACTATTCAAGGTACGAATCCTCAAGTTCAACAAATACATATACCTGTGAATTCTCGACCCGTCGGGTATGAATATTCAACTATTGTTACTACTAACCCCCCTTATGGGATGCCCCTTCGCCCTGAGGTTGGAGGAAGCGGATATGCTAGGCAAGGCGAAGCACGAGGGCAGTCACCCCCCTATATACGAGGTTTGGGTCCTATTCCTGAGGATCGGGAATTTTCTGGTCCTTATACTGAGAGAGACTCTGAATCTTCGGATGATGAAGTGGCCCCGAGAAGGAGGCGTCCTGGAAAAGAGCCAATGACCGATGGAAGGCAACGCCCCCAAAGCACCCCAGGGGCGAATCCCCAAGAAGTGCAGGAAAGGATCAGGGCTCATGAGGCTGAAATCCAAAGGCTGAGGCGTGATTTGGAGGCTCACCAGGCCACCAGACCCGAGATATCTCCTAGGGGGAGAAATCCTCCTCCTTTCATAGACCTGGATGGTCCGGTAAGAAGAAGGGCTGTTGTCCCAAGAACTGATCCAAGCAATCTCCTTCCCCTTGGAGATCCTGATGATCCAACTCCACCCTTCACAGAAGAGATAATGAATGCCCATATCTCAAGGAAATTCAAGATGCCCACTATCAAAGCCTATGATGGCATGGGAGACCCCGCTAATCATGTTAGGACATTCTCTAATGCACTGTTGCTGCAACCCGTGAATGATGCTATAAAGTGTCGGGCCTTCCCTCAAACCCTGTCAGGTATGGCTCAAAGATGGTACAGTCGCTTGCCCCCAAACTCTATTGGATCGTTCAGAGAGTTAAGTCAGGCTTTTATTAAGCAGTTCATCAGTGGAAAAGTCCATGAGAAAAGTTCAGCATCTCTTATGAGTATTGTGCAAGAAGCTAAGGAATCCTTGAGAGATTACCTGAATCATTTTACAAAGGAGGCTTTAAAAGTCCCAGACCTTGATGATAAGGTAGCTATGATAGCACTGCAACAAGGAACTAGGGATGAGTTTTTCAAGATGTCCTTGGCCAAACGTCCCCCTGAAAATATGTTGCAGCTCCAAGAGAGGGCAGGGAAGTATATCAAGGTTGAAGAAAGCATGAGGAAGACCGTAGTAAGTAATGAGCCCACTGGAGGCAAGAAGCGGAAAACTGATCTGGAGTATATCGCTAAGGATAAGTATCCTAAAACCGAACAAAACCCTGATTCAACCCCCAAGAAGGGAGGACCTGGGCAAAAGTTGACCGAATACGCTAAGCTGAATGCTCCCAGAAGCCAGATCTTGATGGAGATCGTGAAAGATCGAGATGTTCGTTGGCCTAAGCCCTTGAAGGCCGATCCAGCCAAGCTAGATAAGAGCAAGTATTGCAGGTTTCACAAAGATGTTGGCCATGACACCGATGAGTGTAGGCAATTGAAAGATGAAATTGAGTTTTTGATTCGAAAAGGAAGATTGAACAAGTATACTGGAGATGGAGGGGACAGAAATAATAATGGAAGGAAGAACTTTGAAGATCATAGGAGGGACCAAGACGATCAGGGGCGAAACCCCCAACCTAGAGGACCAGTTATAAACACCATTTATGGAGGGCCGAGACCTCGAGGGCCTGTGATAAACACGATCTTTGGAGGTCCAACTGCTGCTGGATTGTCCAAAAATTCCAGAAAGGCATATACTAGAGAGGTTATGCATATTATTGGAGAAGCCCCGAAGAGGGCCAGGACAGAAGTAACATTGGCTTTTGATGATTCCGACCTAGAGGGTGTGAAGTTTCCCCATGACGACCCGCTGGTCATAACGCCGATAATAGGAAATAGCCCGGTTAAGAGGGTCCTTGTGGATAATGGTGCTTCTGTGGATATCTTGCTCCACGACACCTTTCTAAGGATGGGATATAACGACTCCCAGTTGACACCAACCGACATGCCGATATATGGATTTGCTGGAGTAGAATGTCCTGTGGAAGGGATAATTAAATTGCCAACCACCATAGGTACGGAGCCAAGGCAAGCAACGCAGATGCTGGATTTTGTGGTGGTAAAGGCTAGTTCAACTTATAATGCTATCATGGGGAGAACAGGGATACATGCCTTCAAGGCAGTCCCTTCTTCCTACCATTCAGTCATGAAGTTTCCCACCCGAAACGGGATTGGAGAAGAGAGAGGAGATCAAAAAATGGCTAGAAGCTGTTATGTGGCCTCTTTGAGGGCAGATGGAGTCGGGGGGCAGGTTCTTCCTATTGAAGATATGGATGTTCGATAGAATGATGAGAATAGAGGAAGGCCAGCAGAAGAATTGGTTTCGGTTCCTTTAGATCCCAAGAATCCTGAGAGGATGACTTTCATTGGAGCCACATTAGAGGAGCCCCTTAGAGGGAAATTAGTGAAATTTTTGCAAGAAAATAATGATGTGTTTGCATGGTCAGCAGCTGATATGCCAGGCATAGACCCGGAGTTAATTACTCACAAGCTAAACGTGGATCCAAGCCGGAAGACAGTGAAACAAAAGAAAAGAAATTTTGCCCCGGAAAGACAAGAGGCTATAAGGCAGGAAGTGGAAAAGCTCTTAGAGGCTGGTTTCATTGAGGAGATTCAATTTCCGGAGTGGTTAGCAAACCCTGTAATGGTAAAGAAGGCTAATGGAAAGTGGAGGATGTGTATAGACTTCACCGATCTGAATGATGCATGCCCCAAAGACTGTTTTCCGCTGCCTAGAATTGATACCTTGATTGATGCCACCGCTGGACATGAGATGCTGAGTTTCATGGATGGGTTTAGCGGATACAACCAGATCAAAATGCATAAGGATGACATTCCAAAGGTATCATTTATCACTGACTTTGGTGTTTATTGTTATCTTGTTATGGCGTTTGGTCTCAAGAATGCAGGAGCCACCTATCAAAGGTTGGTGAATAGAATTTTTAAGGATCTTATCGGTAAGACTATGGAAGTCTATGTTGATGACATGTTAGTCAAGAGTCTAGTAAAGAATGATCATATAGCCCATTTAAGGGAAGCTTTTGAGGTCCTGAGGTACCACAAGATGATGTTGAATCCTACGAAGTGTGCTTTCGGAGTAGGATCTGGAAAATTCTTGGGACTGATGGTCTCAAAGAGGGGAATTGAGGCTAACCCGGATAAGATAAAGGCAATCCTGGACATGGAACCACCAAAAACTGTTAAGGATGTTCAGAAGCTTACAGGAAGGGTTGCTGCATTAGGACGATTCATCTCCAAGTCAGGAGACAAGTGCCTGTCATTTTTCAAGTCACTAAAGAACATCAAAGACTTCGTATGGAGTGAGGAAAATCAGAAGGCATTTGAAGGGTTAAAGAAGTATATGGGCCAGGCCCCGTTGTTGGCCAAACCAGCTTTAAATGAAGTTTTATACTTGTACTTAGCCGTTTCAGAGAGTGCTTTGAGCGCTGTGTTGGTTAAGGAGGAACTGAAAGTCCAGAAACCCGTGTACTATGTCAGCAGAATTTTGCATGGTGCTGAGTTGAATTATTCAGCCATTGAGAAATTCGCTTTGGCCTTGGTAATGGCTTCAAGAAAGCTGCGTCCTTATTTTCAAGCTCACCAAATTGAAGTGCTAACAAATCAGCCACTGAGAAATATCATTCACAGTCCCAAGGCAAGTGGGAGACTGATTAAGTGGGCAATAGAGTTGGGAGAGTTCGATCTCAAGTATAAGCCACGTACGGCCATAAAAGCCCAGGCACTAGCTGACTTCGTGGTGGAATGTACCATACCCAACCAAGAAGTCGGGGGGCAGGAAGATACCATACCTCAAGACAAGAGAGTCGACAATGGGGACAGGGAGAAGAATGACAAGGAGAAAGAATATTGGGTTCTCTATTTTGATGGAGCATCAAAAACAAATTCCAGTGGAGCAGGATTGGTTTTGCAAAGCCCTGATGGGTTCTTAATTGAGTATGCTATGAAGTTAGATTTTCCAACCACAAACAATGAGGCAGAGTATGAAGCCCTGATAGCTGGCCTTGGTCTAGCTGGGACACTTAGAGTCAAAAACTTAAAGGTCCGTGGAGACTCGAAGCTGATCATATCCCAGGTAAAGGGAGAATTTGAGGCAAGGGATGATACGATGGCTAAGTATGTCCGCCTAGTAAGGGCTGTGATGACCCAATTTAATGAATGCCATGTTGAACACATTCCAAGGGAAGAAAATGTTAAGGCGGATGCGCTATCAAAGTTCGCTTCGTCTGAGATTGAAGAAAGTTCAGGAAGTGTGTACTTCCGTGTTTTGAAGACACGGAGCATAGATGTTAAGCTAGTGGCTCCCATAGGCTTGGGGACGTCATGGATTGATCCCATCAAGGCTCACATTCAGACCGGTTGGTTGCCAAGTGATGCAACTGAAGCACGAAAGTTAACTATTCGGGCACTAAGATACTCTTTGATAGATGGGATTCTTTACAAAAGATCTTTCGTGGTTCCCTACTTGAGGTGTCTCAGGCCCGATGAGGCACGCTTGGCTCTTGAAGAAGTGCATGAAGGTATTTGTGGACAACACTTGGGGGGCAGGGCCTTGGCTCATAAGATAACTCGTTTAGGCTTCTATTGGCCAGAAATAATGGCTGATGCCAAAGAATATGTAAAGAAGTGTGACCGCTGTCAGAAGCATGCACCAATTGTTAGACAACCCCCTGAGATGCTGACCTCTATCAACTCGCCTATTCCCTTTGCCATGTGGGGGATGGATATTCTAGGGCCTTTTCCTATGGCCACGGCACAAAGGAAATTTCTGATTGTAGCCATTGATTATTTCACCAAGTGGATTGAAGCCAAACCCTTGGCCAAAATCACTACTAAGCAGGTTGCACAATTCCTGTGGGAAAACATTATGTGCCGATATGGAATTCCCCGTATCCTTGTCACTGACAATGGAACACAATTCAACAATGAGGAATTCAAGAAGTATTGTGAAGAAAATGAAATCGAGTTACGATTCACCTCTGTGGCTCACCCGCAAGCCAATGGACAAGCAGAGGTAGCAAATCGGATAATCCTGGATGGACTAAAGAAGAGGATCGAGAAGTCAAGAAATAATTGGGTAGATGAGATACTTCCAATATTATGGGCCTACAGGACTACTTGTAGAGTCACGACAGATGCAACTCCTTTCATGTTGGCATATGGGGCGGAAGCAGTAGTTCCCGTGGAGATATCACATTCCTCTCCAAGGATTCAGGCTTTCGATGAGAAAGAAAATGAGGAAGGGCAGAGATTAGCCCTGGATTTAATTGATGAAGTGCGAGATAAAGCACATGCAAAGATAGTAGAATATCAGAAAAAAGCTTCATTCTACTACAACCTAAGGGTTAAAGAAAGGTTTTTTAAACAAGGCGATCTAATCTTGAGGAAGATAGAAGCATCTGGTGTAGGACAAAAAGGGAAGCTTGCCCCGAATTGGGAAGGGCCGTACAGAGTCAAGAGTGTTCAGGGTAGAGGAACCTACAAGCTGGAGACTATGGATGGTTTTGAAGTCCCGAGAACTTGGCATGCACAAAACCTGAAGGTTTACTATGTGTAGGGAAGTTGGATACGATTCTCACTTGTCATGATGGAGAGTAGGTTGAAAAGCACCTTGAAGCTTTGCTTAGGATTTATATGTCTTATTATGAAGTTTATTAAGACTTGTGTAAGGGATGAATCCCAAACAATTTTTGAAGCTCAGAGAATTTTTCGAAATATGTTTGAATCTCTATGGCATGGCAATTAAATTAGATGCATGATATGAAAGCCCTATAAAAAGGCCCAATTCAAAAAAAAAAAAAAGGGTTAAAACTTGTTGGGCCTGGAAGTATGTCAAGCCCAGATAAGGGCCCCAAATATTCAAAGCCCAGCACCCGGGGTCCAAAAACTGGAAGAAAATATATATGAGTATTATCTTTAAAAACCAGAAATAAGTCCCAAATCCAAAAAGGATTTGGATAAATGAAGGCCCAAAAATAAGGCCTAATCCTACTTGAATTAGAAAAAAAACCCAGTATAGGGATCAATAATCAAGCCCAGCTAAGGGCCCAAGTGTTTAAAAAGCCCAGTTAAAAACAAAAGTTAGCCCAATAAGGGAGGGGCCCAATTAGCCAAGAACCCATTGAAGGGTTGGTCCCTGAAAATTCAGCCCAAATTAAGGGCCCAGGTCAAATGGATCAAGGTCAAAATAGATATTCTGAACTCTTGACCCCATTCGATCAGGACTTGCACCAAAATCCTAGCCGAATGCATTGAGGTCAAATTTCCTTCGACCAAGGCTGAAAAAAGGGGGTAATTCGGTCAAGAAAGGAATTCTGACCAAAATTCTTGGTCAAAAATACCGGAATAGTTTTTAACCCTGCTTCTTGACCCAGCTCGACCAGAAATCATAAGAATTCCTGATCGAAATGCTCGAGGTCGAGTAGAATTCGATCAATGCTCAAAAACAGACTCAATTCGATCAGAGGATTTAGATCCCTTCGACCAAGAAACACAAAGTATTCCTGATCGAAAACATCAAGATCGAAATCCTGTCGACCTGAACAACCAAAGATAGTTAATTCGGTCAAAAAACAAGAATCCTGACCGAAAGGGAAGAAAATCCTAGTCGAAAAAAAAAAAAAAAAATTGGGGGAAATCCTGGCCGAAATTCGACCAGGATTCCTGATCGAATGCACCCTGCTCAAAATCCAGTCGACCAAGGCATACTGAAGGTTAATTCGACCAGGATCCTGGTCGAATGGATTCCTGGTCGAAAATTGTATTAAAAAAAAAAAAAAGGGAAGAAAAAAGGAAGAAAAATCCTGGAAAATTACAAAAAAATTAAGGAAATTCCTTAAATAATTTCTGAAAAATGTTAATATTTCCAGAAATTAAGGGAAAAATCCAGAAATTAAGGATAAATCCCAGAAATTAAGGGAAAAATCCAGAAATTAAGGATAAATCCCAGAAATTAAGGATAAATCCCAGAAATTAAGGGAAAAATCCAGAAATTAAGGGAAAAATCCAGAAATTAAGGATAAATCCCAGAAATTAAGGGAAAAATCCAGAAATTAAGGATAAATCCCAGAAATTAAGGATAAATCCCAGAAATTAAGGGAAAAATCCAGAAATTAAGGGAAAAATCCAGAAATTAAGGATAAATCCCAGAAATTAAGGGAAAAATCCAGAAATTAAGGATAAATCCCAGAAATTAAGGATAAATCCCAGAAATTAAGGGAAAAATCCAGAAATTAAGGGAAAAATCCAGAAATTAAGGATAAATCCCAAAAATTAGGGGGAAAATCCAGAAATTAAGGATAAATCCCATAAATTAAGGATAAATCCCAGAAATTAAGGGAAAAATCCAGAAATTAAGGGAAAAATCCAGAAATTAAGGATAAATCCCAGAAATTAAGGATAAATCTCAGAAATTAAGGGAAAAATCCAGAAATTAAAGGATAAATCCCAGAAATTAAGGATAAATCCCAGAAATTAAGGGGAAAATCCAGAAATTAAGGGAAAAATCCAGAAATTAAGGGAAAAATCCAGAAATTAAGGATAAATCCCAGAAATTAAGGGAAAAATCCAGAAATTAAGGATAAATCCCAGAAATTAAGGATAAATCCCAGAAATTAAGGGAAAAATCAAGAAATTAAGGGAAAAATCCAGAAATTAAGGATAAATCCCAGAAATTAAGGGAAAAATCCAGAAATTAAGGATAAATCCCAGAAATTAAGGATAAATCCCAGAAATTAAGGGAAAAATCCAGAAATTAAGGGAAAAATCTAGAAATTAAGGGAAAAATCCAGAAATTAAGGATAAATCCCGGAAATTAAGGGAAAAATCCAGAAATTAAGGATAAATCCCAGGAAAATAAGGAAAAATCCCAGAAAAATTAGGGAAAATTCCAGAAATTAGGGAAAAATCCCGGAAATAAGGGAAAAATTCCTGGAAATCAAAATAATTCCTAAAAGGAAAAATTCGTTGTAAACGTGTAGGTCGCTCCACACTTTACGCAAGAACGAAACCCTGTAAGGGAATGAATAGACTTAACTTCTGCGAAACATAATCAATGTTTCCCAAAAGTTGGGGGGGCAAATGATAGGGATAAATAAATCCTGATAATGGGCTGCTGGACCCAATAAGAAGGTGTTTGATATTCAGACCAGAAAGGTTAAGCCTGATGGACCAGATCAGGTCTGGTCAAATAAAAAAGGCCCAAAAGCCCTGATTATTAATTAATTTCGTAATTAATTAATAAGGGAAAAATCAGCTGTTGAGAAGAGTCCTGATAAGGATATAAATCCTTATAGATAAGCCTCAAGGGGACCTAAAAGGACAAGGAATCAGTTTCCTACTATCTAGGACTCCAAAGTCCATTCTAATTATGAGACTTGCCCACCAAGTCTCCTATACCAAGTCCAATTCAAGGACCACCAACATCTATATAAGGGGTCTCACCCCACAAATCAGAACTACGTTTTTTGACTTGATCCTTGGCAATCAGCAAGGTACGTAGGCATCTTGTCAAGGCAGATTGAGTCACGAAACACAAGAGCAGTCAAATCGAGCCTCGAAGCTCACGTTCCTTAGTATTAAATACAGCAATTATATATATTAGTTTTTAATCCATAACACCTACTATTATGGTTATTTGCAGAAATAAAATAGATGAAAAAAAATTAAAAATAAATTTATCTTTGTCCCATCCACTGTGATTCTAGCGCAGTGTGCTACTCTATTTGACGGCGCGTGTTGGTCACCACCACTTGGGTCCCAATTCTTTTAATCTGTCCACCACTTTTGTAATTCACGTGATCTGCTTCCCCACTAAACCTTATTTTTCCATGTCTTGATCTATATTATTTTAATGCTGATTCTTAGACCGCAGTTTTGGTTATTTTCCAGTCTTCAATTACTGTACTTCACCCAAATATTATTAATCTTCTTGAATAACGACGACACATCAATTCCGAGGTATTTATTTTTCCGATAATCTATCTGAAAAACCCAACCTCCGACATACTCGGCTTTTTTCTTCTTATTCTTTTTCTTTTTACGCGGGTCCCATCAAATGTGTAACCAATGACCTATATCTTTCATCCATGCTTTGTTGATGTTGCACACTTCAATGATATGTACACCTCCGATATCATTGTTTTTCGTATTGTCATTCGTTGGCAGTTACCGCCTTGATCATGTCGATCTACTACGTTGCTTTTTGGTTCCATTTCCTTGGTCAACCCCCATTCTCCGAAACTCTGAATAAACCCAACAATCTCTTTAAGTGTGTAAGTCATTCGTCCTCCACGAATAATAAAATACCCCTCCTTCTACCGCCAAATATTGTCGGAGGAATCTCGTAATAACAAGAAATCGGAGGGTTGCTGGAATAATAGAGTGTAATTGTATGAATATGATTGTTTTCTAGGATTAGGGTTTATGAAAATATGGGGGGCTGGACTTGGGAGGTGTCTCGATTTGTCTCATTGTATCGGATCCCTTTTCCAAGATGTCTGCGTACCAATTTATATTGGATCAAGCCTACGCAATTCTGTGAAATTTGGGCTTATCCCTAAGAGACTTTAGGGATAAGTTTCGTTAATGTGGTAATTACTGATTTTATCTGATTTAATAAAAGCGTTGTGATAACTTCGAGATTTGAAGGATATCGTTGAGAGATATTTTTCGTTATTAATTTATTGAGATCGATTCTTTCCTCATTTCGGAGAGAGGATAACTCGGGTCTTAAGAAATTAATTATTAATCGTAATTAATAATTAAAAATAATGGAATTATTAAAAAGTACTTGCAATGCCAAAACGTGGCATAACAGTTTGTAAGATTTTGTCGAATTCGGCTAAAACCAAGTTCTTGGTTTTCAAGAATTTTTATTTTCGATTTTCTGAATAAATTATATGCTGGTTGGTAATTTGAATCATAGGTATAAGTTCGTACAATTCCCAACTTTAATTTGAGATATGCTACGTTGATTTTGGTTAGAAATTATTGTTGTTTCGTGTTTCTCCGGAAAAGCTCGATTTTGGCCGGCTTTCATGGTTGTTTTGGTCGGGTTCTGTGTTCGACCGGTTGTTTGGTGTTGCTGTTGTGCGGTTAAGGTTGTTGTCAGTGCTAGGATTAGATTAAGATCAAAACCTGTGTTATTCATAGTTGTTTGGGGGCAGAATCGGGGTTCGCCGGTTTCGGTTTTCGGTGAAGTCGCCGTTTTTAGGTTTAACCCAGATTCCGGCCGAAATTCAACCGGATTTCTTGGCAACCCGGTTGTTCTTCCCATCCCGAATTCTGACCCATTTTAGACCCGGGTTTGATCCTTCAAACCCCAAAATTCCTTTCTAAACTCTGTTTTTACAAATTTTTATTTTTGGATAATAAAAAATTCTTTATTTTAATTCCATAAATTAATTTGGTTAATTATTTTAATAATTAAATATATTTTAAATTCTAAAAATTATTTTATTTTATTTTTTTCAAAAATCCAGATTTTTTTAATTACTTATAATTTATTTTAGTTATTTATTTATGATTTAATTAATTGATTAATTCATTTAATCAATTAATTTTATTTGTAAATAGTTAAATAAAGTATAATTATTCATAAATAAGCCAAATAATTCCTAAATATTATTTTGTTCTTTGAAAAGTATATTTAAGTATATAAAAATTAATTAATATAATTATTAATTGATTACTTCTTATTTTTTCATATTAAATAGACCGTTCATCCGTTTAATACAAAATGAACGTGTCTGGACTCAGAAAAATATTTCGCTTCCATTAAAAATACGTTTGAGACCCAAATCCTTTTGTATCAAAGGTCGTTTGTTTTATGAATCGATCTGAGTCGAATACTTATCGAAAAATTCCTATTTTGACCCATTTTCAGTTTTAGAAACACCGAGACCTATCTTTTGACGATTTGACTTATGTGTTGTGTGAATAACATGATTATGGCTCTGTGATATGCATGCTATCTGTTTACACCTTTCGATGCCATGATTAGATAAATGACCGTGTAGACGTTGAGACGTCATTCAAGTTTTTTCTGGTTTATTAAATAAATGCATTTGAATTATAGAATCAAGTCTAGGAAGGCAATCAGGATTAGGCAAAATATCAGAAAAGTACCCCTGTCCTATTCTAAATTCAGAATAGATGAATGTTTACATATTCGGAAACTTATTTTATACCTATGATTCTAGTAATCATTTTACTAGAATATGTATTCTTATTTTGATAAATAGTGAAGTACTATTATGTCCTATCATATTCTATACAGTGAATTTTGTTTATGGATAGAGAATAATGAATTATTCTAGTTATTCAGCCATCAGTTATACAGTTCATCCAAACCATGTTAAATGGGGAGTTGATAATCTGAAGATATCGATTGATTCGATTTTTATTTATTAAATTAATTTGATTGGATGAGTGCATATTGTTGGTGGCCGATATGTCATATTTAAATGCATATTGGTGGTGGCCGATATGTAGTAATTAAATGCATATTATTGGTGGCCGATATGTTGCCTTTAAATGCATATTGGTGTTGGCCGATATGTGGAATTATCAGAGTACTCTTGATTTTGGACATGTTTCTATGAACCATGATCCAGTGCTATCACATGAACTGATCAGATGTGATTGTACGTCCTTCAGTTAAAGATTCCAATCTAAAAACCTATTACTTATTACTCCCGACTTATGTATCTTTGATTATTATGCAGATATTATTAATTATCTGTCATTCTTTATTTATCAGCATGGTACTGTTGTTATCATTTCGACCACATATTTTATACTGCTTGCTGAGAATTTTATAGCTCATACTTGTTTATTATGCTGATCTTTCAGAGAGAACTAGTGATGCCTCGCATATTACATACTTCTAGGAAGAGGGTGCCTCTTGAGCATCCTCAGATCTTTAGGTTCCAGGTGCCCCAGCAGCAGGTATGATCTGGGAGTTGGTGTAGTTTGTAAATTAGTTTGGAGTGTAATAATAAAGGTAAACTGGTTTTTAAAACTTATTAGACTTTTGAGGATTAGCATAACTTCATGTAGAGGTTATCCTAATTAGGTTTGTAGTTGTAATAACTCATGATTTGTTATAGTGTATGTTTCATATTATAACCAGTGCTCAATCTTTTTGCATGCAGGGGTCATATTTAGTATTTTATTCTACCCTGTATATAATTTCATAGTTTAGCAGTTAGTGACCCCCAAATTTAGACCCAAAATTTGGAGGGCGTTTCAGGGGATCCGGAGAATCATATCAAGACATTCTCTAATGTACTGCTACTACAACCTGTGAATGCTGCAATCAAAGGTCGAGCTTGCCCTTAAACCTTATCAGGCATGGCCTAAAGGTGGTATAGCCGCTTGCCCTCAAATTCTATTGGATCCTTCAGAGATTTAAGTCAAGCTTTAATCAAACAGTTTATTAGAGGGAAGGTGCACGAAAAAATCTAGCTTCCCTCATGAGTATTGTGCAATGAGCAAAGAAATCTCTTAGGAGCTACTTGAATCGTTTCATCAATGAATCTTTAAAAGTCCCGGATCTTGATGATAGGTGGCTATGATAGCATTGCAGCAAGGAACCAAGGACGAGTTCTTCAAAATTTCTTTGGCCAAGCGGCCACCAGAGAATATGTTGCAGTTTCAAAGTAGAGCAGGAAAGTATATCCAAGTTGAATAAAACATGAGAAGATAGTGGTAAGAAATGATCCCGTTGGTGGAAAGAAGCGGAAAATAGACCAGGAATATAATACAAAGGACAAGTATCTTCATCTTAGGAAAGAAACTGAATTATCGCCGAAGAAAGGGGGACTCAGACAAAAGTTCACCGAGTATGCAAGACTGAATGCTCCTAGGAGTCAAACCTTGATGGAAATTGAGAAAGATTGTTAGGTCCCGAAGTATCGTAGAAGGGGAGTTGAATACGATACTCACTAAACTAAAAATCTTTCGAAACTTTTACGGATATAAAATTTAGTGTTCGGTTAGTGGTTCCGTGTTCTTGAGGTGAATAGTGTTTGGAATGATAAAACGAGGAACACAAGATATTCTAGGAAATATATTCATATATAAATCCGTAAGTGGTGTTGCTACACTCCGGTAAATAAATTAATCGGCCACAATCTAAGAACAACAAAGTTCCTAGCTTCTACAAAGATCAACAAATTAAATCCTATACAATGATCTAGCTTTTGTTTATCTAAGGATTTAATTACCAGGTAACGTTTATAATACCCCTAAGAATATACAAGAGTTAAATCAGGCATTATAACGTTACTCCGCTGAGAAGTTAAACGGATATACAATAAGCTTAAGATTCTTTGTAAATCTTTGTTGATGTTCTTCATCTCTTTTGGGAGAGAAGATGAATAGAACAATACAATTGGTATTTCTTGATCTGCTGATGTGTAGACTTTATATCAATTCAAATGTGTGGCTATAAATGAACCACACAAATAATTGATTGATACAATAAAGTTTGTTGCTGAGAGATACTTGCGACCAGGGGGGATCCTTTTATTACTTACTTGTGCACACAGAGGGAAACTAACACATAGTTTTATTCCTACAAAAACTTAGTTGCGACCAAGGGGTACTAGGAGAATTTTGTCACTTGATTTATTTTACCAATTCAATTACTTGCGTTCACAGGGTGTATAGGTTGCCTTAGTCAATTTGTGCTCCCCCTGTTACTTGCGACCATATAGAACTAGTACATGTACTTGTACTTAGTTTTGTTTAGTAACAAAACACAACGTACACATCCTGATTTCTTTTGCACACAAAACAAACGCCGCCTTCTTTTTCTTTTTTTCCCTTTTTTATTTTATTTTTTTTTGTTTTCTTTTTCTTTTTCTTTTTTGATTTTGTTTTTCTTTTGTTTTCTTTTTCTTTTTGATTTTCTTTTTTTTATTTCTTGTGTTTTTAAGTTTAAATTGTAGCTAAATTAATTTATAAAATAAACTTAAATATAAATTTTATAAATAAACTAATTTAGATTTATTAAATAAACTTATTTAAATTTTATAAGATAAATCCTTTTAAGTTTATTAAATAAATTATATTAAAGTCCATTAAACAAATTTATTTAAGTTAACAATTAAACTTTGAACTAGGCCAATCCCTCGAGCTGTTTAGCTGTATACCCCGCGCACCTCTTCCCGTACTTTAACAGATAAATGTTCAATCCAAGTACGTTCCTTAACTTAAAAATTCTTCAAAAAATAATGCCCATATTCCTTTCACGAGCTGTTGACACCTAGTGTAATATCCGGGATATATCGTGTGATTATTTTTGCTATTAAATAATTATTATGTGTGATCAGTATCTATTTTGTGAGTTAATTGTTAAATGTTATCTGTACTTGGATATTCAAAAATAATATTAATTGAGTATTTTAATTTTTATATGTCCAAAATAAAACATAGATAATTGTCATATCTTCCTAATTATTTTTATGTTGATTTATGGATTCATAAGGATCATATAAAATTTCTAAAATCTTTTTTCGAGTATTTAAAATCTATTTTATAAAAACGGGAACCAACCGACGTCAACCGTTGTTACATTTTTGGAACACGGAACTCTTCCGAGAACTCCTTCCTAACCTAATTGTAATATTCCAAGCATATTCCATGTTTCGACTTTTTCGATCCGGCATACGGTTTGTTCTGCGCGGGTCCCGACGCAACATTTTCGATACAATATTCGTTCCGATAAATCAATAAAACCCGTATTTTCGATAAACGGGAGCTTTTTATTAAACTATCCCAATTATCACTTCGTAATACGTGTAACCAGGCGCTGAGACCAAGACCGCAGTACAAATTGTACTGATTTGGATAATTATCCCAAAAACCGATACCGTTTGGATCAGTTTTTACAAATAAACGTACCATTTTATATCCGGAATGATCCAACGGGATACTGATATTCCGTAAATATAAATAGCCTTTTTCCGTATTTTATTTCGTATCAAAATCATTTGGAGATAGTTAATTCTATAATTTTCAGAGAAAAACCCTAATTACATAAACTGTTCTAAGAATCAAACAGCAAAACGAAGGCGTTACCGATCTCTGTTTTCAAAGCTTGAGTAACCAAAATGAAGGATTTGAAGTGTTCTATCAGATTCTGAGCTTTGTTTCCCTGCAGAATTTAAGGTTTATTTTCTGGAAATTTATTTATTTTTGAATTAAATTTATTAAAAATATGAATTTTTGTTCGGATGATTGTTTGTATGATTTGATGATTGCATGTTGTAGAGCTTGTTTTCCTGATGATTTTGATATATTATACGTCTGATTTGGAGTTCAATAACATGTTCAAATTTGAGTTTGATTTTCGAATTTTAAAATTAGGGTTTATAACCCGTATGAATGTTCTTAATTGAAATTTAGGGGTTTCTTATTCTGAAATAGATTGATTTTGTGGTATAGTGTATTGTATTCTCTGTGAAATTTGCAATCTAGTCGTACAAGTTTCATGAATCAACGAGGTCTGTAGAGAAGGGAGTTCTGTTTTGAAGTTTACGTCGAACACGCTGGAAACCGGCGAGTTTCTTGATCAAATTCCGGCCAAGTCTGGGGTTATTGGTGAATTTTGATTACAGATATAGGTTCCTGGTGTTGTGTAGTTTAATTCTGGAGGTGATGGTGGTGGGAGGATGCCGGAGGTGAGTTCTCCGGCCACCCCCGATTTTCTAGCGACTGGAACTGCAAAATTGCAGTTTAGTCCCTGTATTTTTGAAGATGGTGAAGTTTAGTCCCTGTAGTTTGCAAAGTTTTCAAAAAAATAGGTTTCCTGTTTATAAAATGTTTAAAAATCACATTTCCTATTTATTTTTATTATAAAAATTTATTTTTAATTTCTGAAAATTCTGAAAATTATTATTTTAATTCCGAAAATTATTTTTAATTCAAAAATAAATCTAAATTAATTAGTTAATTAATTTCAGTTAATTTTAATTAATTAGTTGGTCAATTAATTCGAAAATTAATTGATTAATTGATTTAATTAATTATTAATTGATTTTAATCAATTATTTAATTAGATTTAATTATTTAAAAATGATTTAAAAATTCCGAAAAATAGTTTCGAGCTTTAAAATATTATTCTAAATTATTTCCAAAGCTCGATAATTAGTATAAAATTGTTTTGGAGCCAGAATTGGCCTACCGAACCCTGTTTATTAACCCGAAATTGATCCAACGACCCGTTTTAATTCCGAAAAATGTTTTAAAAATTATTTTAAATATCAGAAAGCCTATTTATGACCTGATACTTCTTTATAAATAATATATCATTGATTACGTGATGTATTATATGCTATATGTGACTTGTTGATTGACTATCAGTCCATATATTCGGTGTTTACTTGATTATTGCATAACTTTCAATCCGTTAATTGAATTTGGGTAAAACGAAGGGTAGATAGAAGTATGTGTTGAATAGAACTCTATGAGTCGATTATTGATAGATGCTTATGATATATGAGCAGAAGAGGCAAAGCGTAGGAAAGGGAAACAGGTAGTTGAGGAGTAAGACGATTGTGATTGGAAGCGAGTGTAGTGTAGTAAGCTAATACCAGGAAAATGTTCTGAACTTTCTCGAGATATTGTAGTACTTGATAGTCTTGTTGATATTGCGAGTGCTTTGAAGCACTGTACCCTAAACCTTGATTCCAGTTATTGATCTTGAGCCGTAACCTGATTCTTTCTATACCATTGATTATTGTATACCCAAACACGAACCTCAAGTATACGATTATACTCCACAAATACATACAAACTAAATATTAAACACTGAACCAGATTGCTTACACAATTAAATCTTTGTATTTTATGCTTTGAAAGACCAAATCCTTGAAACCCTGAAACATTTATTTCCGTTGTTATCCAATTCTTTCATTACCCAGCATCCAAGCTTTGAAATTACCTTATTGATCCTTACAAGGATTGAAACTCTTTCATTGTTAAACACTCATTTTTGTTAATGATTCTGGTTATTGATTATTATTGCTTATTCTGTTATTATGTTAGAATTGGATTGTTTTTATAAAATTGTGGACCAGATTCGTGGTCAGACCATATAATGGTCAAGTTAGGCCAATGTGTGCCTTGGATCCAGTAGTTAGAGCAGTGTTGTATGCTTTGCTCGGGGTTAGTGCGTGACTGATCAGCAACCTAACCTTGGTTTTTAACATGAAAATATAATATCCAATTCTAAATCTTAATCCATTGTTCACTTGATATCATAATCATGTTCACTTGATGATCATTATTCTCAGTTTTGTCATTGTGACTTGCTGAGCTAGTTAGCTCATTTGTGCGATATTGTATCTGTTCTTTTCCAATTAAGAAGGAACCAGTTGGTACCGCAAATCCCCAATCCAGCGCGAGAGCTAAGGGTTCAGGTTGATTGAGTTGGGCTAGTAGGCTTCTTTTGGATAATTTAAGTCTGTAAAAGTTTGTAATAATGTTTAATACTCAGTTTTGAGTTTGGAATAGTTGGGATTTGAACGGTATGTAATATAAGTAGATGTGTGGCTTGTGTGCATACTTTAACCTGTTACGATCCGTGGTAGTTGGTAAATAGGGTCACTGCATATTATTGTTATCTTTATTATTGTTATAAGCAGGTTATAAATAAAGTGTGTGTGTATGGACCCCAAACTTCTGACCCGGGTTTGGAGGGCGCCACAGGTTTGGTATCAGAGCTACAGGTTATAAGTCACTGACACAAGCCTAGGTTGACGGGAATGATTAGAGGGTTAGGATTAGGAGTAAGGAATAGAAAGATAGAACGTCGAGAGGTTGAGTGCTTCGGTATACCAGGTATTAATGTAATTCGCATTATGGTTCGAGATTCTTATATTGCGATATGATTTCAAATAGCAGCGATGGCCGACTCTTTTATTCCCGTATCAGCTGATCACTCAGAGCCTTCAGTTGGAGTGTCGTCTTCAGATCCACGTCCTGTTATTCCACCAGTGTTGGCTATATTATCTCCACCTGTATTGCAGCCTGTACCATTGCAGGCTATTCCACCTCCGGGCATGAGGCCACCTGTCAGAGGACCCCCACCAGCTGATTCAGATTCCACTGGGTATTCAGTTGTGAGTGCCCCATTCCATTCTACATTGCCCCCAGTTCCTTATTACCGATATGAGGCCCTTCTATTGGAGCGTGATACCTTGTTGGCCCAGATCAGAGAGCTACAGCATATTATCAGGACTACAGATATTGATCGTAGTGTGAGGAAGCTTCGAGAGGAGATCCATGTGACACGGAGGGTTCTGGAGGCTAGGCTATATGGAGCTACACTACCTGGCAGAGGCCCTGATGCACTGATGGGCTGGGCTACTGAGGTGATGGAGGACTTTGAGAGGCTGGCAGGACCAGAGTTTCCTTGGAGTTGAGCCAGAGATTCAGAGATGGAGATGTTGAGCAGTGTTGTTATGGTTATGTAGTATGTATAGTAGTGTGTTGTGTGTATCAGTAGACTTTTGAGTTGCATTTATAGACTAGCTATGCTGACTAGTGAGTAGGTTATTGTAGCCTTTTGCTTTTACTTCTGAAGCGTCTTTACGCTTGTATTACCTAAAACTTTTGATCTATATATATATCAGCACCTTTTCCTTTCCATTACTGTCATTTACTTTATTGCACCTGTGTTACCTTACCTTATTTATTGCACCAGTTATACCCCTGTGATACCATGTACCCTGTTTTCCATAACTGTTTATATATTCTGTAAAGAAGCATGCAATTTACTTAGTTACAACCGTTTTCAAAAAGAGATATTTCTATTTTGCAAAACTGTTCTTTTATGCAAAAGATTGATTCAAAAGCTAAATAAGTTGATTGGTTCTTTACAGAAAATGCCTCCCAGAAGAAATACCCGCACCAACACCCAGAATGAAGAAACTAACAACAACAACAATAACAACCAAGATGATACAAATCCAAATGTGAACCCAGGACCCATGGACCCAGCCATAGCCCAGATTCTTCAAATCTTGGCCCAACAAACAGTTCACCTGGCACAACAACAACAAAGACAAACCAATCCCCGGGTAACTTTTAAAACTTTTCAGGCAGTAAACCCACCAGAATTCAAGGGTTCTTTAGTGCCAATTGAAGCAAATGTTTGGCTAAAGGAAATAGAGAAGGCATTTGCCTTAGTGAAAGTAAAGGAAGAACAGAAGGTTGAGTTTGCAAGTTACTATTTGAAGAATGAGGCCACCTATTGGTGGGAAATGGTGAAGACATTGGAAGGTACAGATGTTATTATTTGGGAAATGTTTAAGGAATTGTTTTTAGAAAAGTATTTTCCTCAGTTTGTTCAGGATCAAATGGAGCTAAAGTTTTTAGAATTAAAATAAGGGAACATGTTAGTAACAGATTATGAGGGTAAGTTTGAGGAATTATCAAGGTATGTACCGTCGTATGTGGATACTGACAGGAAGAAGGCTAAGAGATTCCAGCAAGGTTTGAAACCATGGATCAGAGGGAAGGTAGCCATTTTTGAATTGGATACCTATGCAGGAGTAGTACAGAAGGCTATGATCGCAAAAACAGAGAGTGAAATGTTCCAGAAGGAAAAGGAAAGCAATAAAAGGAAATTTGAAGGAAATGAGGGCCAGTCACAACCAGGGAAGTTTTCAAATTTTAAGAAAGGCAAGTTTCACCCAGGGAGAAATTTTAATTTCAGGAAATAGAATGCAGGAGACGGAGGCCAGAGCAACCGTCCAGTTAATGCGAATCAGCCGAATCAATTGAGATTAACTTTTCCAGATTGTCAAGTATGTGGAAAGAAGCATGGAGGAGTTTGTAACAAGTTGAATGTGGTATGTTTCAAATGCAATCAGAAAGGGCACTATTCGAGGGAGTGCCGAAATCAGCCAGCAAGAGAGCCAGCAAATAAGGATCAGCCTATCCGGAATCCAGTAATGAAGGTTCCAGCCATTCGATTTACATGCTTTAAATGTGGAAAGCCTGGACATATGGCCAGGGTTTGCAAGACACCAGCCCCAGTCAATAATACATTGAGGATCATGGGATCTACCCCAGCAGTAAATGAGACTCCAAGAGCTAGAGTTTTTGACATGTCGGTGAAGGATGCGATCCAAGATACGGATGTCGTGGCAGGTACGCTTAATGTGAATTCTTTATGTGCCAAAGTATTAATAGATTCGGGAGCAACTCGATCATTTGTTTCACAAGATTTTGTTAGTAAGTTAAATTGTCCAGTTGAGTGTTTAAATGAAATAATGACTGTGGAATTAGCAAATCAAGAACGTGTATCTGTTAATCAAGTTTGTGGGAATTGTGAGATTGAGATTTCTGGTAGTAAGTTTTGTGTAGATTTGATACCATTTAAGTTAGGAGAATTTGACGTTATATTAGGGATGGATTGGTTATCTAGGCATGATGCCCAGATAGATTGTCGAAATAAGAAGGTAATGGTGAAAACGCCAGACAAAAGGATAGTAACGTTCAAGGGTCAAAAACAAGTAAAGAAGTTCTTAACGATGATTCAAGCCAAGAAGTTACTACGACAAGGATGTGAGCATTTCATGGCATATGTGATTGATAGAAGTCAAGAACCAACAAAACTTGAAGATATTCCAGTTGTGAATGAATTTCCAGACGTATTTCCCAATGAGTTACCAGGACTTCCTCCAGATAGAGAAATTGAATTTGCGATCGACTTAGCACCTGGAACAGAACCAGTATCCAAGGCCCCGTATAGAATGGCGCCCGTCGAGATGAAAGAGCTAGCGAAGCAATTGCAGGAGTTGTTAGAGAAAGGAGTAATCAGACCCAGTGTATCCCCGTAGGGAGCCCCGGTATTATTTGTCAAGAAGAAAGATGGAAGCATGAGACTGTGTATTGACTATAGGGAGCTCAACAAGCTGACAATCAAGAACAAGTACCCGTTACCCAGAATTGACGATCTGTTCGACCAGTTGAAGGGAGCCAAGTATTTCTCCAAAATTGATTTAAGATCAGGATATCATCAACTAAAGATCAAGCCATAAGATATACCAAAGACAGCTTTCAGAACAAGGTATGGACATTAGGAGTTTTTAGTGATGTCTTTTGGGTTAAGCAATGCCCCGACAGCGTTTATGGACCTGATGAACATAATTTTTAAGGAGTATTTGGATAAGTTTATTATTGTGTTTATAGACGATATTTTAATTTATTCAAAAACGGAAGAGCATCATGCAGAACATTTGAGGACAACTTTGGAGATTTTAAGGAAAAAGAAGTTATGTGCTAAATTCTCGAAGTGTGAGTTTTGGCTACAGGAAGTTCAGTTCTTAGGACACATAGTCAGTAACGAAGGGATCAAAGTGGACCCGGCAAAGATTGAGGCAATTACGAATTGGGAAAGACCGAAAACACCCACTGAGGTAAGAAGTTTCTTAGGATTGGCGGGATATTATCGTCGATTTGTTCAAAATTTCTGGAAAATTGCCACACCATTAACAAAGCTTATACGAAAAAATGAGAAGTTTATATGGAACGATAGATGCGAGGAAAGTTTTCAGGAGTTGAAGCGATGATTAATCACGGCACCTGTTTTGTCACTTCCAGATGATCAAGGGAATTTCATAATTTATAGTGATGCTTCTCACAAAGGATTAGGATGTGTTCTAATGCAGCACGAAAAGGTGATTGCGTATGTGTCAAGGCAATTGAAACCACACGAACAGAAGTATCCTACTCATGATTTGGAGCTAGCAGCCATAGTTTTCGCTTTGAAGATTTGGAGACATTATTTGTATGGAGAAAAGTGCGAGATTTTCACGGATCACAAAAGCCTAAAGTACATATTCACACAGAAGGAACTTAATATGAGACAAAGGAGATGGTTAGAGTTGATCAAAGATTATGATTGCTCGATTAATTATCATCCCGGTAAAGCGAACGTGGTAGCAGACGCATTGAGTCGGAAGGAAAGGTTGAATGTGTTATCGGTACCTGAAGATATATATAAAGAATTTCAGAAATTAGAATTGGAGATTAAAGTTTGTAAGCCTGAGGAAGTGAAAGTATACAGTATGACTTTCCAACCGGAATTATTTGAGAAAATAAAGAAATGTCAGGAAGATGTAATGGATCAAGATATAAATCGCTTGGTAGGGGAAGAGTTATGCACGCAGAAAGATGACCAAGGTATTCTGAGGTTTTTATCTAGAATTTGGATTCCACCAGTGACGGAGCTGAAAAATGAAATTCTACAGGAGGCACATAATTCAAGGTATTCCATCCATCCAGGAAGTACCAAAATGTACAGAGATTTAAAGAAGAATTATTGGTGGCCAGACATGAAGAGGGAAATTACGGAATGGATTAGCAAATGTTATACCTGTCAGAGAGTTAAAGCAGAGCATCAGAGACCAAGTGGTTTGTTACAGCCATTGGAGATTCTAGAGTGGAAATGGGAACATATTGCCATGGATTTCATAGTTGGATTACCAAGGACAAGGGCTAATCATGATGCCATTTGGGTTATAGTGGATAGACTTACCAAGTCAGCTCATTTTCTGCCTATAAATGAAAGATTTTCGCTCGACAAGCTGGTCCATATGTACTTGAAAGAAATTGTAGTTCGTCATGGAGTTCCTGTGTCTATTGTATCTGATCGAGACCCAAGGTTTAATTCAATATTTTGGAAGAGTTTTCAAGAATGTTTGGGAACAAGACTGAATATGAGTACGGCCTATCACCCCCAGAAGGATGGCCAAAGTGAAAGAACGATCCAGACAATCGAGGACATGTTACGTGTTTGTGCTATTAATTTTAAAGGAAGTTGGGACGAACATTTACCTCTGGTAGAGTTTGCTTACAACAACAGTTATCATGCCAGCATTGGGATGCCACCCTATGAAGCCCTTTATGGACGCAAATGTAGATCTCCAATATATTGGGACGAAGTAGGTGAACGCGAGATACTTGGACCTGAACTGGTACAGCAGATAAAGGAAATTGTTGAAATTATCCAGAAGAGATTGATAGCCGCACAAGATCGTCAGAGGAAATCAGATCAGTCAAGGAAGCTTGGTATTACTGAAAGTATCACCGTGGAAAGGACTAACGAGGTTTGGAAAGAAAGGAAAGCTGAGTCCAAGGTATGTCGGACCTTTTGAGATCCTAAAGCGCGTTGGCAAAGTAGCTTACGAGTTAGCGTTACCACCGCACATGGAGCACATTCACAATGTTTTTCATGTATCGATGCTCAAGAAATATAATCCAGACTCCAGGCATGTAATAGAATATGAGCCAATAGAGCTTCAGGCAGATTTATCATATGTAGAGAGTCCAATAGAGATCCTAGAGGAGAAAGAGAAAGTATTGAGAAATAAAGTGATAAAGTTAGTAAGAGTATTGTGGAGAAACCCAAAGGTTGAAGAGTCAACCTGGGAGTTAGAAAATGATATGAGAGGAAAGTACCCTAATTTGTTTTCTTAGGGGATTCTGAGGACAGAATCCTTTTAGGGGGGAAGGATGTAATATCCGGGATATATCATGTGATTATTTTTGCTATTAAATAATTATTATGTGTGATCGGTATCTATTCTGTGAGTTAATTGTTAAATGTTATATGTACTTGGATATTCAAAAATAATATTAATTGAGTATTTTAATTTTTATATGTCCAAAATAAAACATAGATAATTGTCATATCTTCCTAATTATTTTTATGTTGATTTATGGATTTATAAGGATCATATGAAATTTCTAAAATCTTTTTCCGAGTATTTAAAATCTATTTTATAAAAACGGGAACCAACCGACGTCAACCGTTGTTACGTTTTTGGAACCCGAAACTCTTCCGAGAACTCCTTCCTAACCGAATTGTAATATTCCGAGCATATTCCATGTTTCGACTTTTTTGATCCGGCGTACGGTTTGTTCTGCGCGGGTCCCGGCGCAACATTTTCGATACAATATTCGTTCCGATAAATCAATAAAACCCGTATTTTCGATAAACGGGAGCTTTTTATTAAACTATCCCAATTATCACTTCGTAATACGTGTAACCAGGCGCTGAGACCAAGACCGCAGTACAAATTGTACTGATTTGGATAATTATCCCGAAAACCGATACCGTTTGGATCAATTTTTATAAATAAACGTACCGTTTTATATCCGGAATGATCCAACGGGATACTGATATTCCGTAAATATAAATAGCCTTTTTCCCTATTTTATTTCATATCAAAATCATTTGAAGATAGTTAATTCTATAATTTTCAGAGAAAAACCCTAATTACATAAATTGTTCTAAGAATCAAACAGCAAAACGAAGGCGTTACCGATCTCTGTTTTCAAAGCTTGAGTAACCAAAATGAAGGATTTGAAGTGTTCTATCAGATTCTGAGCTTTGTTTCACTGCAGAATCAAAGGTTTATTTTCTGGAAATTTATTTATTTTCGAATTAAATTTATTAAAAATATGAATTTTTGTTCGGATGATTGTTTGTATGATTTCATGATTGCATGTTGTAGAGCTTGTTTTCCTGATGATTTTGATATATTATACGTCTGATTTGGATTTCAATAACATGTTCAAATTTGAGTTTGATTTTCGAATTTTAAAATCAGGGTTTATAACCCGTATGAATGTTCTTAATTGAAATTTAGGGGTTTCTTATTCTGAAATAGATTGATGTTGTGGTATAGTGTATTGTATTCTCTGTGAAATTTGCAATGTAGTCGTACAAGTTTCATGAATCAACGAGGTCTGTAGAGAAGGGAGTTGTGTTTTGAAGTTTACGTCGAACCCGCCGGAAACCGGCGAGTTTCTTGATCAAATTTCGGCCAAGTCTGGGGTTATTGATGAATTTTGATTACAGATATAGGTTCCTGGTGTTGTGTAGTTTAATTCTGGAGGTGAAGGTTGTGGGAGGATGCCGGAGGTGAGTTCTCCGGCCACCCCCGATTTTCCGGCGACTGGAACTGCAAAATTGCAGTTTAGTCCCTATATTTTTGAAGATGGTGAAGTTTAGTCCCTGTAGTTTGCAAAGTTTTCAAAAATAGGATTCCTGTTTATAAAATGTTTAAAAATTATATTTCCTATTTATTTTTATTATAAAAATTCATTTTTAATTTCTGAAAATTCTGAAAATTATTTTTAATTCAAAAATAAATCTAAATTAATTAGTTAATTAATTTCAGTTAATTTTTAATTAATTAGTTGGTCAATTAATTCGAAAATTAATTGATTAATTGATTTAATTAATTATTAGTTGATTTTAATCAATTATTTAATTAGATTTAATTATTTAAAAATGATTTAAAAATTCCGAAAAATAGTATCGAGCTTTAAAATATTATTCTAAATTATTTCCAAAGCTCGATAATTAGTATAAAATTGTTTCGGAGCCAGAATCGGCCTACCGAACCCTGTTTATTAACCCGAAATTGATCCAACGACCCGTTTTAATTTCGAAAAATGTTTTAAAAATCATTTTAAATATCAGAAAGCCTATTTATGACCCGTGACTTCTTTACAAATAATATATCATTGATTACGTGATGTATTATGTGCTATATGTGACTTGTTGATTGACTATCAGTCTATATATTCGGTGTTTACTTGAGTATTGCATAACTTTCAATCCGTTAATTGACTTTGGGTAAAACAAAGGGTAGATAGAAGTATGTGTTGAATAGAACTCTATGAGTCAATTATTGATATATGCTTATGATATATGAGCAGAAGAGGCAACGCGTAGGAAAGGGAAACAGGTAGTTGAGGAGTAAGACGATTGTGATTGGAAGTGAGTGCAGTGTAGTAAGCTAATACCAGGCAAGTGTTCTGAACTTTCTCGAGATATTGTAGTACTTGATAGTCTTGTTGATATTGCGAGTGCTTTGAAGCACTATACCCTAAACCTTGATTCCAGTTATTGATCTTGAGCCGTAACCTGATTCTTTCTATACCATTGATTGTTGTATACCCAAACACGAACCTCAAGTATACGATCCTACTCAACAAATACATACAAACTAAATATTAAACACTGAACTAGATTGCTTACACAATTAAATCTTTGTATTTTATGCTTTGAAAGACCAAATCCTTGAAACCCTGAAACATTTATTTCCTTTGTTATCCAATTCTTTCATTACCCAGCATCCAAGCTTTGAAATTACCTTATTGATCCTTATAAGGATTGAAACTCTTTCATTGTTAAACACTCATTGTTGTTATTGATTCTAGTTATTGATTATTATTGCTTATTCTGTTATTATGTTAGAATTGGATTGTTTTTATAAAATTGTGGACCAGATTCGTGGTCAGACCATATAATGGTCAAGTTAGGCCAATGTGTGCCTTGGATCCAGTAGTTAGAGCAATGTTGTGTGCTTTGCTAGGGGTTAGTGCGTGACTGATCAGCAGCCTAACCTTGGTTTTTAACATAAAAATATAATATCCAATTCTAAATCTTAATCCATTGTTCACTTGATATCATAATCATGTTCACTTGATGATCATTATTCTCAGTTTTGACATTGTGACTTGCTGAGCTAATTAGCTCATTTGTGCGATATTGTTTCTGTTCTTTTCCAGTTAAGAAGGAACCAGTTGGTACCGCAAATCCCCAATCCAGCGTGAGAGCTAAGGGTTCAGGTTGATTGAGCTGAGCTAGTAGGCTTTTTTTGGATAATTTAAGTCTGTAAAAGTTTGTAATAATGTTTAATACTCAGTTTTGAGTTTGGAATAGTTGGGATTTGAACGGTATGTAATATAAGTAGATGTGTGGCTTGTGTGTATACTTTAACCTGTTACGATCCGTAGTAGTTGGTAAATAGGGTCACTGCATATTATTGTTATCTTTATTATTATTATAAGCAGGTTATAAATAAAGTGTGTGTGTGTGGACCCCAAATTTCTGACCCGGGTTTGGAGGGCGCCACACCTAGTGCAACTGGTCTGGTTCACAGACGACTAACCCCGATTCAGGTCTTCGTATTATGGCCTTGATTATATTGTTAAGCTTGCGACAAATTTATCGCTTCGAACACTGACTGTCAATAAACAATTGTACTATCACTGGAATCCATTCGGGTACTTTAGAAAACATCTTCAATGCTACTACAATATTGAATACTTCATTCACTATTCTTCACCGATGCTTGAACATATAAATGAACTCTTGTCATTGAGTATAACTTCAAGACTGCAGTTGTCTTCTTTAACCTATGTCTATACCATGTCTTCAATTTTTCAGATTCCTATGCTTCAAACACTGTCTATCTTCAATCAATCCTAATACACTGATATCTTTCTGTAGCACTTATACACTGAATCTCCGTCACTTCTGAAACCCTGAAAGTCTTTAACCTTTATTCTTCACTGAGGCATGATCATATTAATGAAATTCTTTCAAAGACTAGTAAAAAGACTTCAAGACTTCTTCTAATCTTTTGATTCTTTGTATTTTCCTTGTCATCATTTCTTCTAATTTCTTGTGTGGTCGTAGTATTATTAACCTTTCCAGTTCTAATATTGTTCTCATATTGAGTTATAACGTAACTGTTTAACAATCTCCCCCTATTTGATTGTTAAACCTAACAAACAAATTAAATAGAGAGGATAATGCTACTGGTTTTTTGGATCAAATACTGCATTTCCAGGTTTCTTGAGTAACTGAAATGAAAGATGATTGTTCCTCTAGCACTGAACTGATCTTCAAGTAGTTTCATCTTCATTTCCTCGGTTCTTCAATTCTCTTCCAGATAATACTTCTCAGTATTGAAGTAATCATCAACAGCTTCCTTTGTATAACCAAATTTCCTGTTGAGAAGCATATATCACTCTTGATTCTCCCCCTATGAGAATCAACTGCTTAAAGGAGATGACCTTCATTTACCACATCTCCCGTACAATAGGATCCGCAGATAAAAAGCAATGGTACTCCCCTTTCTGGAAAATAGCTTCTCCCATTATGAAGAACATTGATAAACCAAACCACTTCTTTTGATCACTAGGAAATTAACTTTGTGTTTACCACCTCTCCCGTACAATAGGATCCGTAGTTACAAACAACAATGATGTTGTGGTTATATGCTTTACCTTTTTCCATCTGCCTGCTATTTCTCCCCCTTAGTTAAGGAATCCTCCAAAGTATTATTTAAAATTTCCCCCTTAGAGAAGGAATGTATCATGTTGTCTGAAGGAGTTCTCATATTTTACTTGGTTGGAAAAGAAATAACACGTCATAGTCTGATGAACCATGTCCCTTTAAATACGGCAAGAATGACTTCACCGTTGATCATCATTTTAACCAATCTTCCCATATCCTTATACCTCCCAACTGTGAGATCACCTATTATTACCAATTATTATGTCCCGAACTTGTTAGGTCCCGAAGTATTCTAATTCAATCTGTATACGTTAGGTCCCTAAAAGTTAGGTTCCAATCATAAACAGATTCGATCCCCGAAGTATCAAGAACCAATGTTTAGGGATAGGGAATGGGATATGATATTTCTCTTTCTTCCTTACTGTGAGTGTCTGATTCTGTTTCGTGTACCTCACAAGTGTTTCACTCTTCTCTCCACTCTATTTAAAGTCATTCTCATAAGTGTATCACTCCTCTCATAGCTCTAAAATCCAGTTGTACCTGCAAGGAAATCACCTTAGCCATCTTTAAGGAGGCACAGGTGGTGTAATAGGAGGTCGCAAATCCCTATCCTTGTCAGACTCGTCGGATGAATCTGAGTCATAATCTACAAGTTGATAGTTTCCTGTTGAGGGTTCCAGATTTGCACTCCGGGAAGGTAAATAATGATCCAAAGAATTTAGCATAAAGATCGAAGTTCCCTTCTAATTTCTGTGAAGACATTTCCTTGTGACTCATCAGGTAATATCTGAATTATTATCAACAAGTTGTCGATATTCTCATATGTTAGATCCACTATCCGTAGATGCATCTATGGGATTTAATCCTAGGGAGATATACACTGACCACTGACATATGGCTATTGGATCAGTATCCTATCCTAACACCTATAAAGGCAATTGGTCCATTAAAGAAACTTGAACAATCGAATCTGATCGTAAAATGGTCGAAACTCTTGTTTCCATCAACTCATCCTTTATGTGTGTAACATTTCCTCACGCATCAAGAATTGTTTATGTTTGAGGTGGTGACACTACATCGGATACCCTGGCCGACATGCGAATTTCAATAGACGCACCCTGTTGAGAGGATGAATCTAGTAACTGTTTTTGTGCCTTTTCAGCCATTACATCTTTTTGAGAAGATGTATGGGGCTAGGAGTTATCTCGGTTTGATACTACTCAACTTTGTAGGAGACAGAGCTGCTGGGTTGACTTCAGAACCTTCCTTATGTGGTGCACTAAGGCACTTTCTCCCACACGCTCATTCATACTTCATTTTAGTGGTAAGAGAGTGTTGGTTGGTTCTGTTTCTATATTTGTCTTTGAAGTCTGGGATAGAAGTTATGGGTTTTCAACCTCATGACTATCAAATGAGAGAAGGCCATTGAAGGCTGATCCTGCATTATCAAACATTAGCACAAAAAAGATAGAATGCATATGAATATATAATGAATGAAAATCATGCATTTAATCTTTTGAGGGAAATGATGTACAATAGTGATTTCAAAAAGATTTTAATGAAATAAGTAATCACAACTGTAGAAAGAAGTTTGATTTTTATCTTAAAAACTGTTTGAGGGCACAAGTCCATTTTTATGCCTAAAAAGATAAATGATTTGAAAAGACGCAGACTGATGATATAACAGTATTAAAAAGAGAAAGAAAGATTTGTCTTTTAATATGAATAAGTTTTTAGAGAATCATTGATCACTTAGGGTAAAGTCTAAGCAATTCTCATTCATGTCAAAAGCTCCATAGTCTATCTTTATAAAATTATTACCAACAATCATTGTTTATTGATAAATAATCTTAATAAGAATGACTATGCTGCTAATTATAAATTATAGTGAATCTTTCAGATATAGAAAAATATATAAATTCACTAGAACTTAAAATCTCACAATTATCTGCAACAAAATATTAACAATATATCATTGACTGATACTTGTCAAGTAGTTTAGATACCAATAATTATGTTGCATCTTATTTTACTATAATTTAAATCATAAAACTGATTTGACATGGAATTGCCTAACAACATAATTCAAATATATTCAAAAAATATATCAATGAATTAAATACCAATTATCTATCAAATAGACATTAGCATTCAATATCATATACTATACAATTGTTAACTCCTAACAATTGTAATATCTCAAACAATATTGGTTCGATAAATAAAACAACATTAACCAACATTGTTTTGTTTGCAATCTTAGAAAAACATTCTAAGTTCCATATACTTTAATTAAAACGGATTACATAAAAGTTATTCCTAAATCCTCATACATGATTGGACTTAGGACATATCTCTTTCAACTCTAACAAGGGTAGAGGTCAAGGTCAGGGCAAAGGATTTTCATCAAGTAAAGCTAGAATTACAAGTCAAGTGAACATCTGGAACTTGATGAAAAATTTCAAAGGAGTTATTTCTTAAAGAAAATCCAGGAATGGACTTTGAGAGTCTAAATGAAGAAGAAGGTATACTTAAAGCAGAAGGTGTTAAGATAAAATCTAAAGCTTCTGTTGTTGAAAAGAAATTTCCAAAGCCTAAGGGTATTGTGATAAAGGAAAGAACAAATTCTGAGGCAACCAAAGCCAAATCACAAGTGGAAATTAATCCAAGGTCCAAAGGCAAAGAAAAAGTTGATGAACCTATAAAGGTTTATATGCCAGTCATGGATGAAGAAATAACTGATGATGAAGAAGATGCTAATCTTACTCTTATGCAAAAGAAGATTTTTCAAACAACCTCTGACATGGCTCATGTTGTTCAGAGTCAAGATGTAGTAAGTTCTGATATGATTGTGAAGCAAGCAACCTCTGACATAGCTCAAGTTGGCTAGATATCAGAAGTTAAGGAAAAGGAAACCTATGACATTACTCATGTTAAACCTTTAAAGATACTCCTACCAGGATTCACCAAAGCTAAAGAGGCTCAACCTTTGAAGACTGCAACAAGTGGTTTTGAAGCAAGAGTTGTTACAGGAAAGGAAGCAAGAGATAAATCTGGATTGGGTAATTCAGATGAAAGAAGAGCACATAACACTACCAATGATCCAACTTCCTTAAGTGAACCAAGTGTTGGAGTAACTCCTGAAAGATTGAATCGACTTGAATCTGTACAAATGGTTTACCATACCTTTTTGAAAGAATATATCATGTTATATTTTATGACAGATGGAAGGGTATACCAGATTAGGCAGAATGCTATACCACTGAGGTATTTTGAGGAACTGGAACATGTTCTATTTCGACTTCAAGTGAAAGACAGATTAACAGATAGTGCTGTAGGTTATTTAAAATCTCAAATTTAAAGACATAAGAAGCTTTATTCTGTAAAGTCTGACAACACATACTATCCCAAGTACAAATATCACAAAGATGATATTGTCGAAATGAAGCCTAACTCTGCTAAGATTATAACTACTTTTCTGGGTTATAAGGCTGTGGAATTCAATCTAGAGTCTGACAAGGCATATTTGATCAGAATAGATCAGGAGATAAGAAAAGCTAAGATAAATGATCTCAGAGCAGCTATTTTTCAAACAGGTGAAAATACAGCTGAATTGATAAATGCGAAAAGGAGGATGGTCAATAAACTTGAATATGCTGAGAGATGTTTATTGAAGAATTATCTTAGAACAACTCCTGATATCAAAGAGATCAGAAATTGAAGCCAAGTCAAAGATTTACAACTGCTTAAATTCTGAAGTGTATACAGACTGAAGCTGTTTTCAGACCTTAAGATGGTAAAGCTAAAAGGACTGTAAGTTGTAGTTATCTAGTCAAATTCTCATGCATTTGTACTTAATGTTTTTGACATCATCAAATATCTGTTGAACTTGTATATTATGCTAATTTACAAGTTGGGGGAGATTGTTAGATATATTTGATAATGTCATGTGTAATATGATTTGTGTTTAGTTTTCAGATCTTACCTTACAGGACAAATCAGTACTTAACTAGAAATCAGCACTTATACTGAAGACAGAACTTAAGATATTAGAACTTAAGTTATCAGAAGATATTTATCAGGAGATAATATCAGGACTTAAGATGACTTTCAGATAAGGTAGGCGGCTGATTGAAAGGAAAGAAGATCGAGACTAAGATAGAAAGAAATATGCATGAAGAAAGAATTCTATGAAGAATAGAATACTTGGAAGAAAAGATAAGTAGTTGATATATTTTAGGAAGTAGAATTATATTCCAAATCAATTAGAATTTATCTTATAACTGTGTAGTATATAAACACATGCATAGGGTTTACACTAAAAATGTTATCATTATCGAAATTATTATTCTTTGTAACCCTAGCAGCTCTCGTGATAATTTGTTCATCATTGAGAGAGGACTTTCCATATTGTAACATAGTTTATTGTGTTGAATAAAATCTGTTTTCTGTTACTTGAGTTCTTATATTCGATTTGATTGTAGTAAACACTGTATTCAACCCCCTTCTACAGTGTGTGTGACCTAACAGAATGATTTTTCAGGACCAAGGAAGTCTACTGGTGCTTATAAATCCAAGCACAAGACTACTGCTGGTGCTCCTGAGGATTATGATATTACAATCTTAAATTTAGCAGAAGCTAAAGGGATGTTCTTTTCTTACAGACATAAGGAAATAGGTGAAGAGATTGACTTGTACTACAAAGAAAAGAAGTTTGAGCAAAAGAATGCTAGGAGTGCTCTTGAGTATATAACTGAAGAATTTCCCGATCTAACGCCTGAAGAAGCAATTATGCAAAAAAAGGAGCTTTTGGCTTAAATTGAAGCTGGAGCTAAGACTTCTAAAGGAAGAGAAAGAAGATGTGGTAGATCTGCAAGAGCAAGAGGAAGATTAAGAGGTGGAAGAACTTCTGGATCAAGGCAAGTGACTGCTTTCAAATCTAATTTCTAAATTTTCCATCCAAAGAAGGATATGTTCTTATACAAGGAAATGAAGAAGATACAGAGGTTCAGAAGCCAGAAGAGTTGATTATACCAAGGAAGAAAAGATCAGCCACTGAAATTGATCAAGCTGATACAACAAATCAGAATGTAACTCCTGATGCACACACAAATCCTGAGATAAAAGCAGATCCTGATGCAGTGAACCTGATAACTGATTTTAACTCTGATAAAAAAGTGATCAAAGCATTAAATGAGTCAGCTCTTTCTCTGGTAATCACTCCTCACATTTCAGAGGTTGATAAAAAAGAAAAGATTAATAGAAGGGAAGTTGATCAAGCATGCAAAGAATATTTGCAGAGAGTTTTAAAATCAAAGAGGGAGCTATGGCATAAAGCAGAAGGGAAGACTGATGATTTGTCTTTAAGCTATGTTCCTCTCGGCAAGAAGAATAGAAGATGGAAAGACATCCATGTATTCAATTATTCTAAAGGGTTCAAGCATGTTGAATTTGTGTCAGCTGGGTTAAGAGATTCTATATCAGAACATGAAGATGTTGATAAGTCCATCAATAAGCCTTCTTGGGTGGTATACAATGAAAAACTGAAACTTATTAAATATCGAACCAGAGGAGCCATTGGTCATTCCAGCATGGAGATCTTGGAATCTGATCTGCTTGATACAGATACTCTGACAGAAAATCTTGGTGAAAGAATTTCTCCTTCACATCTTGAGAAAGTTGAAGCTGTGAAGATTGTTCATAAAAAGATAAATGATAATGATGTCAGAAAAGAGATTTTGTACTTTTTCAGAGATGGTAAAGTAAAAAGCTTTACATTGCAGCAACTCTTAATGAAGAATGTGACAGAATTGAAATACATTCACTATCTTCTTATAGTTGAGAACAAAGTCACTAGAAACTGGTCTTCTATGATACCTGAAATGATCAGAAGAAGAGTCATGACAAAAGATGATAAATAAAATGGTGATTATGTTCCTAAGTAAAGAACTTATACTGGTCAAGAAATGCAGATGAAAAAGGGAGCTGTAGTGCTACAAGTTTTTCTCAATAGTCCTCAGTTATCCTTCAGTCCTGATCATGAATATGTCAGTTTAAGCTTCATGTTGATTGGTGATCTTGAGATAAGAAAAATTTCAATTTCTAAGTTAAGATCAGCTATCTATCAGCTTGGAGAAGACACTGAAGAGAAGAGAGAGTTGAAGAAAAAGCTTGTTAAAGTCCTACAAGACAAGGAGGAAGAAAGATTAAAGAACTTTCTTGGAACAACTATCAGTTATCTACAGATACTGAAGTAAGCTTTACTTATTGAACATTTTGTAAATTGGTTTTGGCATCATTGAGAATGGAATTTATGCTTCATTACATTAAGCATAAATTGGGGGAGATTGTTACATATTGAATTCTCAATGATCAGAAGAAGCTCAGGATCTAGCTGTTCGAATGTCATCAGGATCTGATGTACCGTCAGGATTTGGTATGTCATCAGGATTTGTATGACATCAGTATTTGAAGACAGTCATCATTAGAGGATTTGTTCTGTTCCTTATAATATGGAGCAGATATCTGTTACGTCTCAGAGATAGGACTTTATCTGTTTAGTTTAAGATATGTATCAGTTTCAGTTAGTTTTTGATAATGCATATCTTAGATTAATCTGTTGTAGTTTTTTAGTATATAAACACAGTTTAGGTCATCACTTAGGAAAAAAACACTCGAGGATCATTCGACCTAGCAGCTCTCAAGAACATCAGTATTTCTTGAGAGGATTTTGTAACAGTTTTTATCAGATATATAAAAAACTGTTATATTTTATTACTTGTTCGAAGCATATATACAATTGTATCTAACCCCCTTAAACAATTATATCTTTACTGGGCAATAAGACAACATCTTCATTGCTACTACAATCTTGAATACTTCATTCACTATTCTTCACCGAAGCTTGAACATATAAATGAACTCTTGTCAGTAAGTATAACTTCAAGACTGTAGTTGTCTTCTTTAACCTCTGTCTATACCATGTCTTCAATTTTTCAAATTCCTATGCTTCGAACACTGTCTATCTTCAATCAATGCCAATACACTGAAATCTTCCGATAGCACTTATACACTGAATCTCCATCATTTCTGAAACCCTGAAAGTCTTTAACATCTATTCTTCACTGAGGCATGGTCATATTAATGAACTTCTTTCAGTGACCTGTAAACAGACTTCAAGCCTTCTTCTAATCTTTTGATTCTTTGTATTTGCCTTGTATAACGACTCGTGTATTTTTATTTTTATTTTATACTTGGAAGTGTAATAAAAGTTTAATTAAATAAATAAAAGGTGTGTATTGATTTTGGCAGCGATTACTGATTGTTATTTAATTATTTATGACTTGTTATTATGTAGAATTGGAATTTTGTGATTTATTTGCGAGTTATATGATTTTATTTCGCTTGTAAAAGTGATTTTATGATAATTTTAATTCCATAAATATCTGGGTTGTCTTTAAAATTGGTTTTCTAATTTTATAATTTCAATAATTATTTTTAGGACTTTATAAAATTGAGAAATCAATATTTTGTTAATTATTTATGTTTAAATGATTTTCTGAGTGTGTTAAATGCTAAAATCCATATTTAATTATGGGAATCTTTAAAAATTATGAAACTTATATTTTATTAAGTTCGTATTATTCTGAGAATTTTAGAATTATTTTGGGAATTATCGGAGTTAGCTTCACCCGTGCGTTGATTCGTGTAATTGATAAAAGCGGGTACAAACTGTATTTCAGAATTATTCTAAAATTTCAAAACCTACGTTTTAATTAAGTGTGGGATACGTATAAAACTTTGAAGTGGTTTCAATAAATTTATGAAGTTGTTTTCTCGCGAACCCATTGCGTAAATAATAACTGCGGGGTGTTATAGACCCTGTTCGGCTCGGTGTGGTGATTATAAGGGAGTGACACGTATCCTAATTAGAAGATACGTGTCAGCAGCTGGTTTTGGGGGTTTAAAAACATCACCTCTCATTTGTCTCTCTCTCTCGGGCCTCGGCTGTAACTCTCTTCGTTTCTCTTCGATTCTCTCTCGATTATTTCTGTTCTTCCTTCCTTCTTCCTCCTGATTCTTTGTTCGCCGGTTTCTTTCGGTTTTCGGGTGAGTTTCGGTTGTTTTAACTCCCAACTGTAGCTTCGATTTCTTCTGTTGGATGTATATATATATGCACCTGTGTGTATGTATATGTTTGTGCAGTGTTGCCTTAATTATTACAATGAATTCCGGTTGCCGCCGCTTAAATTTCGGCTAGGTGGCCGGAAGTGTGTGTGCGCGTCTGTGTTATGTGTGTGTGCATCTGTGTTGTGTGTGGTGTGTGGCGGCTTGGCCGTGTATGGTGGCCGGGATTTGGCCGTGTTCTGTGCTTCCATGTTTTGCTTGTTTTGGGCTCTGTTGGGCCTGTTCATTCGAGCCTTGGGTTCTTTGTTGGGCCTGGCAGTTGGATTTGACTGTTGGGCCGAATTTTGTTAAAGTGGGCTGATTATTAAATTTTTAATTTCTATTTTCCTTTTTATGCAGGAATTATTTGATTAATCATTCATGATATTAATAATTTCGTGCGGGAATTATGATTAATCGGTGAAATGCGCGTTGGAAACCCGAAGTAACGGGTACCCGCGAATTTTACCGCCGTCGGCGATGAGCCTCGGCGAGCCGACGATGAAGGGTGATGACGATGTTCTGAGTCCTAAATTCTATAAATAAATAAAATAAAATTATTATGTAAAATATGTTTGGATTTGAATAATTAATTTTTATTGGTGTTGGGTTGTACAGAATAATATTGTGGATGGTTGAGAATTGTTGACGTCGACTATAATCGACGGGTAGTCTTATAAATAAAGAAGTTGCTGCCAAAATTTTCTAAAAATATATTTGTAATTATACATAATTATGTTTTACGTGATATCTCTATTTATGTTGGAGAAATATAATTGCATGATTATGTGTATAATATTAATACGAGTCGGGTTGTCGGATTTGGGTTATTAGGATTTGAGGATATCAAGCATGTCGGTATAACTATTTAGGGTATTCTGTAATTGTAGATCCCAGTCGAGTTGTTCCCGGATCAAAGTCAGCGTGAAAGCTATTAGGGTTTGTAAAGCGTTGCAAGGCAAGTACCCCTGACCATTCTTTTATGGTTCAGTGTATATGAATAGCTAAATGTTTTATTCTCGTGATGGAACAGAAATATTTTAAGTTACGTATCCCATGTAGTTATAAAATCATTGTTTTCGAATTGTTTTGGGGAAAAGTAACTTTGAAAGGTACCTGTCTCAAATGGAATGATTTGCGAAACAGATTTTATATGTGTGCTAGCTAAATAAATGATTTTGAAAACGAGATAGGTACAAGTGTTTTTCAAAACGGGATAAAACGGTCAGATATGGGATACATTGGGGCCAGAGTAGGCCTATTGAGGTGGCATAAAAGGCTAATTCGGTTGCGCGCATTATAAAACCGATTAGTCCAGCAGGTCAGAGACCTAGCTAGTCTCTGAGTTCCGGAACAGGTAAATGGGATGGCAGTTAGAGCCGTCTGGTGTTGATAGCCTGATCAGCTATCTTCACATATCCGCTATGTATCTGATTGGGATTTGTGAATTATATGAAAGCATGATTGATTGATACAGTAGTTTTATAAAATGCTTAGCATGCTAAAATTGGACTCTGGTATTACGCAGCACACTATAATGTTGTTTTCACAAAGCATGCTAATTAGTGATATCCAATTACTTTGATTATCATTATAAAATGTTGATATCATGATTACAGGTCTGTTCCCATTATTGTTACATTATTGTTTTAATCTGTTATTCATATTTGGTACCGCTGAGCGATTATTCTCACCTTTGCAAACTGTTATGTACATTTCGCAGATGCCTAGAAGATCAGTCAGACCGACCCATATTCCCGCTCCTTCTGGACCCGGCTCCTCTGAGGTAGTTTGTATCAGGCCATGAGGTCTGAGGAGTTGCTGAATAAAGTTAGTATGTCGTAGATAGTTAATAAAGAGTTTGTAATAATAAGAATCTGAATTATACTTGAACCTGGATCGGATCTTGGTTTGGGGTCAAGTTAATATATTCTAATAATAATTATGTTATTTATATTTTTGAGTAATTATGTTTAGTGACGTCAACTCCTGACCCCGGGATTGAGGCCGTCACAGTTGGTATCAGAGCTACAGGTTCAAGTTCCTGATTCAGGTTAGGGATTGTGTTAAGTAGGTGATAACGTGAGTCTTTAAGTGTGAGTCAGCAACTCATATAGAGGAGCAGACCTTTAGAGTCAGTCGAGGGTTCCGACGGCGTTACCCTGGCATCTATTAAATGTTTTGATAGAATTGCCTTGACCTGGTGGTGTCTTGCCTGTATATTTATTATGTTGGCAGTGGCCTAATGTGATTTTGAGTTCTCCATCTCGGGCTTCTGATTCGGATAGCTCAGATTCGGAGAAACCCCTTGATGCTGTTGCCGAGGAGACCCCTATGCCTCCTCCCCCAGTTCCCTCTTTGTGCCTCGAGACATCTCTGGATCTGGTCCTCGTCCCCGTTGGGTACGTAGGTCTGTGTCTGCTGTCAGGGATTTCCCCCCGGCCGCGGTCCCAGTTCTTCCATGATGAGACCTCCGGCACCTCCTGTGGCCCCTAGTGGTATTTCTTCACGGATCCCTTATCATGTGCATAGGGCGGTGAATACTTCCTTTATCAGAGAGCAGAGTCCAGAGTTTGCTACCCAGTTGGACCAGGTACCTATTGCACCATTTCAGGGTATTTCTGCCCCTTCCCCTGAGGTGCGAGCCCGTGTGAGAGCATTGACCCAGATGGCTGTAGATAAGGCTAGGTCTGTTGACCGTTTCATTAGTTCAGAGTTCAGAGCTGTGCAGTATCAGGCCCTAGTGAACTGGCTAGTGTTTGAGCTAGGTTCCATTGGTGGCAGTGGTAGAGACTAGACAAAGTTGCAGTAGAGGGATGCAGAGGTCAGAGTTGACTTCTAGGAGTTCTGTGATGGTTTTCTTTGTATATGTACAGTATGTTGTGATAGTTTGTAGTAGGCATGGCTGTTATGACAGCCAATTTTGGCGTGTATTCGGATGGTTCTTTGTATTTGGATTTTCAGTTGTACTGGTTGGATTCTGTTGGTTATTATATTTCAGCTGCTTTATATTATTATTCAGTTTTACATATTGTGTGTTGCTATTATTGTTGTTATTGTCATTGTTGATTCCGTTGCTGGTATTTTTAGATTATAATCATTCACTCAGGATGGATCCAATTATAATGGGGGATGAGAATATTGTCTTAGTGGCAACGCTCTCCTGATGCATAAATATAAACTGCTGGAGCAATCCATTTTCTTATATATGACTATTATGTTTCAGGAGATGCCACCAAAGAGAAATTCTCAGCCCAATAATGGATCTGTTGGGGATCCTTCCATGAGTGATTTGATGAACTTGTTGCATCAGTAGACTGTACAGCTGGCCCAACAGCAACAACAATTCCAGCAATAGCAGCAACAATTGCAACAACAACAACAACAACAACAACAACAACAACAACAGCTCATACAACAACAACAACAGCAAATCCAACAACAGCAGCTACAAAACCAACAGCAGCATGAGATGAGAGGGGCAAATCAAGGTGTTACTTTTATGTCTTTTCAAGCAGTGAAGCCCCCAGAGTTTAAAGGAGAGGTAGATCCTGTGCTGCCAGGATATGGTTAAAGGAAATGGAAAAGGCGTTTGCGCTCACTAAGGTGAGTGAGGATTTAAAGACTGATTATGCTAGTTATTTTCTGAGGAATGATTCGAATTATTGGTGGAAATCTACGCGAGCCCTAGAAGGAGAAGGTCCAGTTCCCTGGGCCAGATTCACAGAATTGTTTTTGGAAAAATACTTTCCAGCCTGTCTCCAAAGTTAAATGGAGATGGAATTTTTGGAGTTGAAACAAGGAAATAGGAGTGTTACGGAATATGAAGCGAAGTTTACGGAGTTGGCCCGTATAGCATCGGAATATGTGAGTTCCGAAGCCCAACGAGCGAAGCGGTTTCAACAAGGGTTGAAGCCAGAAATAAGAAGTGGAGTTGTAGCCTTACAACTCAAGACATATACTTCGGTAGTTCAGGCTGCCCTGGTGATAGAGAGTGATCAGAAGTTGGCTGCAATGGAGCAGGGTGAAAAGAAAAGGAAATTTGAAAGTGGACCTGCAAAGTCAGAATCAGGAATGGCAAGTCGAAGGTTTCAGCGTTGGTTTGGTAGGAATAAGAATAAAAAGTTTAAAGGGCAGAACTTTCCCCAAGTGAAGCCCGGTACAACATCAGTTAACTCTGCCCCGACGAGGATGAGTAAGCCAGTAGTTGATTGTAAGACGCGTGGGAAAAAGCACAGTGGTCAGTGTCGAGAGAATGTTAATTGTTTTAAATGTGGACATAAAGGTCACTATTCCACGGAGTGTAAGTCTGAGATTCAAGGAGTTACTTGTTTTAGTTGCGGCAAAGTGGGACACATAGCTAGGAATTACAAGTCAGTGACTCAAGGTAATGCGGGAAGGAGTGTGTCTCAAGGACCAGCAACCAGTACTGCGAGAGCTAGGACTTTTAAGATGACCCAGAAGTCTCCAATTCATGATTCTGATGTGGTTGCAGGTACGCTTACTCTAAATTCCGTACCTGTTAACGTTTTGTTTGATTCGGGAGCGTCCAAATCTTTTATATCCGTGAATTGTGTGAGTAAAATGCAATTAATGCTAGAAGATTTAGATGAACTCTTAACTATAGAAGTGGCTAATAAAGATAAAGTACTTGTAAAACAATTTTGTCCTAGTTGTTCCTTAGAGATTTCGGGGTATATGTTCCATGTTGACTTAATACCCTTCGAGTTGGGAGACTTTGATGTTATTCTAGGTATGGATTGGTTGTCTCGATATATGGAAAATATTGATTGTAAGAAAAAGAGAGTTGTTCTGTACACCTCAGATAATAAAGGGATCAGTTACCAAGGGCAGAGGTAAGATAGGAAGTTTCTCTCAGTGATGCAAGCAAGAAAATTGCTGAGACAAGGATGTGAAGCGTACTTGGCTCATGTAGTGGATACGAAGAAAGAGACCCCTATTTTGGAGGACATCCCTATAGTAAGAGAATTCCCTGATGTTTTTCCAGAAGAATTACCAGGATTGCCACCTGATCGTGAGATAGAGTTTTCCATTGATTTGATACATGGACCTGAACCAGTTTCTAATGCTCCATACAGAATGGCCCCGATTGAAATGAAAGAATTGGCTAAGCAACTTCAGGAGTTATTGGATAAAGGAGTTATTCGACCCAGTGTTTCTCCGTAGGGTGCTCCAGTGTTATGTGTGAAGAAAAAGGATGGAAGTATGAGATTGTGTATTGATTACAGAGATCTGAATAAGGTGACGATAAAGAGTAAATATCCTTTACCGCAGATCGATGATTTGTTTGACCAGCTTAAGGGAGCATGTTACTTTTCAAAGATTGATTTAAGGTCCGGCTACCACCAATTGAAGATAAAGCCCGAGGATATCCCCAAGACTGCATTTCGAACAAGGAATGGCCATTACGAGTTTCTAGTAATGTCGTTTGGATTGACGAATGCGCCAGTAGCTTTCATGGATTTGATGAATAGGGTATACAAGGAGTATCTGGATAAGTTTATTATTGTATTTATTGATGACATCCTCATATATTCGAAGAATCCAGAAGAACACGCGGTGCATCCGCAGATTGCCCTTCAAAAGTTAAGAGAAAAGCAATTGTATGCTAAGTTTTCTAAGTGTGAGTTTTGGCTGACGGAGGTACAGTTTCTTGGACATGTGGTGAGTAAGGAAGGTATCAAAGTAGACCCGGTAAAGATTGAAGCCGTATCAAAATGGGAGCAACCTAAGACACCCACGGAAATAAAAAGTTTTCTTGGATTAGCAGGATATTATCGAAGGTTTGTGAAAGATTTCTCAAAGATTGCATCCCCACTAACTAAGTTGACCAGGAAGAATGAGAAGTTTGTTTGGACGGAAAAGTGCGAAGAGAGTTTCCAGGAGTTAAAGCGAAGATTAGTGACGGCTCCAGTGTTAGCATTGCCAGATGAGACGGGAAACTTTGTAATTTATAGTGATGCTTCTCTGAAAGGATTGGGATGTGTGTTAATGCAGCATGACAAAGTGATTGCGTATGCCCCCAGACAATTAAAGCCTCACAAATAAAAATATCCAGTTCATGACCTTGAATTGGCGGCTATAGTATTTGCTTTAAAGTTATGGCGTCACTACTTGTATGGCGAGAAATGCGATATTTACACCGATCATAAGAGCCTGAAGTACATATTCACGCAGAAAGATCTGAACATGAGACTGAGAAGGTGGTTGGAGTTGATTAAGGACTATGATTGTTCAATTAATTATCACCCAGGTAAATCCAATGTAGTGGCTGATGCCTTGAGTAGAAAGGAAAGGCTGAATATGATTAAGATTGCGGAAGAGTTGGCATAAGACTTAGAAAGAATGGAAATTGAAGTTCGAGTACCTAATGAAAGTCAGGAGCAGCTATATGAAGTTACTTTCCAGCCAGCATTGATGGAAAAGATCAAAAGGTGTCAAGAAGGAGTTATAGAACAAGAGTTGGATACTTTGACAGGAGAAGAGCTGTGTACTCAAAAAGATAGTCAAGGTTTGTATAGATTTCGTCCAGAATTTGGATTCCTAATGTAACAGAGTTGAAGAACGAGGTATTGTAGGAAGCACATAACTCTAGGTTTTCTATCCACCCTGGTAGTACCAAGATGTACCAGGATTTGAAGAGAAATTTTTGGTGGCCAGGAATGAAGAAAGATATTGCCAATTGGGTAAGTGAATGTCACGTGTGTCAGATGGTGAAAGCAGAGCATCAACGACCGAGTGGATTGTTACAACCTTTAGAGATTCCCCAATGGAAATGGGAAGACATTGCTATGGATTTTGTAGTGGGATTGCCAAAGACGAGAGCGAATCATGATGCTATTTGGGTAATCATTGATAGATTGACTAAGTCGGTGCATTTTCTTCCGATTAATGAAAGGTATTCATTGAAAAAGTTAGTTAAGTTATACTTGGATGAGATAGTTACCAAACATGGAGTTCCTGTTTCTATAGTGTCGGATCGAGACCCGAGATTTAATTCCAGGTTCTGGACTAAATTCCAAGAGTGCCTAGGAACGAAATTGAATATGAGCACCGCTTATCATCCTCAGACGGATGGCCAAAGTGAGAGAATGATTAAGATCATAGAGGATATGTTGAGAGTCTGTGTTTTAGATTTTAAGGGTAATTGGGATGAGCACCTACCTTTGATTGAGTTCTCGTATAATAACAGCTACCATGCCAGTATAGGGATGCCACCTTATGAAGCTTTGTATGGACGAAAGTGTAGGTCACCATTGTACTGGGATGAGGTAGGAGAAAAGAAAATGTTAGGCCCTGAATTGGTTCAGCAGACTAGAGATGCTATAGTGTTTATTCGGAAAAGATTGGAAGTAGCTCAAGATAGACAAATAAAATACGCAGATTTGCATAGGAAAGACATGGACTTTAAGATAGGAGCTTTGGTGTTACTAAAAGTATCGCCTTGGAAAGGGTTAGTACGATTTGGTCAGAAGGGTAAACTTAGCCCTAGATTTATAGGACCCTTTGAGGTTTTGATGAGAGTGGGAAATGTCTTTTATGAGATAGCGTTACCACCGCAGTGGCAGCACATTCATAATGTGTTCCATGTATCTATGTTGAAGCCTTATGTCCCTAATTCGAATCAAATTATAGAATATGAACCGATTGAGCTTCAACCAGATTTGTCCTATGTAGAACAACCGGTTCAGATCCTAGACCGTAAAGAACGACTCCTTAGGAATAAATCAATTCCAATAGTAAAAGTTTTGTGGAGAAATCCTCGAGTAGAAGACTCTACTTGGAAATTAGAGTCAGACATGCTTGATAAATATCCTCATTTGTTTAGATGAGTCAGATTCAGGGGACAGAATCTTTTTAAGGGGGAAAGAATATAACGACTCGTGTATTTTTATTTTTATTTTATACTTGGAAGTGTAATAAAAGTTTAAGTAAATAAATAAAATGTGTGTATTGATTTTGGCAGCGATTACTGATTATTATTTAATTATTTATGACTTGTTATTATGTAGAATTGGAATTATGTGATTCATTTGCGAGTTATATGATTTTATTTCGCTTATAAAAGTGATTTTATGATAATTTTAATTCCATAAATATTTGGGTTGTCTTTAAAATTAGCTTTCCAATTTTATAATTTCAATAATTATATTTAGGAATTTATAAAATTGAGAAATCAATATTTTGTTAATTATTTATGTTTAAATGATTTTCTGAGTGTGTTAAATGCTAAAATCCATATTTAATTATGGGAATCTTTAAAAATTATGAAACTTATATTTTATTAAGTTCGTATTATTCTGAGAATTTTAGAATTATTTTGGGAATTATCGGAGTTAGTTTCACCCGTGCGTTGATTCGTGTAATTGATAAAAGCGGGTACAAACTGTATTTCAGAATTATTCTACAATTTCAAAACCTACGTTTTAATTAAGTTCGAGATACGTATAAAACTTTGAAGTGGTTTCAATAAATTTATGAAGTTGTTTTCTCACGAACCCATTGCGTAAATAATAACTGCGGGTTGTTATAGACCCTGTTCGGCTCGGTGTGGTGATTATAAGGGAGTGACACGTATCCTAATTAGAAGATACGTGTCAGCAGCTGGTTTTGGGGGATTAAAAACATCACCTCTCATTTGTCTCTCTCTCTCGGGCCTCGGCTGTAACTCTCTTCGTTTCTCTTCGATTCTCTCTCAATTATTTCTGTTCTTCCTTCCTTCTTCCTCCTGATTCTTTGTTCACCGATTTCTTTCGGTTTTGCGGTGAGTTTCAGTTGTTTTAACTCCCAACTGTAGCTTCGATTTCTTCTGTTGGATGTATATATATGCACCTGTGTGTATGTATATGTTTGTGCAGTGTTGCCTTAATTATTACAATGAATTCCGGTTGCCGCCGCGTAAATTCCGGCTAGGTGGCCGGAAGTGTGTGCACGCGTCTGTGTTGTGTGTGTGTGCGTCTGTGTTGTGTGTGGTGTGTGGCGGCTTGGCTGTGTGTGGTGGCCGGGGTTTGGCCATGTTCTGTGCTTCCATGTTTTGCTAATTTTGGGCTCTGTTGGGCCTGTTCATTCGAGCCTTGGGTTCTTTGTTGGGCCTGGCAGTTGGATTTGATTGTTGGGCCGAATTTTGTTGCAGTGGGCTGATTATTAAATTTTTAATTTCTATTTTCCTATTTATGCAGGAATTATTTGATTAAGCATTCATGATATTAATAATTTTGTGCGGGAATTATGATTAATCGGTGAAATGCGCGATTGAAACCCGAAGTAACGAGTACCCGCGAATTTTACCGCCGTCGGCGATGAGCCTCGGCGAGCCGACGGTGGACGGTGATGACGATGTTCTGAGTCCTAAATTCTATAAATAAATAAAATAATTATGTAAAATATGTTTGGATTTGAATAATTAATTTTTATTGGTGTTGGGTTGTACAGAATAATATTGTGGATGGTTGAGAATTGTTGACGTCGACTATAATCGACGGGTAGTCTTATAAATAAAGAAGTTGCTGCCAAAATTTTCTAAAAATATATTTGTAATTATACATAATTATGTTTAATGTGATATCCCTATTTATGTTCGAGAAATATAATTGCATGATTATGTGTATAATATTAATATGAGTCGGGTTGTCGGATTTGGGTTATTAGGATTTGAGGATATCAAGCATGTCGGTATAACTAATTAGGGTATTCTGTAATTGTAGATCCCAGTCGAGTTGTTCCAGGATCAAAGTCAGCGTGAAAGCTATTAGGGTTTGTAAAGCGTTGCAAGGCAAGTACCCCTGACCATTCTTTTATGGTTCAGTGTATATGAATAGCTAAATGTTTTATTCTCGTGATGGAACAGAAATGTTTTAAGTTACGTATCCCCTGTAGTTATAAAATCATTTTTTTCGAATTGTTTTGGGGAAAAGTAAAAGGTACCTGTCTCAAATGGAATGATTTACGAAACAGATTTTATATGTGTGCTGGCTAAATAAATGATTTTGAAAATGAGATAGGTACAAGTGTTTTTGAAAACTGGATAAAACGGTCAGATATGGGATACATTGGGGCCAGAGTAGGCCTATTGAGGTGGCGTAAGAGGCTAATTCGGTTGCGCGCATTATAAAACCGATTAGTCCAGCAGGTCAGAGACCTAACTAGTCTCTGAGTTCTGGAACAGGTAAATGGGATGGCAGTTAGAGCCGTCTGGTATTGATAACCTGATCAGCTATCTTCACATATCCGCTATGTATCTTATTGGGGTTTGTGAATTATATGAAAGTATGATTGATTGATACAGCAGTTTTATAAAATGGTTAGCATGCTAAAATTGGACTCTGGTATTACGCAACACGCTATAATGTTGTTTTCACAAAGCATGCTAATTAGTGATATCCAGTTACTTTGATTATCATTATGAAATGTTGATATCATGATTACAGCTCTGTTCCCATTATTGTTACATTACTGTTTTAATTTGTTATTCATATTTGGTACTGCTGAGCGATTATGCTCACCCTTGCAAACTGTTAGGTACATTTCGCAGATGCCTAGAAGATCAGTCAGACCGACCCATGTTCTCGCCCCTTCTGGACCCGGCTCCTCTGAGGTAGTTTGTATCAGGCCATGAGGTCTGAGGAGTTGCTGAATAAAGTTAGTGTGTCGTAGATAGTGAATAAAGAGTTTGTAATAATAAGAATCTGAATTATACTTGAACCTGGATCGGATCTTGGTTTGGGGTCAAGTTAATATATTCTAATAATAATTTTGTTGTTTATATTTTTGAGTAATTGTGTTTAGTTACGTCAACTCCTGACCCCGGGATTGAGGCCGTCACAGTTGGTATCAGAGCTACAGGTTCAAGTCCCTGATTCAGGTTAGGGATTGTGTCAAGTAGGTGATAACGTGAGTCTTTAACGTGTGAGTCAGCAACTCATATAGAGGAGCGGACCTTTAGAGTCAGTCGAGGGTTCCGACGGTGTTACCCTGGCATCTATTAAATGTTTTGATAGAATTGCCTTGACCTGGTGGTGTCTTGCCTGTATATTTATTATGTTGGCAGTGGCCTATTGCGATTTTGAGTTCTCCATCTCGGGCTTCTGATTCGGATAGCTCAGATTCGGAGAAACCCCTTGATGCTGTTGCCGAGGAGACCCCTATGCCTCCTCCCCCAATTCCTTCTTTTGTGCCTCGAGACATCCCTGGATCTGGTCCTCATCCCCGTTGGGTACGTAGGTCTGTGTCTGCTGTCAGGGATTTCCCTCCCGGCTGCGGTCCCAGTTCTTCCATGATGAGACCTCCGGCACCTCCTATGGCCCCTAGTGATATTTCTTCACCGATCCCTTATCATGTGCATAGGGCGGTGAATACTTCCTTATCATGTGCATAGGGCGGTGAATACTTCCTTTATCAGAGAGCAGAGTCCAGAGTTTGCTACCCAGTTGGACCAGGTACCTATTGCACCATTTCAGGGTATTTCTGCCCCTTCCCCTGAGGTGCGAGCCCGTGTGAGAGCATTGACCCAGATGGCTGTAGAGAGGGCTAGGTCTGTTGACCGTTTCATTAGTTCAGAGTTCAGAGCTGTTTAGTATCAGGACCTAGTGAACTGGCTAGTGTTTGAGCTAGGTTCCATTGGTGGCAGTGGTAGAGACTAGACAGAGTTGCAGTAGAGGGATGCAGAGCTCAGAGTTGACTTCTAGGAGTTCTGTGATGGTTTTCTTTGTATATGTACATTATGTTGTGATAGTTTGTAGTAGGCGTGGCTGTTATGATAGCCAATTTTGGCATGTATTCGGATGGTTCTTTGTATTTTGATTTTCAGTTGTACTGGTTGGATTCTGTTGGTTATTGTATTTCAGCTGCTTTATATTATTATTCAGTTTTACATATTGTGTGTTGCTATTATTGTTGTTATTATCATTGTTGATTCTGTTGCTGGTATTTTTAGATTATAATCATTCACTCATGATGGATCCAATTATAATGGGGGATGAGAATATTGTCTTAGTGGCAACGCTCTCCTGATGCATAAATATAAACTGTTGGAGCAATCCATTTTCTTATATATGACTATTATGTTTCAGGAGATGCCACCAGAGAGAAATTCTCAGCCCAATAATGGATCTGTTGGGGATCCTTCCATGAGTGATTTGATGAACTTGTTGCATCATCAGACTGTACAGCTGGCCCAACAGCAACAACAATTCCAGCAACAGCAGCAACAATTGCAACTGCAACAACAACAACAACAACAGCTCATACAACAACAACAACAACAGCTCATACAACAACAACAGCAGCAAATCCAACAACAGCAACTACAAATCCAACAGCAGCATGAGATGAGAGGGGCAAATCAAGGTGTTAGTTTTAAGTCTTTTCAAGCAGTGAAGCCCCCAGAGTTTAAAGGAGAGGTAGATCCTGTTGCTGCCAGGATATGGTTAAAGGAAATGGAAAAGGCGTTTGCGCTCACTAAGGTGAGTGATGATTTAAAGACTAATTATGCTAGTTATTTTCTGAGGAATGATTCGAATTATTGGTGAGAATCTACGCGAGCCCTAGAAGGAGAAGGTCCAGTTCCCTGGGCCAGATTCACAGAATTGTTTTTGGAAAAATACTTTCCAGCCTGTCTCCAAAGTCAAATGGAGATGGAATTTTTGGAGTTGAAAGAAGGAAATAGGAGTGTTACGGAATATGAAGCGAAGTTTATGGAGTTGGCCCGTATAGCACCGGAATATGTGAGTTCCGAAGCCCAACGAGCGAAGCGGTTTCAACAAGGGTTAAAGCCAGAAATAAGAAGTGGAGTTGTAGCCTTACAACTCAAGACATATACTTCGGTAGTTCAGGCTGCCCTGGTGATAGAGAGTGATCAGAAGTTAGCTGCAACGGAGCAGGGTGAAAAGAAAAGGAAATTTGAAAGTGGACCTGCAAAGTTAGAATCAGGAATGGCAAGTCGAAGGTTTCAGTGCTGGTTTGGTAGGAATAAGAATAAAAAGTTGAAAGGGCAGAACTTTCCCCAAGTTAAGTCCGGTACGACATCAGTTAACTCTGCCCCGACGAGGATGAGTAAGCCAGTAGTTGATTGTAAGATGTGTGGGAAAAAGCACAGTGGTCAGTGTCGAGAGAATGTTAATTGTTTTAAGTGTGGACAGAAAGGTCACTATTCCACGGAGTGTAAGTCTGAGATTCAAGGAGTTACTTGTTTTAGTTGCGGCAAAGTGGGACACATAGCTAGGAATTGCAAGTCAGTAACTCAAGGTAATGCGGGAAGGAGTGTGTCTCAAGGACCAGCAACCAGTACTGCGAGAGCTAGGACTTTTAAGATGACCCAAAAGTCTCTAGTTCATGATTTTGATGTGGTTGCAGGTATGCTTACTCTAAATTCCGTACCTGTTAATGTTTTGTTTGATTCAGGAGCGTCAATATCTTTTATATCCGTGAATTGTGTGAGTAAAATTCAATTAATGCTAGAAGATTTAGATGAACTCTTAACTATAGAAGTGGCTAATAAAGATAAAGTGTTAGTCCCTTAACAATATAGCAAGAATTACAGAAGGGGGGTTGAATGGAATTCTTGAACCTTTTTCTTGAAATAAAAATGTTCAACTCGATTATGGATATATTTGTTTTGATTAGCACAATACGGAATGTAAACTTGAATGAATCAAAACATAAGTAATTAAAAACAAGAGTGTTTAAAAACTTTCTGGTGGATTTAAACAATTCCACCAGAGATATATTTAATATATCGAGAGGACTCTGTGTGCAGAAATGCTCACAGCTGCTTACACAAATAGAACTGCTAAGAAGACATGAAATGCTAAAGATAGTGCTTACAAAGATTTCTCTGTTGTTTTTTCTTAGTTATCTCAGTTATTTTTCTATTTGCTACTCTCTTGGTTTATATATTACCAAGATTACAAAGTCAAAAGAACTGAACAAATATAAAATCTAACAGTCTTGATCTTTGCTGCTTTTCGTCCTCTATTACCCAGTTAATGGGCTTCCACAGTGTACTTGTATCCAACTCAACGGCTGTGTGTCAGCTTTCACTGTTCAACTGATGTTTGAATCTTGATATTATCATCTGTCGACTTTCAGATCATCCGTCGATGACTTAATTGATCATCCGTCGACTGCTATGTTAAACATCCGTTGATAGTCATTTGATCATCCGTCGAAGCTTTGTTAAGCATCCGTTGGTAGCTATTTTGGTCATCCGTCGAAGCTTTGTTAATCATCCGTTGGTAGCTATTTTGGCACTTGACTTCATTTCACTTATACAAAATTACAAGACATTGCTTATGTACAGTTAATCAACCTATTCTGCATATCTAGTTAAAGTCAACATGACTTATATGCTACTCCAGATTCTATACAAAGGTGCATGCAACACTGTGCTACAAACTTATTATTACATAAGCTACTCACTCGATGGATAATAAGTTAATCATCCGTCGGGACTATAATGAGTTATCCGTCGGGACTATAATTCTTATCCGTCGAGTGCTACATTATTTCACTAAGTAAAATCTACTTAGATGTTTTGTTTAGGTAATCATCAAGTACACAACATATTCACAACAATCTCCCCCAATTTATGTCTACTGGAATTGTAGCCATAAATTAAAAGATACTTGATGATACCAAAACATCCTAAACATATATCTTTAAAGATAAGTAGATAAAACTGAAAGTGCTTCAATTTAAACAAAAATGTACAAGGTTTGGCTCACAGTCAGTTCAAGATGCTCCTCTAGTCTGAGCAGATTTTTTTAGATTCTTGAAGGTCTGGATCTTCTTCCAAGCTTTCTGTTATTTTCTTCAATTTGATTCTAGAGCTGTTTGTGGAATTCTAATTCATCGGATTCTGAGAGATCTAACATTTCTTGCATTTCCAAGAGAGTCTCATTGCTAGAGATACTTAATTGGTCTTCTAATCTGAAGAATCTTCTCACACCCTTGTCATCCATGAATTCCATCAGCCAGTAGGGCCTTAGATGCACTCTTCTCCCTGTGTATAGGATGATAAGAGTTTTGGGTAGTGCATCTTTGGCTCTAACACTCCTTAGCTCTTCAATCTTCTTCAATACTAATATTCTTGCAGTTACATTGAACCCAAAGTTTTTCTTGAAGGATGAATAGACTTTGATCAACACAACTTGGCTTTTTTGAAGTATCCTATGAAGAGGCCACTGAATCTCCCTTCCCCCTTTGTACTTGAACACCAACCTTTCAGGTAGGTTTCTGTATGTATCAATTGCCCTTACCTCATCCAGCTCCTCCAGATAAAGGTTTAGATCTGAGAATTCTTTGATGTCACACAAGTACAAGTAGTCTCCCCTGTTGACCTTGGGTTGAGCTTTAACTACTGACTTGGATTTGAGAGGTGACAGCTTCACTTTCTTGACTGCCCTTGATTTTGTCCTTTTTGGCTTAGTAAGAATTGGCAAGTTGAAGTCAGGAATTGGTAATTTATCCCACTCTATTGGCTCATCCTTTGGAACAATAGGCTCTCCATGTATGTTCCTGTAGGGGTCCACCACCCTTATGTCTTCAAACACCACAGAGGGCTTTGATGCTTGAGTTTCAGCTTGAGTGGATTCCTTTGGAAATTGATCTTCCAATTCCTTGTCAACAACATCCAACTTTCTTTTTGTTCTTTTAGCCAGTTCTTTCTTTCTTGGGGATTTCTTCTATTTTTCAATCTTCTTCTCTGATTCAGTAGCTTGAGATGGTTGAGAGGGAATTTGTTGAGAAGAATTCACAGCCTGTAGCTTGGCTAAGATGGCAAACTGTTCTTTCTTTTGTTTAGACTTCTTTGCATCTAGAGCAGCTTGCCTCTTTTCTTGCTTCAATCTGGCTTTTTCTTCTTCCTTTGCATGAGCAAATTGTGGATGTCCAGCTACCACACAAATTTCCTTCCCATTTCTGAATATCTTTGCAATTCTCTTTCTTGAGGTTGAATCAGCTGGATCTTTGTAGAGTAGAATAGATCTTGACAGAAGCTTCTTTTCATCAGGCTTGGGTGTCTCATACACAGAATCCATAGGGTTCTTCAAAGATAACTTTGGATAGTTTGCCCTTGGTTTAAGAATTATCTCAACCTTTGTAGTCTTGATGCAGGAAGATTGTCCTTTCTCCAGATAGTTCATGCTCATCTCATTCACATTGATTGGCTTGACATGAGAGTGATGGATGGCTGACTGATCTGGTTCCTTGACTAATTGAAACTTTTTCTGCATTTCCTCATCAATCTTTTTCCAGTTGATCAGAGTCAACTCTCCTTTATCAGCATCTTTCAAATTTGCTGCTGATGTATTTATAAGATCTATACCATCTGCAACTGGTGGCTTGGAGATAGTAATTGAAGGTACAATTACTTTGCTGATTTGAACTAGAAGTTTCTCCCCCTCAATTGGTCCTTTCTCCCCCTTACTTGATTCTCTCTCCCCCTTTTTATTATCATCAAGTGGAGGAGTTAGGCCTTGTGCTTTAGCCAATTGCATAAGAAGATTTGTCTGAGTCTGTTGATTTTAAAGAAGTAGAGCCACTGGATTCTCAATAACCTGAACTCTATTCTCCAGCTTGGCTATCTTCTTGTCAGAATCTGATTCTCTCCTTAATCTTAGTAATAGATCATGCATGGTACCATATGGCATTATTGAATCCAGCTTCTCAGAGTTATATGTCTTTAAGTCAGCTATCTCCTTTTTCAATTCATCCACACTGAGATTCTGTCTTGAGTGTTGGATCTTCATTAAATGTAAAGAGTCTAGGTGAGCTTGAAGAACAGCCTTGGTACCAACATCTGAAGCTTCCTGAAGGGCCTACTGAATAGCTATTACTTGTTTTACCAAAGACACCTCAAATTGCCTAGGTGAAAATTCCTTTGCCCATGCCCATTTAGGTAAACTGAAAGCAGAACTTGGGCTTTCAGCTCCCCCTAAGTTCATGCTTCCATCCAAAGAACCAGAGTCATCATCATCAGAATTTACTCCAAATTCTTCAGATGGCTCTCCAGCTTGAGAAGGCATTCTGTTCACAGCAGCTTTATCTCTTTGAAGAGATTCTGTGGTGTGCACTAAATTCAAAGTCTGCTCTGCCTCCACATTGCCTTGAGCAGCCAACAGTTGATAGGCTGAAACAGGGTGAGTAAAAGTGTCAGCATACAAGGAAATGTTATCAATTACAGCTTTGTAATGTTGCTGAAATTGTCTTTCCTTTTCAGCATCATCCACAATCATTGACTCACTAGCAATGGATGGTTCCATCCTTATTTCTCCAATACCTGCCTTTCTCTCATATTCTCTCTTTTGTTGCATCAAGGTCTCACCCTGGCTCCCCACCCTCACACCCTCACCTTCACCTACTAAGGTGGGACTCCTCTCACTCACTTTTGCCAATCCTGAATGAATGGATTGCTGAGATTCACTCTTTTCCTCTCCTTTTGCCTGGGAGCAACCCAGCCTCTCACTCAATGCACTCTCCTCTCTCAGTCCTAAGAGTGATTGTATTACCACCAAATCTTCTGCACTTGAAATTATTGAAGTTTGAAGTTGTGCAGAGACATTTGACGGATAAGTGATATCCGTCGGGTGAGTGGTAAAGCTATCCGACAGATAACTGCTGTTAAGCTTATCCATCGGGATACAATCACTACTCGACGGATGAGCAATATCCATCGAGAGAGTAGAAATGAATGAGGTGGGAAGAGAAACTATTGTTGACTCTGTGTTGATTGAAGTTATTTGAGGCACAGATGTCACAATAGAATCAGAAAGAATTGGCAAGTGAGCCAACAAATCATCTAAAAGATGATGCTCACTTGCACTAGATTTTATCTTCCCCAACAGAGTTAAAGAAGGGGAATCAGGAATTGAATTGTTTATCATGTCCACTTCCAGTGAGTTAGTTGGTGAGTATTGTGTTTCTGTGGCTTCTATTATGAGAGATTTTGGCTGTGACTCCACATTTATTGGAGCCACATCAATCTGAATTTGAGAAGGTGCAGGGACTGTGTCTTTAGCACCAGTTTGCACTAAGTGTGTGCCCTGTGCATCCCCAGTTGTTTTGGATTTCTTCTTTCTAGTGTAGGTTTGGTGTGAGCTTGTGTCCCTAACCCTCTTGGCCTGTGCTCTTGGATGAGAGCTTTGTTCAATAGCCACATCCTTTTGGGAGGATGCAGCTAGAAGTGAGCTTTTGTCCTTTTTAAGCACTACAGTTTGTTGGGAAACTGCAGTGTGGCTAGGCTGGGATTCACTCAACTCTCCAACATTATCCTTGGGGTTCCTTTGATGTTCACCCCTTCCCTCACCTATCTTACCCTCCTTCACACTGCCCTCTTTGGTTTTGGTAGATTTTTGAACTGGTACCTTTTGAGAGATACCAGAGGGGGTTTTCTTTGATTTGGATTTAGAAATTGCAGTTGTTTTGGCAGCTTTGGTAGGAAACTGTTTGGTCATTGTCACAGTTGCCATAGCTATGCCTGAAGTCAAAGAAATATAAGAGATTGGAATAGTTGAGGGTCTGGATGAACTTACCTCACTTACCTGAGGTGTCAGCATTACAGGAAAATAGAACATTGGCACATCCTTGTGATGGTTGGCTCTGTTCAAGTCTGCAATGATTCTTCTCTCTTGAACCCAACAAGCTAATTTGTTGTTTGGGTTCTCAAGTTCAATCTCTTGACAAAGATGGTTAGCCAAAAGCATAAAAAAATCTAGCATAGTAAATATTCTTTCCTCTTTTTGCTAAGTCACCTAGTTTAAAACCTAACTCATACACAACAAGGTCACTAAAATTGTAATATTTGTCTGTAACTAGCATGTATAGCATATCAAAATTATTGATTTTTCCAGAAAAGACTTTAGTTACTACATCACACAAGTAACTCCATTCCTTCCTAAGACCTAGTCTTCTAATTTCACTTAGTTTTGTAGTAGGAAGTGCATAATGAATGGAATTGAGCATATTGACAATATCAGTGTCAGTGTGTGGTGCAGTTACATTATCATCAGGAATCTTGAAACATGCTTTTATGACATCACTATTGATACAGAAATCATTACCTTTGATGGTTAGAGTGATGGTTTTGTCAGTAGAGTTATAGATTGTTGTTGTCCACATCTCCTCAACAACTTCACAATAAATTGTGGGTGATTCCAGCATGGCAAAACTTAACTTGCAGTTGTTCACGAAGTCCATCATCTTATGATAGTCTTCAGATTGCTGAATCCCCTTATTGACCAAGGCAGTGAAGTTGTTCTTCTCATAGATGAACCCAGTGTGTGACATGATCTTAACTACGGGTGCCATTGTTAGAGAAGAAAAGCTTGAAGAGAAAGAGGATTTTTGCTTGAGAGAGAATGAAGTAACACAGTTGAATTTGAGAATGATAAAAGAAAATGATTAGAATGAAATAAGCTTTTATACTTTACTCAAAATCAACTGATAAAAATAATAAAGAGAAGTAAATTACCCAATAGAAATTGTCTAAAATAGCCATTTTAAAACAAACTATAAAAATTCTACCCATTATCCGTCGTGTAATGCTTACAAACTGTAAGTATACTCGATGGATAATGTTCAGGGAATTAACGGTTAAGATTTAGACACTTCGACGGATGAAGATAAGTTGATATCCGTCGAGCTTTAAAATACTCCAGAAAAGTAATTGATTTTTATTTACAATTTGTATATCGACGGATGACTCAACTCGATGGATAATGATCATCCGTCGAGATGCAAATTTTGACTTAGCCAAAATTTTCATCCAAGACTAAAAATCAGTTAAATTTCTGGCTACTTTTCAACTTGCAAAATAATTCAGATAAATTCAAGAGTAATTAAGCATACCTAACTCACTTACCAACCTAGAAAATGTGGATTCATCCAGTGGCTTGGTAAAAATATCTGCAAGTTGCTTCTCACTTAGAACAAAATGTAACTCTACAGTACCATTCATTACATGTTCCCTTATGAAATGGTACTTGATGTCTATATGCTTTGTCCTTGAATGTTACACTGGATTTTCAGTGATGGCAATTGCACTTGTGTTGTCACAGAAAATAAGAATCCTTTCAACTTGCAAACCATAGTCTAGCAATTGATTTTTCATCCATAAAATCTGTGCACAGCAACTGCCAGCAGCAATATATTCAGCTTCAGCTGTAGAAGTAGAAACTGAATTTTGTTTTTTACTGAACCAGGACACAAGCTTGTCTCCTAAAAATTGACAGGTTCATGTTGTGCTTTTTCTATCAATTCTACAACCTGCATAATCTGCATCTGAATAACCAGTTAGATCAAAGCCAAAATCTCTAGGATACCAAATGCCAAGGTTTGGTGTTCCTTTGAGATATCTGAAGATTCTCTTAATAGCTATCAAATGAGACTCTCTAGGATCAGCCTGAAATCTAGCACACAAACATGTAACAAACATTATATCTGGCCTACTAGCTGTTAAGTACAGAGGTGAGCCAACCATGCCTCTATAACTTGAAATATCCACAGACTTTTCAGTAGTGTTTAGTTCAAGCTTAGTTGCAGTGGCCATGGGAGTTTTTGCAGATGTGCAATCCATTAGATCAAACTTCTTTAAAAGATCAAAAATATATTTAGTTTGACTAATGAATATTCCATCACTAACTTGCTTAACTTGTAAACCAAGAAAGTAATTTAGTTCTCCCATCATACTCATTTCATACTTGCTTTGCATCAGTTTGGCAAACTTTTTACAAAGTTTCTCTTCTGTAGAGCCAAAAATAATATCATCTACATAAATTTGAACAAGTATGCTAGAGCCATTCATATTTCTGAAAAATAAAGTTTTATCTACAGTACCTCTTGTGAAGTGATTTTCCAAAAGGAACTTTGATAAAGTGTCATACCAGGCTCTAGGTGCTTGCTTTAGTCCATAAAGTGCTTTCAGTAGATAATAGACATACTCTGGGAAATTCGGATCTTCAAAGCCAGGAGGTTGACTTACATACACTTCTTCCTCCAAATCTCCATTCAGAAAGGCACTTTTGACATCCATTTGATAGACCTTGAAATTGGCATGGGCTGCATAGGCTAAGAAGATTCTGATGGCTTCAAGTCTTGTAACAGGAGCAAATGTTTCATCAAAATCTATTCCTTCTTGCGGACAATAGCCTTTAGCAACCAATCTTGCTTTGTTCCTTACTGCTATGCCATTTTCATCCATCTTATTTCTGAATACCCATTTGGTGTCTATTGGATTCTTTCCTGTAGGCTTAGGTACCAGTTTCCATACTTTATTCCATTCAAATTGGTTTAGCTCCTCCTGCATAGACATTCTTCTTGAGTTGCTCTCCTGGTTTGAACTCTGGAAGAAACATCACCAATAATCAGTTCAAAGGGGTGATCTTTTGTCCATTTTCTTGGTTGAGGTAAATTAGCCCTAGATGAAGAGACCTCAATGTTGTCTTGATGTGTGATTGAGTTTTGATTGCTAGAAACTCCCCCTGAGTTTGTGGATCTTTGATTTGAGATTGGGGTGCTTTCTATGGGTGATCTGCCTTGACTTCCTGCTCCTTTTGATAACCCGACGGATGGTGAATTTTGAGTACCGATGGATGAGGTAGGTTGTCTTCCGACGGATAATACAGATTGCCTTCTGACGGATGAAGCGTTATTTAACTCGATGGATGTTGAGTTTTGTGCTTCATTTGTAGTAGATTTGTCTGCATTATCCTTAGACATTGTTTCTTGATCACTCTCATCATCACTGACCATCTCAACATTGTCGAATTTGAGGCTCTCATGGTAATCTCCATCTGTTAGTCCTTCAATCTTTTTATCATCAAACAAAACATGTATAGATTCAACAACAATGTTGGTTCTTAGATTGTAGACTCTATATGCTTTACCAACAGCATATCCAACAAAAATTCCTTCATCTGCTTTAGCATCAAACTTCCCATTTTGATCAGTTTGATGTCTCAGAATATAGCATTTACAGCCAAAGATATGAAGAAAGTTCAGAGTTGGCTTCTTTTTCTTGAACAATTGATAAGGTGTCATGCATCTTGCTTGATTAATCAGAGAGATGTTCTGAGTGTAGCATGCAGTGTTTACAGCTTTAGCCCAGAAGTATGTTGGTAGTTTTGATTCTTCAAGCATTGTCCTTGCAGCTTCAATAAGAGATCTATTCTTTCTTTCCACTACTCCATTCTGTTGTGGAGTCCTTGCTGCTGAAAACTCATGCAAGATTCCATTCTCCTCACAAAATGCTCTCATGACATAGTTCTTGAACTCAGTTCCATTATCACTCATGATTCTTCTAACTTTGAAATCAGGATGATTGTTAACTTGCCTTATGTGATTGATGATGATTTCACTAGCCTCATCTTTGGACTTTAGGAAATATGTCCAAGAGAACTTTGAGAAATCATCTACAATTACTAGGCAAAATCTTTTCTTTGAGATTGACAATATATTGAATGGTCCAAATAAATCCATGTGAAGCAGTTGTAGAGGCTCTTCAATTGCTGAATCAAGTTTCTTCCTGAATGATGCTTTAATCTGCTTCCCTTTTTGGCAGGCATCACACAGTCCATCCTTTGTAAACTCCATCATAGGAATGCCTCTAACTAGCTCTTTCTTTACCAGCTCATTCATGGTCTCGAAGTTCAAATGGGATAGCTTCTTGTGCCATAGCCAACTTTCATCTTGACTTGCTTTACTAAGAAGACAAGTTACAGATTCTGCTTTAGTTGAGTTGAAGTCAGCTAGATACACATTTCCTCTTCTCACACCAGTGAGAACCACTTTGTTGTTTTGATTATTAATCACAACACAGGTTTCTTTGTTGAAGGTTACTGAGTTGCCTTTATCACAAAGCTGGCTGATACTCAACAGATTGTGTTTGAGACCATCCACTAAGGCAACCTCTTCAATGATGACATTGTCCTTTGAAATCAAGCCATATCCCACAGTATAACCTTTGTTGTCATCTCCAAAAGTGATACTTGGGCCAGCTCTCTCTTCAAACTCTGTGAGCAGGGTAGAATCACCAGTCATGTGTCTTGAACAACCACTATCCAAGTACCAAAGATTCCTTCTGTTTCCCTGCACACATCAAAATCAAATCAAGTTGATTTTGGTACCCAAGTTTCCTTGGGTCCTGCCTTGTTAGCTTTCTTCTTCTGTTTCTTAGGTCTTAACTCATTTGACTTAGGAATTTCAGATTCTTCCTTAGTCATTTGGGTTGGGCCTTTGAAACCACTAGATGCAACAGAATTATCATGCATGTTATGGCTAACAGGAAATGGCATGCTTGGTGCAAACATGTTATTCCAGTAAGGCATGCTAAATGGCATTTGAGGCATATTGTATGCAGCATAATATGGATTAGGTGCAAATGGCATAATAGCAAACTGTGCATTCATGTTCTGTGTAGGCATAGCATTAACAGGCATGTGAGGCATGGCATTCATGTTAGAGAATTGAGGCTGAACAGACATGGGAGTAGGCATGGCAGATTTACAATTAACAGACAAATGATTTACACTACCATATTTGACACAGATTTTTCTAGGAGCATATTTGTCAGGTGTGTAGTTATTATGTTTGTTAATCCCTACTTTACCATTCCTATTTTTTCCCTTTAGTCTCTGTTTTTACCTCTATCTTCTCAAGTCTATCACTAAACTGTTTGACAGTCATGTGACCAACATTAGCCTTCTTCCCTCTCTTGGCTTGACTTGACTCTCCTGAAACAAAGTTCTTGGAAACAGACCCATACTTTTCATTTAGCTTGGTTAATTTGGCTTTGCTAATGGGTTTGCTCACAGCCGACGGATGAGGATTTTTATCATTCGACGGATAACACTTTTTGTTATCCGACGGATAGTTCTCATCATCCGTCGAGTCTACATCTGTCAGCAATCCATCTACCAAAATAGGTTCTAGTTTCTCCTTATTCTTTTTCCAGGCTTCATCACAAAAAGACTCAATTCCTTGAACCTTGGTGATTTGAGCATGAACATCTCTGGATGTTTTCCATGCTTTAATCACCTCCTGTTCACGATCGAGCTGCTTCTTTAAAATTTCTTCCTTTTTCAAGGACTCAGTTAATTCCTCCTTGGCAATTCTACACTCAATTTTTAGTTTCTCAAACTCAACAAACTGAGACTCAAGCACATTATTCCTCTCACTCAAAAATAAGTTGTTTCCTTTGATTTTAGCATTTTCTTTAGTGAGGGACTTAAGTGTAACACGCAAATGATACAATTCTGTAGGCATGTCATTTATTGCATCATTACACTCAGCTTTAGATAAATGTGCAAGGTTTGTAGTGATTACCTGATTGCTTGAGGAACTTGTCTCTGTTTCATCAGACTTGGCCATAAGGGCTAGATTAACATAGCTGACATCCTCATCTTCATCCAAACCATCAGCTGCCCAGTCATTCTCTTGTGTAATAAAAGCCCTTTCCTTCTGTTTGAGTAGATCAAAGTATTTTTGCTTATAATCCACAGACTCAAATCTTTTCTTACTGGAATCTGACTTTCTACACTCATTTGCAAAATGCCCTGCCAAGCCACATTTGAAACACTTAAATTTTAAATTATCCACCATGTTTCTATTTGGCTTGGCAGCTCCAAAGTTCTTCTTGAACTTGAGCTTGGCAAATCTTCTTGAAAGGAATGCTAGGTGCTCATCAATGTCCTCCATGTCATCTTGACTCAATGAATCTTCACTTTCTGCAGCTAGCCCTTTACCCTTGCTTTCACAGGCCTTTGAAGTTGATTCCACAGCTTCCATCTTCACTTCCTTCTCCTTTTCTAGTTCAGCCACTAGTGCAATGGATCCTCCTTTCTTCTTTCCTCTCTCCATTCTTTCATCCTGCTCTATCTCAAGCTCATAGGTCTTCAGAATGCCATACAGTCTCTCCAAAGTAAACTCCTTATAATCTTGTGAGTTTTTCAATGAGACTGTCATTGGTTTCCATTCCTTTGGAAGAGATCTGAGAAATTTCAGATTGGAGTTTTTAGTTTGATAGACTCTTCCATGCAATTTAAGAGCATTTAGTAGCTTTTGGAATCTACTAAAAATGTCAGTGAGTGACTCACTTTCTTCATTGTGAAAATGCTTATATTGCTGAATCAGGAGCTGCATTTTATTTTCTCTTACTTGCTCAGTACCATCACAGATTATCTGTATTGTGTCCCAAACTTCCTTGGCAGTCTTGCAGTTGATGATGTTATCAAACATGTCTGCATCAACACCATTGAACAGAATGTTCATGGCCTTTTTATCTTTCCTGACTTGTTCAATATCAGGATCAGACCATTCATGCCTTGGCTTTGGAATAGATGGTTCATTTCCTGTTGCAGCTCTCATAGGAACATGAGGGCCTCTTTCTATACAGTCCACATAGGCCTCATCTTGAGAAAGCATATGAAGATGCATCTTTACCTTCCAATGATGGTAATTATCTTTATCAAGAAAAGGAATCTTGACTCCAACATCTTTCTTGTTCATCTTGCTAAATTGTTTTGATCTTTAAACTCTTTGTAGATTAAGAGCTTTCTCTGATACCAATTGTTAGTCCCTTAACAATATAGCAAGGATTACAGAAGGGGGGTTGAATGGAATTCTTGAACCTTTTTCTTGAAATAAAAATGTTCAACTCGATTATGGATATATTTGTTTTGATTAGCACAATACGGAATGTAAACTTGAATGAATCAAAACATAAGTAATTAAAAACAAGAGTCTTTAAAAACTTTCTGGTAGATTTAAACAATTCCACCAGAGATATATTTAATATATCGAGAGGACTCTGTGTGCAGAAATGCTCACAGCTGCTTACACAAATAGAACTGCTAAGAACACAGGAAATGTTAAAGATAGTGATTACATAGATTTCTCTGTAGTTGTTTCTTAGCTATCTTAGTTATTTTTATATTTGCTACTCTCTTGGTTTATATATTACGAAGATTACTAAGTCAAAAGAACTGAACAAATATAAAATCTAACAGTCTTGATCTTTGCTGCTTTTCGTCCTCTATTACCCAGTTAATAGGCTTCCACGGTGTACTTGTATCCAACTCAACGGCTGTGTGTCAGCTTTCACTGTTCAACTAATGTTTGAATCTTGATATTATCATCTGTCGACTTTCAGATCATCCGGCGATGACTTAATTGATCATCCGTCGACTGCTATATTAAACATCCGTTGATAGTCATTTGATCATCCGTCGAAGCTTTGTTAAGCATCCGTTGGTAGCTATTTTGGTCATCTGTTGAAGCTTTGTTAATCATCCATTGGTAGCTATTTTGGCACTTGACTTCATTTCACTTATACAGAATTATAAGACATTGCTTATGTACAGTTAATCAACCTATTCTGCATATCTAGTTAAAGTCAACATGACTTATATGCTACTCCAGATTCTATACAAAGGTGCATACAACACTGTGCTACAAACTTATTATTACATAAGCTACTCACTCGATGCATAATAAGTTAATCATCCGTCGGGACTATAATGAGTTATCCGTCGGGACTATAATTCTTATCCGTCGAGTGCTACATTATTTCACTAAGTAAAATCTACTTAGATGTTTTGTTTAGGTAATCATCAAGTACACAACATATTCACAACATAAAGTACTTGTAAAACAATTTTGTCCTAGTTATTCCTTAGAGATTTCAGGGTATATGTTCCTTGTTGACTTAATAGCCTTCGAGTTGGGAGACTTTGATGTTATTCTAGGTATGTATTGGTTGTCTCAATATATGGCAAATATTGATTGTAAGAAAAAAGAGAGTTGTTCTGTACACCTCAGATAATAAAAGGATCAGTTACCAAGGGCAGAGGCAAGATAGGAAGTTTCTCTCAGTGATGCAAGCAAGAAAATTGCTGAGACAAGGATGTGAAGCGTACTTGGCTCATGTAGTGGATACGAAGAAAGAGACCCCTATTTTGGAGGACATCTCTATAGTAAGAGAATTCCTTGATGTTTTTCCAGAAGAATTACCAGGATTGCCACATGACCGTGAGATAGAGTTTTCCATTGATTTGATACCTGGAGCTGAACCAGTTTCTAAGGCTCCATACAGAATGGCCCCGATTGAAATGAAAGAATTGGCTAAGAACCTTCAGGAGTTATTGGATAAAGGAGTTCTTCGACCCATTGTTTCTCCGTGGGTGCTCCAGTGTTATTTGTGCAGAAAAAGGATGGAAGTATGAGATTGTGTATTAATTACAGAGAGCTGAATAAGTTGACGATAAAGAGTAAATATCCTTTACCGCGGATCGATGATTTGTTTGACCAGCTTAAGGGAGCATGTTACTTTTCAAAGATTGCTTTAAGGTCCGGCTACCACCAATTGAAGATAAAGCCCGAGGATATCCCCAAGACTGCATTTCGAACAAGGTATGGCCATTACGAGTTTCTAGTAATGTCGTTTGGATTGACGAATGTGCCAGCAGCTTTCATGGATTTGATGAATAGGGTATACAAGGAGTATCTGGATAAGTTTATTATTGTATTTATTGATGACATCCTCATATAATCGAAGAATCCAGAAGATCACGCGGTGCATCTGCAGATTGCCCTTCAAAAGTTAAGAGAAAAGCAATTATATGCTAAGTATTCTTAGTGTGAGTTTTGGCTGACGGAGGTACAGTTTCTTGGACATGTGGTGAGTAAGGAAGGTATCAAAGTAGACCCGGTAAAGATTGAAGCCGTATCAAAATGGGAGCAACTGAAGACACCCACGGAAATAAGAAGTTTTCTTGGATTAGCAGGATATTATCGAAGGTTTGTGAAAGATTTCTCAAAGATTGCATCCCCACTAACTAAGTTGACCAGGAAGAATGAGAAGTTTATTTGGACGAAAAAGTGCGAAGAGAGTTTCCAGGAGTTAAAGCGAAGATTAGGGACGGTTCCAGTGTTAGCATTGCCAGATGAGACGGGAAACTTTGTAATTTATAGTGATGCTTCTCTGAAAGGATTGGGATGTGTGTTAATGAAGCATGACAAAGTGATTGCGTATGCCTCCAGACAATTAAAGCCTCACGAACAAAAATATCCAGTTCATGACCTTGAATTGGCGGCTATAGCATTTGCTTTAAAGTTATGGCATCACTACTTGTATGGCGAGAAATGTGATATTTACACCGATCATAAGAGCCTGAAGTACATATTCACGCAGAAAGATCTGAACATGAGACAAAGAAGGTGGTTGGAGTTGATTAAGGACTATGATTGTTCAATTAATTATCACCCAGGTAAAGCCAATGTAGTGGCTGATGCCTTGAGTAGAAAGGAAAGGCTGAATATGATTAAGATTGCGGAAGAGTTGGCACAAGACTTAGAAAGAATGGAAATTGAAGTTCGAGTACCTAATGAAAGTCAGGAGCAGCTATATGAAGTTACTTTCCAGCCAGTATTGATGGAAAAGATCAAAAGGTGTCAAGAAGGAGTTATGGAACAAGAGTTGGATACTTTGACAGGAGAAGAGCTGTCTACTCAAAAAGATAGTCAAGGTTTGTATAGATTTCATCCAGAGTTTGGATTCCTAATGTAACAGAGTTGAAGAACGAGGTATTGCATGAAGCACATAACTCTAGGTTTTCTATCCACCCTGGTAGTACCAAGATGTACCAGGATTTGAAGAGAAATTTTTGGTGGCCAGGAATGAAGAAAGATATTGAAAATTGGGTAAGTAAATGTCACGTGTATCAGACGGTGAAAGCAGAGCATCAACGACCGAGTAGATTGTTACAACCTTTGGAGATTCCCCAATAGAAATGGGAAGCCATTGCTATGGATTTTGTAGTGGGATTGAATCATGATGCTATTTGGGTAATCATTGATAGATTGACTAAGTCGGCGCATTTTCTTCCGATTAATGAAAGGTATTCATTGGAAAAGTTGGTTAAGTTATACTTGGATGAGATAGTTACCAAACATGGAGTTCCTGTTCCTATAGTGTCGGATCGAGACCCGAGATTTAATTCCAGGTTCTGGACTAAATTCCAAGAGTGTCTAGGAATGAAATTGAATATGAGCAGCGCTTATCATCCTCAGACGGATGGCCAAAGTGAGAGAACGATTCAGACCATAGAGGATATGTTGAGAGTCTGTGTTTTAGATTTTAAGGGTAATTGGGATGAGCACCTTCCTTTGATTGAGTTCTCGTATAATAACAGCTACCATGCCAGTATAGGGATGCCACCTTATGAAGCTTTGTATGGACGAAAGTGTAGGTCACCATTGTACTGGGATGAGGTAGGAGAAAAGAAAGTGTTAGGCCCTGAATTGGTTCAGCAGACTAGAGATGCTATAGTGTTTATTCGGAAAAGATTGGAAGCAACTCAAGATAGACAAAGAAAATACGCAGATTTTCATAGGAAAGACATGGACTTTGAGATAGGAGCTTTGGTGTTACTAAAAGTATCGCCTTGGAAAGGGTTAGTACGATTTGGTCAGAAGGGTAAACTTAGCCCTAGATTTATAGGACTCTTTGAGGTTTTGAAGAGAGTGGGAAATGTCGTTTATGAGATAGCGTTACCACCGCAGTGGCAGCAGATTCATAATGTGTTCCATGTATCTATGTTGAAGGCTTATATCCCTAATTCGAATCAAATTATAGAATATGAACCGATTGAGCTTCAACCAGATTTTCCCTATGTAAAACAACCGGTTCAGATCCTAGACCGTAAGGAACGAGTCCTTAGGAATAAATCAATTCCAATAGTATAAGTTTTGTGGAGAAATCCTCGAGTAGAAGAGTCTACTTGGGAATTAGAGTCAGACATGCTTGATAAATATCCTCATTTGTTTAGATGAGTCAGATTCTGGGGACAGAATCTTTTAAAGGGGGAAAGAATATAACGACTCGTGTATTTTTATTTTTATTTTATACTTGGAAGTGTAATAAAAGTTTAAGTAAATAAATAAAAGGTGTGTATTGATTTTGGCATCGATTACTGATTGTTATTTAATTATTTATGACTTGTTATTATGTAGAATTGGAATTATGTGATTTATTTGCGAGTTATATGATTTTATTTCGCTTGTAAAAGTGATTTTATGACAATTTTAATTCCATAAATATTTGGGTTGTCTTTAAAATTGGTTTTCCAATTTTATAATTTCAATAATTATTTTTAGGACTTTATAAAATTGAGAAATCAATATTTTGTTAATTATTTATGTTTAAATGATTTTCTGAGTGTGTTAAATGCTAAAATCCATATTTAATTATGGGAATCTTTAAAAATTATAAAACTTATATTTTATTAAGTTCGTATTATTCTGAGAATTTTAGAATTATTTTGGGAATTATCGGAGTTAGTTTCACCCGTGCGTTGATTCATGTAATTGATAAAAGCGGGTACAAACTATATTTCAGAATTATTCTAAAATTTTAAAACCTACGTTTTAATTAAGTTCGGGATACGTATAAAACTTTGAAGTGGTTTCAATAAATTTTTGAAGTTATTTTCTCGCGAACCCATTGCGTAAATAATAACTGCGGGGTGTTATAGACCCTGTTCGGCTCGGTGTGGTGATTATAAGGGAGTGACACGTATCCTAATTAGAAGATACGTGTCAGCAGCTGGTTTTGGGGGATTTAAAACATCACCTCTCATTTGTCTCTCTCTCTCTCGGGCCTCAGCTGTAAATCTCTTTGTTTCTCTTCGATTCTCTCTCGATTATTTCCGTTCTTCCTTCCTTCTTCCTCCTGATTCTTTGTTCGCCGGTTTCTTTCGGTTTTCCGGTGAGTTTCGGTTGTTTTAACTCCCAACTGTAGCTTCGATTTCTTCTGTTCGATGTATATATATATATGCACCTGTGTGTATGTATATGTTTGTGCAGTGTTGCCTTAATTATTACAATGAATTCCGGTTGCCGCCGCATAAATTCCGGCTAGGTGGCCGGAAGTCTGTGTGCGCGTCTGTGTTGTGTGTGTGCATCTGTGTTGTGTGTGGTGTGTGGCGGCTTGGCCGTGTGTGGTGGTCGGGGTTTGGCCGTGTTCTGTGCTTCCATGTTTTGCTTGTTTTGGGCTCTGTTGGGCCTGTTCATTCGAGCCTTGGGTTCTTTGTTGGGCCTGGTAGTTGGATTTGACTGTTGGGCCGAATTTTGTTGCAGTGGGCTGATTATTAAATTTTTAATTTCTATTTTCCTTTTAATGAAGGAATTATTTGATTAAGCATTCATGATATTAATAATTTCGTGCGGAAATTATGATTAATCGATGAAATGCGCGATGGAAACCCGAAGTAACGGGTACCCGCGAATTTTACCGCCGTAGGCGATGAGCCTCGGCGAGCCGACGGTGGACGGTGATGACGATGTTCTGAGTCCTAAATTCTATAAATAAATAAAATAAAATAATTATGTAAAATATGTTTGGATTTGAATAATTAATTTTTATTGGTGTTGGGTTGTACAGAATAATATTGTGGATGGTTGAGAATTGTTGACGTCGACTATAATCGACGGGTAGTCTTATAAATAAAGAAGTTGCTGCCAAAATTTTCTAAAAATATATTTGTAATTATACATAATTATGTTTTACGTGATATCCCTATTTATGTTCGAGAAATATAATTGCATGATTATGTGTATAATATTAATACGAGTCGGGTTGTCGGATTTGGGTTATTAGGATTTGAGGATATCAAGCATGTCGGTATAACTAATTAGGGTATTCTGTAATTGTAGATCCCAGTCGAGTTGTTCCAGGATCAAAGTCAGCGTGAAAGCTATTAGGGTTTGTAAAGCGTTGCAAGGCAAGTACCCCTGACCATTCTTTTATGGTTCAGTGTATATGAATAGCTAAATGTTTTATTCTCGTGATGGAACAGAAATGTTTTAAGTTACGTATCCCCTGTAGTTATAAAATCATTGTTTTCGAATTGTTTTGGGGAAAAGTAACTTCGAAAGGTACCTGTCTCAAATGGTATGATTTGCGAAACGGATTTTATATGTGTGCTGGATAAATAAATGATTTTGAAAATGAGATAGGTACAAGTGTTTTTGAAAACTGGATAAAACAGTCAGATATGGGATACATTGGGGCCAGAGTAGGCCTATTGAGGTGGCGTAAGAGGCTAATTCGGTTGCGCGCATTATAAAACCAATTAGTCCAGCAGGTTATAGACCTAGCTAGTCTCTGAGTTCCGGAACAGGTAAATGGGATGGCAGTTAGAGCCGTCTGGTGTTGATAGCCTGATCAGCTATCTTCACATATCCGCTATGTATCTGATTGGGATTTGTGAATTATATGAAAGCATGATCGATTGATACAACAGTTTTATAAAATGGTTAGCATGCTAAAATTGGACTCTGGTATTACGCAGCACACTATAATGTTGTTTTCACAAAGCATGCTAATTAGTGATATCCAGTTACTTTGATTATCATTATTAAATGTTGATATCATGATTACAGCTCTGTTCCCATTATTGTTACATTACTGTTTTAATCCGTTATTCATATTTGGTACTGCTGAGCGATTATGCTCACCCTTGTAAACTGTTATGTACATTTCGCAGATGCCTAGAAGATCAGTCAGACCGACCCATGTTCCCGCCCCTTCTGGACCCGGCTCCTCTGAGGTAGTTTGTATCAGGTAATGAGGTCTGAGGAGTTGCTGAATAAAGTTAGTGTGCCGTAGATAATGAATAAAGAGTTTGTAATAATAAGAATCTGAATTATACTTGAACCTGGATCGGATCTTGGTTTGGGGTCAAGTTAATATATTCTAATAATAATTCTGTTGTTTATATTTTTGAGTAATTGTGTTTAGTGACGTCAACTCCTGACCCCGGGATTGAGGCCGTCAAACCTTGTCTTCATTTCTTCTGATTTCTTGTGTAGTCGTAGTATTATTAACCTGTCCTATTATAGTGTTGTTCACATTTTGAGTTATCACGTAACTGTTCATACAGCTAAGCAGTCTCACCAACAAGGATTTTTAGATATAATTGATGATATCAGGAGATAAACTATCAGGAGTTATTATTAGGACTTATTGAAGGTGACGTCATCAGTACTTGTCTATCAATACTTGATGATTAGTATTTAATGTCATCAAGACTTAGTCACTTTAGTAGATATTCGAGAAGGAAAAGGATTACAAATTTCAAGGCGATGAAGAACTTTATTCAGAAGCAATCATATGTGGATATGTAATAGCTTTCCTTATTATAATATAATAAGATTCCTTATTGATTGTGTAACTGTGCACTATATAAGCACATATTAGGTTTATATTATATGAGTTACAAATTGTTATATCTTTCATATAACCTAGAAGCTCTCATGGATAATTTTTCATCCTATGAGAGAGTAATTGTGTAACAATTTTTATCAGATTAATATTAAAATTGTTGATTCTGCTAAAGCTTTATCGAATTGTTTGCATAAACTGTATTCACCCCCTTTATAGTTGGATACGGACCTAACAATTGGTATCAGAGCTTGCTGTTGATATACAAAGAATTCAAGATCTGAAAATCAATCTTTAATGGTAGAAAAAGAAGCACCACATAATCTGTTGCGCCCTCCAAACCCGGGTCAGGAGTTTGGGGTCCACAATACAAACACATATATAAATAATATATATATACCTGCTTATAATGATGATGATGATGATGATGATGATGATAATAATAATAATAATAATAATAATAATAATAATAATAATAATAATAATAATAATAATAATATGCAGTGACCCTACTTACCTTCATCCACGGATCGCAACAGGTTAAAATATGCACACAAGCCACAAATCACTTATATTACAACCGTTCCGGATCCCAACTATTTAAACTGACATATGAATATTAAACATTCATACAAACTTTCAAACTTAAACTATTACAAAAGTCTTCAGCTAGCTTATTCCGCTCAACCTGGAATCCTAGCTCGCACACTTGATTAGGGATTCTCGCTACAAACATGCTCCTTCTTAACTGGAAAAGAACCTATACAGAATGGCACAAATTAGCTAACTAGCTTAGGATGTCACAGTGATAATATTGAGGTTAAACAATGATCAGATGAAATGATTTTAGGTTATCAAGTTTCTTTATAAGCAATGATTAGAATTGGATATACGATTTTATTTTAAAAACCAAGGTTAGGCTGCTGATCAGTCACGAACGAACCCCGAGCAAGGCACACATCTTTGCTCTACTTACTGGATCCAAGGCACACATTGGCCTAACATAACCACCAATCTGGTCTGACCACGAGTTTGGTCCATATTTTATAAAACAGTCCAATTCTGCAATAATAACAAAAAAAATGTAAAATAGTAAACAAAATCATAAATAACATTGGTTTTCAAGCATAAGGTGATTTGCAATCATCAACAGGATATAACAAGGTAAGTACAAAGATTGGCTATCAGCCGGTAAAAGAATCATACAATAGAAGAATCAAGGTTTCGTGGTTATAAAGATTAGTCTTCCGTTGTATAAGGTATGAAGGTTTGAATGTTAAAAAATTCCGGCTCCGTGATCGTTATTTAATTTGTATATATTTGTGGAGTAGTATCGTATATCTTGGTTCGTATCTGGTATTCAACAATCAATGGTTTACAAATGATAAGGCTTACGGCTCAAAGTTTAATAACTGGAATCAGGGTTTAGGGTTAAATGCTTCAAAGCACTTGCAAACTATTCTAAACACGTATCAAGATAGTTTAGGAATCACTAACAATATATTACAAGAAAGTCCGAGAATACTTGCCTTATCTCAATTCGCTAACGCTTTTCTTGCTTTCGTCCACTGACTCTTACTCTCTGACTACCTGTTTTCCTTTCCTACGCCTTGCTTTTTCTGTTCAGACATCACAAGTATCTATCAATACTTATTTTCATCTTATTATATTCATTACAAGCTTTTATCTACCCTTTATTTTACCAAATCCGACTTACGAATTGAAAGTTACGATTCAAATAGTTAAACAATACACATATAAATATATCGTACACCAATCGGATCACATATACCTCATAGCACGTAAGATATTCGATAAAAGTACTTTTTCAAAAAAGATTCGGGGTTAAAATGATTTTTCAGTTATTTAATACGAATTTTTAAACATTTTTTGGAATTAAAACGGGTCGTTAAATCATTTATAAACAATTAACAGGGTTCGATTGCCCCAAATTTGGCTATAAAATCATTTTATAATAATAATCGAGCCTTGAAAACAATTTAAAATAATATTTTATAGCTCGAACTATTTTTCAAAATTTTTAAATCAAAAGAAATAATTAAATCTAATTAAATAATCAAATAAAATTATTTAATAATTAGTTAAATCAATTAATCAATTAATATTCGAATAAATTGACCAATTAACTAATTAATTATCAACTAAAATTATTTAATTAATTAATTCAGATTTATTTTTGAATTAAAAATATTATTTGGAATTAAAATAATGATTTTTGGAATTTTTCACAATTAAAAACGAATTTATGAAATTAAAATAAATAGAAAATATAATTTTTATAAATTTTCAAAAAGGGAATCCTATTTTTGTAAATTTTATAAACTACAGGGATCTAATTGTATCTTCATTAAAACTTCGGGGACCAAACTGCAATTTTGCAAGGGTCGACGTCGTTTTCACCGGAGGTCACCGGAGAACACGATTCCGGCCACCTCAGTCCACCAAACTCTCCAGAATTAATCTACTGGCTACCAGGAATTTGTACATGCAATCAAAACACAAAACCAATCACAGATTTGGCCGGAAAATGAACAAGAAACTCGCTGTCGCCGATGAGTTTTTTTCCCTTTGATTTGGTCGATTCATGAATCCTCACATGATTTCGAACACATAAATCGACTTCTGGAATCATTCTAAACACAATGGTATCAACCAAATTCATCAATAACCCCAGGGGAAGAAACCCCCAAATTTTCATTAAGAACATCCAAACTGCCCATAAAGCCTAATTTCACAATTCAAAATTAAAATACATATATGAGCATGTTATTGAACTCCAAATGACTATTATGATATATCAAAATGATCAAAATCAAATTATCTACAACATGCAAGCATCAAATCACACAAATAACATCAAAATCAAAAATTCATAATTTAATCCAAAATAATTCAAATTTAAAAAAAATTATAAGAAATTACCTTTTGATTCTGTAGTAGTATGGTTAGTAGAATCTGATTGTAGGTTTCAAGAGTTTTGTTTTGACTACTAGAACTCCAAATTCCTATATCGATAATGCCTTCAAATTATAGTTTGATTCTCAAGAACACTACGAATATATTGATTTTCTCTGGAAAATATATATTAACTGACTACAAATGATTTTATGTACAAAATAAAATACAGTAAAGGCTATTTATATTTACGGAATATTGGTACCCCGTTCGATCATATCGAATATAAAATATAATATTTATTTGATAAAACAGATCCAAATCGGTACCGATTTTAGGATAATTATCCAAAACTATACATTTTATAAATATAGACTTGGTCTCAGCGCTTTGTTTACATGAATTACGAGAAGATAATATAATAGTTTAATCAAAATATCACGTTTCTCGAAAGTACGAGTTTTATCGATTTACCGAAATGAATATTATATCGAAAATTTTGCACCGGGACCCACACAGGGAAAACCGTACTCCGGATCGAAAAAGTCAAAACATGGAAAATGGTCGGAATATTGCAATTAGGTTAGGAGGGAGTTTTCCCGAGACTTTCGGGCTGTAAAAACATAAAAACGGTTGAAGTCGGTTGGTTCCCGATTATACAAAATAGTTTATAATTACTCGGAAAAATAATTTATTAAATCCATATATTATTTCTAAAATCATGTAACAACATAAAAATTAACATAAAAATACCACAACTATCTACACTTTATTTTAGACATATAAAAATTAAAATACTCAAATTTTATCACATTTAAACATCCAAACATATATACCACTTAACAGATAATTCCCCCAAAATCCACATAATAATCACAAAATAATTATTTACTGATAAAAATAATTACACGATATATCCCCGATATTACATCCTTCCCCCCTTAATAGAATTTTGTCCTCAGAATATCCTAAGAAAACAAATGAGGGTACTTCTTTTGCATAGCGTTTTCTAGCTCCCAGATTAATTCTTCAACCTTTGGGTTTCTCCATAACACTTTTACTAACTTTATAATTTTATTTCTTAACACCTTCTCTCTTTTCTCTGGAATCTCTATTGGACTTTCTACATAAGACAAATCTTCCTAAAGTGTTGTCGGCTCGTAGTCAATTACATGCCTGGAATCTGGATTACACTTTTTAAGCATCGATATATGATCCATATGGAAGGGTAATGCCAGTTCGTAGTCTACCTTACCGACACGCTTCAAAATCTCAAAAGTTCTGACATATCTAGGACTCAACTTTCCTTTCTTTCCAAATCTAGTCAATCATTTCCACAGTGACACTTTCAACAATACTAAATCTCCATCTTTAAATTCCATATCATTTTTTGATTAATCTACATATTTTCTCTGACAGTCTTGGGCTGCAATTAACCTTTTCCGAATAACTTCAACAACTTCTTTTATTTGTTGCACCAACTCGGTTCCAAGTATCTTGTGTTCTCCCACTTCATCCTATTATACTGGTGATCGACACTTACGTTCATAAAGAGCTTCATAGGGTGGCATCCCAATGCTGGCATGGTAACTGTTGTTGTAAGCAAATTCTACTAAGGGTAAATGCTCATCCCAACTTCCTATGAAATCAATAGCACAAATACGTAACATATCCTCAACTGTCTGAATCGTTCTCTCGCTTTGGCCATCGGTCTGTGGATGGTAAGTTGTACTTATATTTAATATGGTTCCCAAACATTCCTGAAAACTTCTCCAAAATCTCGAATTAAATCTTGGATCTCGATCGGATATGATAAACACAGGAACTCCATGAAGAACTACTATCTCTTTCAAATACATGTGAACCAACTTGTCCAATGAAAAGCTTTCATTAATAGGCAGAAAATGAACTAATTTAGTAAGTATGTCCACTATAACCCAAATGGCATCATGGATTGCTTTGGTCCTTGGTAATCCAATTATAAAATCTATAGCAATATGCTCCCACTTCCATTCTGGAATATCTAATGGTTACAATAGTCCACTTGGTCTTTGGTGCTCTGCCTTGAACCTCTGACATGTATAACATTTACTGACCCATTCCGCAATTTCCCTCTTTATATCTGGCCACCAATAATTTTCCTTTAAATATCTGTACATATTGGTACTCCCCTGATGGATTGAATACCTTGAATTGTGAGATTCCTATAAAATTTTAGTTTTCAACTCTGTCACTGGTGGAATCAAAATTCTGGAAGAAAATCTGAGGATACCTTGATCATCCTTTTGAGTACACAACTCCTCTCCTATAAAATGATTGATGTCCTAATCCATTACTTCCTCTTAACACTTTTTTGTCTTCTCTAACAACTCTAACTGAAAAGTCATACTATACATTTTTGCTTTATTAGGCTTGCAAGCTCGGATTTCCAATTCTAACATCTGAAATTCCTTGTATAACTCTTCTGGTACTGTCAACACATTCTAAATCTCCTTTCAGCTTAACGTTTCTGCCATAGCATTTGCTTTACATGGGTGATAGTTAATCGTACAGTCATAGTCCTTGATCAACTCCAACCACCTTCTCTATCTCATGTTATGTTCCTTTTGCGTGAATATGTATTTTAATCTTTTATGATCCGTATAAATCTCACATTTTTCTCCATATAAATATTGTCTCCAAATCTTCAAAGCGAATACTATGGCCGCTAGCTCCAAGTCATGAGTAGGATACTTCTAATCATGAGGTTTCAGTTGTCTCGATGCATGTGAAATAACCTTATCATGTTGCATCAAAATACAACATAATCCCTTATGAGAAGCATCACTATAGATTACAAAATTTCCTTGATCATCTGGAAGTGACAAAATAGGTGTCGTGATTAATCTCTTCTTTAGTTCTTGAAAACATTCTTCACACTTCTCATTCCATATAAACTTCTCATTTTTCCTGGTAAGCTTCGTCAAAGGCGTCGCAATCTTTGAGAAATCCTGAAAAAATCATCAATAATATCCCGCTAATCCCAAGAAACTTCTCACTTCTGTTGGTTTTTTTGGCCTTTCCCAATTTGTAATAGCTTCAATCTTTGCCGGGTCCACTTTGATCCCTTCATTACTGACTATGTGCCCTAACAACTGAACTTCCTGTAGCCAAAACTCACACTTTGAGAATTTAGCATACAACTTTTCCTTCCTCAAAATTTCTAAAGATATCCTTAAATGCTCTGCATGGTCTTCTGCTGACTTCGAGTAAATCAAAATATCATCTATAAACATAATGACAAACTTGTCCAAATATTCCTTGAAAACTCTGTTCATCAAGTTCATAAACGTTGCTGGGGCATTGGTTAATCAAAAAGACATCACTAAGAATTTATAATGTCCGTACCTTGTTCTGAAAGCTGTCTTCAGTATATCTTTGGGTTTAATCTTCAGATGGTGATATTAGGATCTCAAATCAATCTTAGAAAAGTACTTGGCTCCCTTCAACTGGTCAAACAGTTCATCGATTCGAGGTAATGTATACTTATTCTTGATTGTAAGCTTATTGAGCTCTTGATAATCGATTCATAACCTCATACTCCCGTGCTTCTTCTTAAAAAACAATACCGGTGCACCCCATGGGGACACACTGGGTCTAATAAATTCTTTATCTAACAACTCTTGCAACTACTTTGCTAACTCCTTTATTTCAATTGGCGCCATTATGTACAGGGCCTTGGATACAGGTTCCGTTGCAGGTGCTAAGTCGATTGCAAACTCAATTTCTCTATCTAGAGGAAGTCCTGGTAACTTATTGCCAGAAATCTCAATCTCACAATTCACATATACTTGATTAACAGATACATGTTCTTGATTTTCTAATTCCACAATCATTATTTCATTTAACCATTCAACTGGACAATTTAACTTATTAACAAAATCTTGAGAAATAAACGATCGAGTTGCTCCCGAACCTACTAGCACTTTGGCACATAAAGAATTCACAGTAAGTGTACCTGCCACAACATCAATGTCCTGGATAGCGTCCTTCACAGACATGTCAAAAACTCTAGCCCTTGGAGTCTCATTCACTACTGGAGTGGATCCCATGATTCTCAATTCATTACTAACTGGGGCTGTTGTCTTGCAATCCCTTGTTATATGTCCCGACTTTCTATACCTAAAACATGTAAATTTAATTGTTGGAACTTTGACTGCTGGATTCCTGATAGGTTGGTCCTTATTTACTGGCACTCTGGCTGGCTGATTATGGCACTCCCTTGAATAGTGCCCTTTTTTATTACACTTATAACAAACCATATTCAACTTGTTACAAACTCCTTGTTATTCACTAACAATACAACAAAAATTACAGAAGGGGGGTTGAATGTAATTCTTGCTCCTTTTTGAGATTTTAAAAATTGTTCTAACTTAATATATATACCAGTGTCTGATTTGTAATAGTGCGGAATGAAAGAGTAATAGAAATCAAAACACTAAGTAATAAAACAGAAGCTTTAAAACTTTCTGGTGGATTTGAAAGTATCCACCAGATATATATATATATATATATATCATATTGAGAACTCTGTGAAGCTTTGAATAGCCACAGATGCTTTACAACTTGAACAAACAAAACTACAGAGAAATTCTTACAGAATATAGCTTGATATGTTTCTCTGAAAAATAAGCTTGCTTAGTTAATTGTTCTGTTGGCTACTCTTGGTTTATATATCACCAAGTTACATAATAGTAAGACAAGATAATAAAACAAAATGTATCTAGTCTAACTCCATGCTGCTTCACTACTCTATTCCAGCATCTTTAAAAATCTTCACATTTGAATGAAAATGGTAATGTTTTTTTGTTCTCAAAATCTTGCTTAACAGGCTACCACATTGCTTTTGCAAACACCCGACGCATGTGACTGTGTTGTCACTATTAACAGCTATTTCGAATATGATCATCCGTTCGGAATATGGTGATCATCCGTCGGGAATAGGTTGATCATCCGCTGGGAGTCTTGTAGATCATCCGTCGGGAGTCTATCTGTCACTTGACTCTATTTTACTTATACAGAATTACAAGACATCTCATACTTACAATTAGCCAACCTATTCAGCATATCAATCTAGTAGTCAACATGACTTAGAGAACCCTATACAATCTACTAGACTAAAACATGTTATTTACAGAAATGTGCTACATTACTTATTTGTTATATAAGCTACACTCTCGAAGGATGTCAAATTGTCATCTGTCGGGACTATAAAGTTCATCCGTCGGGACTATATTAGATCATCCATCGAGAGCTACAAAATTCACTAAATCAAATCTACTAAGGTATTTTGTTTAACTTATCATCAAGTTCACAACATATTCCTGACAATCTCCCCCAATTCATGTCTACTGGAATTGTAGCCATAAATTAAGAGAAACTTGATAATAACAAAACACCCTAAATATACAGATTAAAAGATAGTAGAAAAACTGACAAGTGCTACAAGTTTATTGAAAATTGAACAAAGAAAAGTGTATAAAGAGTTCTCACAACCATTATCAAGGTGCTCCTCTAGTCTGAGCAGATGATTTCTATTTCCCTGATTGTCTGGATTTCTTCCCAAGCTTCCTGTCATTCTCTTCTATTTGATTCTGAGGTTGTCTGTGGAATTCAATTTCATGAGCTTCAGATAGATCCAGCTTTTCTTGCATTTCCAATAGAGTCTCATTGCTAAAGATACTCAATTGGTCATCCAGTCTGAAGAATCTTCTAACACCCTTGTTGTCCATGAATTCCATCAGCCAATAAGGCCTCAAATGCACTCTTCTTCCTGTGAAGGGAATTGTTAGAGTTCTTGGAAGTGCATTCTTGGCTTTATCACTCCTTAGATCTTCTATCTTCTTTAGGACCAACTTCCTTGCAGTTACATTGAAAACAAAGTTTTTCTTGAAGGATGAAAAGACCTTTATCAGTACATATTGGCTTTCTTGAAGAATAATGTGAAGTGGCCATGTGATTTCTTTCCCTTCCTTGTACTTGAATACCAGTCTTTTAAGAAGATGTCTATAAGTATCAATACCTCTTACTTCTTCCAATTCATCCAAGTGGAGGTTTATATCTGAAAACTCCTTAATGTCACAGATATATAAAAGATCTCCCTTGTTGACTGCAGATTTAGATTTTGTTAGGGTGTTGGTTATGAGAGTCACATGCTTGACTTTCTTAATTGCTCTATTCTTTGTTTTCTTTGGTTTGTTGAAGATGGGTAAATTGAGTTCAGGAATTGGCATACTTTCCCAGTCTATTGGCTCATCCTTGGGAATTATAGGCTCATCATGAAAATTATTTGTTGGATCCACCTTGAATTCCTCATGTGCCACTGAGGGCTTGGATGTTTGAGTTGAAGTTGTAGATTGTTTAAGAATGTAGTCTTCCAGTTCCTCATCACTGAAGTCCAATTTTCTCTTGATTCTTTGCTTGTATCTTGGTTTCTTTATCTGTTGAGGTTCATTATGCACTTTTTGATCCTGAGTTTCAGTTTTCAAAGTTGGTTTTTCAGAGATTTCAGTTGCAGCTTTCACAGCTTGAAGCTTGGCTACTATAGCAGCTTGTTCCTTCTTCTGTTTGAGCTTCTTAGCATCTATAACAGCTTGCCTCTTTTCTTGCTTAATTCTCTCTTTTTCTTCCCTTTTTGTTGTTGCAAACTGAGGGTGTCTTCTTTTGTGCTGAATCAGATGGATCTTTGTAAAATGCTGTGGACCTTGCCAACAGTTTCTTTTCATCTGGTTTTGGAGTCTCAAACATGAGATCCAAGGTATGCTTGTCTGATGACTTTGGATAGCTCCTTTTAGGCTTCAAAATCATATTAGCTTTTGGAGATTTGATGCATGAAGTTTGGCCTTTTTCCAAGCTACATAGACTCATTTCATTCACTGAGATTTGCTTGACTTGAGAGTGGTGATGAAAAGTCTTGTCTGGTTTCTGTATCTGACCAAATTTCTTCTAAATTTCTTCATCTATCTTCCTCCATTTATCATCCAGTTCCTTCTCAACAGCTGTAACATCAAGCATCTTCAGATTTGTCTTTGAATCTTAGCAGCTGCTATTTGGTTCAGATCAATGCTGCCCAGTACTGGTGGCTTTGGAAAAGTAATTTTTGGAACTATTACTTGACTGATTTGAACATTTATCACATGTTCCCCCTCACTGGTTGGCTCTCCTTGATTAACTGGGATGTTTGGATCTTTCTCCCCCTTTTTATTATCATCAAAAAGAGTGAAGGTGGAAGTTTATGCTGAAAGAATTTACGGATGAGCAGAAGCGTGAAATAACATTTATTCAGTAAAAACCATATACCGCACATATAGAAAAACGTATAAAAAGGAAAAACTGAGGAATCGAAACCATACCTTGTGGATCGAAGCTTTATAAAATTGGAGTGCTAGCAGTTGCTCCTCAGTGTGTGAAGCACTCTACCGGTATCCACCAAAAACGATCCTCTTCGATGAACCTTTTATAAAACCGAGCTTTTATAAAATGGAGTTTTTTTTTGAGAGAGAGAGAGGAAGAAGATGGAGGCTAGGGTTTTCACAAAACCAAAATTATGTAAATAGAATGAGCCATCTCATTCTATTTATAGGGCTCTCCTAGGGTTTTATAATATATCTTTATATATATTAACCCCCACATTTTATCTTTATAAAATGCTTTAATAATAATTAAAACTATTTTAATCATTATTTCTTTTTCTTAACTATTTAGAAAATAATTCTCTCTCTCATTATTTCATCAAAGAAAATATTATTTTATGGTATGACCCTGTAGGTTCAATATTATGCCGGTAGTAGAAATAAATAATAATAAACTTTTAGTAATTATTTACATGAATACTAAAATTCACTAAATATAATTAATTAAATATAATTAACTGATTAATTATATTTATTCTACATCGTGAGTGATGCTTCTCAACATATCGCGACTATCCGGATAATATGAATTCACTGCTTAGAATATCAAGAACCTGTCAGTGACTAGTTACCGTACAATGAATTCCTTCTACCCTTATAATATCCCACATAAATACAAGGCATGGACCTCGTGTCAGGCCTATCAAATTTAATCATATGATTTCTTATTCATAATGCAAAGTTCATATTAATACAAATTAGAAACTCCTTTCTAATTTCATACACTCTGGCCAGAGATTCCAGAACTCGCATACTACGAATAACATAGGATATTCTCTTCCTATACTGGAAGGGGTAGATCCTCTATTGACGTTAACTATCTCTATACACAAATCCCTATGCCCAGAATAGACCTAATGGATGTCCTCGAGACTAAGGACTAAACCAAAGCACAGTTCATTATATATAAGATACCTTTAACGATCTCAAGTCTAAGGACACTTGTACAACTATCACTCAGTGAATAACTATTAACACGTGAATAATCTCCATTAGTTGTTCAACTTATCGAGTCAAGTTCAGTGAACTTATTCCCTAATAAGCACCTACATACTAGCTATAGTTTCACCACACAAATGCCTATGAGAACAGACATCCTCCTGAAAGGAGCAAGGTAGTATGTACCAATCTTTGCGGATCCACTAACATCCGATTAGTTATCCTATGATCAGGAACTGTTTAAGTCCAGAGTTGTCGTCTTCTAGATCTCACTATTATAATCTCATTATAATTCTAGAAGTTTTACTCTAAACTATGGAACATCTTATTTAATACACTTTAAATAGATAAAGCCCATAAAAAATATAACAAGTCTTTTATTAATTCAAATGAAATCAAATAGGAATACAAGAAAGTTCTTCCTAACTCATCATACATGATTGGATTTAGGACAAACACTTTCAATCTCCCACTTGAACTAAAGCCAATCACCCTGGTATCTAATACCCATCTTCTCCTTATGACGATCAAAGTGAATCTGAGACAATGACTTTGTGAGTGGGTCTGCTAGGTTGTTATGTGTGTCAACTCTCTCAATCTTGACATCTCCTCTTTCAATGATTTCCCTAATCAAATGAAAGCGTCGCAAAACATGTTTGGAATTTTTATGAGACCTAGGTTCCTTGGCTTGTGCTATTGTTGCGTTGTTATCACAATACAACACAATAGGCTCCTCAATGCTAGGAACAACTCCCAACTCAGAAACAAATTTCCTCATCCAAACGGCTTCTTTTGCAGCCTCACTTGCAGCTATATATTTTGCTTCCGCTGTGGAGTCATCCGTTGTAGACTGTTTGGAACTCTTCCAACTAATCGCACCACCATTCAGAGTAAACACGTACCCTGACATGGATTTGCTATCATCACTTTCTGATTGAAAACTAGAGTCAGTATAACCCTCTATTTTTAACTCAGATCCGCCACCAAAAACAAGAAAAATATCCTTAGTCCTTCGCAAGTACTTAAGGATGTTCTTCACTGCTTTCCAGTGGACTTCACACTGATTGAATAAGCAACATCAGGCCTAGTACATAACATCACGTACATGATAGATCCTATTGCTGAAGCATAAGGAATCTTACTCATACGCTCTCTTTCCTCAGGTGTCTTAGGAGACATCTTTTCGGAAAGGGACACTCCATGGCTCATCGGTATGAGACCTCTTTTGGAGTTTTCCATGCTAAACCTTTTAAGCACTTTCTGGATGTATGTACCCTGGGTAAGACCTATCATTCTTCTAGATCTATCTCTATAGATCTTCATACCGAGAATGTAGGATGCTTCTCCCAAGTCCTTCATAGTGAAGTTCTTCGATAGCCACACTTAGACTGATTGCAGCATCGGTATATCATTTCCTATAAGAAGTATGTCATCCACATACAATACAAGAAATGTTACCACGCTCCCACTAACCTTCTTGTAGACACATGGTTCATCTATGTTTTTGATAAAACTAAACTCTTTGATTGTCTCATCAAAACGGATGTTCCATCTACGAGAAGCTTGCTTTAAACCATATATGGTTCGTAACAGCTTACACACTAGGTGTTCATTTCCCTTAGAAAGAAAACCCTTTGGTTGTGTCATATACACTTCCTCTTCAAGTTTCCCATTGAGGAAGGCCATTTTCACGTCCATTTTCCAGATCTCATAGTCGTAGTAAGCAGCAATCGCAAGCAAAATCCGAATTGATTTTAACAGGGCTACAGGAGAAAAAGTTTCATCAAAGTCAATCCCTTCCCTTTGTCTGAATCCTTTTGCCACGAGCCTGGCCTTATAGGTCTCCACCTGGCCATCTGCTCCAATCTTTCTTTTGTATACCCATTTGCACTCAATAGGCTTCACACCCTCAGGTGCTTCAACCAAAGTCCATACTTGGTTGGTATACATAGATTCCATTTCGGATTTCATGGCACTTTGCCATTTCTCTGAGTCAACACTACTCATAGCCTCATTATAGGTCATAGGGTCGTCATCATCAATGATTGACAACTCATTGTCATTCTCAAAGACAAGGCCATAATACCTCTCAGGTTGGTGAGACACTCTCCCTGACCTATGAATGGGTTGTTCCACAGAAGCTTGTTCAGTCTGAATAGGTGTTTCCACATGATTCGTAGTAGTTTATACTTCTTGAACATCATCAAGTTCAATTTTGCTCCCACTATTTCCTTCAAGGATAAACTACTTCTCCAAGAATGTAGCATGTCTGGAGACAAACACCCTATGATCGGTGTAAATAATACCCTAAAGTTGAAAGGAATATGTCCTAAGTCCAATCATGTATAAGGATTTAGGAATAACTTTTATGTAATCTGTTTTGATTTCATTGATATTAATAAAAGACTTGTTTTGTTTTTATTACGGGCTTTATCTATTTAAGTGTTTAAATAAGATATACCATAGTTTAGAGTAAAGCTTTTTATGGATTATGATGAGATCATAATAGTGAGACCTAAAAAGATGATAACTTTAAACTTAACTAGTTCCTGGTCATAGAATTTCTAACTGGTAATTAATAATCCGCAAAGATCGGTACATACTATGCTTGCTTCATTATGAAGGATGTCTATTCTCATAGACATTTGTATGGTGACACTATAGCTAGTATGTAGGTGCTTATTTTAGAATAAGTTCACTGAACATGACTCGCACAGCTGAACAACTGATGGAGTTCACTCACGTGTCAGCAGTTGTTCACATAGTGATAGTTGTACAAGTATCCTTAGACTTGAGGTCATCATAGCCATCTTGTGTACACTGAACTATGCTTTGGTTTAGTTCTTAGTCTCCAGGGACAATTATTAGGGCTCTTCTGGGTATAGGAATTTGTACACGAAGATAGTGTATGATCAATAAAGGATCTACCCCTTCCAGTGAAGGAAGCGAATATTCAAGGCTGATCCACTTATGCTAGTTCAGGAATCTCTGGCCAGAGTGAATGAAATTAGAAAGGAGTTTCTAATTTGCATAGAACTACGCATAGTAAATGGTAAGCAAGTGATTGAATTAGATAGGCTTGACACGAGATCCATGCCTTGTATTTAATCGGGACATTGTAGGGTAGAAGGAGTTTATTGTACGGTAACTATTCACTGAATAGGTTCTTGGTATTCTAAGTAGTGAATTCATATTATCCGGATAGTCGCGATATGCTGAGAAGTATCCCTCACGATGTAGAATAAATGTGATTAATTAATTAATCATATTTAATAAATTAGAGAATTTATATAAATAATGATAAAATAGTTTTATTATTATTTATTTCTACTACCGGCTTAATATTGAACCTACAGGGTCACACCATAAAAAGAGAATGATTTAATGGTGGAGGAATTAATTAATAATGGCTAATAATTATTTATTTATGAAATAAATAATTAATTGGCAAATTTAATAATTGATTAAATGAGATTTAATTGATTATAAATTAATTAAGAAAAGTTCTTAATATTATTAATTAAAGGATTTAATTTTTGGAAATTAAATCAAGAGAGAGAATTATTTCTAAAGTGTTTAGAAAAAGGATTAATGATTAAAAGGTGTTTTAATTATTAATGAGAATAATAAATGGGATAATAATAATAATATTTATGGCAAAATTCCAGCTGAAAATTTTGCCTATAAATACACTATTATAGACCCTAATTTTATTCTAACCCACACAAAACCCAAAAAGTTTGGAAAACCCAATTCTCTCCACCTCCTTCCTCCTCCTTAACATCGTTTTCTTGGTGGATACCGGTGGAGTGCTTCACACTTGAGGAGCAACTGCTAAGGATCTCTGATCGTTGTCTCCGAATTATTTTTAAAGGTTAGAATCGATCCCTCGAATTTTTATTCATGATCTGTATGCTTTTATTTGGATTTTATATGTGTAAAAGTGTTTTGCCATGCCCCCGCTGTGTTTAAAATCCAACAAAAGTCTCTTTAGGATATCCCACAAAACTACATTTTAAGGATCAAGATTCCAGCTTATCTGGGTCAACTTTCTTGACATAAGCTGGACATCCCCAAATCTTAACGTGTTTAAGACCCGGTTTCCTTTCTTTCCATATCTCATATGGAGTTTGAGGAACAGATTTGGAAGGCACCTTATTCAGTAAATATGCCGAGGTTTCCAATGCATAACCCCACAAGAATACTGGAAGATTCGCATAGCTCATCATGGACCGAACCATGTCTAACAAAGTTCGATTTCTCCTTTCAGATACCCCATTCAACTGTGGAGTATATAAAGCAGTCCACTGGGAGACTATACCATTTTCTTTGAGATAATCTAGAAACTCTCCATTCAAGTATTCACCACCTCGATCTGATCGAAGAGTTATAATACTATGTTTGGTTTGTTTCTCCACTTCATGCTTATATTCTTTGAACTTTTCAAAGGCTTCAGACTTGTGTTTCATCAAATACACATATCCGAATCTAGATCGATCATCTATGAAAGTAATGAAGTATGAAAATCCACCCATGGCTTGCGTAGACATTGGTCCACATACATCTGTGTGTACAAATCCTAGCAAATCTGCAGCCCTCTCTCCATGTCCACTAAATGGAGATTTGGTCATTTTACCCAATAGACAAGACTCACATGTAGGATATGATTCAAAATCAAAGGGGTCAAGTAACCCTTCCTTATGCAATGTCCGCAGTCTATTTTCACTAATATGACCAAGTCTGTAGTGCCACTAAAAGGTGAGATTTTCATCATCCCTTTTTCTTTTATTAGTATGTTCAATTTGTAGTAAATCATGCTCTAAGTCACATACATAAAAACCATTATTTAAAATACCACTTCCATAAAGAACGTTATCTCTAAGAATGGAACATTTATTATTCTGAATAACAAATGAAAATCCATCCAAGTATAACATGGGAATAGAAATAATATTCCTCATAATCGAAGGAACAAAATAACATTTATTTAAAACAATAGTCTTGCCCGTAGGCATATGTAAATGAAATGATCCTACAGCTTCAGCAACAACTCTTGCTCCATTTCCCATCCGTAGAATCACCTCCTCTTCCTCAAGAGTCCTACTTCTCCTTAGTCCCTGCAACGAATTGCAAATATGAGAATCACAGGCGGTATCTAATACCCAAGTAGAAATTTGATTTAATGACATATTCACTTCAATCATGAACATACCTGAAGCAGAAGTGGTAGTCTCACTACCCTTCTTCTTCTTCAATTCTGCAAGGTAAACCTTGCAGTTCCTCTTCCAGTGCCCCACCTTGTTACAGTAAAAGCAAACAGCTTTGCTCTTGGGGTCTTCAGCTTTTGGTGGAACAGGCTTTTTCTCACCTAATTTCTTCTTCTTGGAAGGGTTCTTCTTCCTTTTCTTAGGATTGGAACATTCACCAATTAGAAGAACAGAGCTCTTCTTAGGGGGAAAATTCGATTCCGCAGCCTTCAACATGTTGTGGAGTTCAGCCAGGCTGACATCCAGCTTATTCATGTGAAAGTTCACAACAAACTGCGAAAACGAACCCGGAAGTGATTGCAAGACCAAGTCTTGGCTCAGCTCCCCATCCATGGCAAAACCAAGTTGTCCAAGATGTTCAATCAAATTGATCATTTTAAGTACATGGTCATTCACGGATGATCCCTCAGACATCCTACAACCGAACAGCTCCTTCTATATCTCATATCGAGCTGTCCTCCCTACCACATCATACAACTCTTGTAGATGCATAAGGATAGTGTGAGCATCCATACGCTCATGCCGCTTCTATAGCTCAATGTTCATGGAAGCTAGCATGATGCATTGAGCAACATTTGCATCATCTATCCACTTACGATATACAACATGTTCATCATTATGTGCATCATTAGCAGGTTCAGTAGGCTTAGGTGCGTCAAACACATATTCCAGCTTCTCCACCCTGAGAACAATTCTCAAGTTTTGAAGCCAGTCAGCAAAATTAGGACCAGTCAACTTGTGAGCATCTAGTATACTCCGGAGTGATAGTGTAGAAGACATAACGAATATAGTAAATCTGTAAATGATAAACACATAACAACACTTAGCAAATATTCAATTTCATTTCAAAACACTATATGAATCGGGTCTTTATTCATAAGTGGCTCCCACTAGTTTATCTAATTTATACAACCCCTAAGTGAAAATTAAGCATTCATAATGCTAGCGAGAATAGGGATCCTACATTCCATTACACAACCTCGGCTGTAGCACGAAACGTCATGTGATGTTCAATAAGCAGACAACTCTTGTCAATTACATCTTATATTATTCCCTAATATAATTTTAGCCTCTTGAATAATTGAGTCACGGCTGTAGCACGACTAACTCAATATTCTAAGTCAAGTCTAACCCAACATTTCATACATTTGAATCAGTCTCCAACGACCCACGGCTGTAGCACGTAACGACCTTTAGATTCTAATTCAATGTACACATCTCTATGTAATAGACAAGTATTTCTTATTTCGAAATCAAATCCCTCGGCTGTAGCACGAAATGACAATGATTTAAAAATAAGAACCACTTTCTATCATGTTGGAAGGTTATGACCGACACAAGCCCGTTGTGTCATTGACCAATTACTACTTGATATTATTTAATTTTAGAGGGATTATATTACGTTACAATCATAATCATATTATAAAGAGATTCTTCCTTTTAAATTAAATATTTCAAATCAATAATCGATAATCAGATGATTCCCAGATCGGGTGGAGCATTGTCAAGAGGCGTCACTTAATAACCCTTTCTTACATATAGAAATCTGTTGTTGACAGAATCATCCTTTCTCTCAAAATTGAAAATTTATATTTAATTACGTGTTTCATAAACACAAGAATCTCATGATTGTATTCATAATATTATTGTCAAGGCAAAAATGATTCCTATTCTAGATTTTCTAGAGCACGCCTTATATTGATTTAAGTTCACCTAAATCTATCATCGCATGGTAAACACAGGCATATATCTCATATATAAAAATAAATAAACAAGTAAGCATGCAAGTAATATCATGTCACACATTGATATAATGATGTAAGGATTTATTATAGCATTTAAAAGCAATTAAAACAATTAAAACATGCTTTAAAACACTTTCGGGAATATAAACAGTTCAAAACTTTTATATACAAAATATTTGACCACTCCATTAGATCCGTCTCGGAAAAACAAATCCAACGATATATTGCACGCCCAAAACGGATTTACGAAACTCCCAAAAAATCAAATTTAATGTGGACAGACGGGCTGTAACGCATGTAGGTAATGCGTTAGAACACTGTTGAGCCATTTACGCGTTAACGCATTCCGTAAATGCGCAACAGTGTGTAACACATTCACGGAATGCGCAACACACCCCTTCCCCGCGTGCAGCGCACGCGCCTGGCACAGCCGACCGTTACAGCACCAATTTTTTTTTCTTTTCTGTCAGTCACCTGCCCGTTTGTCTGCCAGTCGTTTACAAAAAAAATGTAACCCCCTTTCCTTTTAATCCCTTCCTTAATAACTCCTTATTAATTTATTATTTTAATTTTATTATTAATAAATCAATTAACGTTTAATTAATAAATTAATAAAAATCAAAATAATATGATTTCTTAAATCAGGGAATAGCAGAAAATTACCAGATCAGCCATGGGTCCTAATGCAAATTTTAATCATATTTATTCACATGCATAATTATTCCATGAATTTTAATTAAAACAATTTTTAAAAATCATAACAAATAATCTACACATCACAAAATTATGAAAAAAATACCTAGACAATCTACAACACTTATAGAACCCAGATCAGTAGTCAAAATCTCATGCAAAAATTATTTCGAATTAATTAATAATTAAATCCAAATAAACTTGCAAAAATCATAATAAATCCATACATGCGTAAAAAAATCTGAAATTTTTTATATGAATCTCTATATGTAGAACATAGCTCTGATACCTTTAAAGGAATTTACGGATGAGCGGAAGCATGAAAAACGTATAAAAAGGAAAAAATGAGGAATCGAAACCATACCTTGTGGATCAAAGCTTTATAAAATTGGAGTGCTAGCAGTTGCTCCTCAGTGTGTGAAGCACTCTACCGGTATCCACCAAAAACGATCCTCTTCGATGAACCTTTTATAAAACCGAGCTTTTATAAAATGGAGTTTTTTTTTGAGAGAGAGAGAGGAAGAAGATGGAGGCTAGGGTTTTCACAAAACCAAAATTATGTAAATAAAATGAGCCATCTCATTCTATTTATAGAGCTCTCCTAGGGTTTTATAATATATCTTTATATATATTAACCCCCACATTTTATCTTTATAAAATGCTTTAATAATAATTAAAACTATTTTAATCATTATTTCTTTTTCTTAACTATTTAGAAAATAATTCTCTCTCTCATTATTTAATCAAAGAAAATATTCTTTTATGGTGTGACCCTGTAGGTTCAATATTATGCCGGTAGTAGAAATAAATAATAATAAACTTTTATTAATTATTTATATGAATACTAAAATTCACTAAATGTAATTAACTGATTAATTATATTTATTCTACATCATGAGTGATGCTTCTCAACATATCGCGACTATCCGGATAATATGAATTCACTGCTTAGAATATCAAGAACCTCTCAGTGACTAGTTACCGTATAATGAATTCCTTCTACCCTTATAATATCCCGAATAAATACAAGGCATGGATCTCGTGTCAGGGCTATCAAATTTAATCATATGATTTCTTATTCATAATGCAAAGTTCATATTAATGCAAATTAGAAACTCCTTTCTAATTTCATACACTCTGGCCAGAGATTCCAGAACTCGCATACTAAGAATAACATAGGATATTCTCTTCCTATACTGGAAGGGGTAGATCCTCTATTGACGTTAACTATCTCTATACACGAATCCCTATGCCCAGAATAGACCTAATGGATGTCCTTGAGACTAAGGACTAAACCAAAGTACAGTTCATTATATATAAGATACCTTTAACGATCTCAAGTCTAAGGACACTTGTACAACTATCACTCAGTGAATAACTATTGACACGTGAGTAATCTCCATTAGTTGTTCAACTTATCGAGCCATGTTCAGTGAACTTATTCCCTAATAAGCACCTACATACTAGCTATAGTGTCACCACACAAATGCCTATGAGAACAGACATCCTCCTGAAGGGAGCAAACATAGTATGTACCAATCTTTGCGGATCCACTAACATCCGATTAGTTATCCTATGATCAGGAACTGTTTAAGTCCAGAGTTGTCGTCTTCTAGATCTCACTATTATAATCTTATTATAATTCTAGAAGCTTTACTATAAACTATGGAACATCTTATTTAATACACTTTAAATAGATAAAGCCCATAAAAATATAACAAGTCTTTTATTAATTCAAATGAAATCAAATAGGAATACAAGAAAGTTCTTCCTAACTCATCATACATGATTGGATTTAGGACAAACACTTTCATATGCAGCCACCAGCTTTTGTAGCAACTGAGTTTTTTGTGCTTGATGAAGATGAATAGCTATTAGAGAGTCTTCTACAGCTTTCAGTCTAGTGTCCAAGGTGTCCACTTTGGTTGCAAGATTAGAATTATTTCTCAACTGTCTGTTGATGTCAAGCACTGTTGTATCTGGAAATTTAGCATCCAATCTTTCAAAGACATCCTTCTTGATTTGGTCAATCTCAGTTTTGATTGAAGTGACATCTTGATTATGTTGAAGAGCTTGTATTTGATGGAGTTTTTGAGAGTTGAGGTGTGCTTGTAGAAGCTTCTTGGTGCTAGCATTGGTAGTAGCTTGTTTAGCATTGTGTGTCTATTGAATGATGTGAAAAAGGTTTGTCTTGAAATGCTGCTCATCACACTCTTTAGTGAACACCCAAGATGGAATGCTTGATCTAGAGCTAGGCCTACTTCTCCCCCTATGTCCATGAAATCTTCTTCATCACCATCTTCATATCCAAAGAAGTCTTCAGACTCACCAGTTCCATAGTCAACATCATCACCAGCTTTAGATGGCATGGCTGTGATGGCATCCTTTTCTCTTTGCATTGATTCAGTTGTATGCACCAAGTTAAGAATCTTTTCTGCATTCTCATTGCCCTGTCCAGCCAAAAGTTGGCATGCTGGAACATGATGAGTAAATGTCTCAGCATCCAAAGAGATAAAATCAATTACAGCTTGATAATTACACCCTCACACCCTCACCTTCACCTACTAAGGTGGAACTCCCCTCACTTACTTTTGTCAGGCTGGAAGAAATAGCCTGCATTAGTTCACTCTTTTTCTCTCCTTTTTCCTGAGTGCAACTCAGCCTCTCACTCAGTTCACTCCCTTCCCTCAGTCCTAAGAGTGATTGTACAACTACTAACTCATCTACACTTGTAATAATTGTTGAAATTTTAGTGTGTGTAGTGAGTACTGACGGATGAGAAATATCCATCGGGGTAGTAGTTAGGATAGCCGACGGATGACTGCTGTTAGGCACATCCGTCGGGATATAATCACTAACCGACGGATGAACAATATCAATCGGAAAAAAAGAAATGAATGAGTTTGGAGTGGATACTATTGTAGACTCTATGCAGATTGATGAAAATTTGGGCACATATGTCTCAATAGTTCCTGAAAGAATTGGCAAGTGAGCCAACAAATCATCCAAAAGATGATGCTCACTTGGACAAGATTTTGGCTTCCCCAACATAGTTAAAGAAGGGGAATCAGGAATTGATGTGTTGATCATATCCACATCCAGAGAATTTATGGGAGAGTTTGGTGTTGGTGGTGCTTTTATTACTAAAGATTTTGGCTGTGACTCCACATTTATTGGAACCACATCAAATTGACTTTGAGATGGTGCAGTGACTGAGTCTTTAGCTTCAGTTTGCACTGTGTGTATTCCCTGTGCATCCCCAATGGTTTTAGATCTCTTCTTTCTGGCATAAGTTTGGGGTGAGCTTGTGTCCCTTCCCCTCTTGGCCTGTGCTCCTAGTTAGGAGCTTGTTTCAATAGTGACATCCTTTTGGGAGGATGAAACTAGAAGTGAGCTGATTTCCTTATTAATCACCACAGTTTGTTGAGAAACTGTGGCGTTGTTAGGTTCAGGTACATTTGCCTCTCCATCCTTATCCTTGGGGTTTTTTTTATGTTCACCCCGTCCCTCACCTATCTCACCACCCTTCACACTCCCCTCTTTAGTTTTGGTAGATTTTGTAACTGGTTTATTTTGAGAGAAACCATAGGGGTTTTTCTTTGTTTTTGATTTTGAAGTTTTTGTTTTGGTAGCTTGGGTAGGCATCTGTTGGGTCATTGACACAGATGCCATAGCCACACTCAAAGGCAAAGAAATTTGTGAGATTGGAATTGTAGAGACAGTGGTGCTTACCTCACTTATCAGAGGGCCCTCCATGATTGAAAAGTAAACCAAGGTCACCTTCTTGTGGTGATCAGCTCTATTCAAGTCCGCAATTACCCTTCTTTCTTGAACCCAACAATCTAATTTGTTGGTTGGGTTCTCAATTACTAGACCATCACAGATATTGTTAGTAATAATTATAAGGAATCTAGCATAATAGATATGTTTAGATCTCTTATTAACCTCTCCTAACTTATATCCTAACTCAAACATAATAACATCACTGAAATTGAAGTACTTATCAGTAAGAAGAATATAAACCATGTTAAGCATAGTAGTATTGACAGAATCAAAGTTACTTATCTTACCAGAAAACACTTTGGTAACTTCATCACACAAGAAACTCCACTCTTTTTTAAAACCTAGCCTTCTAATCTCAATTAATTTAGTAGTAGGAAGTGCATAACCCATGAAGTTAAGCAAATTAACTATATCAGCATCTGTGTGTGGATTAGTAGTGGTGTTGTATGGAATTTTAAAGCATGCTTTGATAATGTCACAGTTAATGCAGTGTTTCTTACCTTTCACGGAGAGAGTGATGGTTTTGTCATTGGCCTGATACATAGCAGTTCTCCACATCTCCTCCACAACTTCACAGTAGATTGTGGGTGATTCAAGCATAGCATAATTAAGCTTGCATCCCTTCACAAAATCCATCATTTTGTGATAATCTCTAGTTGCTGGAATCGCTTTCTTCTCAAGTGCCACAAAATTATTCTTCTCATAGATAAATCATGACTGAGACATGACTTTGACTACTGGTGCCATTATTAGAGTAAGATAACTTGAAGAAAAGGAGAGGGTTTTTCTTTGAAGAAGAAAATAGTAGTTAATTACAGTAGAGAAAGATATAAGAAAAGAATGAAAGTGAATTTAGCTTTTATACTATCTCAGAAATAAACTGTCAAAAGTAATAAAGTAAAATAAAGTAGCTAATCAAAATTGCCTAAAATAGCCGTTTAAAATAAAATAAACTGACAAAATTATGTCAATTATTCATCGTGATATACTTATAGACTGTAAGTATATCCGATGGATAATGTTTAGTACTTTTAACGGCTAAGATGCTAACAATTCGACAGATGAGGATAAAACAGTTATTCGTCAGGTATAAAATAATCCAGAAAAGTAATTGATTTTTATTAAGATATTCTATTTTGACGGATGATCAAAATCGATGGATAATGAGCATCTGTCGAGATGTAAATTTCATCTAAAACGGAAAAATTAATTAAGTTTCTGGCTGCATTATAACTTGCAAAATTATCAGAAATAATTTAAGAATAATTAATCATACCTAACTCACTTACCAACCTAGAAAAGGTGGATTCATCAAGTGGCTTGGTAAAGATATCTGCAAGCTGCTTTTCACTTGGAACAAAATGAAGTTCTACAGTACCATTCATCACATATTCCCTCATGAAGTGGTACTTGATGTCTATGTGCTTTGTTCTTGAATGCTGTACTGGATTTCCAGTGATGGTAATTGCACCTGTGTTATCACAAAAAATAAGAATTATGTCCACTTGTAGACCATAGTCCAACAGTTGGTTTTTCATCCATAAAATTTGTGCACATCAACTACCAGCAGTAATATATTCAACTTCAGCTGTAAAAGTAGAAACTGAATTTTGTTTTTTACTGAACCAGGATACAAGCTTGTTTCCTAGAAATTGGCAGGTTCCTGTGGTACTTTTTCTATCTATTTTACAACCTGCATAATCTGCATATGAATAAGTATTTAGATCAAAACCAGAATCTCTAGGGTACCAAATGCCAAGTTTTGGTGTTCCCTTGAGATATCTGAAAATTCTCTTAATGTAACACCCTCCAGACCCGGGGTATAAGTCTGGGGGTTACTAGCTAATCACCAAACCTGTACAATCTAATTAACAATTAATAAACTAATAAAACTAAACCCCTTTAGCACTAACCATGATCTTTTTAGGTTGAAGTATGAAAACAAGAACCTCTAACTACTTTATTACAAACCAAAATTCAAAATCTCACAAACTCTTTTTATTACAAACCATTGTCTATTCAATTTTAAAACTAAGTTCATCTTTTATTCAAACACGCACACTAACTATCTACATTCAACCTGTTCGGGCAACTCAAAGCTTTCTTCCTGGATTGGGATCAACACCTTGGGTATGAGAGGATCCCGAGGCTTGACCCGCTTCTTTAGCACTCGAGTCCTAATGCGTTTCATATTCCTTCTTAACTGAAAACAATAAGGTGAATAACAACAAAAAGGGTGAGCCAAAAATTGCTCAACAAGTCCACAAAATATAAATAGTGTTTAAGCAATTTAAACGAAACCGCAATCCCGGGTATATCTGCAAAGATATAGCCCCACGAGAATAGAAAGAAGGCCATCACTGGCGAGTACAAATGAACTAAACTGGACACAAGTTCTCATCTATATTATGTTGATCAGTCAGAATATAATGCAGATCTATATCTCCATATATAGATCCAGTCGGGTACCCAGGCACTACGACCCATATCGAGGCACCAGTCATATCCTGGTCCTCAGGATTAAGACACACTCAATCGCCAAAATATCATTATTCAGTCCATCGCTTAGCAAACCGGAACAATCGGTATGCTTTGATATATTCTAATCACCAGAATATATCAATATCAATGTGTAACCAATGAATTATGAATCAAGAATTCAAGGAAACTGAGAAATCAAGAATTGAAATGAAATATGAATAAAGGAATAGTAAGTGTGTATCAGTGATTATGCACAAAAATCAAAAGAGTGCAAACGTGATAAGCATCTGAAGAAATGTCACTATTCTGAAAAGTAGAATAGGGGAAAAACTTGCCTTATGCGCGACTTACTACAATTGCGTCACCTTCGTCTATTACCGACTCAACCTACCTTCCTGGCTTAGCTTCTGTTAGAGAAATAGACTGATTTAGTCATTTCGTACTTCAATTGCATCTTGAATCGACTTCACACCGTTCCTAACGTCTACCCATGCGCTTATGACTGACTCATGTATTATTTATTAACAAGTAAGACGCGATTATCCACATAATACACATAAGCACATAAGCACATAGTCATTTTTATAGTTAAAATAATTTTTAGAATCTAAATCGACTCGCTGATCGCTCAACTCATCATTATCTGACTCGTTTCCCATTTTTTCGGAATTTTTCGGATTCGTCTCGGCACGCATTTCGATTTCCAATCAAACAAGTAACAAGGTCAACTAATTTCTAGAAGAAATTAGGCTTTAATATTAGTTTTAATGGAAATAATTCATTTTTCTGAGTCAAAGGGCTTTCGTTTCGCTCGAATCGGACTAACGATCTAATTATTATCAATTAAACGCTGATAATTCAATTTATTATTCAATATAATTAATTATTACTAATTTTTAAAACCCTAAAATAATTTTTAAATAATTAGTTAAGAAAAATTAGAATTACAAATGATTTTTCTATAATTTTTGGACTTAAAATGAATTTATTATGATTTATTAAAAATTATTTGATTAATTATCAAAATAATTAATCATTTTTAAATAATTAATAAATAATAAATAAATAATAAATAATTGAGGAAATAATTCAATCTGATTTTTAGAAAATAATTCAGAATTATTTATAATATAAATCAATTATTTAAATAATTAATTAATTAATTTACAAAATAAATAAAACTGATTTTATAATTAAAATAAAAATAAAATTCATTCCCAGAAACATCTTTCAGAAATCAAATCCTGACAGAAACAGATCAAACCCGGGTTGCAAACCGGGTTGCAACCGGGTCACCAAGAACATCCCGGGTGGGGGATGAACTGGCCGGAAATTGCCCAGAATCCGGCGACCGGCCAGGATTCCGGCAACCCTGATTCATGCCCAAAACAACTTCGTTTGATACGGTTTTTAAGTTCAATTCATTCCAAATCACTTCCCCAATCTGTTTCAGGCCCAACTCGACCAAAAACATCCCTGCAACAATTTCTCCGGCCAAAAATGACATGAACTCCGGCCAAAGTCCTATCTTTTGATTCTGTAAACCAAACTCAATGTTCTATAGTGTAAATCACAGCTAAGAACACATACAAACTAACCCCTAACATCACAAGAACCAAATATTCACATAATTCATCGAGTTGTGATTTGAAAATTCGGTATAAACCCTGGAAATCGTACTTTGCTATCTGAGTATCGTTTGATCAATTAAATACCATGAATCGACTGTAAATCATCTAACAAAGCTATATCAATCATAAAAACATAAAAATAACCCTGAAATCAAAAAGGCCTAATTTGAATATAAACCCTAGAAATCGAAAATAAAAAATGATGCATTAAAACATGAAATTGATATCAAAAACAGAAAAAACAGATCAAAACCTTTGATTTGAGTACTTGAACTGCTTGATTTGGTGAAGAAATCACATCAAAATCACAGTTTAATTCCTCGATCCGACTTGGTTCTTCCCGACCCGGTTTGTAGAGAAAATCAATTAATTTCTGATTTTTAGTTAATAAATAAAAATAATTAAATAAAAATTAGGCTATTTATAGTAGTAAAATTAATACTCTTAAATAAAATTAAGGTCCTAATTCTACACTTTTTAAAATTAATAGGCCCCTAATTTTATAATTTTTGAGTATTAAATTTTAATTTATAAATATTATATATATACAATATATATATGCCAAAATTTCCCAAAAATTGTGAATAATGCAAAAATGCAAAGAAACAATATAAATGGAAATCCTATAATTTTATAAAAATAAAAATGTGATTTTTGTGGGGGTTTTAACACCCAATGAGGCCCGGAAAAGTCATTTTTCACAAAACGAGAAAGTTTATAAAATGCCTAGATGTTCAGAATAATGTGATGATAAAAGCCGTTTGATGAAAAATAAGGCCCATTATTTTATTTGAAATACTTGCTTTAAAATCATGGTTTAGGTCGTAAAACGTTTGAAATGAAAGCGATAAATGCAAAATAAAATATCTTAAAAATATCTTAAAAATACCGGAATGACACAGAATGCACGTAACACGTAACAACTAGCGTTTGACAGATACTTGCACATAAATGACACATTAACACACATAATTTATTATAAATATGATATAATACAGACATAGATTTCCCAGACGTTACACTTAATATCTACTAAGTGAGATTCTCTAGGATCAGCCTGAAATCTAGCACAAAGACAAGTAGAAAACATTATATATGGCCTACTAGTTGTTAAGTACAGAAGTGAGCCAACCATGCCTTTGTAGCTTGAAATATCCACAAACTTTTCAGTAGTGTTTAATTCAAGCTTAGTTGCAATGGCCATGGGAGTTTTTAGAGATGTGCAATTCATTAGATTAGACTTCTTTAAAAGATCATAAATATATTTGGTTTGACTAATCAATATTCCATCACTAACTTGCTTAACTTGTAAGCCAAGAAAGTAAGTTAGTTCTCCCATCATGCTCATTTCATACTTACTTTGCATCAATTTGACAAACTTTTTGCAAACTTTTTCATCTGTAGAACCAATATAATATCATCTACATAAATTTGAACAAGTATACTAGAGCCATTAACATTTCTAAAAAATAAATTTTTATCAACAGTACCTCTTGTGAAGTGATTTTCTAAGAGGAACTTTGATAAAGTATCATACTAGGCTCTAGGTGCTTGCTTCAATCCATAAAGTGCTTTTAAAAGATAGTAGACATATTCTGGAAAATTTCGATCTTCAAAACCAGGAGGCTGACTGAAATAGACTTCCTCCTCCAAATCTCCATTCAGAAAGGTACTTTTGGCATCCATTTGATAGACTTTGAAATTGGCATGTGCTGCATAGGCTAGGAAAATTCTAATGGCTTCAAGTCTTGCAACAGGAGCAAAAGTTTCATCAAAATCTATTCCTTCTTGTTTACAATAGCCCTAGCAACCAATCTAGCTTTGTTCCTGACAACTATGCCATTTTCATCCATCTTGTTTCTGAATACCCACTTGGTGTCAATTGGATTCTTTCCCTTAGGCTTGGGTACCAGCTTCCATACCTTGTTCCTTTCAAATTGGTTTAGCTCTTCCTGCATAGTTAAAACCTAATCAAGATCCAACAGAGCTTCTTCTACCTTCTTTGGTTCTTCCTTAGAAAGAAAGTTGCTATACATATATTCTTCTTGAATTGCTTTCCTTTTTTGAATTCTAAAAGATGCATCACCAATAATGAGTTCGAAAGGGTGATCTCTATTCCATTTTCTTTGTTGTGGTAGATTATCTCTTGATGAAGAGGCCTCATTGTTATCTTGATTTGTGACTGAGTTTTGATTAAAAGAAACCCCCTTGAGTTTGTGGATCTTTGACTTAAAGATGGGGTTCTTTCTGTAAGTGATCTGTTTTGACTCTCAGCTTCTCTTATTGTTCCAACGGATGAAGCTGTTTGTCTACCGACGGATGAAGCATTATGTAACTCGACGGATGGTGAGTTATGTGCTTCATTAGGTGTAGATTTTCTGTGTTGTCCTTAGCCACAGTTTCTTGATCACTTTTATCATCACTGTCATCACTAACCATCTCAACATTATCGAATTTGAGGCTGTCATTAAAATCTCCATCTTGCAATCCTTTAATCTTTTTATCATCAAACACAACATGTACTGATTCCATAAAAATGCTGGTTCTTAGATTATAGATTCTATATGCTTTTCCAACAGCATATCCAACAAAGATTCCTTCATCTGCCTTGGCATCTAACTTTCCATGTTGATTAGTTTGATTTCTTAGAATGTAGCATTTATAGCCAAAGACATGTAAGAAATTTAGAGTTGGCTTCCTATTCTTGAACAATTGGTAGGGTGTCATGCATTTTGCTTGATTAACCAAAGAGATATTCTGAGTGTAGCAAGCAGTATTCACAGCTTCAGCCCAAAAATATGTTGGTAACTTTGATTCTTCAAGCATTGTCCTTGTAGCTTCAATAAGAGATCTATTTTTTCTTTCCACCACTCCATTTTGTTGTGGAGTTCTAGCTGTAGAAAACTCATGTATAATCCTATTCTCTTCACAAAATGATCTCATCACATAATTCTTGAACTCAGTTCTATTGTCACTCCTGATTCTTCTTACTTTAAAGTCAGGATGATTATTGACTTGCCTTATGTGATTGATGATGATTTCAATAGCTTCATCTTTGGACTTTAGGAAATATGTCCAAGAGAACTTTGAGAAATCATCTACAATTACTAGGCAATATCTTTTCCTTGAGATGGACATCACATTGACTGGTCCAAACAAATCCATGTGCAATAGTTGCAAAGGTTCTTCAATTCTTGAATCAAGCTTCTTTCTGAATGATGCTTTAATCTGCTTTCCTTTGTAGTAGGCATCACACAATCCATCCTTAGTAAACTCCACTAAAGGGATACCTCTGACCAACTTTTTCTTGACTTGCTCATTCATGGCCTTGAAGTTTAGATGGGACAACTTCTTGTGCCATATCCAACTTTTATCTTGACTTGCCTTACTGAGAGGATAAGTTACTGAGTCTACATTTGATGAGTTAAAATCAGCTAGGTACACATTTCCTTTTCTCACTCCAGTGAGAACCACTTTGTTGCTCTTTTTATTGGTCACAACACAGGCTTCTGAATTGAAAGTAACTGAATTGCCCTTATCACAAAGCTGGCTGATACTCAACAAATTGTGCTTGAGTCCATCCACTAAGGCAACGTCTTCAATGATGACATTATCCTTTGAAATCAAGCCATATCCCACAGTATAACCCTTGTTGTCATCTCCAAAAGTAATACTTGGGCCAGCTCTTTCCTTAAACTCTGTGAGCAGGGTAGAATCTCCATTCATATCCCACGGTTTCTTAGGTTTGATCTCATTTGACTTGGGGATCTCAGATTCATCCTTATTCATTTGAGTTGGACCTTTGAAACTAGTCAATGAAATTGAATTATCATGCATATTTTGGTTTACATGAAAAGGCATGCTATTTGCAAACATGTTATTCCAGTAAGGTAGGATAAATGACATTTGTGGCATACTAAATGCAGCATAATAAGGATTAGGTGCAAATGGTATATTAACAAATTTTGAATTCATATTCTGAGCAAGCATAAAATTCATAGGCATTGCAGACATGGCAGTCATGTGGGAAAAAGAGGAATGTGCAGTAATGGGAGTAGGCATAGCAATCTTGTAATTAACAGACAAGTGATTAACACTACCACACTTACCGCAGATTTTTCTTAGTGCATATTTATCAGGTATGTAGTTGTTATGCTTGTTAATCTCAACCTTCCCATTTCTATTATTTTTCTTTTTAGCTTCTATTTTAACCTCAATCTTTTCCAGCCTGTCATTCAATTGCTTGCTAGACATATGACCAACATTAACTTTCTTTTCTTTTCTTTTCTAACTTGACTTGATTTTCATCATCCGTCGAGTTCACATCTGTAAAGAGTCCTTTAACCAGATTGGAGTCAAACTTCTCTTTGCTCTTTTTCCAGGCTGCATCACAAAAGGATTCTATACCTTGAACTTTAGTAATTTGAGCATGAACATCCCTAGATGATTTCCATGCTTTAATCACTTCATGTTCTCTCTCAAGCTGTCTTCTTAAAATCTCTTCTTTCTTCAAGGACTTAGTTAATTCATCCTTAGCAATTTTACACTCAATTCTCAATTTTTTAAATTCAATAAATTGAGACTCTAGCACATTATTCCTCTCACTTAAAAACAAATTGTTTTCTTTAATTTTATCATTTTCCTTAGTGAGAGACTTAAGTGTAACACGCAGGTGATATAATTCTGTAGACATGTCATTTATTGCATCATTACACTCAGTTTTAGATAAATGTGCTATCAACATTTATTATGCATGTTATAATTCCTGTTGGTATGATTATATCTAGACATTATTTAAGGACTACCTCTAGTTGTATGACCACATACCACCTTTCTTTAGCCACCTCTTATTCTGTAGGACTGAATATTTATCTGTGCCTTTTCAGTGAGTTGTGTGAAAAGATTTAGAGAAAAACAGAATTAAATAGAGGCAACATCCTTCCTGGAAAAAGGAGAGGAAGATGAAACTGAGGATTCAGTAATCCTTGTGAGGAAACTCTAACTATCAAAAGTTATGAGCTGTGTGGTGTAAGGAGTAGTGAGACTACTTTAAAAGAACATAGAGATTAAGTGTTATTTATTATATTTTGCAGGTGCACATAGTACAAAAGAAACAACTGTTGAACAATAGTCTGTTCACCCTAGGATAAACTCTGATGTACCAAGTGTTGATAATATCCCTGCAGGTCTAAGTACTGATACTATCTTGCAGTCCACTCACTATACTATTCCATCACCTGTTATATGTAGTAGCACAATAGTCCATTCATAAAGATCTATCCACTACAGGGTCACCACAGCACTCCACAGGTACTAAGTTGGAAGTCAATCCTGAAGCTCCAGTTCATCTGTCTATAATTCTTGATGACGTGGAGTTAAATGCTGACGGTATGGAAGTTTTAGAAGCTGATGGATCACATACAGCCCCAATGTGTGATTCTATTTTAAATGTTGAAGCTGGAGATGAAGTTCAGCAGATAGTTCAAAATACAGTTGTTAATGAAGAAATTGTCCATGAAATAGAATCTAATGATGGTGAAGAAGCTAATACTTTAAATGCTATTATAGATTCTGAGGATGATCTATTCTTCCCTGAAGATATGCCTAAATATTTTAGGCAACAAAAGCTGAATGAGTTAGATGCTAAAAAGAAACAGGATTTCTTGGATGATATCTGGAATAAAAAATGGAAGGATTTTAACTATCCTATTTCAAAGACTTATGATGTTGATCATCTGGATACAACTGAGAAGACCATTCAAAATCCTGATATGCTTAATCATCTGAAAGCATCTACTCTATTGGTCAAATCTTTGCATACTACTCAGGAAGCCACCACTTCTCAAATCAAAGAATCTTTCCTGGCTACAAAGTTGACTACTCATCAGGAAATACAGAAAGAAATTGGACCAATTATAGATAGACAGACTAAGATTGAAGCCAATCAGGCTAGATTGGAAGCTAAACAAGAATGTCTAGACAATTTGATAAAGTTCAAAATTCAATGGAGCTGATTATTTCTCTACTGCTTGGTGATGATGCCAAAAAGGGGGAGAAGATTGATAAATCTAAATGCAAATAACTGACTTTGAAAGGAGCTGATGACACAAATCCTGATGGTGGGGGTAAGGGAGTAAGGAAGGAGATTAAGAAAAGGAGAGGTGAAGATCTAATTGGGACTAGTGGTTCATCAAAAGTCACTAGAACTCAATCTAAACAAGGTGGAGGAAGTAAGAAATATGAGAGAATAATTCAACAATCAAAGGAACTGACTGTGACTACAACAACTCAAAAAACTCTGAAAGTCACAACTAGTTCAACTTACATCTGATAATGATATTATTCTTACAATCTTGTATAACTCATCTACAACATAAAACTCCTGCTAGCTTGATCCAACTTAACCTGGAATCCTAGCTCGCACACTGGACTGGGAATTCTCATTACCGATAATTTCCTTTTCAGCTATTGAAAACATAAAAAAGGTTTGCAAGAGTGAGCTAACTAGCTCAGCAAATCATAATAGTAATAATTTAGGTTAAACCATGACCATTTGAAATGATTCAGAAGAACCAAGTTTCCGAATAAGCAATAATTAGAATTGGATATTCACTTTTCATTTTAAAAACCAAGGTTAGGCTGTTGATCAGTCACGCACTAACCCCGAGCAAGGCACACAGCTCTGCTCTCTATACTGGATCCAAGGCACGCCTTGGCCTAATATGACCACGAATCTGGTATGACCAAGAATTTGGTTCAAATCTATAAAACTATCCAATTCTAAAATAACAATATGATAAACGATGTAAATCAATAAACTGAATCATAAACAACATTTATGTTAAGTGGCATTTATGACACTTTATTACACTCCGTAAAGCTTTGAATTGGTGTAATTGTACTCATGTTGTTGGTATTTTAATGTATTTTCTAGTGTTTTTGCATTTTCAGGCATTATCTAGGTAATCAGGTAAACTAGCATAATTTTGGTGCTAATTTGGTGTTAAGGTGGTGTTGGAATAAAAGCTCTTGGAAAGCGGGCTCAAATCAGCAAGAATAATGAAGATATCAGAAGTTGATTCAAGGAGTCAGCGCGCCCGCACTGTGATAGCGCGCGGCCGCGCCCAAAGTCCAGAAACTCAGCGCGCCCGCGCAAATTAAGCGTGCAGCTGTGCCAGGTCGAATTCAAAGAATCCTGATTCTAATGGGCTTTTGATCCAGAAGACTTCTACTCTATATAGGGCTGCTATATATATAAAATTAAGTTCATTTTTCAAGGGAGACACACCAGAGAGCAAGGAGAAGGAGAAAAGAAGGTCGTTTTAGCACAATTCAACCAAGGGGAAGAATATCTAGTTTTAACTTATGATTCTTTATTTAAGTTGTAACATTGGATGCTAGTTTTCTTATTCTTGAACCTATACTCTTGTGTTATACTTTGTTTATTATTCGTTTATAAAGACTACGTTTATTATACCATGCTTTCATTGAAACCCACGTTGATGATGAGTCCGATTATGGGCTAATCGTTATCGTGGGGTTCTAGCAGAATTTTTATGGATTTATTTAGCTAATTTGTTTCGATGCATTAGTGTGTGATGATTGTATGATAACCTAGTATTGGTTGTGCGTATTCGTCTTCTGAGCACCACGAGCTTATAAGATAGCTTGTTAATTCTTAATGAAGCGAAAGTGAATTTAAGGGTTTAGAACTTTCCATGCTAGCATCGATTCATGTGTTATGGTTATGCATGATTCGTAGGTAATTTTAACCATCTTACTTGCCCTATGTAATCACGATAGATAACTTGTGCATTAAACCGTTATGTTTTCAAATTCTATAGACATATAGGGTCTTTATATAATTGGTGTTTATTCAGCTTCTATCTCTTTTGTGGATGTCTGGTAGTATGGTATTCGTGCAATGAAAGTTGGTATTTATCAGTTTCGTGTTATCTGATTAGTGTCATCACCATTACATGCTAAGGTTAAAAATGAAAAGGCTATTGAATGAAGTATTTAATGAAGTTAGAATCCCATATATGTCATATATATATATTAATTCAACCATTCTTATTCTCTTAGTTATAATTGTTAGTTTAATTTTTAGTTATAAAACAATCCCAATTTGTTATCGTCTTAGCATTTGATATTAACCATATCATCGGTGCATAAGTGCATAAATTAATTAGTTAACCAAAGCCAGTCTCTGTGGGAATGAACTAGAAATTATTCTATATTACTTGTGAACGCGTATACTTCCGTGAAATATTAGCGCGTGTTTAGCGACTAATATTTTATCTCCAAGTATAGGGTGATTCATAATTCCAAGAAGGTATAACAACAGAATCATAAAGGTTGGCTTTTAATCAAAGAAAGAATTAGAAAGTAGAAGACCAAGGGTTCAAGGGTTACAAGAATTGGACTTCTGTTATATAAAGTACCAAGGTTTGTATGTTGAACAATTCGATATCAAGAATCAGTATGTGGTATAAATGTATTTGTGGAGTAGTATCATATAGGTGTGGTGCACATCTGAGAATTCAACAATCAATGGTTTATGAAGAATAAGGCTTATGGCTCAAGATCAATAAGAATCAGGGTTCAAGGTTGAATGGTTTTAAGCGCTTGCAATCTAAAATAGGATTTATTTTGAATACTAGCAACATGTTATGAGAAAGTTCAAAAAAATTACAATATATGTTGAAGAAGGTGAAGAAGTACTTTCTTTGTCACAGATGATTTCCAACTTTAATTGTACTCTTCTAACGGTTTTACTTTTCAATCACTTTCCTTTTTTTTCTATGCCTTGCTTCTATTCATCGATCACTAGCCTTCTTTTTCTACACTTCAGTTATATTTACTAATCACTGGTTTTCTTTTCTATACTTCGCTTACTCTGCTAGGAATCACAAGTATCTATCAAGACTCAATCTCATATCATTCTAATCGTCACACAGACGTCATAAGCTTTTATCTACCTTTCGTTTTACCCAAATCCGATTTACGGATCGAAAGTTATGACTAAAATAGTCAAACAATAAATATATAGGCATATAACACATCAATTAGACAGCACGTAGCACATAGCATACAGGATATTTGATTAAAATAACTTTTCAAAGAAGATTCGGGGTTAAAATGATTTTCCAGGTATTTAATACAAATTTTTGAACATTTTTCGGAATTAAAACGGGTCTCTGAATCATTTTATAATTAAATAATAGAGTTTGAACACCCGAATCTGACTTTAAAATAATTTTATAATAATTATCGAGCCTTGAAAATAATATTTTAAATCTCGAAACTATTTTTTAGAATTTTTAAATCAAAAATAAATAATTAAATCTAATTATTAAATCAATTAAAATCAATTAATAATTAATTAAATTAATTAATCAATTAATAATTAATTAATCGATTAATTAAAATAATTAAAAAATAATTAAAATTAATTAATAAAATAATTTTGACTTATTTTTGAATAAATAAATAATTAAAACAATTTTCTGAATTTAAAATGAATAAATAAACATTTTTTCTGATTTTTAAAAATAACAAAATATTGTTTCTAAAATATTTTCAAAGAGGAAGGACTGAAATGTAAAGTCTTGGAAACTAGGGGAGCCAAGGGGCAGTTTCACCGTCTTCTCCGATGGTACAGGTGGCGACGGCGGCAGCGACACTGCCGGCCGGTTCATTCTCGCCCAGAACGCCACCAGACTATGCAGATTTACAGTACGGAACGATATGGGCATTATTCCACAAACCGAATCATCAGATTACGCCTGAAACATTCGGAAAATCAGAAAGAACACTCGCCGGCGACGAGTGCTTATCCCGATTCCTGCGAAGCCGATTCACTCACCCCACGTATCGTCTGTTAATTTCAAATACATCAATCGATTTGTTTTTCCACGATCTACACAACCATGTAATCAATTTCATCTAATAACCCCAAACGAAGAAGTACCCAAATTTCAATTAAAAACATTCAAAGCTATAAACCCTAGTTTTTAATTTCGAGAATCAAACATCAATTTGAACATGGTATTGAACTCCAAATTCATCATATAATATACCAAAATGACCAGGATAAAATTATCTACATGTTTCTAGCATCAAATCATATCAACAACATGAAGAACAATTTTTTATAATTTAATCTTTAAATAATTCGAAATAAAACAAATAAAAAAGAAAAATTCCTTGATTTATGCACTAAAATGGTGGATTGATTCAGAAAGGTCTTTTCGAGAGCTTCGATTTATAATATAGCACGCCCAAATCGGAGTTCGATAACGCCTTCGTTTGTGCGTTTAATTTTCAAGAACGTATCGTTTAATTAGAGTTTTCTCCGTATTTCACAGGATTTTACTGACTAATTATGATTATACGAATAAAATGAAATAATAAAAGGGCTATATATATTTATGGAATATTGGTTCCTGTTGGATCGTATTGGATCGATAAATTAGTTACTTAGCCGCTAGGTAACTGCGAAAATGATCTGATTTAATACCTGTATTGGATAATTATCCAAATCGGGCTTCTTATAAAACACTTTATACGAAAATAACGTAATATTATCCCGTCTTTGGAGAATATGTGTTTTGTTGCTTTACCGAAATGATTATCGTATCGAAAATTGTACGCCGGGACGCGTACGGGTCAAACCGTAATCCGGATCAAAAAAGTCAAAACACGGAAAATGTCCGGGATTACCAGATTAGGTTGGGAAGGAGTTTTCGGAAGAGTTTCGGGTTGTAAAAACGTAAAAATGGTTGAAGTTGGACGATTCCCGGCTTTATAAAATAATTTTGTAATTATTCAGAAAATGATTATTAAATTTGTAAATCATTATAAAATCATATAACGATCCAAAAATTACCAGAAAAATACCCCAATTATCTATATTTTATTCTGGACATATTAAAATTAACATACTCATATCTTATCACATATAAACATCCACATATTAACACCAATCATCAGATAATTCACCAACAATCACATAGTAATTATTTATTGATAAAAATAATTACACGTTATATCTCGGATATTACATCCTTCCCCCTTAAAAGGATTTGGTCCTCAGAATCACACTGTAATAACCACAATTTTTTTGGAAATTTTTGAAACCCTTATGAATAGTGTTTTTGCTGAATGAGAAAACTTTTCATGCCACACTATGTAGGGGTTCTGTTATTGATATTCTGAGATTTTATTAGTACTTTATATGGTATATAAGTGTATGTAAAGATCCTCAGAATCCAATTCCGAACACTTTGGTTTTTCCCGGAAATCCACCAGATACAGAAAGAATTGAGTATAAGGTAACAGAATAAAAAAGGATTTAAATTAAAGGATTATAATAGAGGATCATAAAAAGGAATATAATGTATTGAGGAAGGTTAAGGGAACCTAAGTAATAAGATCCCGGGTATGATCCTTCAAACGATAAACGAGAACGAAAGTTAAGCGAACCGTATAACAGATCAGCGGTCATCAGGCAAACAATTAGGAAATTAATCAAAGGGATTAGAGAGAGTGATGTCACCCAACCAATGAGAAGAGGACAAGGAGGGAAAGATGACATCACCACATGACATGGGCATGACATGGGAAGGAAGGAGATGTGGTGGCTTTTTAACCACACAAAATCAAGGGCAACTAGGTAATTAACTAAATCAAACACAAAAACAAGTCAACCAAGCCAAGCAAATTCATTCTTCATCAAAATCAAAAAGAAACCAAGGCATGGTTCATCTTTGCTCTCGGCTTTTTATCATTTTAAAGGGCAAGATATTCAAAACTCAAGATCCAAGCCTCCTAAATTGGTAAGATAATTCCCTAATCATCTTTATGCTTAGTTAGGGCTATATCATGAGTTTAAGCCATCAATTCCTTCTCAATCTTCTTCATTTAATCAAAGAAGAAGACAATGAATAGTGTTTTCAAGTGTTTAACTTGAAATTTTTCTTGTTTTCCTTGAAGATCCAAGCATTCCTAAGACTTCTCAAAGCTTCTTAAGGCTTCCTAGCTCCTCCCACCACTTCAAGGAAGGTATATCATCTCCAAACCCTAGATTCCTATGTATTATAAGATGATTTTGATTAGTAGGGTGATATTGTAGCTTGATGTTTGTGATTTAGAGTTTGGGATTGAAATGGTATTGAAATGGAATGGTAAATGTTGTTGTTTTGATTAAAAGAACTTAAGCATGGTTAAAGTTAAGCTTAGGCATAAGTATGAATGGTAAAATTGAATTGGTTGGGGTTGTTATGATGTGATAAGGATGGATGTTGGTTGTATGTTGGATTTGAGGTTGAATTGGGTTGGTTTTGAATGGTTTAAAATTGGGAAATCGCGTAAACATAGCCGTCGTAACGTCCGATTTTCTTTAGACTGTTTTTGTGCATAACATTAGGACCCGAGAACCCCCTGCTAGATTATGACCACTGCCATTTTTAGATAGCTCATGTTACGAGCTTCGTTTTGATATGTAGTTCGTTCGATTCCGATGCACGGTTTAGGAGAAACGACCGTTTCACGTAACGGCGTTTCGCGAACGAAACTTTTCCCCTCGCCTTACTTTGAAACATAGGTTAAAAACCAAAAAGGGTTAATTAATGTATGAAACATTTATGGTAAGTGTGTTAGGCAGTTGGTAAGACACTCGCGAAGGAATCGCCTTAAAACTCGTAAAGGTTAAATTATTAAAAATGGTGGAGCCGAGGATACCCGAGTGACTTAAGCGAGTCAATAAGCGCAAAATAAGCGTTAGAGTCTAAGTTAGTTAAAGTATAGATTTACAAGTGACTTTGGTTTAATTCCAACTTACTTGTTGTTTATAGGTTACCAGACTCGTCCCGAGCCTTTTATCACCCCAAGTCGCTCAGGCAAGTTTTCTACCCGTTATAACTGTTGTTGTGATGTATATATGTATATGCATTATCTTGCGATAGATGCATGTTGGTTAATTAGCAAATGTTGCAATATATTGAAGCATGCTGCTATGGTATATATATATACATGCCTGTTTCGTATTCTTTCCATATATATCTGTTGATTCAGTTGATAATACCTATGCTAGAGGATAGCGGTAATTTGCATATACCCTTAGTATAGGCACCCAAAGGTGAAAACATATTTCTAAACCGGGAGTCGATGTTCCAGAGTATATTATATATACATATATATATATATATATATGGATATAGTTTTTAAAACTATTGATCGAATAAGGTTTATTCGATACCTTTATTTTACTTAATTGAATATTAATTCGAGTATTCATTCGAGGGCTTATGACTCAGTTTATTTTATTATTTGAATATTATTTGAATATTCATACGAGGGCTTATGACTCCGTTTATTTTATTATTTGAATATTATTTGAATATTCATACGAGGGCTTATGACTCAGTTTATTTTATTATTGAATATTACTTGGATATTCATTTGAGGATGTATGACTCCTTTATTTTATGAATATTATTTATAGTATTCATTCGAGGTATTATGACTCCGCTTATTACTTAATAATATTCTTTATTGTATTAAAGAATAAGGTGTCGATAATTAAACTTATTTTTGATTATTCAAATAAAGATATTACTTTCGTATAAGTATATCTTTGATTATTTGCTATTCATTCGAGTATAAGTTTTCCAACTTCTACCTCCATTATTCTTTATGGAAATATTATTTAAATAATAATATTCAGACATTTTCTAAATATATGGGGACTGATTTACTTCATTAAATCAGCTTTACTCCAAACACTCTTTAAAGTGTTTTCGAGTCTTCAAAATCATTTTTAAAAGTTAGAGCGGATCCCAAAACTCATTTTTATATTTAAGATCTTCCTTTTTAAGGGGATTTAAATACTCGCTCAAAACCTGAGGGATCCGGCTCTGTGGTGTATTTTATATTCGCAACACGGTTACAGTTTTGGTAAATGAATTGATTACTTACCCAACGTTCGGGAAGTAAGTCCATCTATTGAGTCGGCATAAGCAACATGGGCTCAGTGGGCGTCCATGATAGTGTAAGTGGCTCAGTGGGAGTCCATCAAATGCATAAGTGGCTGAGTGGCAGTCCAGCATAAGGTCCTATTACGACCAGGGTGATGACCAGTGGGGAATTCGTCCATCTAGAAGTAGAAAAGGTTACTTATTGGTATCTTTGCCTGATCAGCAAGATATCTGGTTTATGCCAAAATTTCTTTTCTTTCCAAATTCATTGGATATTGCAACTCTGTTCATACTTTACATGACAGAGGTTTTCAGGAAATGTATGAGAGATATATATAGGTGTATATATATATCGGGACTTAATGACGTATCTCGTAACTTCATTTCATTCAATAATATTTCAAAGATTGAATCTATTCAAGTATTATCTTGTAGTCTCATCTATGTGATGAACTTTTGAACTAATTATAACTTGAACGGTGGTAGTTCAAGTAGTATTTGGAAAAGATATAAGTATATTGGGGTATCTTGTAACTTCGTCTTTTAAACTAATATCTAATTAATAATTGTCTTATGAATGACAAAGATTTTCAGAAAAACGTTGAGACAGGGTTAAATATATGAGATCACCTTACAACGATATTTTTTTTATACAGTTATACACTGGGACTTTGTGTATATTATGCATGGAAGAGGACTTCCAATATTTTGTAAAGTATATATGTATATATATATACTTAATATTTTGCGACTTCATCGCATTAAGATATCAACTTGGTTCATTTCTTTTGACCAAGACTTTCATGAGTATTATGAGTAGGCTCATATATTGTTAATCATTATACATATTATTTTGGTGGGCTGGCTGCTCACCCTTGCTTTCTTCTTTCATCACACAACATCAGATAGATAAGATGAACAGGACCAAGCTCCCGATTCGCAAGCGATTAGGAGACGTTCCGCAGTTTTCTTGAAGCGTTGATGCCGCCATAGCTGAGGTAGGAGCTACCAATAGGCTAGGCTTTCAACTTTTGATGTACCAGATTTATGTATAATTATGAATTGTAATAATGGAAAAGAAAATGTAAATTTATTCAGAAAACCTTTTAAGGTGTATTGGCAGATAATTGTGGAATAAAATGACTTGTGATTATTTCTGGATATTCATCTCTGAGACTATAACTTGTGGTGTGTGTGTTATTGTGGGGTCACAGTACAGAGTAGTTGATTGTGTATTAAGATTGGGTGTTATTAAGGGAAATGGAACTCGTGACAACCCGGATCCCCGACCCCGGATTTGGGGGTGTTACAGAAGTGGTATCAGAGCCAACCCACATCTTTTCTGTTCATCTTGTTAGTTGTTGTGATCTTTAAACTCTTTGTACTGTAAGAGCTTTCTCTGATACCCGTTGTTATTCCCAAACAATCTAATAAAAAATTACAGAAGGGGGATTGAATGTAATTCTGGCTACTTTTCTAAATTTTAAGAACTGTTCTACTATGAATATATAACTGTGTTTGTTTTAGCTAAATTGTGGAATGAAAGTATCAAAGAAATCAAACAAAAAGTAATCAAATACAAGTATTTAAAAACTTTCTGGTGGATTGAACTTTTCCACCAGAGATATATATTAATTTGAGAAATGCATGATGCAAAGTTTGCACACAGCTGCTTACAAGTTGAACTTACAAGAACATATAAATTCTTTACATATATGGCCTTTTCTATTTCTCTGGTAATTTCTTACTAACTTGGATTCCGTTCTACTTGCTACCCTTAGTTTATATATCACCAAGTTACATGATAAAAAGATAAACAAATAAGACAAACTGTTTCTAGTCTAATTTCACGCTTCTTCATTTCTCCATCCAGTATCTTTGAATATCTTCAGTTTAGCATGGAAATGGAAATGCTTCTTTGTTCTCTAAAACCTGTAAATAGGCTGCCACATTCCATTTGCATACAATCAACGCATGTGACTGTCAAGTCACTATCAACTGCTCTTTTGAATTTTTTCATCCTTTGAAACTCTGTGAGATCATTCGTTGAGACTATGTCGGATCACCCGTTGAGAAACTGGTCAAACATCTGTTAAAGCTTTAGTTGATCATCCTTTGAAGCTTTAGTTGATCATCCATTGAAGCCTTGTGGAACATCCGTTGAGACTATCTTCATAGCAGTTAACTCCATTTCATTTATACAAGATTACAAGGCATCTAATATTTACAATTGGCCAACCTATCTTGCATATCAATCTAGTAGTCAACATAACTTAAAACATTCTACAACATCTAGTTCTCTAAGGCATTACAATATGCAGAAATGTGCTACTAAACTTATTATTACATATGCTACCCTTTCAACGAATATTAAAGTGATCATCTATTAAAAGCTACAAAATCACTAAATTAAATCTACTATGGTGTTTTGTTTAACTTATCATCAAGTACACAACATATTCCTAAAAATCCTGTAAAAAGGAATTGATTGATATTGGTTTGAAATACGGAGGGTTCACAGTTCGAGCTCGCCGGAAAACCTTAAGTTCGTCGGAGTTCATGGCCGTGTTGGCCGGACTTTTGATTCTGTCAAGTTTTTGTCGATGTTATGTGCTTAATCAGACCGCTGGAGTGAATTAGCTATGAACTCGATCGAAAACTGAACCAAAAAAAAAGTCATTTTGGCTGAGAATGGGGCTCGCCGGAGTCCGGTCAAACACCGCCGGAATCTGGGCTAATTCCAGATACCGACCGGTGTTCAACCCAGACCCGGTTGTGTTCCCAGCAACCCGGTTATAAAACTCGGGTTTGATCTTCAATTTTTCAATTTCATTTCTGAAACTTGTTTCTGTGATTTTCTTTTTTAAAATAATTCAAAAATTCATTATTTAATTTCTAAAATTTATTTTTAATTCCAAAAATTCATTATGATTATTTAAGAAATTCAGAAATAAATATGAATTATTTAATTATAGTTATTAATTAATTATTTAATTGTTCAATTAATTTAAATTAATTGATTAATTAATTTAATTATTTATTAAACAATTTTAATTGGATTTAACTATTTCTTTTGATTTAAAACTTCCAAAAAAAAAATTTAGCAAAAAAAATAAAAATTCCAAAATATAGTTTTGAGCTTTGAAATATTTTCCTAAATTTTGTTTAATACTCGATAATTATTTATACATGATTTTTAAAGCCATTTTCGGGTATTAGAACCTTGGTATTTATTTATAAAATGATGTTTTTACTAGTTTCAATCCGAAAAATATTCAAAAATTCGTATTAAATGCCATAAAAATCATTTTAACCCCGAACCTTCTTTGAAAAATTAATTTTATTGAATACCTTACATGCTATATGCTATGTGCTATCTGATTGATGTGTTCTATGCCTATGTGTTCATTATTTGACTATTTTAGTCATAACTTTCAATCCGTATGTCAGATTTGGGTGAAACGAAGGGTAGATAGAAGCTTGTAACATTTATGTGACGATTAGAGTCGTATGTGACTAAGTATTGATAGATATTTATGATGTCTAGCAGAGGAAGTGAGGCGTAGAAAAGGAAAACAAGTGGTTAGTGAATATAATCTATAGACGAGTACAAGTGAAGTTAAAGATCATTTGTGATAAGGTAAGTATACCCTAACTTTCTTGAGATATGATGAAAGTATTCCGAATAGTTCTTGTTTTATATTGAAAGTGCTTTGAATTACATAACCCTAAACCCTGATCACATAATTTGACACTTGAACTGTAAGCCTTATTCATTATGAACCATTGATTGTTCAATTCCCAGATATTAAACCACATAAATACGATACTACTCCACAAATACATCTGCGCTATATACCAAAAAATAAAACAAAACTGCTTGAACATACAGTAACTCATATATTCTACAATACCTTGTAACATCAAAGAACTAAACCTTGTATAACCATTAAACCATTGTTCATCTATTACATGATTCTTCTACAGGCTTGAAGCCATTCTTTATACTTACCTTGATATACCTTTATGATACACATGAATTGCATTATGCTTTCAGACAAATGTCTTATCAATGTTGATTATGATCTTGTTTTATTAAATTACATTGTTTATCATATTGAATTTTTATAGAGTTGGATGCTTTTCTAAATATGGACCAGATTCATGGTCAGACCAGATTCGTGATCATATTAGGCCAACGTGTGCCTTGGATCCAGTATATAGAGCAGAGCTGTGTGCCTTTCTCGTGATTAGTGCGTGAAAGGTTAGCAACCTAACCTTGGTTTTTAAAATTAAAAGTGAATATCCAATTCTATTAATTGCTTAACAAGAAACTTGATTCCTATTAATCATTTCATTTGATCATTGTTTAACCTTAATTGTTGTCATTGTAACTTGCTGAGCTAGTTAGCTCACTCTTTTGAATCTATTTATGTTCTTTTCTAGTTAAGAAGGAAATTGTTTGTAGTGAGGATCCCCAAACCAGTGTGCGAGCTAGGATTCCAGGCTGAGTTGGATCGAGCGAGCATGAGATTTATGCTTTAGTTTTGAGTTTTTCAAGTTTATAAGAATGTTTTATTATTAGTTGTATGTTTAGCTAGTTGGGATTTGGTACGTTGTAATGTAAACTAAGGTTGTGTCTTATTTAATACTTGAAACTTTTGCGATCCATGGTTGAGTAGTGTAGGGTCAATACATTGATTATTTCATATACAAGTTTATATTATGTATGTGTGTGTTGTATAATTCAAACTTCTAACCCGGTTTAGAGGGCATTATAGGTTTGGTATCAGAGCTACAAGTTATAAGTCACTGAAACAAGCCTAGATTGTCGGGTTTGGGTAGAGGGTTAGGATTAAGAATGAGCGATAGAAAGATAGGACGTCGAGAGGTTGAGTGCGACTGTGTATTAAGTTTTTGGTATGATTCGTATTGCGATTTGAGATTCTTATCTTGCTGTGTTAATTTTCAGATAGCAGCAATGACAGATCCTATTATACCTATAACATCTGATCATTCAAAGCCTTTTGTTCGTGGACCACCATCTCCACCCAAATTTGATCCATATTTTGTTCTTCCACCGGTATTAGCTTTGTTACCTCATGTTTTGGAAACTTCATCTCTTCGAGCTATTCCACCACCCCCTGTTGTGAAACCACCTATTCGAGGACCCCCATCGGCTGATTATGTATCTACCGGACATTCAGCTGCGAGTGCATCTTTTCGATTTACCCCACGCCATGTTCCATATCATGTGTTTGAGGCCTATTTAATGGAGCGACATACCTTGTTGGGGAAGATTCGAAATCTACAGCATATCATGAGTATCAGAGGTGTTAGGAGATGAGAGGGAGCTTAGATACAAGATTCATGTGTTCCGAAGGGTAGCTGCTGCCATGTCACATGGAACCACTTGTGAGTATGCCACCCTTAATTATCTTGTGAAGTGGGCTATATAGGTTTTTGAGAAGCTTCAGAAGATTGGAGATCTAGAGTTTTCTTGGAGCCAAATGATGGTGTTTTGACAGATGTCATATGAATAGTTATGTTGCGGTGTGATATCAGCATACTTTTGTTGTGTTATGTAGAATAAACTTGTTGACTATTGGGTAGACCTGTTGTACTTTACGATATCAAAAATGACGATGAAAGTGTCATGGGTAGTACTAGATGGCAGTATTGGAGTGGAGTTATGAATAAGATAGTATGCAACGATAACTGAAGTTATCGACTAATGATTGTAAAATGGACCCTATAAGGGGTATAAGATATATTGAAGTGGATTGAATCTTATGTGATTGTTTCCTTAATTTTGTACATTGTTATAGTTGAGGAGGACAACAACCAACCCATATAGTAATGACGACCAGATGTGCGATTTTTAAAATTTTAAACAAGTTTTTGAACGAGATTTTCTTAACAAAATTTCTAAAAGTTCTTTAAACAAAATAAGTTTTAAAAATTGGTTGTCAAATTACTACTTGAGTTTCTTGTTTGTTATAAGAATCGAATTATCTGGAAGAATACTTATTCTGAACATAGAATTGTTAATTTATAGGGCGAAGTGGACCCGCTATTACGGAGAAGTTTCAAATTTTCCCGAAAAAGGAGTGCAAATCTTGTTTGATAGTATTAACAACAGAATCAACATGCGGAGACATTATTTATCCATTTCCTGAGACTGTTAAAGTTTAAGGAATTCGTTGATTTAAAAGAAGTCTGAGTATGATCGAAGAGGATTGAGAAAATTTCCAGACTTTTCTAAAGGAAGAATATTATTATTAGAAAAAAAGTAAATATGTTGGATGATCAATGGTTATTCTAAATGACATAAATGAAATTTGAAGTTATGATTGTAAATCCCGTAATAACGCAATAATGGTTGAATTATTAAAATATTGAACGTGGAGGAACGACGCTAAAGATACAGGACTTAATAAGTAGGAATTTATTATAGTGATCAATTTATAAAGGTATTTCAGAGGACTTTCTAAAGTTATTATATGACTTGGATTGGAATCTATTGAACGAACGAGCTCTGAAGGTATACATAAGTGAAATGTGGATGGCGACCAATGGTATCATTCTTTTCTATAATACTAAAGTGTATAGTCTTCTTGATTCTTGAATAAGTATGAATATCTTTCATTAATAAGTTCTATGAGGCAATAAGAAAATGAATATTTTTATATTCCTTTCAAAATTATTTTACCCTCAAGTTTTGCTTTCTGATTGAGACAAGTAGTGTTATGGTGTGACGCTTTATCGGAATAACGAAGAGTCTGGTGGGACGCCACCTAATCATGTGTTGTATGCCATATAGTATGAAAGACTAGCCATTTTAAGTACCAATATGGTTGTCTCATTCATATCCAAATCATTACTCATTCTCTCTTTTTCAACTATAAATTTATTGACTTATGGATCTTTCTGATTATTTTTTTGCACTGTTGTTCTTTACAAATTTTTCCCAAACAAAAATCAATCTACCAGGAATCAAGCAGGAAAGGTTCCAGCAATTGGGTTTACATCTTTTAAGTATGCGAAACCAGGGCATTTAGCAAAGGATTGTAAAATACCAGCCCCAGTCATTAATGCGCTGAGAATCATGGGATCTACTCCAATAGTGAATAAGCCTCCAAGAGCGAGAGTTTATGATATGTCTGAGAAAGATGCTATTCAGGATACAGATGTGATGGCAAGTATGCTTACTGTGAATTCTGTATATGCTAAAGTATTAGTATATTCGGAATCAACTCGATCATTTATTTCTCAAGATTTTTTTGATAAGTTGAATTGTAACGACTGGAAATTTTCGTGAATTAATTATGCGAGTAAAGTGTAATTATGTGAATTATGTGTTATTATGTGAGAATGGAAATATTTAAATAAATATTATATTCCAGTTTGATGAGTCAGCTGGTATAAAGAGAATGATTGTGAAGCGTAGTTGAAAACGCTCAGCGTCGGGCCGTTAGTCAGGACGCGACCCGTTACGCGAATAATGAATATTAGTAAAAAGGAAAATTTGTTGTAAATATGTTGTGAACTTGATGATTTCATTAACAAAACACCTTAGTAGATTCAACTTAGTGTATTATGTAGCACTCGACGGATAAGCAAATATAGTCCCGACGGATGACTCAATACAGTCCCGACGGATGACTCAATACAGTCCCGACGGATGATGATTTGACATCCATCGAGTGAGTAGCTTATGTAACAATAAGTCATGTAGCACATTTTTGCAAATACCTTTGTATAGATTCTGTAGTAGCATATAAGTCATGTTGACTTTAATTAGATATGAAGAATAGGTTGATTAATTGTACATAGATGATGTCTTGTAATTCTGCATAAATGAAATGAAGTCAAGTGCCAAATAGCTACCCGACAGATTATCAACAAAGCTACCCGACGGATGATCAACAAGGCAACCCGATGGATGATCATGTACCCGATGGATAATCAATTCAAACATTTGTTGACAGTGACAACACAGTCACATGCATCGAGTGTTTGCAAAAGGAATGTGGAAGCCTATTGAACTGGGTTTTTGAGAACAAAGAAGCATTGCCATTTCCATGCTATTTTGAAGATATTCAAAGATGCTAGAATAGAGTAGTGAAGCAGCATAGTATTAGACTTGATGGGTTTTGTTTTATTATCTAGTCTTATTACTGTGTAATCTTGGTGATATATAAACCGAGAGTAGCAAATAGAACAACAATAAGACTAAGCAATACATGTTCTCATAGAAACAATTGTAAGCTGTATCCTTAGCATTTCTCTGAAAGTTTAGTTGTTCATATCTGTAAGCAGCTGTGAGCTATTCAAGCTTCATAGGGTTCTCTTGATATATATATATATATATATATATATATCTAGTGGATACATTCAAATCCACCAGAAAGTTTTAAAGAATTGTGTTTTTATTACTTTGTGTTTTGATTCATATTTAACTTGTCATTCCGCACTTTGCAAATCAAAACACTGACATATATATTTTAAGTTAGAACATTTTATAATTCAGAAAAAGTTTCAAGAATTCCATTCAACCCCCCTTCTGTAGTTCTTGTTGCATTGTTAGGGACTAACAATTGGTATCAGAGCAAGCTCTTGAAGAACAAAGAGTTTAAAGATCACAACAAACAACAAGATGAACAAGAAGGATGTTGGAGTGAAGATTCCTTTTCTGGACAAAGATAATTACCATCACTGGAAGGTAAAGATGCATCTTCATTTACTTTTTCAAGATGAGGCCTATGTGGATTGCATAGAGAGAGGCCATCATGTTCCAATGAGAGCTGCAACTGGAAATGAGCCATCAGTTCCCAAGCCAAGGCATGAATGGTCAGATCCTGATATTGAACGCAGGAAAGACAAGAAGGCCATGAATATTCTCTTTGATGGAGTTGATGGTGACATGTTTGACAACATCATCAATTGCAAAACTGCCAAGGAAGTTTGGGATATAATTCAGATTATCTGTGATGGCACTGAACAAGTTAGAGAAAACAAGATGCAACTACTAATTCAGCAATATGAGTATTTCTACTTTGAAGAAGGTGAAACTCTCACTGATATCTTTAGTAGATTTCAAAAGATACTAAATGCTCTAAAGCTGCATGGAAGAGTCTACCAAACCAAAGATTCTAACCTCAAATTTCTGAGATCCCTACCAAAAGAATGGAAAATAGTGACAGTCTCCTTGAGAAATTCACAAGAATACACGGAGTTTATACTAGAGAGACTGTATGGCATTCTAAAGACTTATGAGCTTGAAATAGAGCAAGATGAAAGAATGGAGAAAGGGAGAAAGAAAGGAGGGTCCATTGCACTGGTTGCTGAGTTAGAAAAAGAGAAGGAGATGAAGATAGATATTGTTGAGTCCACTTCAAAGGTCTATGAAAACAAGGGCAAGGGGCTAGTAGCAGAAAATGAAGATTCTTTGAGCCAAGATGATATGGATGACATTGATGAACATCTAGCATTTCTTTCCAGAAGATTTTCCAAGCTCAAGTCCAAAAAGAACTTTGGAGCAGCTAAGCCAAATAGAAACATGGTGGATAAATCAAAATTCAAATATGGCTTGGCAGGGCACTTTTCTAGTGAGTGTAGAAAGTCAGATTCCAGCAAAAAGAAGTTTGAGCCTGTGGATTATAAATAAAAGTATTTTGAGTTGCTCAAACAAAAGGAAAGGGCTTTTATTACACAAGAAAATGACTGGGCAGTAGATGGTCTGGATGAGGATGAGGATGTCAGCTATGTCAATCTAGCCCAAATGGCCAAGTCTGATTAAACAGAGACATGTTCTTGCACACTTATCTAAAGCTGAGTGTAATGATGCAATAAATGACATGTCTACAGAATTATATCATTTGCGTGTTACTAAGGAAAATGCTAAAATCAAAGAAAACAATTTGTTTTTAAGTGAGAGGAATAATGTGCTAGAGTCTCAGTTTATTGAATTTGAAAAATTGAGAATTGAGTGTAAAATTGCTAAGGATGAATTAACTGAGTCCTTGAAGAAAGAAGAGACCTTGAAGAAGCGGCTTGAATGAGAATAAGAGGTGATTAAGGCATGGAAAATATCTAGAGATGTACATGCTCAAATCACCAAAGTTCAAGGTATTGAGTCCTTTTGTGATGCAGCCTGGAAGAAGAATAAGGAGAAGCTGGAATCCAATTTGGTTGAAGGATTGCTAACAGATGTGGACTCGACGGATGATGAGAGTCATTCGTCGGATAACCAAAAGGATTATCCGTCGAGTGACATAGATCCTCATCCGTCGGTTGTAAGCAAACCTATGAGTAAAGCCAAACTTGCCAATTTAAATGAAAAATATGGATCAGTTTCCAAAAACTTTATTTCAGGAGAATCTAGTCAGGTGAGGAAGGAGAAGAAAGTGAATGTTGGTCATCTGTCTATCAAGCAATTGAATGACAGACTAGAAAAGATTGAGGTTAAAACAGAGGCTAAAAAGAAAAAATAGGAATGGTAAAGTAGGGATTAACAAACATAACAAATACACACCTGATAAGTATGCTCCAAGAAAAATCTGTCTTAAGTGTGGTAGTGTAAAGCATCTGTCTGTTAATTACAAAACTGTCATGCCTACTTCCATATCTATGCCACCTCCTTTTCCCAACATGAATGCCATGCCTTCTATGCCTATGAATGCTATGTCTTCACATAATATGAATGCACAATTTGCTAACATGCCATTTGCACCTAATCCTTATTATGCTGCATTTAGTATGCCTCAAATGCCATTTAGCATGCCCTACTGGAATAACATGTTTACTAATAGCATGCCATTTCCTGTTAATCAAAATATGCATGATAATTCTGTTGTAATGGATGTTTTCAAAGGTCAAACTCAAATGACTAAGGATGAATCTGATATCCCCAAGTCAAATGAGATCAAATCTAAGAAACAGAAGAAGAAAGCTAACAAGGCAGGACCCAAGGAAACTTGGGTACCAAAATCAACTTGATTTGGTTTTAATGTTTGCAGGGAAACAAAAAGAATCTGTGGTACTTGGATAGTGGTTGTTCAAGACACATGACTGGTGATCCTACCCTGCTCACAGAGTTTAAGGAGAGAGCTGGCCCATGTATTACTTTTGGAGATGACAGCAAGGGGTATACTGTGGGATATGGCTTGATTTCAAAAGACAATGTCATTATTGAGGAGGTTGCCTTAGTGGATGGTCTCAAGCACAATTTGTTGAGTATCAGCCAACTTTGTGATAAAGGCAATTCAGTGACCTTCAACTCAGAAGCCTGTGTTGTGACAAACAAGAGGAGCAACAAAGTGGTTCTCACTGGAGTGAGAAAAGGAAATGTGTACCTAGCTGACTTCAACTCATCAAATGCAGAATTTGTTACTTGTTTTCTCAATAAAGCAAGTCAAGATGAAAGTTGGCTATAGCACAAGAAGCTATCCCATCTGAACTTCAAGACCATGCATGAGCTTGTAAAGAAAGAACTGGTTAAAGGCATTCCTCAAGTGGAGTTTTCTAAGGATGGACTGTGTGATGCTTGCCAAAAGGGAAAGCAAATTAAAGCATCATTCAGAAAGAAGCTTGATTCAACAATAGAAGAACCTTTGTAACTGCTACACATGGATTTGTTTGGACCACTCAATGTGTTTTCCATCTCAAGGAAAAGATTTTGCCTAGTAATTGTAGATGCTTTCTCAAAGTTCTCTTGGACATATTTCCTTAAGTCTAAAGATGAGGTTAGTAAAATCATTATCAATCACATAAGGCAAGTCAACAATCATCCTGATTTCAAAGTTAGAAGAATAAGGAGTGACAATGGAACTGAGTTCAAGAATTCTGTCATAAGAGCATTTTGTGAAGGAAATGGGATTTTGCATGAGTTTTCAGCAGCAAGAACTTCACAACAAAATGGAGTAGTAGAAAGAAAGAATAGATCACCTATTGAAGCTACAAGGACAATGCTTGAAGAATCTAAGTTACCAACATATTTCTAGGCTGAAGCTGTAAATACTGCATGCTACACTCAGAATATTTCTCTAGTTAATCAAGCAAAATTCATGACTCCCTATCAATTGTTCAAGAACAAGAAGCCAACTCTAATGTTTTTTTCATGTCTTTGGCTGCAAATGTTATATCTTGAGAAATCAAACTGATCAGAATGGGAAGTTTGATGCTAAAACAGATGAAGGAATTTTTGTTGGATATGTTATTGGTAAAGCATATAGAGTCTACAATCTGAGAACCAACATTGTTGTGGAATCAATACATGTTGTGTTTGATGATAAAAAGATTGAAGGACTGCAAGATGGAGATTACCATGAGAGCCTCAAATTTGACAATGTGGAGATGGTTAGTGATGACAGTGATGATGAAAGTAATCAAGAAACAGTATCAAAGGATAATGCAGAAAAATCTACTACCAATGAAGCACAAAATTCAACATCTGTCGAGTTGCAAAATGCTTCATCCGTTGGGAGACAATCTGCTTTATCCGTCAGGAGACAACCAGCTTCATGCGTCGGTACTCAAAATTCACCATCCGTCGGGTCATGAAAAGAAGCTGAAAGTCAGAATAGATCACTTATAGAAAGTTCCCCTTTCTGAAATCAAAGATCCATAAACTCAGGGGGAGTTTCTAATAATCAAAACTCAATCACACATCAAGACAACAATGAGGCCTCTTCATCTAGAGCTAATCTACCTCAACAAAGGAAATGGACAAAGGATCATCCTTTTGAGCTCATCATTGGTGATGTATCTTCTAGAGTTCAAACAAGGAGAGCAACTCAGGAACAATGTATATATAACAGTTTCCTATCTAAGGAAGAACCAAAGAAGGTAGAAGAAGCTTTGTTGGATCTTAATTGGATTTTAGCTATGCAGGAGGAGCTAAACCAATTTGAAAGGAATAAGGTATGGAAGCTGGTACCCAAGCCTAAAGGAAAGAATCGAATAGACACCAAATGGTTATTTAGAAACAAGATGGATGAAAATGGCATAGTAGTCAGAAACAAAGCTAGATTGGTTGCTAAAGGCTATTGTCAACAAGAATGAATAGATTTTGATGAAACATTTGCTCCTATTGCAAGACTTGAAGCCATCAGAATCTTCTTAGCCTATGCAGCCCATGCCAATTTTAAGGTCTATCAAATAGATGTCAAAAGTGCCTTTCTAAATGGAGATTTGGAGGAGGAAGTCAATGTCAGTCAGCCTCCTGGTTTTGAAGATCCAAATTTTCCAGAATATGTCTACTATCTTTTAAAAGCACTTAATGGACTGAAACAAGCACCTAGAGCCTGGTATGAGACTTTGTCAAAGTTTCTTTTAGAGAATCACTTCACTAGAGGTACTGTAGACAAAACTTTATTATTTAGAAATGTTAACGGCTCTAGCATACTTGATCAAATTTATGTAGATGATATTATTTTTGGCTCTACAAATGAGAAACTTTGCAAAACGTTTGCCAAATTGATGCAAAGTAAGTATAAAATGAGCATGATGGGAGAACTGACTTACTTTCTTGGTTTGCAAGTTAAGCAAGTTAGTGATGGAATATTCATTAGTCAAACTAAATACATTTATGATCTTTTAAAGAAGTTTGATCTAATGGATTGCACATCTGCAAAAACTCTCATGGCCACTGCAACTAAGCTTGAATTAAACACTACTGAAAAGTGTGTGGATATTTCAAGTTATAGGGGCATGGTTGGCTCACTTCTGTACTTAACAGCTAGTAGGCCATATATAATGTTTGTTACATGTCTTTGTGCTAGATTTTAGGATGATCCTTGAGAATCTCACTTAGTAGCTATTAAGAGAATTTTCAGATATCTCAAGGGAACACCAAAACTTGGCATTTGGTACCCTAGAGATTCTGGTTTTGATCTAACTGGTTATTCAGATGCAGATTATGTAGGTTGCAGAAATGATAGAGAAAGTACAACAGGTACCTGTCAATTTCTAGGAAACAAGCTTGTGTCCTGGTTCAGTAAAAAGCAAAATTCAGTTTCAACTTCTACAGCTGAAGCTGAATATATTGCTGCTGGCAGTTGCTGTGCACAGATTTTGTGGATAAAAAACCAATTGCTTGACTATGGTCTGCAAGTGGAAAGAATTCTTATTTTATGTGATAACACAAGTGCAATTTCCATCACTAATAATCCAGTACAACATTCAAGAACAAAGCACATAGACATCAAGTACCACTTCATAAGGGAACATGTAATGAATTGTACTGTGGAACTACATTTTGTTCCAAGTGAAAAGCAGCTTGCAGATATATTTACCAAACCACTGGATGAATCCACCTTTACAAGGTTGTTAAGTGAGTTAGGTATTCTTAATTACTCTTGAATCTTTTCAAATAATTTGCAAGTTGTGATGCAGCCAGAAATTTAATTGATTTTTCAGGCTTGGATGAAATTTTGGCTAAGTCAAAATTTACATCTCGACGGATGATCATTATCCATCGAGTTTGATCATCCGTCGGTATATAATTTGATAATCAAAATTAATTATTTTTCTGGAATATTTTATGTATCGACGGATAACTGATTTATCCTCATCCATCGAATTGTCTTATTCTTAGCCGTTGATTCTCTGAACATTATCCATCGAGTATACGTACAGTTTGTAAGCATAACACGATGGATAATTGATGGAATTTTTACAGTTTATTTTTAAACGCCTATTTTGAGAAATTCTTATTGGTGACTTTATTCTAATTTATTATTTTTGACAGTTATTTTTGAGATAGTATAAAAGCATAATTCATTTTCATTGTTTTTCTTTTATCATTCTCAAATCATCTGCTCTAACTTCATTCTTTCTCAAAAGCACTTACTCTCTCTCTCTTTGTGCAAGTTTTTACTCTTTAACAATGGCACGGGTCGTCAAGTTCATGTTTCAAACTGGATTTATCTATAAGAAGAACAACTTCACGGCTTTAGTGAACAAAGGGATTCAGCAGGCTGGGGACTACCACAAAATGATGGATTTTTTGAAGAACTGCAAACTCAACTATGCCATGCTGGAATCACCCACCATTTACTGCGAGGTTGTTGAAAAAATATGGACGACTGCAACATACAACTCAACTGATAAGACTATAACTTTCACTATTAAAGGTAAGGAATTCTGTGTTAATAGTGATATTGTTAAAGCATATTTCAAATTCCTGATAATACTGTAACTTCTCCACACATAGACACTGACATTGTTAATATGCTTAATTTCATGGGCTATGCACTCTCTACTTCTAAATTAAGTAAAATTAGGAGGTTGGGTCTTAGGAAGGAATGGAGTTATCTGTGTGATGTAGTTACTAAGGTATTTTCTGGTAAAATTAGCAATTTTGATTCAATTAACATCTCTATGCTCAATATGCTTTACATGCTAGTAACTGATAAAATTTTCAACTTTAGTGATCTTGTCATATTTGAGATGGGGTTTAAGTTAGGGGAGCTAAATAAGAGGGGTAAAAATGTTTACTATGCTAGATTATTAATGATGTTTGCTAACCACCTCTCTGAGGATATTGTGCTTAAGAACCCAACCAACAAATTAGATTGTTGGATTCAAGAAAGGAGAATCATTACAGATTTGAACAGGGCAAACCATCACAAAGAGGTGCCACTCTTTTATTTTCCAGTTATGGAGGCACCTCAGGTAAGTGAGGTAATTTCAACTGTCTCTACTCTTCCAACCTCACAAACTTCTTTGCATTCCAGTGTAGCCATGACAAATGTGTCATTGACCCAACAGTTGCCTACCTAAGCTACCAAATCCAAAATTTCAAAAGTAAAGACAAAGAAAGCCCCCTCTAGTGTCTCTCAAAAGATGCGAGTTGTAAAATCCACAAAACCTAAAGAGGGGAGAGTGAAGGCGGGTAAAAAAGGTGAAGGACATGGTGAACATTAAAGAAACCCTAGAGATAAGGTTGGAGAGGTGAGTGTTTCCCAGCCTAGCCACACTACAGTTTCCCAACAAACTGCAGTGCTTAATAAGGATATAAGCTTATTACTAGTTGCATCCTCCCAAAAGGATGTGATTATTGAACATAGCTCTCAACCAAGAGCACATGCCAAAAGGGTAAGGGACACAAGCTCACCCCAAACTTACACTAAAAAGAAGAAATCAAAGACCCTTGGGGATTCACAGGGTTCACACACTGTGCAAACTGGTGCTAAAGACACAGTCACTGCACCTTCTCAAAGTCAGGTTGATGTGGCTCCAATAAATATGGAGTCACAGCCAAAATCTTTAATAATAGAAGCACCTGAAACACCAAATTCTCCCACACACTCTTTGGATGTTGACATGATAAACACATCACTTCCAAATTCTCCATCTTTAACTCTCTTGGAGAAGCCAAAAATCCAAGCAAGTGAGCATCATCTTTTAGATGATTTGTTGGCTCACTTGCCATTCCTTTCTGAAACTGTTGAGACATCTAAACCAAAATTTTCATCAATCTATACAGAGTCCAAAATAGTTTCCACTCCAAACTCATTCATTTGTACTTACTCGATGGATATTGTTCATCCATTGAGTAGTGATTGTATCCCGACGGATAAGCTTAACAGCAGTTATCCGTCGGATAGTCAAACTGCTAACCCGATGGATATTCCTTATCCGTCGAGTGTCTCTGCACAACTTCAAATTTCTTCAATTATTAGGAGTGCGGAAGATTTAGTAGTAGTGCAATCACTCCTAGGATTGAGGTAAGGGAGTGAAATTAGTGAGAGTCTGGGTTGCTCCCAGGAAAAAGGAGAGGAAAAGAGTGAACCTATGCAGTCCATTTCTTCAGGACTGGCAAAAGTGAGTGTGAGGAGTCCCACCTTAGATGGTGAAGGTGAGGGTGTGAGGGTGGGGAGCCAAGGTGAGACCTTGATGAAACAAAAGAGAGATAATGAGAGAAATACAGGTACAGGAGTGATAAGGATGGAAACCATTGCAAGTGAGTCAATGAATGTCAATGATGCAGAAATGGAAAGGCTATTTCAGCAAGAATATCAACCTGTTATAGATTCTATTTCCCTGGATGCTGAGGCATTTACTCACCCTGTGACAACTTACCAAACTCTAGTTGTACAGGGCAATGAGGAGGCTGAAAGATTGCTGAACTTGGTGCATACTACACAATCTTTACAAAGAGCAAAAGATGCAATCACTGCTATGCCTTACAACATTGGCAGTGATTTTGAACTGGATGAGACTTCTTTTAGGGATGCTGGTGGGGATGATGAGGAAGATAGCATGGACATAGGGGGAGATGCAGATGTTCCTGCCTGGATGCTTACAAAAGAATGCTCCTACTCACATCTCCAATCAACACTATTCAAGCTAATTCATGATACCCAAACAGACATTCAGGCATCTACTAATGCCAACACAAAAAAGCTACTCACAGCACATCTTGAAGCACTCCAGCTGCATAAAATTCAAGCCCTTCAACACAGTCAGAGTGTGGATGCAATCAAGCAAAAAATTTCTGAGGTCAAGCAAGATGTCCTAGAAAGGATGAATGCTAGACTCCCTGCAACCACCATGACTGAAATTGTTCAAAAGCTAAGGAAGGAGGCTGATCTCAATAGGAAAGTTGAGGCCATGGACTCAAGAATATCTGCTGTAGAGAAGTCAATAGCCAAGATACTTATCAATCAAGAAACTCAGACTACACTACTCCAAAAATTGGTGGCTGCTCAACTCCCTCCCACACAACTTGATGATAACAAAAAGGGGGAGAAAGGCTCAAGTGAGAGGGAGAAACATCTTAACATTCAAGTTAGCAAAGTAATTATGCCCACAATTGCTTTCACTAAGCCACCAACTAAAGACAACATTGATCTTATTAATGAAGCAGCAGCCACATTGAGAGCAGCTGAAAAGAAGCAGTTGAGCCCAATCAACTGGGAGAAAATTGATGAGGACATTCAAAATAGGTTTGGGCTAGCAAAGAAGCCTAAAAAATCAGCCATTCATCACTCTCAAGTCAGGAAAATCTCTGTGAATGATACGAGCATGAATAATCTAGAAAGAGGACAGCCATCCTGCATCAAATCTCCAAAGGCTGAGCTAATTTTAAAGCCAAAGGTGAACTATCCTAAATTTTCTCTAAAGAATCCTTTGGACACAGTGTATGAGACACCAAAGCCTGATGAGAAGAAACTGATATCAGGATCTATTGCATTCTATAAAGATCCAGCTGATTCATCATTGAAAAGAAGAATTGCTAAGGTTTTCAGGAATGGTAAGGAAATTTGTGTGGTGGCTGGACACCCTCAATTTGCTGAAGCAAAGAGAGAAGATAAGGCAAGATTAAATCAAGAAAAGAAGTAAGCTGCTCTAGATGCTAAAAAGGTCAAACAAAAGAAGGAGCAAGCTTCTATCTCGGCCAAGCTGCAAGCTGTAAAACCTACACAACAAATTCCTAAACATCATCTGAAACCACTAAATCTAAGGAACTGAAAATACAAGAAGAATCACAGCAGAGAAAAAGTTTTAGATACAAACTTCATGCAAAGAGAAAAGTGGATTTTGATAAAGAGAATCCGACGACCGGCTAGGATTCTGATGATTCAATTTCAGGCCGAAAAGAACATCGTTTGATGTGGTTTTCACAGGGTTTTCATTCAAAATCATCCTTGCAACCTAACTCCGGCAATAACATCTCAGAATAACCCTCAAAGCTCCAACTTCGATCAAACCAACTCCATCTCCGGCGAAACATCGATTTTCTTCATTTGTACATGAAACTTCACGTTCTATAGTGCAAATCAAAGCTTAAACACTGTATAATCAAAGCCCTAACATCTAAGGAACCAAATATTCATCAAAATCAAAAAAATTTAAATCAAAAATTGACATAAACCCTAACAATCAAACTTTACTATCGAGGAATCGTTCGTTCAATTAAATACCATGAATCGATAATAAATCATCATATAAAGCTATATCAATTATCAAATCATCCTAATAACCCTAGAATCAAAAAGACCCAATTCCAACATAAACCTTAGAAATCGAAAATCAAAATATACAATTTAAAACATGAAATTGATGGTAGAAACAAGAAGAACAGATCAAAACATTTTATTTGAGTAATTGAATCACTCGATTTGCTGCAGAAATTAGCTTGAAATCACAGTTTGATTCTTCAACCTGATTGCAAAGATCCGACACGAAATTCAGAGAATTATCTGATTTTTTCAGATTTTTAATTATGAATTATAATTAATTAAATAAAAAGTAGCCTATTTATAGTAGTATTATTAATACTCCTAATTAAAATTAAGTCCTTAATTATACATCTATTAAAATTAATTGGCCCCTGATTTTATAATTTTTGGGTATTAAATTTTAATTTTTAAATATTTTATATATCCAAGATATATGTCAAAAATTCCCAAAAATTGTGAGTATTTTAAAAATATAAAGAAATGGTATATTTGAAAGTCCTATAATTTTATAAAAAATAAAAATGTAATTTTTGTGGGGGGTTTTTAACACCCAATGGTGCCCGAAAAAGTCATTTTTCGCGGAACGAGAATACTTTTAAAATATCTAGATGTTTAGAATGATGCGATGGTACAAGCCATTCTAGGGAAAATAAGACCAATTATTTTATTTGAATTATCAGCTATTAAAACATAGTTCGGGTCATATAACTTTTGATACGAAGGTTTTAAATACGAAATAAAATATCTGAAAAATACCCTGAAAATATCCGGACAATACAGAATACACATATCACTTAGCTGTTAGGGTTTTATAGCTAAGTACATATAAATGACATAATGAAACACATAATTTATCTTTATTACGATATAATACAAGCGTAATTTCCCAATCATTACATCCTTCCCCCTTAATAGGATTCTGTCCTCAGAATCTTGCTAACAAATAATTGGGGATACTTTTCTTAACATTTCATTTTCAGTTTCCCAGGTTGACTCTTCAAGCATAGGATTTCTCTACAAAACTCGTACTAAAGGTACAGACTTATTCCTCAATACCTTTTCCTGCTAATCTAGAATCCTTATTGGCTGTTCTACATAAGACAAATTAGGTTGAATCTCTATCGGCTCATATTCGATTACATGTCTGGAATCAGGATTATATCTCTTAAGCATCGACACGTGAAACACATTGTGGATATACTACATGTGAGGCGGTAAGGCTAACTCGTAAGCAACTTTCCCGACTTTCTTCAAGATTTCAAATGGACCAACGTGTCGTGGTTTCAGTCTACCCTTGTTACCAAATCCGGTCAATCCTTTCCATGGCGATATTTTGAGTAATATATGCTCTCCTTCTAAATAATCCATATTTTTCCTGGCTTGATCTGCATATTTGCGTTGTCAATTTTGCGCGGCTTCAAGTCACTTTCGGATAAGTCATACCTTTTCCTTGGTTTGCTGAATCAATTATGGACCTAGAATTTTGCATTCACCAACTTCATCCCAATACACAGGTGATCTACATTTCCTTCCGTATAAAGCTTCATAAGGTGGCATTCCAATGTTTGCGTGATAGTTGTTGTTGTATGAAAATTCCACTAACGGTAAATGCTCATCCCAACTTCCTTCAAAATCAAGTGCATATACACGTAACATGTCTTCAATTATTTGGATTGTTCTTTCACTTTGTCCATCTGTTTGTGGATGATAAACGGTGCTCATATTTAGTTTAGTACCAAGGCATTCTTGAAATTGTCTCCAGAATCTTGAATTGAAACATGGATCTCGATTAGATACGGTGGATACATGAACTCCATGTTGCATTACGACTTCCTTAAAATATAAGTGCACTAACTTGTCAGCGAAAATCTTTCGTTAATTGATAGAATATGTGCTGACTTCGTTAATCTGTCGATTATCACCCAAATTGCGTCATGATTTTCTTTGCTCCTTGGAAGTCCTACCACGAAATCCATTGCTAAATGTTTCCATTTCCATTCTGGAATATCCAGTGGCTGTAGTAATCCGCTTGGAGGTTGGTGTTCTGCTTTGACTCGTTAGCACGTGTAGCATTTGCTTACCCACTATGCTATTTCTTTCTTCATATTCGGCCACCAAAAGTTTTCTTTCAGATCGATACATTTTTGTGCTTTCGGGATGTATGGAATATCTTGAGTTGTGAGCATCTCGTAATATTTCTTCTTTCAATTCTGACACATTAGGTATCCAAATTCTTGATGAGAATCGTAGAATTCCTTCATTATTTTTCTGACTTATGATTTCTTCTCCAGTTAAGTTGTCGTCCTCTTGACTCATTACTTCATCTTGGCATCTTCGAATCTTTTCTAATAGTTCTGGCTGAAATGTCATCGCATGATTCATTTCGGTGAATTCTTCTGGAATACGAACTTCAATTTCCAACTTATCGAATTCTGTGGTTAATTCTTGGATGAAGTCAACATGTTCAGTCTCTCTTTCCGGCTCAATGCATCTGCTCCAACCATCATTATCTTATGTTAAGTTCTTTATGCGTAAAGATATACTTTAGACTTTTATAATCCGTGTAAATTTCACATTTCTCGCCGTAAAGATAATGTCTCCAAGTTTTCAGTACGAACACAATTGCTACTAGTTCCAGATCATGCATAGGATATTTCTGTTCATGAGGTTTCAGTTGTCTAGAAGCATATGTGATTACATTACCATGCTGCATCAATACGCATCCTAGTCCTCGATATGAGGCGTCATAATAAATGACAAAATGTCCTTGCTCATCTGGTAATACAAGTACCGGTGTAGTCACTAATCGGTTCTTCAATTCCTGAAAACTTTCATCACACTTATCGTCCCATATGAACTTTTCACTCTTTCGAGTCAACTTGGTTAGTGACATAGCTAATTTCGCAGAATCTTTAAAAAATCTTCTGTAATAACCTGCCAATCCCAAGAAACTACAGACTTCTGTCAGTGACTTTGGTCTTTCCCAATTCAATACAGCTTCAATCTTTGCTGGGTCAACTTTGATTACTCCACTACTGATTATGTGCCATAGAAATTGTACTTCTCTTAACCAGAATTCGCATTTCGAGAACTTCGTATTAAGTTGTTACTTTCTTAAAATTTCCAATGTAATCGTCAGATGCTTGGCATGTTCTTCTTTAGTTCTTGAATAAATCAAGATGTCGTCAATAAATACAATCACAAATTTATCAAAGTATCTCTTGAATACCCTATTCATCAAATCCATGAACGTTGTTGGGGTGTTGGTTAAACCAAATGCCATTACGAGAAATTCATAATCTCCATATTTGATACGAAAAGCAGTCTTGAGAATTTTTTCAGCCTTGATCATCAATTGATGGTATCCCGACCTGAAGTCTATCTTGGAAAACCATGCGGCTCCTTTTAACTGATCAAACAAATCGTCGATCCATGCCAAATAATACTTATTCTTGATAGTCAACTTATTCAATTCACGATAATTGATACATAGTCGCATGCTGTCGTCCTTCTTCTTCATAAACAATACCGGTGCACCCCATGGGGATACACTAGGTCTTATAATTCCTCTGTACATAAGATCTTGTAACTGCGTTGATAATTCCTTTATTTCAACTGGTGTCATCCGATACGGAGCTTTCAAAACTGGTTTCGTACTAGGTGCTAAATCGATAGTAAATTCAATTTCTCGGTCTCGCGGTCACCCTGGAAGTTCATCTGGAAAAACATTAGGAAATTCATATACAACTGGAATATCTTCTATCCTTGGACTTTCCTTTTCATTATCTAACACATAGGCTAGATAAAATTTACATCCTTGTTGTAACAATCGTTTATTCTACATCATTGTCAGGAATTTTTTTCACTGTTTCTCACCTCTAAACATTACCGCTGCATTTTCCGCAGTTCATAATTTGACTTTTTATTCACACAATCGAAATGGAGCATTATGACATGCTAACCAATCAATTCCTGAAATAATATCAAACTCTCCTAACTTGAAAGGTATCAAATCCATAGAGAAATCATGTCCGTCTATATCGATATCGCACTCAGGACATACTCAATTTACAAGAACTTGGTCGACATTCGCTAATTTTATAATTAACGTCTTGGCCAAATGTCAAATTTCACAACTTATCTTATAAATAAATTCTTCAGAAATAAAAGATCGTGTGGCTCCATAATCAATCAATACTTTTACATTTACTGAATTCACAGAAAACGTATCTGCAATCACACTAGGACTCTGCACCGCTTCTTTCATTGTCATATTAAAAGTTCTCACTCTAGGCTGATTATACTGTGGTGGCGGAGGTAATGTCAATAATTTCGGAACACTAGCTACCATAGCTGGTCCTCAGCAATCCCTAGCAACATGTCATTTCTTTCCACATTGGAAACAAGTAACCTATATTCTTCCTGCTGGACATTCGTTGAAGTAGTGACCTTTTTGTTTGCATCTGAAACATGTCACATTTGCCTTAAAACAGACGCCTGTATGTTTTTGACCACATGTTTTGCAGTACGGCAGTGGGGGTCTGATAATTCCCCGTTGGTTGAGAGCTTGGAAACGATTACCTGCTCTCTAGTTGCCTTCTCCTGTCCTTTTGAAATTTATATTTGTCCGGGATTAAAATCCCGGCTTCATGTTGGAACGATTCTGAAAACTTCCTTGTCCCTTTTCCTTTTGGGACATTACACTTTCCCCTTCAATAATCTTTCCGAACCACGGCGGTATAAGTCGTCAATTCAAAAACTGCCACTCTGCTACGAATCAATGGTTGTAGTCCCTGTTGAAATCTCTTAGCCCGTTTCTCTTCAGTATCAACCTGCTCCGTAACAAACCTAGCCAACTCAGTAAACTTGGCTTCGTAATCTATCACCGACATATTCTCTTGCTTCAGTTCTAAGAACTTGATTTCCATCTTGTTTTTCATATAACGAGGAAAATACTTTTCCAGAAATACTTCCGTAAACCTATCCCAAATTACAATATCTTCCCCTTCTAAAGCTTTCTTGGATTCCTACCAATAATTCGCTTCTCCTTTCAAGAAATATATAGCAAAATCAGTTTTCTGGTCCTCTTCAACTTTCACAAGCACAAACGTTTTCTCCGTTTCTTTCAACCAAGCCTTAGGTTTTGTAGGATCCGCTATACCCTCAAACTATGGAGGCTTAACTGACTAAACCTGCTTAAAGGTAACAACAGGGAAAATTGGTGGTATCTGAGGTTCAGGACGAGGTGGTTGTTGTAACATTTGTTGCCGAATCTGTTGTTTTTGTTGTTACATTTGCTGCTGCATCATTACCATCTGTTGCTGCATCAGATGGAACATTTGGTTCATGGTATCATTATTCTGTTCCTCAGAATTGTTATTGGAGGTTTCAGTCCAAGTCTTTCTTTTTGGTGCCATTTTTCTGATGATAAAACATTTAGTTCATTTTAACAATTGATAATAAGTAAAGAAATAAGGTGTCTGGCATTAAAATAGGAAATTTAAACAATAGATTATGAAAAGAAAACAATTTGACTAATATTAAAACAAGAAATTTAAATGCTTCAAAATCTACACAATAAATTGAAATAATTTTAAAGTTTGAAATGATAATGATGATACACTGTTTTAAATTAAACAAAATTAAAAATATGTAAAACTAAAAATAATAAGGTAAAGATAAATGCTATAAAGAATGGAATTTATATAAATGAAAAGAAAGAGTTGAAAAAGTTTATTTTATATATATGACACCAGCCTTAGGTATAAGTGCTTGATACAAAAAGTCTACGTCAGATTTGTCATGGCTACTGCTAATACAAGTCAAAACTAGATACTACACACATACACACCTAAACATACCATACTATCCTGCATCTATCTATATATGTCATATATAATACAATAACTAGTCTTCAACTGTCAAACATCAAAACCCTGTCAGAATGCGCCTTAACTCATCATGAAGCATCTCAATGACTGATTGTGCCAAACGGGTAGCTCTATGATACTTTGAATAAGAATGCGGCCCATCATGTATCAAAGCATCTAACTGAAGTGTAGCACTATACAATGTCGACTGAAGTCTCTATCTCATCATTTAGTCTGGATTAAGTGCTGTTAACGATCCTCTATCCCTCTGGTCAAACAATCCCATGATCTCCCTGCACTGAGATCTCGAATACTCAACAGCCACTCTCGCAACACTGTACTCATGATACGGTACCATATGTGGCTCTACAACCTGTCCCACAGGCTCCTGTGATGGAACTCTCGGTATCCCTGCCATACCATGTTGTGGTAAACCCAACTGTAATCCCACATCGTGCTCATCCATCCCCTCAACCGGGGCCATCTGAAACACCTCTGGCTCGGAAGCATATACAGGCAAAGGGGGTAGTACTGCTGGTGGAATCTATGGCTCCATCTCTGGAATGAACTGACACTCTACCAGAAGTGGAGGTCGAAGCATCGGCTCAAACAACTCTAATGGATCAAACATCTCTATGGGATCTGGTAATAGGTTTGGAGCTGGTGGTGCTGGCTCTTCGGGAAATGGTGGCGGTGGTGAAAATATCTGTGCTGGTGGTACTTGAACTGGTATCTCAGCAGACACTGGCGACAGAACTGGTGCAACTGGCCCAGTAACAGTCCTATCGAAAGATGTTGACGATGCCATCTGACAACACAACAAGGAAAGAGAAAGGGTCACTTAGCAATCCTAGAACTTATAATTTCCTAATCTAAGACTATCTAAATCCTAATATTCCTATTCCTATCCTATGTAATCTCCCTACCTTATCTTAATCCTAATGTTCTTGTTTTCAAGGACCTAAACCTATAGCTCTGGTGACAAACCTGTAACGCCCTCCAAACCTGGGGTATAGGTCTGGGGGTTATTAATTAATTACCAAACATGCACAAACTTGCATAATAATTAAACATATATATACCTAACGCCTTTAACACTAGCCATGATCTTTTTAGGTTAAAGTATGAAAATAAGAACCACCATCTTATTACAAACCCAATATAAAATCTCACATAAACTCTCTTTATTACAAGTCATTGTCTAACAAGTTTTAACTACAATTTTTCTTTATTCAAACACACCCATTAACTATCTACACTACACCTTGTCACGCAACTCAAAGCTTTCTTCCTGGATCAAGATCAACACCTTTGATATGAGAGGGTCTCGTGGCTTAACTTGTTTTTTACCCCTCGAGTCTTGATAGATTTCGTTTCCTTCTTAACTGAAAACAATAAGGTGAATAACAACAAAAAGGGGTGAGCCATAAGTTGCTCAGCAAGTCCACAATATGTCAATAATTTTATAATATACTAAATGAACAAGTAACTTGGTTACATCTGTAAAGATATAAGTTCGCAACAAAGAATAAAGGCCATTATCGGCGAGTAACAATAAACTAAACTGGACACAAGTTCACACCTATATCACATTCATCAGCCAGGATATAGTGCATATCCATACCTCAATATATAGATCCATTCTGGTACCCAGGTTCTATGGCCCAACACAGGGATCCGGTTAATTCCCGGTCCTTAGGATCAAGTGTATACCTGACCCTACATCACCATCCAGTCCATAGAGGAGCAACTGGAACAATCGGTATGCTTTGATGTATCCCAATATCAGAATATATCAGGATATATGTATATATATAACTATTGGAATATGAATAGAGTATTCAATGAATTAGGAGAAATCAGGAATCGAAATGAAATATGAACTAAGTCATGATAATTGTGTGTCAGTGATTGTGAACAAGGATTATCAGTGTGTAATTTAGATAAGAATATGAAAGTACTTCACTATTCTAAAATTAGAATAGGGGAAAAAACTTGCCTCTTACGCGATTTACCACAAATATATCACCCTTGTTATTCCCTAACAATACAACAATAATTACAGAAGGGGGGTTGAATGTAATTCTGACTACTTTTTCAAATTTAAAGAATGTTTTAACTTGATAAATATAACAGTGTTTGATTAGCAATGGTGCGGAATAAAAAGAGATAAGAATCAAAACACTAAGTAATAAAAACACAAGTTTTTAAAACTTTCTGGTGGATTTGAAAGTATCCACCAGATATATATATCAAATGAGAACCCTGTGAAGCTTTGAATAGCTCATAGCTGCTTACAAGTTTGAACAACAAAACTACAGAGAAATGCTTACAGAATACAGCTTGATTTGTTTCTCTGAAAATAGGCTTCCTTAGTTAATTGTTCTACTTGCTACACTTGGTTTATATATCACCAAGTTTACATGACAATAAGACAAGATAATAAAACAAAACATATCTAGTCTAACTCCATCCTATTTCACTACTCTATTCCGGCATCTTTGAATATCTTCACAATTGCATGGAAATGGTAATGCTTATTTGTTCTCAAATTCTTGCTTAACAGGCTACCTCATTCTTTTTGCAAACACCCAACGCATGTGAATGTGTTGTCACTATCAACAACTATTTGAATTTGATCATCCGTCGGGACTATGCTTGTCATCCGTCGGGAGCTTTATTGATCATCCTTCGGGAGTCTTTGTGAACCATCCGTCGGGAGCCTTTTATGTCACTTGACTCCATTTCATTTATACAGAATTACAAGACATCTTATATTTACAATTAGTCACCCTATTCTGTATATCCACTAGTAGTCAACATGACTCATATACTCCTACGGAATATACACAATGTTGTTTGCAGAAATGTGCTACAAAACTTATTTGCTATATAAGGTACTCACTCGATGGATGTTAATCTGTCATCCGTTGGGACTAAAAAGGTTCATCCGTCGGGACTATATTAGATCATCCGTCGAATGCTACAATGTACACTAAGTTCAATCTACTAAGGTGTTTTGTTTAACTTATCATCAAGTTCACAACATATTCCTAACAATCTCGCCCAATTTATGTGTACTGGAATTGTAGCCATAAATTAAGAGAAACTTGATTATAACAAAACACCCTAAAGATACAGATTAAAAAGTAGTAGATAAAACTGATAAATGCTAAAAGATTTATTGAAAATTGAACAAAGCAAAGTGTGCAAAGAGTTCTCACAATAATTATCAAAGTACTCATCTAGTCTGAACATATATGTCTATTTCCTTAATTGTCTGAATTTCTTCCCAAGCTTCCTATTGTTCTCCTCTATTTGATTCTGGAGTTTTCTGTGGAATTCAAGTTCATCAGCTTCAGATAGATCCAGCATTTCTTATATTTCAATAGAGTCTCATCGCTAGAGATACTCAATTGGTCATCCAGTCTGAAGAATCTTCTAACTCCCTTATCATCCATGAATTTTATCAGCCAATAAAGCTTCAAATGCACTCTTTTCTTCGTGAAAGGAATTAATAGAGTTTTTGGAAGTGCATCTTTGGCTTTATTACTCATTAGCTATTCAATCTTCTTCAGAACCAATCTCCTTGCAGTCACATTGAACCCAAAGTTCTTTTTTGAAAGATGAGTAGATCTTTATTAGTACAGATTGGCTTTCTTCAAGAATCCTGTGAAGAGGCCATATGATTTATTTCTCTGCCTTGTACTTAAACACCAATCTTTCAGGAAGATATCTGTGAGCATCAATTCCTCTTACTTCTACCAGTTCATCCAAGTAGAGGTTTAAATCTGAAAACTCCTTGATGTCACAGATGTATAACATATCTTCCTTGTTGACTGCAGATTTAGATTTGGTTAGGTTCTTGGTTCTGAGAGGTGCAGGCTTGCTTTTCTTGGTAGCTCCTATCTTTTTCTTCTTTAGCTTGTTGAAGATAGGTAAGTTGAACTCAGGAATTGGTAGACTTTCCCAGTCTAATGGCTCTTCCTTTGGAATTATAGGCTCACCATGAAAATTCTTAGTTGGATCCACCTTGAATTCTTCATGTACCCTGAGGGCTTGGATGTCTGAGTTGAAGTTGTAGACTTTTTGGGAATGTAGTCTTCCAATTCCTCATCACTAAAGTCCAATTTTCTCTTTGAATGAAGCTTGTATCTGAATCTTCTTTTCTGTGGAGGTTCATTTTGCATTTGTTGCTTCTGAGCTTCCGTTATTACATGTTGTTTTTCAGACATCTTAGTTGTAGATTTGATAGCTTGAAATTTGGCCAAGATAGCAGCTTCCTCCTTCTTTTGTTTTTGCTTCTTAGCATCTAGAGCAACCTGCTTCTTTTCTTGCTTTATCCTTTGTTTTTCTTCCTTCTTGGCTTCTACAAATAGAGGGTGTCCAACCACCACACAGATCTCTTTTCCATTCCTGTAAATCTTGGCCATTCTCTTCTTTTGGACTGAATCAGATGGATCTTTGTAAAATGCAATTGACCTTGCCATCAGCTTCTTTTCATCTAGCCTAGGTATCTCAAACAAAAGATCCACAGGGTTTTGTCTCAGAACTTTGAGTACTTTCTTTTAGGCTTCGGAATCATATCATCTTTTGGAGATTTGATGCATGAAGTTTGGCCTTTCTTCAAGTTGCCTAGACTCATTTCATTCACTGAGATATGTTTGACTTGATAATGGCGATGAAAAGTCTTTTCTGGCTTCTGTAGCTGACCAAATTTCTTTTGAATATAAGCATCAATCTTCTTCCATTTTTCATCTAGTTCCTTCTCAGCTACTGCTACATCAATCCTTAGCAGTTTGTCATTTGATTCCAGTTTTGCTACTGCTAGATTGATGAGATCAATATTATCCATAGCTGGTGGTTTAGTGAAAGCAATTGCCACTACTAGAAATAGTGCCTACGACATCACCCCTTTAACATCGGTTAGAAATGTCACCGATGTGAAAAGCAGTTTTAACATCGGTTGCTTTCAAACCGATGTTAAAGGTGTTCTAAGACATCAGTATCTAAACCAACTGATGTCTATAATCATTTTTAAAAAAAATAAAAAATGCCCGCTTCTTTCTTTTCCCCGTTAATACACCAAAAAATTCCCCATTAACCAATTTTTTTTATTTTCAGGTTTCCCCCATTAAACAAAACAGTTTCCCCCCTTCTCTCTCTCTCAGCTCTCTTATTCTCTCTTCTCTCTCTCTCTCTCATTCTCTCTTCTCTCTCACTGTCTTGTCTCTCTTCTATCTTCTCTTTTCTCTCTCATCTCTCACTGTCTCTTTAACCTAAAACTTACCTTTCACTCTCTTTAACCTAAAACCCCTAAATTTATATGAATTAAACTCGATTAATTCATAAATTGAGGTCGATTGGTGCTGAAGAGCCTTGAAGGAAGTGTGTACTACTTGATTAGTGTATGAAAAGTAAGTTTTTTCGAATTTAATTTCAAATTTTATGTTTTGATTTTAATCGAGTTTGTTTGTACAGGTCGGTCTCTGGAGCTGGGTTTGGTTAAACTTGAAGGGGGTTTGCTCGATTAGGTAAGATTTCACATGCATATATATTTTTTGTTACTTTAATAGATGCATGTGTTTAATGCCTGTTCTTTTTTTAATGTGTTTAATGCATGTTCTTGTTTCATGTGTTAATTTTATGTTTTGTTAATTTAATGCATGTTCTTGTTTAATTTTAATAGATGCATGTGTATGGATCATGTTTAGTTTATGTTGTGTATGTTCTTGTTCTTGTTTATGTTCTTGTTTATGTTATTGTTTAGTTTAGGTGTGGAATTGTATATTTGTAAACATATGTAGTTGTAATAATTAATTTATATGTTTAATTATGCGTGTTACAAGCATTCGTATTACAAGTATTCATATTACAAGCATTCGTATATTTAATTTATATGCATAATTAATTTATATGTTTAATTATGTTTAATCGTAAATAAGTAAACAACTAAACGTTACTTATTATTTAATTTTTGCAAACTAGTAAGGGAACCCTATGCTTTTGTAAACTTTAGTGGTCTCTTATATTGGTAAATTTTAGACATAAATATTAATTTGTATGAATTTTAGTTGGAATATGGAGATGAATATGGATGGGTGGATTGGTTGTTGGTTGTAGATATGGATGTTGGTTGTTTATTAGACGTCGGAATGGTTAAATGTTAGTTGTCGGAGAATGCGGTTGGATTTTGGTTGTAGACATGTTGATTTAGTATATAATTTGGTTGTGTTTGTTGGATGTTCATTTGATATTATTTTTGCTTTTTCTGGGTTTATGCACAAATGCACAGGCTTATTATTTATTAATAAAAACTCAAACATCGGTTCTTGTTATAAAACTGATGTGAATCAACTAAAAATACATCACCTACTCAAACTAAAAACGATGTCTAAACCAACAAATTAAATAGAATTTGTAATAACATCAATTTTTGGAAATTTTTGAAACCCTTATGAATAGTGTTTTTGCTGAATGAGAAAACTTTTCATGCCACACAATGTAGGGGTTCTGATATGGATATTCTGAGATTTTATTAGTACTTTATGTGGTATATAAGTGTATGTAAAGATCGTCAGAATCCAATTACGAACACTTTGATTTTCCCGGAAATCCAATAGATACGGAAAGAATTGAGTATAAGGTAACAGGATAAAAAGGATTTAAATTAAAGGATTATAAGAGAGGATCATAAAAGGAATACAATATATTGAGAAAGGTTAAGGGAACCTAAGTAATAAGATCCCAGGTATGATCCCTCAAACGATAAACGAAAACGAAAGTTAAGCGAACCGTATAACAGATCAGCGGTCATTAGGCAAACAATTAAAAAGCTAATCAAAGGGATTAGTGGGGATGATGTCATCCAACCAATAGAAAGAGGACAAAGGAGGGGTGATGACATCACAAAGTGATGTAGGCATGACATGGGAAGAAAGGAGGTGTGGTTGAATGAGAACCACACAAATTCAAGGGCAAAAAGGTAATTGACTAAATCAAACAACAAAAACCAACTAACCAAAAGCAAAACAAGGCAAAACACAAAAATCTCTCTTCTTCTTCTTCATGCTCTCGGCCCATTCCTTAAAAAATGAAGATCCAAGCTCCACCACTTACTATTTAGCAAGGTAATTATCTAAGCTTCCCCATGGATAGTTACATACTTCCTATAAGTTTAAGCTTCTAATTCCAAGCCAATCTTTTTCTATAAATCATGGAAGAAGATGGTGAATAGTGTTTTTCAAGAAATAAAATTTGTGTTCTTGAAGTTTTGTTTAGATTAAGCTTGGATAAGGACTTTAAGGGTGATTCCAAGCCATTCTCTTGATTCTCCACTCTCCAAGGAAGGTATAACTTCTCAAACCCTTAGTATTAAGTTTTGTTGGTTTGTATTTCATAATGTTAGATGATGGGTTAGTGTAATGAGTGTGTACTCATAATAGAGCTTTGTTTAGTAAGTAGTTTTGTTGATTTTGGAGTTAGGAGTGATGCTTGTTAGATTTGAAGTTCTTGGTCATAAATTGGTAATATTGAGTTGATTGGGGGCTGTTGTAATGTAGTTTAGATGGAGGTTTGATTGGGTTGTGAATTGGAGTTGAAATTGTGGTTGTTTGAATTGGTTTAAATTTGGGAAATCGCGTAAACATAGCCGTCGTAACGTCCGATTTTCTGTAGACTGTTTTTGTGCATAACATTAGGACCCGAGAACCCCCTGCTAGATTATGACCACTGCCATGTTTAGATAGCTCATGTGACGAGCTTCGTTTTGATATGTAGTTCGTTCGATGCCGATGCACGGTTTAGGAGAAACGACCGTTTCAAGTAACGGCGTTTCGCGAACGAAACTTTTCCCCTCGCCTTACTTTGAAACATAGGTTAAAGACCGAAAAGGGTTAATTAATGTGTGAAACATTTATGGTATGTGTGTTAGGCAGTTGGTAAGACACTCGCGAAGGAATCGCTTTAAAACTCGTAAAGGTTAAATTATTAAAAATGGTGGAGCCGAGGGCACCCGAGTGACTTAAGCGAATCAGTGAGCGCAAAACAAGCGTTAGAGTCTAAGTTAGTTAAAGTATAGATTTACAAGTGATTTTGGTTTAATTCCAACTTACTTGTTGTTTATAGGTTACCAGACTCGTCCCGAGCCTTTTATCACCCCCAGTCGCTCAGGCAAGTTTTCTACCCGTTATACTGTTGTTGTGATGAATATATGTATATGCATTATCTTGCGATAGATGCATGTTGGTTAATTAGCAAATATTGCGATATATTGAAGCATGCTGTTATGGTATATATATGCATGCCTGTTTCGTATTCTTACCATATATATTTGTTGGTTCAGTTGATAATACCTATGCTAGAGAATAGCAGTAATTTGCATATACCCTTAGTATAGGGACCCAAAGGTGAAAACATTTTCTAAAACCGGGAGTCGAGGATCCCGAGTAGATTTTATATATATATATATATATTTATATATATATGGTTATAGTTTTCAAAACTATTAATCGAATAAGGTTTATTCGATAACTTTATTTTATTAATGAATATTATCTTGAATATTCATTCGAGGGCTTATGACTCCTTTTATTTTATTAATTGAATATTATTTGAATATTCATTTGAGGATGTATGACTCCTTTATTTTATTTAATGAATATTATTTATAATATTCATTCGAGGTATTATGACTCCGCTTATTACTGAAATATATTCTTTATTTTATTAAAGAATAAGGTGTTAATAATCAAACTTATTTTCGATTATTCAAATAAAGATAATACTTTCATATAAGTGTATCTTTGGTTATTTATTACTCATTTCTAGTATAAGTTTTAATACTTCTACTTCAATTATTTTTATAAAGATTATTCTTTATGGGAATATTATTTAAATAATAATATTCAGATATTTTCTAATATATCGGGACTGATTTATTTTATTAAATCAGCTTTACTCCAAACATTCTTAAAAATGTTTTCGAGTCTTCAAAATGATTTTAAAAGTTAGAGCGGATCCCAAAACTCGTTTTCCGATTTAAGATCTTCCTTTCGAAGGAGACTTGAATATTCGTTCAAAATCTTGGGGATCCGGCTCTGTGGTGTATTTTATATTCGCAACATGGTTGCTGTTTTGAGAAAACAATTTGATTACTTGCCCAATGTTCGGGAAGTAAGTCCATCTGATTGAGTCGGCATAAGCGACAGGCCGGGGTACGGTCTATGAATGTGTAAGTGGCTGGGTGGCAGTCCATCAACACGTAAGAGGCCGGGTGGCGGTCCAGCACAAGGTCCTTATGTGGCCAGGGTGATGACCGGTGGGGGATTCATCCATCTACTAGTAGAAAAGGTTACTTATTGGTATCTTTGCCTGATCAGCAACATATCTGGTTTATGCCAAAATTCTTTTCCTTCCAAATTCATTGGATATTGCAACTCTGTTCATACTTTACATGACAGAGGTTTTCAGGAAATGTATGGGAGATATATATGAATATATTTATATATCGGTACTTAATGAAGTATCTCGTAACTTCATTATTTATAATGATATTCAAAGATTGAATCTGTTCAAATCTTGTCTTGTAGTCTCATCTATGTGATGAACCTTTGAAACTGATTATAACTTGAAGGGGGTAATTCAAGTAGTATTTGGGAAATGTATAAGTATTTTGGGGTATCTTGTAACTTCATCTTTTAAACTTATATCTAGTTAATGATTATCTTATGCATGACAAAGATTTTCAGAAAAACGTTGAGACAAGGTTAGATATATGAGATTACCTTGCAACGATATTTTTATACAGTTATACACTGGAACTCTGTGTATATTATGCATGGAAGAGGACTTCCAAGATTTTGAAAAGTATATATGTATATATACTGAATATTTTGCGACTTCATCGCATTAAGATATCAAACTTGGTTCATTTCTTTTGACCAAGACTTTCATGAGTACTATAAGAAGGCTCATATATTGTAAATCATTATACATATTATTTTGGTGGGCTTGCTGCTCACCCTTGCTTTATTTCTTCATCACACAACAACAGTTAGGAAAGATGGCCAGACTCCAGCAGACCCAGCGCAAGCGTGTGGGAAGCGTCCCGCGTCTTCCCGTTGATGTTGTAGCTGCTATAGCTGCAGAGGTAGATCTATTGTAGATCAGACCATCTACTTTTGAGAATCAATTATGTAAAATTATAACTTGTGGCAGATAATGGCAATTAACTGTAAATTTATCAAGAAATCATTTTGGGTTGTAATAACTTTTAAATTGTGGATTCAAAGACTGGTACTTATTTAAATTTCATCTCTGAGACTATAGCGGGTTGTGGTGTGTGTTAGTGTGGGGTCACAGCATAAGGTTATTATTATTAATCAAGTGAAGTGATATTGTGGAAAGAAAGACCGTGACGACCCGGATCCCCGACCCCGGATCTGGGGGTGTTACAAAAATGGTATCAGAGCTAAGCGTTATAAACCTCAGAGATGATGGGACGTTAAGATAATAAGTTAACTAAGATAATAAGAACTCTTGCCAAGTTCATAGTCGGGCTACCTAACGTAGCACTGACAGTTAAAACCCTTATGGGAACCCTTATAAATATCGTGATAGAAGCGTAGTTCGTTATCGTAGATGGTAGCGGGACTCCGAACCCTGAGGTTGAGGAGCAACAGCACGATGATGTTTATTACTAATTGGAGATCGGATTGTGGATCCGATAGAGTGTCCTAATGCAGGACCGGATGATGTTGATATTGAGAATGTAGCGGTTGAGGATGTTGTCCTAGAAGGGATAGTTGCTGAGAAGGATCCCATGGAGGATCCTGACAAGAATGAATAAAGGACCACTGATGAATTGATGACCATGGTTAGGTCGACTACCAGAGGTAGGATTGGTCGGTCACTACCGGAGGTTCGTTCAAGTTGTAAAGATAGTAGCCCCTTTAACGCGGCTTACTCGTAAGACTGAGAAGTTCGAATGGACAGAGAAATGCGAGAACAGCTTTCAAGAACTGAAGCAGAGGTTGGTGATGGCCCCTATGCTGGCGTTGTCGGATGGAAAAGGAGATTTTGTGAAGTGTAGTGACGCTTCGCACAAGGGCTTAGGGTGCGTGCTTATGGAGCACGGTAAGGTAATCGCGTACATGTCAAGACAATTAAGGTAATATGAAATTCGATATCCCCGCTCATGAGCTTAGGCTCGTGGCAATAGTTTACCCTAAAGATTGGAGGCACTACTTGTATGGAGAGAAGTGCGAGAATTACCTAAGCCATAAGTGCTCTAGTAGATTTTCACGTAGAAAGAGCTCAACATATGCCAGAGGAGGCAGTTAGAGCTAATCAAGAATAATGATTGGGAGATTCTTTATCATTCGGGGAAAGCCAATATGGTGGCTGATGCCCTTGGTAAAAAAGGAGAGACTCAAGATGATAATGTCTTTTGGAGAGTTTATAAGAGATTTTGAGAAAATGGAAATAGAAGTGAAGGTAACCGGAGCCAGTACCGAAAAGCTGTTTGAGATTGCAATACAGCCCGAATTATTGGAAAAGATCATATTGTGCCAGAAAAAGTTATGAATGAAGGCAGAGAGCCAACAATTAGATAAAAGATTAATATCGAGAAAGATGATAAGGGAATAATGAGGTATTCCTATATAATTTGGGTTCCGAAAGTTCAAGAGCGTAAGGATGAGAACTTAGATGAGAGCCATAGTTTGAGGAATAAGATTTAGAGCAAACCCTGAACGTGATAGTCAGGGAGGTCGCCATCAAGATAGAAGGAACCCATGGCATAATGGAGTGGAAAATGAGGATTTTAAATTAAAAGATGACCCCAATTATGGGGAGTAGGATGAAACATTTCATACTAAGGAAACAGAAAGTCGAGTAAGGAAAGGAGACCCGAGACGGTACTCCTATACGGCAATTCATGGACCTGTCTAAAAAGAACTTAGACTATTATCCCCAACCACCACCCTGAGGAGACAGTGCGGTGAGAAATTTTTTCAGGACCTTTAAGTCGCTAAGCTCTCTGAGTTCTAAGGAACAAGCTGACCCAGTTGAGGCAAGAGCCTGGCTAAAGGAAATAGAGGAATCATTTGAGATTCTAAATGATTGACGAACCACAAAGGACTGTTTTTATCACTTACCCTCCTAAGAGAGAGGCCACCCGCCGGTGAAAGGCCAAGGAAGGCACGGAGCAAGAGATTATAATAAACTGATTAAAGTTCAGTCAATTGTTTTCAGGAAAGTACTTCCCAAAGTTATGAAGATAGTGTAAAAGCTTTAGAGCCAGAACAAAGGCAGACGAGTATGATGAATTGTGAATCTAAGTTGTAAAAGTTATCAAGATTCGTTCTGAGGACACGAATCCAGAATGACGGGATGTTTGAAATTAATGCTTAAGTTGTGTTGGTTCATGAAATAATGATAAGAGAAAGGAAAATAAAAAGAAACTGAAGTGGAAAGGAATATAAAGGCAATAGAGTTTGAGGAATGATAAGGGAGTTGGGTATGAGGAAACCCTAAAGACTCATAGCAATAGAAATAGAAAAGTATGTAATCGTCATGATGATGATGATCCACCATGAGTTAAAATTGATGGTTGAAGGCATAAGAGATACATATATTGTACCCCCTTTAAGTTGAGAGGATTCGAGGAAACCTTGAGATAGTTCGAAGGATAAATATTGAGACACGGATAGACTGAGGAGACAAGAAAGTAAGAAATCAGGAAAAATTGGATGAAGGAAGTGACCTTCAATAATGTGAAATGTAAGACCGGTGGCTCGATACCCAGAAAGGGAGACGCCAGGTATGAGAGATATCCCAACATTGAGATGACTGTTGAGATAAACAACAAAAGTAAATAAGGAATTATTAAGAAGAGGTTCACGTTGAACATGACCAATATCTTCCAGAACATCCATGTTATCATTACCAAATCAGGAAAGAAAAGCGGATGACCATTGTTATCTTTTGGAGGCCATATGGATTGACCTCAATTTGAATAAGGATGCTATTATGAAGTTAGGTATAGACTATCGAGGTGGGAATGATGAATAAGATAATCTATCAAGGATTAAGGTAATAACAACCTTTAAGAATCAGTGGAGAATTTTTTTCCAGAAGTATATAGACAATGGTTCTAGTAGTAGTAAATGGTATTTTGATATGCCCTGTATCTAAGGAATACAGGAGGAACGATTCAAGGATAACCCTAGAGGTTTTACAAGGAGAAAGGTAATATTCAAAATTTTCAAGAATAGAAATGTTGATAAAGGAAATATGACGTAATTATATTGATGCCAAGTGAGGCACGTGTTAAACCACGAGAAGGTATGGATCGAACCAGTAATGGTCGAAATTGTTCAGGGCAATTAGGACTTAAGATACAAGATGCTCTAAGTATAATTGAGAGTCAGTCTTGACAGTGATTAACCTCTAAAGACTGAGGCAATAACTTATGGAAAAATGGTGATTTTTTTTTCATCAGATTTTAAGGAAAACATCTTCACATAAGCTGTGATTGAAATGAGGTAGAAAATTATTTGGAGGTGGTTAAAATGACATTGACTATAAGGAAATTGTACTATCAGGAAAGGCCAAAGAGGTGGCCGACACTTTAAAGGTAAGTGGATAATTATAGGCGCGTGTGCCAAAAGAATACAGTGATGATGGTTAAAAATGTGAAGGTTGAATTATGGTTTGGAAGATTGACATTCCTTCTGATGACTGTGCAATACCCAACCGTAATAATAGTTGGTAAAGGTTTAATTTGTGTAATCGCCATGAACGGGCTATCTATCTTAGAAGGTCCTATCTTGAGATAAGCCAGGACCATGTTTCAAAAAGGACCAAACAAACCTTTGAGTTAAGTCTTCTATTGAAGGCATATAATTAAGAATGGTATTAACCTGCTATCGGTGCTTTGATTGAAACTCTTCTGCAATTTTATATGCTTCATGTCATGTATGTATGTCAGGATCAGGAGTGTACTCCATGAATCATGAATGGTGATTATGTTACCTCCTTAGAAGGATTTGATACAACATGTATGTATGGTTAGCTATTAAGACTTCATGGAAAATGAATGACGACAGTAGGTCAGTGGTGGACCATAGTAAGGCAGCAATGATTCTGCGAGTATTGAGCTGATTACAACCGTGAGAGTTGTATTGGAATGGGTGTTGAGATTGAGTACCACTAATCGGGTCGTGGTAGTGTATAAGTTATCATTGATAGACTAATTAAGTAGAGTATCTACCGAGTGAATAATTATTCTTTCTTATCAATAGAGAGTCGTATTATTATACGAGGAAGGTTGCGGTGCAAGCATAGAATTCTAGTAACGATGATGTATAGAATGAGATCCCAGATTCGATTTTCGATGTCGAGGGAGTTTCAAAGGTGATTATGTATAAGCTCGAGGAAGAGTGTGGGTCCATAGAATGATGGACGGGATAGCAAAAATATTTAGGCATGGGAAATACGAGGCTATAATGCTTGATGCTGATATAAATACGTATATGTTTTGTTCTCCTATGACAAACCTCTATAGTTCAGAGGTAGGTTCCAAGCCAGATATTTTGTGGCAGTATATTTTTTTTCATATATACAATTCTCTTCAGTTCGTTCTTTTCTCTTCTTTTCATTTCATGTAAGCTAAGAAGAACAACCCTTCCAGAAGGGGAGATATTGCTGAATGACTATCTATCTTTGTGATAGAAGCCTAGTAGGATACCACATGTTGTTTAATTGCTTGTCAAGTACTAAAGGCTGGCCACCTTCTGTACTAACTATGCGATATAACAAGTGTTCATGATCATAGTGATCTCTCAAAAAATTCCTTTACTTCTATTTGATTGATCAAATTTTGGAAAATAGAAACAACTGAAAAAGGAGTAATAAAGTGGTGGTAGTATGCGGAATGGAAACACATTCGTGATACTAAGGTTGACGTGGTTATTAAAAGGTTATAGAACGCTAACGAGCAAAAGTATAACCAGTATAATATTAGGAACGGAAGGTAGTAGTGATTACGAACTGGAAAAGAATGGGTATTGAGAAGCAAAAGCTCTAATGCTAAAAGCTATAATGAGAGTCTGTGCAATAGACTTGAAAGAAATTGGAATGATCACTTAACACGGATTGAGTTTTCTTACGACAATAGATCATATGTCAGTATTGAGATATCGCCTTATGAGATCCTTGAGGGAAGACAATATCGATCTCCCTTATGTTAGGATGAAGTTGTAGAGCGCAAGATGCTCGGACCAGCAGTGGTCTAAAGGACCAAGGATATGATAGATCTAATCAGAGGACGGCTGGTAGTAGCCCAAAATGGACATGATAAGTATGTTGATTTGACACGAAAGGATAAATAGTACGAAATAGGGGACCTAGTAATGTTATAGGTATCCCTTGGAAAGGATTGATGAGGTTCGGAAAGAAAGGAAAGCTAAGTCTACAATTTGTTGGACCCTCGGATATATTAAGACGTTTGGGAAGTTAGCATATGAGCTAGCCCTACCCCCGAACCTGTAGCAAGTTCATAACGTGTTCCACGTATCAATATTAAGGAAGTGTAATTCGGATGCCAGACAAATAGGGGCATATGAGCGCATAGACATGCAACCCGACGTAACCTATATGGAGCAACCAGGAAGGGTTATAGAGTGAAAAGGAACAAGTGCTTAGGGGAAGGATTTCAAACTAGGTAGAGTTTGGTGGCAGGACCACAATATGGGAAAATTTACTCGAGAGTTAGAAAGTGTAATGCTAAGAAAGTATCCCCATTTGTTTTCTATTTGATTCCAGGACGGAATCCTTTTAAGGATGGGAGACTGTAATAACCCCAATTTTTGGAAATTTTTGAAACCCTTATGAATAGTGTTTTTGCTGAATGAGAAAACTTTTCATGCCACACTATGTAGGGGTTCTGATATGGATATTCTGAGATTTTATTAGTACTTTATGTGGTATATAAGTGTATGTAAAGATCGTCAGAATCCAATTACGAACACTTTGATTTTCCCGGAAATCCAATAGATACGGAAAGAATTGAGTATAAGGTAACATGATAAAAAGGATTTAAATTAAAGGATTATAAGAGAGGATCATAAAAGGAATACAATATATTGAGAAAGGTTAAGGGAACCTAAGTAATAAGATCCCAGGTATGATCCCTCAAACGATAAACGAAAATGAAAGTTAAGCGAACCGTATAACAGATCAGCGGTCATTAGGCAAACAATTAAAAGGCTAATCAAAGGGATTAGTGGGGATGATGTCATCCAACCAATAGAAAGAGGACAAAGGAGGGGTAATGACATCACAAAGTGATGTAGGCATGACATGGGAAGGAAGGAGGTGTGGTTGAATGAGAACCACACAAATTCAAGGGCAACAAGGTAATTGACTAAATCAAACAACAAAAACCAACCAACCAAAAGCAAAACAAGGCAAAACACAAAAATCTCTCTTCTTCTTCTTCATGCTCTCGGCCCATTCCTTAAAAAATGAAGATCCAAGCTCCACCACTTACTATTTAGCAAGGTAATTATCTAAGCTTCCCCATGGATAGTTACATACTTCCTATAAGTTTAAGCTTCTAATTCCAAGCCAATCTTTTTCTATAAATCATGCAAGAAGATGGTGAATAGTGTTTTTCAAGAAATAAAATTTGTGTTCTTGAAGTTTTGTTTAGATTAAGCTTGGATAAGGACTTTAAGGGTGATTCCAAGCCATTCTCTTGATTCTCCACTCTCCAAGGAAGGTATAACTTCTCAAACCCTTAGTATTAAGTTTTGTTTGTTTGGATTTCATAATGTTAGATGATGGGTTAGTGTAATGAGTGTGTACTCATAATAGAGCTTTGTTTAGTAAGTGGTTTTGTTGATTTTAGAGTTAGGAGTGATGCTTGTTAGATTTGAAGTTCTTGGTCACTTTTTTTGACTTGGTTTAGATGAATAAATTGGTAATATTGAGTTGATTGGGGGCTGTTGTAATGTAGTTTAGATGGAGGTTTGATTGGGTTGTGAATTGGAGTTGAAATTGTGGTTGTTTGAATTGGTTTAAATTTGGGAAATCGCGTAAACATAGCCGTCGTAACGTCCGATTTTCTGTAGACTGTTTTTGTGCATAACATTAGGACCCGAGAACCCCCTGCTAGATTATGACCACTGCCATGTTTAGATAGCTCATGTGATGAGCTTCGTTTTGATATGTAGTTCGTTCGATTCCAATGCACTGTTTAGGAGAAACGACCGTTTCAAGTAACGGCATTTCGTGAACGAAACTTTTCCCCTCGCCTTACTTTGAAACATAGGTTAAAGACCGAAAAGGGTTAATTAATGTGTGAAACATTTATGGTAAGTGTGTTAGGCAGTTGGTAAGATACTCGCGAAGGAATCGCTTTAAAACTCGTAAAGGTTAAATTATTAAAAATGGTGGAGCCGAGGGTACCCGAGTGACTTAAGCGAATCAGTGAGCGCAAAACAAGCGTTAGAGTCTAAGTTAGTTAAAGTATAGATTTACAAGTGATTTTGGTTTAATTCTAACTTACTTGTTGTTTATAGGTTACCAGACTCGTCCCGAGCCTTTTATCACCCCCAGTCGCTCAGGCAAGTTTTCTACCCGTTATACTGTTGTTGTGATGAATATATGTATATGCATTATCTTGCGATAGATGCATGTTGGTTAATTAGCAAATGTTGCGATATATTGAAGCATGCTGTTATGGTATATATATGCATGCCTATTTTGTATTCTTGCCATATATATCTGTTGGTTCAGTTGATAATACCTATGCTAGAGAATAGCAGTAATTTGCATATACCCTTAGTATAGGGACCCAAAGGTGAAAACATTTTCTAAAATCGGGAGTCGAGGATCCCGAGTACATTTTATATATATATATATATATTTATATATATATATGGTTATAGTTTTCAAAACTATTAATCGAATAAGGTTTATTCGATAACTTTATTTTATTAATGAATATTATCTTAAATATTCATTCGAGGGCTTATGACTCCTTTTATTTTATTAATTGAATATTATTTGAATATTCATTTGAGGATGTATGACTCCTTTATTTTATTTAATGAATATTATTTATAATATTCATTCGAGGTATTATGACTCCGCTTATTACTGAAATATATTCTTTATTTTATTAAAGAATAAGGTGTTAATAATCAAACTTATTTTTGATTATTCAAATAAAGATAATACTTTCATATAAGTGTATCTTTGGTTATTTAATACTCGTTTCTAGTATAAGTTTTAATACTTCTACTTAAATTATTTTTATAAAGATTATTCTTTATGGGAATATTATTTAAATAATAATATTCAGATATTTTCTAATATATCGGGACTGATTTATTTCATTAAATCAGCTTTACTCCAAACATTCTTAAAAATGTTTTCGAGTCTTCAAAATGATTTTAAAAGTTAGAGCGGATCCCAAAACTCGTTTTCCGATTTAAGATCTTCCTTTCGAAGGAGACTTGAATATTCGCTCAAAATCTTGGGGATCCGGCTCTGTGGTGTATTTTATATTCGCAACATGGTTGCTATTTTGAGAAAACAATTTGATTACTTGCCCAATGTTCGGGAAGTAAGTCCATCTGATTGAGTCGGCATAAGCGACAGGTCGGGGTACGGTCTATGAATGTGTAAGTGGTTGGGTGGCAGTCCATCAACGCATAAGAGGCCGGGTGGCGGTCCAGCACAAGGTCCTTATGTGGCCAGGGTGATGACCGGTGGGGGATTCATCCATCTACTAGTAGAAAAGGTTACTTATTGGTATCTTTGCCTGATCACCAAGATATCTGGTTTATGCCAAAATTCTTTTCCTTCCAAATTCATTGGATATTGCAACTCTGTTCATACTTTACATGACAGAGGTTTTCAGGAAATGTATGGGAGATATATATGAATATATTTATATATCGGGACTTAATGAAGTATCTCGTAACTTCATTATTTATAATGATATTCAAAGATTGAATTTATTCAAATCTTGTCTTGTAGTCTCATCTATGTGATGAACCTTTGAAACTGATTATAACTTGAACGGGGGTAGTTCAAGTAGTATTTGGGAAATATATAAGTATTTTGGGGTATCTTGTAACTTCATCTTTTAAACTTATATCTAGTTAATGATTATCTTATGCATGACAAAGATTTTCAGAAAAACGTTGAAACAAGGTTAGATATATGAGATCACCTTGCAACGATATTTTTATACAGTTATACACTGGAACTCTGTGTATATTATGCATGGAAGAGGACTTCCAAGATTTTGAAAAGTATATATGTATATATACTGAATATTTTGCGACTTCATCGCATTAAGATATCAAACTTGGTTCATTTCTTTTGACCAAGACTTTCATGAGTACTATGAGAAGGCTCATATATTGTAAATCATTATACATATTATTTTGGTGGGCTTGCTGCTCACCCTTGCTTTATTTCTTCATCACACAACAACAGTTAGGAAAGATGGCCACACTCCAGCAGACCCAGCGCAAGCGCGTGGGAAGCGTCCCGCGTCTTCCCGTTGATGTTGTAGCTGCTATAGCTGCAGAGGTAGATCTATTGTAGATCAGACCATCTACTTTTGAGAATCAATTATGTAAAATTATAACTTGTGGCAGATAATGGCAATTAACTGTAAATTTATCAAGAAATCATTTTGGGTTGTAATAACTTTTAAATTGTGGATTCAAAGACTGGTACTTATTTAAATTTCATCTCTGAGACTATAACGGGTTGTGGTGTGTGTTAGTGTGGGGTCACAGCATAAGGTTATTATTATTAATTAAGTGAAGTGATATTGTGGAAAGAAAGACCTTGACGACCCGGATCCCCGACCCCGGATCTGGGGGTGTTACAGAATTATTGGAAAGAAAACGATGTCTACAATATTAAAACACATCGATTTGTGCAAGTACATAAAAGTAAAACGAAATAAGACCGATGTTAAAGTAGAAGTTTCACATCGCTTCTTAAACTAAAACTAATATTATAATACATGTCTAACATCAGTTTAGGAAATAAACCGATGTAAAATAAGGACTAAGACATCGATTTGTTTAAGAATCTGATGTCTATCAGTTAAAAGTGCTTCCCTGTTATATGTTTAAAATGTTATTTAACCTACTAAATACCATTTTTGACAATCTAGTTTAAACATTTTATTCAAAAAAATGGCTAATTATACATCAGTTTGCTCAAAAAACCGATGTCTATGTACATCTTTAACATCGGCTAAAAACCGATCTTAAAGACCCCCCTTTCTCTACACATGCAAAGACATCGATTTTGAAAGAAAAAAGACATCGGTTTATAACCGATGTCTAAGCATGCTGGCACAATTACTTTGTTGACTTGAATGTTGAGCTGTTTCTCCCCCTCACTTGATGAACCTTTCTCCCCCTTTTTGTTAGCATTAAGTTGTTGAGTGGAAGGGAGTTGAGCAACCACCAACTGTTGGAGTAGAGCAGTCTGAGTTTCCTGATTAGCAAGTATTTTGGCCACTGACTTCTCCACATCAGATAATCTATAGTCCATGGCCTCAACCTTTCTCTTAAATAGGCTTCTTTCCTCAATTTCTGAGCTATCTCAGTCATGGTGGTTCCAGGAAGTCTAGCATCGAACCTTGCTATGAAATCCTGTTTTACCTCAGAAACCTCTAGCTTTATTTCAGCCACACTTTAACTGTGTTGGAGAGCTTGAATCTTGTGCAGCTGTAGAGTTTAAAGATCATGTGCTCTAAGTAACCTTTTTGTGCTAGTATTTGTGGATGCTTGAATGGCTGTTTGGGTGTCATGAATGAGCTTAAACAATGTGGATTAGAGATGTGAGTATGAGCACTCTTTGGTTAACATTCAGGAAGGAATTTCTGCATCTCCCCTATGCTCATGATGTCTTCCTCATCATCCCCACCAGCATCCCCAAAAGAGTAGCAGTGATGGCATAGCAGTGATGGCATAGCAGTTCAAAATCACTGCAAGTTGTTGATGGCATAGCAGTGATTGCATCCTTTTCTCTTTATAGAGGAGTAGTTGTATGCACTAGGTTAAGCATCTTTTCAGCCTCCTTATTGCCCTGTATAGCTAGAGTTTGATAAGCTGTAACAGGATGATTAAATGTCTCAGCATCCAGGGAGATAGAATCTATGACAGCTTGATATTCTTGCTGAAAAAGTCTCTCCCTTTCTGCATCACTGACATTCATTGACTCACTAGCAATGGTGTCCACCCTTATCACTCATGTACCTGCATTTCTCTCATTATCTCTCTTTTGTTGCATCAAGGGCTCCCCTTGGCTTCCCACCCTCACACCCTCACCTTCACCATCTAAGATGGGACTCCCCTCACTCACTTTTTCCAGACTGAAGAAATGGTCTGCATTGGTTCACTCATTTCCTCTCCTTTTGCATGGGAGCAACCCAGCCTCTCACTCAGTTCACTCCCTCCCTCATTCCTAAGAGTGATTGTACTACTACTAGGTCATCTGTACTTGTGACAATTATTGGGATTTGAAGTTGTGCAGAGAGAACTGACGAATGAGGAACACCCATCAGGATAGTAGTTTGGCTAGCCGATGGATGACTACTGTAAGGCACATCCGTCGGGATACAATCACTACTCAACAGGATGAATAATATCCACCAGGATAGAAGAAATAAATGAGTTTGGAGTGGAGACTATTATAGACTCTGTGCAGATTGATGAAAATTTGGGCACAAAGGTTTCAATAGACTCAGAAAGAATTGGCAAGTGAGCCAACAAATCATCTAAAAGATGATGCTCACTTGCTTGGATTTTTGGTTTCTCCAAGACAGTTATAGATGGAGAATTTGGAAGTGATGTATGAATCATGTCTACTTCTAGTGAGTGTGTGGGTGAATTTGGTGTTTCAGGTGCTTCAATGATTAATGATTTTGGCTGTGACTCCACATTTATTGGGGCCACATCAAGCTGACTTTGAGATGGTGCAGAGACTGAGTCTTTAGCTCCAATTTGCACTATGTGTGTTCCCTGTGCATCCCCAAGGGTTTTGGATCTCTTCTTTCTGGCATAAGTCTATGGTGAACTTGTGTCCCTAACCCTCTTATCCTGTGCTCTTGGTTGGGAGCTTGTTTCAATAGTAACATCCTTTTGGGAGGATGAAACTAGAATTGAACTGATTTCCTTATTAACAACCACAGTTTGTTGGGAAACTGTGGAGTGGCTAGGCTTGGCTACACTAATCTCACCAGCCTTATCCTTAGGGTTTCTTTGATTTTCACCCTATCCCTCACTTTTCTCACTCTCCTTCACATTTCCCCCTTTGTGTTTGGTAGTTTTTGCAACTGATTTCTTTTGAAAGAAACCAGAGGGGGCTTTCTTAGCTTTGGATTTTGAAATTGTTGATTTGGTAGCTTGGGTATGCATCTATTGGGTCATTGACACAGATGCCATAACTATACTTGAAGGCAAAGAAATTTATGAGATTGGAAGAGTGGAGACAGTGGTGCTTACCTCACTTACCTGAGGGCCCCCCATGATTGGAAAGTAGTAGAGGGGCACCTCTTTGTGGTGACTTGCTCTGTTGAGATCTGCAATGATTCTCCTTTCTTGAACCCAACAATTCAGTTTGTTGGTTGGGTTCTCAACATCAATGTTCTAAATAATATGGTTAGCAAGCATCATAAAGAATCTAGCATAATAGACACTTTTACCTCTCTTGTTAAGTTCCCCTAACTTATAACCTAACTCAAACATGATCAAGTCACTGAAGTTAAAGTACTTATCATTAACTAGTATATAAAGCATGTTAAGCATGGAAATGTTAATAGAATCAAAATTATTCACTTTACCAGAATTTAACTTGGTAACTAAATTATCATCAATGTGTGATACAATAGTAGTGTTATCTGGAATTTTAAAGCATGCTTTGATAATGTCACTATTCATGCAGAACTGCTTACCTTTAAGAGAGAAAGTTATGGTCTTGTCAGAAGATTGGTACACAACAGTTGTCCATATCTCCTCCACAACTTCACAGTAGATTATGGGTGATTCCAGCATAGCATAACTGAGTTTACAGCTCTTCACAAAGTCCATCATCTTATGAAAGTCTCCAGATTATGGAATCTCCTTGTTCACAAGAGCTACAAAGTTGTTCTTTTTACAGATGAATCCAGACTGGGACATGATTTTGAGTACTAGTGCCATTGTTAGAGTATGGAAATTTGTAGAGAGAGTATTTGCTTTTGATAAGAAAGAAGTTAGAGCAATTGATTTGAGAATGATAAAAGAATAGAATAAAAATGAATTTTGCTTTTATATTATCTCAGAAATAAACTGTCAAAAATAATAAAGTGAAATAAAGTAACCAATCAAAATAGCCCAAAATAGCCGTTTAAAAATAAATAAATTGTAAAAATTATGTCAATTATCCGTTGTATTATACTTACAAACTGTAAGTATACCCGATGGATAATGTTCAGAGTTTTAACGGCTAAGATTGAGACAATTCGACGGATGAGAGTAAAATAATTATTCGTCGGGTTATAAAATAATCCAGAAAAGTAATTGATTTTATTAACAAATAATATTCCGACGGATGATCAAATTCGATGGATAATGATCATCCGTCGGGATGTAAATTTTGACTTAGCCAAAATTTCATCCAAAACTGAACAATCAATTAAGTTTCTGGCTGTATTATAACTTGCAAAAATATCTGAAATAATTCAAGAATAATTAAGCATACCTAACTCACTTACCAATCTTGAAAAGGTGGATTCATCAAGTGGCTTGGTAAAGATATCTGCAAGCTACTTTTCACTTGGAACAAAATGAAGTTCCACAGTACCATTCATCACATATTCCCTAATGAAGTGGTACTTGATGTCTATGTGCTTTGTTCTTGAATGTTGTTATGGATTAAAAACTAAGGTATATTAATTGTTGTATTTATTACTAAGGTTCGGGAGCTCAAGGACTTTAATGGCTGCTCTCGTGTTTCGTAGCTTAACTCTACCTTTACGAGATGCCTACATATCTATGTGAGTTAAAGAATCAAGCCAAAAATGTAGTTCTGATTGGTGGGGGTGAAATCCCTTATATAGGTATTGGGAGTCCTTAAATTGGACTTGGGTTAGGAGACTTGGTGGGCAAGTCTCAGAATTAGAATGAACTTTGGAGTCCTAGGAAGTAAGAAACTGATTCCTTATCCTATTAGGTCCCTTGGAGGCTAATATGCAAGGATTTATGTCCTCACTAGGACTCATCTTAATAGCTGATTTCTCCTTTATTAATTAATTACAAAATTAATTAATATTCAGGGTTTTGGGCCCTTTCCAATTGGGCTTCGTTATTGGACCGTATATGGTCTAAAAACTATCAACACCAATTATATTCATAGGCTATTTTTGGGCCCCTATCAAGGGTCTTGGGCCTCCTCTATTAGGCTTAACAGCCAGCCCAGTTCTGATACAATTAATGCGATATTAATTACGCAATCAGGGTTTAGCATACTTCACATGATTTAGCATCATTTTGTGATATCTCAGGACCTCAAAAGCTTCCCTCAAATGGGTTATGTGGTCAGTTTCTACTAGACTCTTGACTAACATGTCATCGACATAAACCTCCATGGTCTTGCCAATAAGATCCTTGAAAATCTTATTTACCAACCTTTGATAGGTGGCTCCTGCATTCTTGAGACTAAACGCCATAACAAGATAACAATAAACACCAAAGTCAGTAATGAATGATACATTTGGGATGTCGTCCTTGTGCATCTTGATCTGATTGTATCCACTGAATCCATCCATGAAGCTCAGCATCTCATGTCCAGCAGTAGCGTCTATTAATGTATATATCCTTGGTAATGAGAAATAGTCCTTAGGGCACGCGTCATTCAGATCAGTGAAGTCCACACACATCCTCCATTTCCTATTAGCCTTCTTTACCATCACAGGGTTAACTAATGATTCTAGAAACTGTATCTCCTCAATGAAACCAGCCTCTAAAAGCTTCTCTACTTCTTGTTTAATAGCTTATTGCCTCTCTGGAGCAAAGCTTCTTTTCTTTTCTTTCACTGTCTTTCGATTTGGATCAACATTCAGCTTGTGAGTGATCAGTTCCGGGTCTATGCCTGGAATATCAGCTACCGACCATACAAACACATCACTATTTTCTTGTAAAATTTTCACCAACTTCCCTTTAAGGGGCTCCTCTAATGTTGCTCCAACGGAAGTCACTTTCTCAGGATCCTCGGGAGTCAAAGGAATCGGAACCAAGTCTTCTGCTGGCTTCCCTCTTTTCTCATCATTCTCACGGATATCAAGGTCTTCAATAGGAAGAACCTTCCCCCAACTTCATCTGCCCTAAGAGAGGCCATATAACAACTTATTGCCATCTTTTGATCTCCTCTCTCTTCTCCAATCCCATTCCGGGTGGGAAACTTCATTACTGAATGATAGGAAGAAGGGACTACCTTGAAGACATATATCCCCGTTCTTCCCATGATTGCATTATAATTTGAACTAGCCTTTACCACCACAAAGTCCAACATCTGTGTCACTTGTCTTGGTTCCTGACCTATGGTCGTTGGCAACTTAATTATTCCTTCCATGGGGCACTCTACTCCTGCGAATCCATATATCGTCATATCGGTTAGGGTTAATTGAGAATCATTGTAACCCATCCTTAAAAAGTTATCATGGAGTAAAATGTCCACCAAGACACCGTTATCTACAAGGACCCTCTTCACCGGGCTGTTCCCTATTATCGGTGTTATGACCAGTGGGTCGTCATGAGGAAATTTCACACCTTCCAAGTTAGAATCATCAAATGCCATTGTCACTCCTGTCCTAGCCCTTTTTGGGGATTCCCCAACAATATGCATAACTTCTCTAGCATATGCTTTCCTTGAGTTCTTGGATAAACCAGCAGCAGTTGGTCCTCCAAAGATTGTATTTATCACAGGTCCCCATGGTCGCGGTCCTCCAAAGATTGCATTTATCACCTGTCCCTTAGGCTGGGGATTTCGCCCCTGATCGTCTTGGTCCCTCCTACGATCATCAAAGTTCTTTCTCCCATTGTTATTCATGTCTCCTCCATCTTTAGTGTACTTGCTCAATCTTCCTTTTCAAATGAGGAACTCTATTTCATCTTTCAATTGTCCATAATCATCGATGTCATGACCAACATTCTTGTGAAATCTGCGATATTTACTCTTATCTAGCTTGGTAGGATTAGCCTTTAGGGGTTTAGGCCAAAGAATGTCTTTATCTTTATCAATTTCTATCAAGATCTAGCTTCTAGGAGCATTCAACTTAGTATAGTCAGTGAACTTTTGCCCAGGTCCTCCCTTCTTCGGGGTCGAATCAGTGTTTTGTTCAGTTCTAGGATACTTGTCCTTAGCAATATACTCCAGATCTGTCTTTCGCTTCTTGCCACCAGCAGGCTCGTTATTCACTACTATCTTCCTCATGCTCTCCTCAGCTTTAATGTATTTCCTGGCCCTATCTTGGAGCTGCTAACATGCTTTCATGGGGGCGCTTGGCCAATTGCATCTTGAAGAACTCGTCCCAAGTTCCTTGTTGCAGTGTTATCATAGCTACCTTGTCATCGAGGTCAGGGACTTTGAAAGCTTCATTGGTGAAGCAATTCAGATAGTCCCTCAAGGACTCTTTTGCTCCCTGCACAATGCCCATGAGGGATGCTGAACTTTTCTCATGCACTCTCCCACTAATGAATTGCTTAATAAAAGCCTGACTTAGTTCTCTGAAGGACCCTATAGAATTCGGAGGCAAACGGCTATACCATCTTTGAGACATTCCCAACAGGATTTGAGGAAAGGCTCTACACTTAATAGCGTCGTTCACAGGTTGCAACAATAGTGCATTAGAGAATGTCCTGACATGATTAGGGGATCTCCATTACCATCATAAAATTTGATGGTGGGCATCTTAAACTTCCTTGAGATATGAGCATTCATTATTTCTTCAGTGAATGGTGGATTAGGGTCATCAGAATCTCCCAGGGGAAGAAGATTACTTGGATCAGCCCTTCGGACAACAGCTCTTCTCTGTAACAGCCCATCCAGGTCTAAAATTGGAGGAGGATTTATCCCCCTTGGGGGTAACTGGGGTCTGGAGGTCTGGTACGCCTCCAAGTCGCGCTTCAGCCTTTGAATCTCAGCCTCGTGAGCCCTGATTCTCTCCTGCACTTCTTGGGGATTCGTCCCTCGGGTGCTCCTAGGATGCTGGTTACCATCAGGTATTGACTCTTTACCAGCACGCCTCCTTCTTGGGGCCACATCATCATCCGAAGATTCGGAGTCTCTCTCAGTGTAAGGACTAGAGAATTCTTGATCCTCTGGGATAGGAGCCAAACCACATATATATTAGGGCGTCTGCCCTTGTGCTTCATTCATATTAGCATGTCCACTTCCTCTAACCTCGGGATAAAGGGGCATCCCATAAGGAGGATTAGTGGTCACAACAGTTGAATACTCATACCCAACGGGTCGAGAATTCACGGGTGTATGTAGCTGTTGAAGTTGAGAATTCTTCCCTTGAGGAGCCGGGGAATCGTCCCTTATGGCTGGGGTTTAGTTGCCCCTACTTGGTCCCCTCCTTGGGTGGCGGCATGGGTTGAATGCAGAGGTATCTCCACTGTTGACGAAATCATTTGGGTCGTCCCAGCTGGTGTTCTTCCGGGGGCGTTGTTTCCACTCCGCGTTCTCTCCATGGTTGTTGTTATGCTTTCACACAGACGGTGCCAAATGTTATGGATTAAAAACTAAGGTATATTAATTGTTGTATTTATTACTAAGGTTCGGGAGCTGAAGGCCTTTAATGGAGGCCCTCATGTTTCGTAGCTTAACTCTGCCTTTACGAGATGCCTACGTATCTCTGTGAGTTAGAGAATCGAACCAAAAATGTAGTTCTGATTGGTGGGGGTGAGACCCCTTATATAGGTATTGGGAGTCCTTGAATTGGACTTGGGTTAGGAGACTTGGTGGGCAAGTCTCAGAATTACAATAGACTTTGAAGTCCTAGGAAGTAGGAAACTGATTTCTTATCCTATTAGGTCCCTTGGAGGCTAATCTGCAAAGATTTATGTCCTCACTAGGACTCATCTTAACAGCTGATTTCTCCTTTATTAATTAATTATGAGATTAATTAATATTCAGGGTTTTGGGCCCTTTCCAATTGGGCTTCGTTATTGGACTGTATCTGGTCTAATTAATTTCAACACCAATTATATTCATAGGCTATTTTTGGTCCCCTATCAAGAGTCTTGGGCCTCCTCTAATGGTCTTAACAGCCAGCCCAATTCTGATACAATTAATGTGATATTATTTACGCAATTAGGGTTTATTTTATTCCCTATCAAATGCTGTACTGGATTTTCAGTGATGGCAATTGCAATTGTGTTATCACGGGAAATGGGAATTCTGTCGACTTGTAGGCCATAGTCCAACAATAAGTTTTTCATCCACAAAATATGTGTACAACAACTACCAGCAGCAATATATCCAGCTTCAGCTATAAAAGTAGAAACTGAATTTTGCTTTTTACCGAACCAAGACACAAGATTGTTCACTAGAAATTGATAGGTTCCTGTTGTACCTTTTCTGTCTATTTTACAACCTGCATAATCTGTATCTGAATAACCAGTTAGATCAAAACCAGAATCTCTAGGGTACCAAATGCCAAGTTTTGGTGTTCCCTTGAGATATCTGAAAATTCTCTTTATAGCTACTAAGTGAGATTCTCCAGGATAAGCCTGAAATCTAGCACAAAGACAAGTAGCAAACATTATATCTGGCCTACTAGCTGTTAAGTACAGAAGTGAGGCAACCATGCCCCTATAGCTTGAAATATCCACAGGCTTTTCAGTAGTGTTTAATTCAAGTTTAGTTGCAGTGGCCATGGGAGTTTTTGCAGATGTGCAATCCATTAGATCAAACTTCTTTAAAAGATCATAAATATATTTAGTTTGACTAATGAATATTCTATCACTAACTTGCTTAATTTGTAAACCAAGAAAGTAAATTAGTTCTCCCATCTTGCTCATTTCATACTTACTTTGCATCGGTTTGGCAAACGTTTTGCAAAAAATTTCATCTTTAGAGCCATATAAAATATCATCTACATAAATTTGAACAAGTATGCTAGAGCTATTAACATTTCTAAAGAATAAAGTTTTATCAACAGTACCTCTTGAGAAGTGATTTTCCAAAACAAACTTTGATAAAGTGTCATACCAGGCTCTAGGTGCTTGCTTCAGTCCATAAAGTGCTTTCAAGAGATAGTAGACATATTTTGGAAAATTTGGATCTTCAAAACCAGGAGGTTGACTGACATAGACTTCCTCGTCCAAATCTCCATTCAGAAAGGCACTTTTGACACCTATTTGATAGACCTTGAAATTGGCATGAGCTGCATAGGCTAAGAAAATTCTGATGGATTCAAGTCTTGCAAAAGGAGCAAAAGTTTCATCAAAATCTATTCCTTCTTGTTGACAGTAGCTCTTAGCAACTAATCTAGATTTTTTCCTCACCACTATACCATTTTCATCCATCTTATTTCTGAATACCCACTTGGTGTCAATTGGATTCTTTCCTTTAGGTTTGGGTACCAGCTTCCATACCTTATTCCTTTCAAATTGGTTTAGCTCCTCCTGCATAGCTAAAATCCAATCAGGATCCAACAAAGCTTCTTCTACCTTCTTTGGTTCTTCCTTAGAGAGGAAGCTGCTATATTGACATTCTTCTTGAGTTGCTTTCCTTGATTGGACTCTAGAAGATACATCACCAATGATGAGCTCAAAAGGGTGATCTCTAGTCCATTTTCTTTGTTGAGGTAGATTAGCTCTTGATGAAGAGGCCTCATTATTGTCTTGATGTGTGACCGAGTTTTGATTATGAGAAACTCCCCCTGAGTTTTGTTAGGCACAAAGCATGCGCTAAATAAATCACGTAAGTATACGCGTTCACAAGTAATATAGAATGATTTCTAGTTCGTTCCCAAAAAGACCCTGTTTAATTATATTTAATTAACCCTTACTCACCAATGTATGATTACTCATCAATGTCAAGACAATAACAATTAAGGTTGCTTAACTAATATTAACTACAAGAATTAAACACTTAAATTAACAATATTAAACACACATGAGATCATAACTTCATTACTACTTCATTCAATAGTTATTTTTATTACCCTTAGCATGTAATGGTGATGATATTAATCGAACAACACGGAACTAATAGATGCCAACTTTCGTTGCACGAATACCAGTCTACCAAGCATCCACAATTAAGATAGAAGTTGAATAGGCATCAATTATGTTGACACCCTATATGTCTACAGAATTTGACAACATAATGATTTAAGCACGAGTTATTCATTATAATTATACAGGGAAAGTAAAACGGTTAGAGTTACCCACTAATCATGCATACAACACATGAACCTATGCTGACATGGCAAGTTCTAAATCTCAAGATTCATTGTCGCTTCACAAGAGATTAACATGCTATCTTACATGTTCGTGACGTACATAAGAGGAATAAGCACAACCTATGCTAGATATCATACAATCACCACATACCAAGGTATTAAACAATTAACTAAAGAAATCCATAGTAAATCCGCTATGATCCCATGATCACGATTAGCCCATAATAGAACTCATCGTCACCATGGGTTCATATGAAAACATGATAAAAATACAACGATATAAACTAATAAAAATACTTAATAAATAATGAAGTATGTCACATGAGTATTAAGGTTCAAAGCATAAAGAAAACTAGAATCCATTGTTACAACGAATTAAAAGAATCACAAGATAAACGTATGCTTCCTCTTCTTCATTGTTGCGTGCTAAAACAGTCTTCTTGATCTTCTTGCCTTCGCTCCTTGTTACTTGTTATCGAAAACGTCTTCTAAGATTGTTTATATAATAGCCCAAAAGAACCAGCGCTAACAGAAGCCCAATAGAACTTGAATTCTAAAAATCAGATTCTGAAAATCCGCACCCAGGCGGCCGCCTCCTCCTTCCAGGTGGGCGCCTGCTACCAGGCGGTCGCCTGCTCTCATCAGGTGGGCGCCTACAACCCTTCTGGAAAAATTATTTTTTTGCTTCTGTTTTTGCTGAATTCTTCGCACATCAACCCGAGACTGACTCCAAGCACTTCCTTAAGCTTATTTTGATGAAATCCACCTATCTAAGCAAGTTATACCCTGAAATGTAAAAACACTAGGAAAACGCGTCAAATACATAAAATACTCAGGTTCAAGACACCAATGCAAGCCGTTATGAGACGCTCTAAGTGGTATAAAATGTCACTTATCACACCCCCAAACTTGAATCGATGCTTGTCCTCAAGCAGCACACACTCAAACTCAGAATAAAACATGCATGAATGCAAACTACATGAATGCAATGATCTACATCGCGATGACTAAACCAACTAACACATGACATATCAACGAATTCAATTAGGCGACTAGAGATCAATCAAATCACGTAAGCTAACATACGACTAGAAATGTGGTATGTGCAAATGCTTAACAGCTATGCTTCGAAACTAGATCAATCATCATAACTTAATTATCCTCAAGGCAATCACAAGCTTATACGAAGAATATATTATAGACATAAAATAACTTATAACACTTCAAGATTATTAGAGTTTATTACGGAATCATGCTTTTATTCAACACATAAACAAATGCTTATTTGATCGTGCAATGAGTGAGGTCCATAAAAGACTTATGCAATGGTATCCAGTTAGCGAGCGTTAGGTTAGCGGATCCCAGAATATAAAAGCCTTAGGTCACTTGGCACAAAGTCCCCTAAGAACTTAATAACTCGAATACCAAAGAGCTCACTCGTGATTAATTGTGCATTAAACCATATTTTTTTCCGTTTCTCTTTTTTTCTATTTTTTTAATTTCTAAGCAAGTGCGTTTCGCTCCATCTTGCTCAACCCTAGACTACTCGTATACAATACGAGCCAGCTACTAGCCATTTTACGCCTAGCCACAACTAGCAATGAATTTCAATTTTTTTCCAATTTTTATCTTTTCATGTCTTTTATCATTAAGAGCCTATCATACATTCTAAGCAAAAGCAATAGATTAACCTCAAAAATTATCAAATCATGACAACAATCTAGTCCTTAAGCATACTCTAAGACTTCATGAAATTACAAGTGTTTCTAGCATGCATGCCAACCTAACAAGATTCAACATCACTCTAGCGCTATCACTACACTCGCATCATATGCATGAGCTATATGACATGATAAATAAAGCTATAAAATAAATAAAAAACTATATAAAAAACTAAATGGCAAAAATACGCAACTATATGAACTAAACTAACATGAAAATGCAACTACATGACACACACATAAATATGTTCCTTAACTACCACCCGCAAACTTAAAATCTTCACTGTCCCCAGTGAAGGTAATAGAAAGGAACACAGGGTATACCTACTCAGAAGAATCATCATCATCATCACCCTCAGAGGGTGGAGTGTCAGGAGGTGGATAAGCAGAATCCTCACCATAAATGGGCCATTGGATGTCAGCTCCAAGGCCTCTAAATGCAGTCCCAACTGCTTGGGTGAGCTCCTGCATAAACCTACTCCGCGACTCATACATCGCATCCATCCTCCTGGAAAGCCTCTTGTACTGGACATCAGCCAATCCCGAACCATCTCCTCCCTGGGCTCTCGAAGGACCTGCCTCTCCCCGAGCCTGACTGGGCCTAACCATGGTAGCACCAGCTGCTGGAACCCCTCCTGGAAGGTGATATCCCAAACCATGTGACTCGGGCTCTCCACTCGTCCACTCCTGCATCGCATTCAACGTCGATGAATCAATAGGAGCGGCCGGTATCTGCAGCTGCTCATAAGAAGGCCATTAGACTCCACATGCCTTGCAAAGCTTCGTCACAATAGAGGCATACGGGATAGAGTATTGCGACTTCCCCCTCAAAAGCTTCAAAATCCCTTGGTAGATGTACTTACCAAGGTCTACATAATACTCATCATTCAAAATCCCCCACAATAACCTCGCCCTCGCCACTATAACCTCGTGTGCATGTACGAAAGGAAGAATATTAGCATACATGAATGCATTCCAAGCACGAGCATACATGTTCATCGCGATAGCAGGGAAATTACGATACTCGTTGGTCCCCCTTTTGAACTTACACACTGTGCCCGGCCGACAGAGAGTAGCAATAATCAAGTCCATATCAAAGTTCTCAAGGGACTTTTCATTCCAATTCTCCTCACGTGGTTTCCTTTTTCGCTGCCCAATAACACAACAAATCGCCTCGGGATGATAATCAACAGTAAGCCCATGAACAACAAAAAACCCATTCATGTCGGCCTTGGCGTTTGCATAGAACTCGCGAACAATATTCATCGGAACCGCCTCAGATGACTCACAGAATGTAATACATCCCTTTTCAGAAATCATCGGTAACATATCACCATCCCTCCCTGATGGCAAGAACCCCCTCTCCCTCATAATAGGCTTAGTCAGAAGCTTTGTGTACTCTTCTTCAGCAGCCCCATCCAACAATCGGGGCTTCGCAGCAGTGTTACTGGAAGAATAAGCAGTCGGAATGGTGTTGTGCTCCCTATAGTTCGTGATCTCTTTGGGGCCATGAAATCTGAGAATAAGGGTTAGAGAGTTGTGTTTGGTATGTAGGAGAGATTTTGTAGAGTTGAAAGTGTATGGGATGTATATGTAGAGGTTGTATGTATATATAGGGCAAATTAGGGTTAGAATTTGATTAGGAGTGGGGATTCTGGTTAATTATGAGGAAGAAATCGTGGGTTAATGGGGATTGTGGGCTGTGGTTTTTGTTTTGTGTTTTTCTGTTTTTTTTATATAGGCTGAAAACTGTTTTTTCAAAAATCAGGTCCGCAGGCGGTTGCCTGGCACCAGCAGGCGGGCGCCTGCTAGCACGCGGCCGCCTGCTAGCACGCGGGCACCTGCTAGCACGCGGCCGCCTGGTCCTAGCAGGCGGGCACTTGCAAGGTCTCTGGAAAAAAATAATTCTGCCAACATTTTTCTGATTTTTTTTGGGTTTTTGGATAAAGTACTAAATTTTAAGGGTTCCTATGGTCTCATATATTGGGTTGCCTCCCAAGAAACGCTTCTTTTATGTCATTAGCTTGACGAAGAGTAATGCGATCAAGTTGACAATAAAACGGCACTAACCACTTCACGGTTTGCCGTATCCCCATAATAGTGCTTCAATCTCTTACCATTTACTTTGAATGCTTGTCCCGGATCATTCTCAAAAATCTCCACCGCTCCATGTGGAAACACAGTTTTGAAGATAAATGGTCCAGACCACCTTGATTTCAACTTTCCAGGAAAAAGTCGGAGACGAGAGTTGAATAGAAGAACTTGTTGTCCCGGCAAGAATGACTTAGGCGATAGCTTCCTGTCATGCCACCTTTTTACCTTTTCCTTGTACGTTTTGTTATTTTTGTACGCTTGAAGTCGAAATTCATCAAGTTCATTTAACTGAAGCATTCGCTTCTTCCCAGCTGCATCTAGATCAAGGTTTAACTTCTTCAAAGCCCAATAAGCCCAAGGTTTAACTATGCCTAAGGGTGATGAAGGGTAATGGTTATTGTTATTACCCTTAGCATGTAATGGTGATGATATTAATCGAACAACACGAAATTGATAGACGCTAACTTTCATTGCACGAATCCATTCTACCAAGCATCCACAATTAAGATAAAAGTTGAATATGCATCAATTATGTTGAGACCCTATATGTCTACAGAATTTGACAACATAACGATTTAAGCGCAAGTTATTCATTATGATTACACAGGGCAAGTAAAATGGTTAGAGTTACCCACTAATCATGTATACAATACATGAACCTATGCTAACATGGCAAGTTCTAAATCTCAAGATTCACAGTCGCTTCACAAGAGATTAACAGGCTATCTTACATGGTTGCGACACACATAAGACGAATAAGCATGACCTATGCTAGATATCATACAATCACCACATACCAATGTATTAAACAATTAACTAAAGAAATCCATAGTAAATATGCTATGATCCCATGATCACGATTAGCCCATAATAGAACTCATCGTCACCATGGGTTCATATGAAAACATGATAAAACACAATGATATAAACTAATAAAAATACTCAATAAATAATGAAGTACGTCACAGGAGTATTAAGGTTCAAAGCATAAAGAAAACTAGCATCCATTGTTACAACGAATTAAAAGAATCACAAGATAAATGTATGCTTCCTCTTCTTCGTTGTTGCGTGCTAAAACAGTCTTCTTGATCTTCTTGCCTTCGCTCCTTGTAACTTGTTTTCGAAAACGTCTTCCAAGATTGTTTATATAGTAGCCCAAAAGAACCAACGCTAACGGAAGCCCAATAGAACTTGAATTCAAAAAATCAGATTCTGAAAATCCGCACCCAGGCGGCCGCCTCCTCCTTCCAGGTGGGCGCCTGCTACCAGGCGGTCGCCTGCTCTCATCAGGCGGGCGCCTGCAACCCTTCTGGAAAAATTATTATTTTGCTTTTGTTTTTGTTGAATTATTCGCACATTAACCTGAGACTGACTCCAAGCACTTCCTTAAGCTTATTTTGATAAAATCCACCTATCTAAGCAAGTTATATCTTAAAATGCAAAAACACTAGAAAAACACGTCAAATACACAAAATACTCAAGTTCAAGACACCAATTCAAGCCGTTATGAGATGTTCTAAGTAGTATAAAATACCACTTATCAAGTTTGTGAATCTTTGATTTGAGAAAGGGAAACATTCTGTAGGTGATCTAATATGACTTTCAACTTCTCTCATTGTCCCGACGGATGATGCACTTTGTATCTCGACAGATGAAGCTGATTGTCTCCCGACGGATAAGGCAGATTGTCTCTTAACGGATGAAGCATTTTGTAACTCGACAGATGTTGAATTATATGCTTCATTAGTTGTAGCTTTTTTTGCATTATCCTTAGTCACTATTTCTTGATCACTTTCATCATCATTGTCATCACTAACCATCTCCACATTATCAAACTTGAGGCTTTCATGGAAATCTCCATCTTGTAGTCCTTCAATCTTTTTATTATCAAACACAACATGTACTGATTCCATAACAATGTTGGTTCTTAGATTGTAGACTCTATATGCCTTTCCCACAACATATCTAACAAAAATTCGTTCATCTACTTTAGCATCAAACTTTCCATATTGATCAGATTGATTCCTTAGGATGTAGCATTTGCTTACATGAAGAAAATTTAGAGTAGAATTCCTATTCTTGAACAATTGGTAGGGTGTCATGCACTTTGCTTGATTAACCAAAGAGATATTCTGAGTGTAGCAGGCAGTATTCACAGCTTCAGCCCAAAAATATGTTGGCAACTTTGATTCTTCAAGCAATATCCTTACAGCTTCAATAAGAGATCTGTTATTTCTTTCCACTACTCCATTTTGTGGTGGATTTCTTATTGTAGAAAACTCATGCATAATCCCATTCTCTTCACAAAATGATCTCATCACAGAATTCTTGAACTCAGTTCCATTGTCACCCCTGATTCTTCTTACTTTAAAATCAGGACGATTGTTGACTTGCCTTATGTGATTGATGATGATTTCACTAGCTTCATCTTTGGAATTTAGGAAATATGTCCAAGAGAACTTTGAGAAATCATCGACAATTACTAGGCAAAATCTTTTTCTTGAGATGGAAAACACGTTGACTGGTCCAAACAGATCCATGTGTAACAATTGCAAAGGTTCTTCAATTGTTGAATCAAGCTTCTTTCTGAATGATGCTTTGATCTGCTTTCCTTTCTAGAAGGCATTACACAGTCCATCCTTAGTAAACTCCACTTTAGGAATACCTCTAACCAGTTCTTTCTTGATAAGTTCATTCATGGTCTTGAAGCTTAGATGGGACAACTTCTTGTGCCAAAGCCAACTTTCATTCTGACTTGCTTTACTGAGAAGACAAGTTACTGATTCTGCATTTGATGAGTTAAAGTCAGCTAAGTATACATTTCCTTTTCTCATTCTAGTGAGAACCACTTTGTTACTCTTTTTGTTTGTCACAACACAGGCTTCTGAACTGAAAGTAACTGAGTTGCCCTTGTCACAAAGTTGGCTGATACTCAACAGATTATGCTTGAGACCATCCACTAGGGCAACTTCTTCTATGATGACATTATCTTTTGAAATCAAACCATATCCCACAGTATAACCTTTGTTGTCATCTCCAAAAGTAATACTTGGTCCAGCTCTTTCCTTGAACTCAGTGAGCAGGGTAGAATCTCCAGTCATGTTCCTTGAGCAACCACTATCTAGATACCAAAGATTCTTTCTGTTTCCCTGCACACATCAAAATCAAATCAAGGTTATTTTGGTACCCAAGTTTCCTTGGGTCCCACCTTATTAGCTTTCTTCTTTGGTTTCTTAGGTTTGATCTCATTTGACTTGGGAATTTTTAATTCATCCTTAGTCATTTGAGTTGAATCCTTGAAACCAGTCATTAAAATAGAATTATCATGCATATTTTGATTAACAGGAAAAGGCATGCTATTTGCAAACATGTTATTCCAGTAAGGCATGCTAAATGGCATTTGAGGTATACTAAATGCATCATAATAAGGATTAGGTGCAAATGGCATATTAGCAAATTGTGCATTCATATTCTGAGCAGACATAGCCTTCATAGGCTTGATAGTCATGTTGGGAAAAGAAGAAGGTGTAGACATAGGAGTAGGCATGATAAGTTTGTAATTAATAGAAAAAGGATTGACACTACCACACTTAACACAGATTTTTCTTGGTGTATATTTATCAGGTGTGTAGTTGTTATGTTTGTTAATTCCTACTTTCCCATTTTTATTGTTTTTCTTTTTAGCTTCTGTTTTAACCTCAATCTTTTCTAATCTGTCATTCAATTGCTTGATAGATAGATGACTAACATTAACTTTCTTTTCCTTCCTGACTTGACTTGATTCTCCTGGAATAAAGTTTTTAGAAATTGGTCCATATTTCTCATTCAACATAGCTAGCTTAGCTTTGCTAACTGGTTTACTCACAGCCGACGGATGTGGCTCCCTGTCACTCGACCGATAATATTTTTGATTATCTGACGGACATCTGTAAGCAATCCTTCAACCAAATTGGACTCAAGCTTCTCTTTACTCTTCTTCCAGGCTGCATCACAAAAGGACTCGATACCTTAAACTTTAGTGATTTGAGCATGGAAATCTCTGGATGATTTCTATGCCTAATCACTTCTTGTTCTTGTTCAAACTACTTCTTTAAAATCTCTTCTTTCTTCAATGAATCAGTTAATTCATCCTTAGCAATCTTACACTCAATTCTCAATTTCTCAAATTCAATAAACTGAGACTCTAGCACATTATTCCTCTCACTTAAAAACAAATTATTTTCTTTAATTTTAGCATTTTCCTTAGTGAGGGACTTAAGTGTAACACACAGGTGATATAATTCTATGGACATGTCATTTATTGCATCATTACACTCATCTTTAGATAAATGTGCTATGTTAGTGGTGATTACCTGATTGCTTGAAGAACTTCTTTCTGTTTTATCAGATTTGGCTATTAGTGCTAGATTGACATATCTTGTTTCTTCATCTTCATCCAATCCATCTGCAGAACAATAATTCTTCTGTGTGATGAAAGCCCTTTCCTTTTGTTTCAGCAACTCAAAGTATTTCTGTTTATAATCAACAGGCTCAAACTTCTTTTTGCTAGAATCAGACTTTCTACATTTACTGGCAAAATGACCAGCCAAGCCACATTTGAAACACTTGAATTTAGACTTATCAACCATGTTTCTGTTTGACTTAGCTGCTCCAAAATTCTTCTTGAATTTAAGCTTGGCAAATCTTCTGGATAAGAATGCTAGATGTTCATCAATATCATCCATGTCATCTTGGCTCAAGTGATCTTTATTTTCAGCTACCATCCCTTTTTACCCTTGTTTTCACAAACCTTTGATGTAGACTCAACAACTTCTATCTTCATCTCTTTTTCCTTTTCTAACTCAGCTACTAGTGCTATGGACCCTCCTTTCTTTCTACCTTTCTTCATCCTCTCATCTTGCTCTATTTCAAGCTCATAGGTTTTCAAGATGCCATACAGTCTCTCCAAGGTGAACTCCTTGTAATCTTGTGAGTTTCTCAATGAGGCTGTCATTGGCTTCCACTCTTTTGGAAGAGGTCTAAGGAACTTGAGGTTAGAGTTTTTTGTTTAATAGACTCTTCCATGCAACTTCAGAGCATTTAGTAGCTTTTGAAATCTACTAAAAATATCAGTGAGAGACTCACTTTCTTCAAAGTAGAAATGCTCATATTGCTGAATCAGTAGCTGCATCTTATTTTCCCTTACTTGCTCAGTACCATCATTGATAATCTGGATTGTGTCCCAAACCTCTTTGGCTTTTTTACAATTAATGATGTTATAAAACATATCACCATCAACTCCATTGAACAATATATTCATGGCTTTCTTATCTTTCCTGAGTTGCTCATTATCAGGGTCTGACCATTCATGCCTAGGTTTTGGAATATATGGTTCATTGCCAGTTGCATCTGTCATTGGTACATGAGGACCTCTTTCTATGCAATCCACATAGGCCTCATCTTGGGAAAGAAGATGTAGGTGCATCTTCACCTTCCAGTGGTGATAGTGTTCTTTGTCCAGAAAAGGAATCTTTACTCCAACATCCTTTTTGTTCATCTTGTTGTTTGTTGTGATCTTTATACTCTTTGTTCTTCAAGAGCTTGCTCTGATACCAATTGTTATTCCCTAAGAATACAACAAGAATTATAGAAGGGGGTTGAATGTAATTCTGGCTACTTTTTCAAATTTAAAGAATGTTCTAACTTGATAAATATAACAGTGTTTGATTAGCAATGGTGCAGAATAAAAAGAGGTATGAATTAAAACACTAAGTAATAAAATCACATGTTTTTAAAACTTTCTGGTGGATTTGAAAGTATCCACCATATATATATATATTTCAAATGAGAATCCTGTGAAGCTTTGAATAGCTCACAACTGCTTACAAGTTTGAACAACTAAACTAAAGAGAAATGCGTACAGAATACAGCTTGATTTGTTTCTCTGAAAATAGGCTTGCTTATTTAATTGTTCTACTTGCTACACTTGGTTTATATATCAGCAAGTTTACATGACAATGAGACAAGATAATAAACCAAAACAAATCTAGTCTAACTCTATGATGTTTCACTACTCTATTCCAGTATCTTTGAATATCTTCACAATTGTATGGAAATGGTAATGCTTCTTTGTTCTCAAATTCCTGCTTAACAGGCTGCCATATTCCTTTTGCAAACACCCAACGCATGTGACTGTGTTGTCACTGTCAACAGCTATTTGAATTTGATCATCCATCAGGACTATGCTTGTCATTCGTCGGGAGCTTTGTTGATCATCCATCGGGAGTCTTTGTGAACCATCCGTCGGGAGGCTTTTATGTCACCTAGTCCATTTCATTTATACAAAATTATAAGACATCTTATATTTACAATTAGTCACCCTATTCTGTATATCCACTAGTAGTCAACATGACTCAAATACTCCTACAGGATATACACAATGTTGCTTGCAGAAATGTGCTACAAAACTTATTTGTTACATGAGCTACTCACTCGATGGATGTTAATCTATCATCCGTCGGGACTAAAAAGGTCCATCCGTCGGGACTATATTAGATCATCCGTCGAATGCTACAATGTACAATAAGTTAAATCTACTAAGGTGTTTTGTTTAACTTATCATCAACTTCACAACATATTCCTAACAACCCTCCTTATCACTTTCTCGATCCTGCTTTGTTAGCTTCGTCTCTATCAAATAAATAGACTTTTTTAGTCATCTCGCATTTCAATCGCGTCACAAACCAACTTCACATCGCCTTTATCATCTACCTGTACGCGTATTACTGACTCACATAATAAATAATAGCAATTAGGACTCGATTAACCACGTAATTCACATAGCACATAAATCATATAGTCATTTTAGGTTTAAAATAATTTTTAAAATCAAAATCGACTCGCTCTTCGCATTACTAAGTAATATCTGACTCGGTTCCTATTTTTCAAAATTTATTAGACTCGTCTCTATACGTAATAAGGCTTATAGGTAAATAAATATCTAAAGTCAACTTTCTTCTAAAAAAAATTAAGAGTTAAGACTATGTTTAATGAAAACAGATCATTTTTCTTAATCGAAGGGCTTTCGTTTCACTTAAATCAGATAAATGGTTGAATTATTACCCAATAAATTCAGATAAATCAATTTATTATTCAATATAATTAATTACTCCTAAATATTGAATCCTAAAAATAGTTTTAAATAATTATTTGGGAAAATCAGAATTAAAAATGATTTTTCCATAATTTTTGGAATTAAAATGAATTTATTATGATTTGTTGAAAATAATTTGATTAATTATGAAAATAATTAATCATTTTTAAATAATTAATAAATAATAAATGAATAAATAATACTTAAAGAAATAAATAATCTTGATTTTTAGAAAATATTTCAGAATTATTTATAATATAAATCAATTAATTGAATAATTATTTAATTAATTTATAAAATAAAAAAACTGATTTTATAAATAATAAAAATGAAAAGTAATTTCCAGAAACATTTGTAAGAAAACAATTACTGACAAAAATATATCAAAACCGGGTTCTGGAAATGGGTCAACTGGGTCAAATCCGGGTCATAAAGAACATGACCGAAAAATTCCCAGAATCCGGCGACCAGCTAGGATTCCGGGGACCCAATTTTAGGCCAAAAACAACATCGTTTGATGTGGTTTTCATATGGTTTTCATTCCAAATCATCCTAGCAACCTAACTCCGGCCATAACATCTCAGAATAACCCTCAGAGCTCCAACTCCGATCAAACCGACTCCATCTCTGGCGAAACATCGGTTTTCTTCGTTTGCACATGAAACTTCACGTTCTATAGTGCAAGTCAAAGCTTAAACACTGTATAATCAAAGCCCTAAATATTCATCAAAATCAAAAACGTATAAATCAAAAATTGACATAAACCCTAACAATCGAACTTTACTATCCAGGAATCGTTCGTTCAATTATATACCATGAATCGATCAGAAATCATCATATAAAGTTATATCAATGATCAAATCATCCTAATAAGCCCAGAATCAAAAAGACCCAATTCGAACATAAACCCTAGAAATCGAAAATCAGAATATAAGATTTAAAACATGAAATTGATGGTAGAAACAGAAAGAACAGATCAAAACCTTTGATTTAAGTACTTGAATCACTCGAATTGGTGCATAAATCAGCTTGAAATCACGGTTTGATTCTTTAACCCGATTGCAAAGATCCGACCCGAATTAAAGATATTTATCTTATTTTTCTGATTTTTAATTATTAATTATAATAATTAAATAAAAATTAGGCTTATTATAGTAGTAATATTAATACTCCTAATTATAATTAAGCCCCTTAATTTTACATCTATTAAAATTAATTGGCCCCTAACTTTATAATTTTTTAGTATTAAATTTTAATTTTTAAATATTTTATATATACAATATATGTCAAAAATTCCCAAAAATTGTGAATAATTCAAAAATGCAAAGAAATGGTATATTTGAAAGTCCTGTAATTTTATAAAATTAAAAATGTGATTTATGTGGGGTTATTAACACCCAATGGGGCCCGGAAAAGTCATTTTTTGCGAAACGAGAAAACTTATAAAATATCTAGATGTTCAGAATAACGCGATGGTACAAGCCATTCTAGGGAAAATAAGACTAATTATTTTATTTGAATTATCAGCTATTAAAACATAGTTCGGGTCGTATAACTTTTGATACGAAGGCTTTAAATACGAAATAAAACATCCGAAAAATACCCTGAAAATATTCGGACAATATAGAATACACATAGCATGTAGCAGTTAGGGTTTTATAGCTAAGTACATAAAATGACATAATGAAACACATAATTTATCTTTATTACGATATAATACAAGCGTTAATTCCCAATTGTTACAAAATGGAATAGTGTTAACGTCAGATGAGCGACTTGAAAAGTGCATTTTATTGAATGAAGATGCGGACATGATATTCTTTCCTTGCAAACTCTGAGAAGAGTAATAAATGTTAGAATTGGTTGGTATGTTACTATTGTTCTGACTTAACACTTTAGGCATGTTTGGCAAGGAATTTCTAGGTATGATGTTAGATATAATTGATGATATCTGGACAGAAACTATCAGAAGTTCTTATCAGGACTTATATCAGTATTTACTGAAGAGTGACATCATCAGTACTTATATCAGTACTTGATGATCAACATATTATGTCATCAGGATTTGTCACATCACTAGATATTCGATGAGGAAAAGGAAATGAGAAGTTCAATGCGGTGAAGGAGTTTATCTCAAAAGCAATCATACATGGATATGTAATAGTTTTCCTTATTATAATAAAATAGGATTCCTTATTGATTGTGTAATTGTGCTCTATATAGAGCACATATTAGATTCATGTTATAAGCATTGCCTACATTATTATATCCTTCGCATAACCTAGCAGCTCTCAAGGATAATTGTTCATCCTTTGAGAGAGTACTTTTGTAATTAATTTTTATTTGGTAATATAAAAACTGTTGATTCTGTTAAAACTTTATCAAATTATTTGTATAAAATGTATTCACCCCCCCTCTACAGTTGATTACGGACCTAATAACTGGAATCAAAGCTTAATGTTGACATATAAACAGTTTAAGATCTGAATATCAATCTTTAATAGCAAACAAAGAAGAATCACATAATCCACCACCACCACCTCCAACCTCATCACAGATTAGCAGTAATATGAGTAGGTATGAAGCCATCAAGGTTCCAATCATGAAGATACATGAATATCCCATCTAGAAATTCAGGATGGCCATGTGCTTGAAAGCCACATATCCTGAATATCTAAGCAGGATTTATGATGGTCCTCATAAACCAATGAAGGTAGTTGTTTCTGTTGCAGGAGAACCAGAAAAGATGGTTGATAAAGACAAGAAGGACTATTATCCTGAAGATCTTTCATCTATTATGAAAGATGCAAAAGTCATACATATCTTACATAGCAGTCTTGATAGTGTTATGTCCAATAGGGTAATTGGATGTAAAACAGAAAAGGAGATATAGGATGCTTTAGAAGTAAAGTGTCAAGGTACTACTGCTATCAAGAAAAACAGGAGGACAATACTTACTCAAGAGTATGAGCACTTTGACTTGAGAGATATGAGTCCTTAACTGAGATCTATGACATATTTCAGAAGTTGTTGAGTGACCCGTCTCTTGTCGACAAGGAATATGACTTGAAGGACTAAAACTTGAAGTTTCTACTTGCACTCCCTGAAAAGTGGGACTTTAAGGTCACACCAATAAGGGATAACTATGAACTTGATGAAACAACTCTAGATAAGATCTATGGAATACTGAAAACTCATGAACTAGAGATGGAGAAAAGAAGTAAGAGAAAAGGATCAAAGTCTAGACCAGTTGCACTCAAAGCTGAAGAGAAGCCAAAGGAGAAAGCTAGGAGAAAAGGATTCTCCAAAGGAAAATCTATGATTACAAAGTCAGATACTGAATCATCAAACTCTGATGATGACTCAAATACTGATAATAAATCAGATACTGACAGTGATCATGAAAAAACTGAAGAAATGGAACAAATGGTTGCTATACTGGTTAAAAGCTTCAAGAAGATGGTCTACAAGAATTCAAGAAAGGGAGAAGATTTTCCAGAAAAGGTTCCGATTTCTCAAACTCTGATAAGAGAAATAACAGAATAAATACTAACTGGAAGGAATCAAAGTTTGGAACACATGACAAGTCAAACAAAAGATGCTACAACTATGATGGTATTGGACACTTTGCAGCTGACTGCAGAAAACCCATAGCTGAGAAGAAACAAGCCTTGATCACAAAGAAGAAAAAATGGGTTGATTCATCAGATTTAGATGATGGTGTCAAATATGCTCTCATGGGAAATGCTGATATCCATGAATTAAGATTGTTTCTTAAGTCTCTGCATGTTAGTTATAGGGATGAAACCTTAGAGAGCAATATAATCAAGATTGAAAACTATGAGTTAAAGAAAAGGAATGATCACCTAGATATTGATTTGCTTTCCATGCTATAAATTCAAAAAGAAATAGATAATGATGTTTATGTTAAATAAAAATTGTTAGAAAAGCATGCTTATCTAGAAAAGGAGTTAGTTAAAGAAATAGAGGTTATTAAACTTTTGACTAACTCAAGAAAAATAACTCAGGAAATTTTAGAGAATGGATGTTGGGGATCAGGATTAGGATATACTAATAGATATAATTCTGATAAGAGAATTGAAAAAGAAACTGAGAAAACTAAACCAGTAAATACTGATACTAAGGTCAAACTGAACAAGGTTCAATTGAAACTCATTAAGTTTAATCCAATTGATGATGTTGTTAAATCAGCTAATGAGGTAGGTTCAACCTCATCACCTAGATCAAAATTAGTTACTGATAAGAGTGAACAAGTTCACATAAAATCAGTAAATGTTGTTTTAATGACTCAGAAACAGCTTAAACAAAAGCTGAAGGATTTACAAATAAAAAATAAGGAGAAAAAGCCTAGGAAAAACAGAAATGGCAAATTAGGTGTTAATAAGAATGGTAATTATGTAACAACTCCCAATGCACCTAGAAAAACATGCTTGAACTATGGGGATACTAGTCTTCTTGCTAATTCTTGTAGGAAGAATAAGTATATAAATATTGTTCCTCGCAAATCAGAGTTTAGGAATATAATAGTATGATATAAACCTCAAAGTCCTTGTTTTCATTGTGGCAGTGTATGACACTCTATTTATACATGCAAAGAGTATCACAGTTTATATTATGATTATTATGAACTGAAACCCTCTTTAAATAAAGAAAAATTTGTTTCTGCATGTGTAAATACTGATAGTAAGAATGTTAACATAAACTCTGAGGTGATGTCTTTTGCTGCATATGTTAACAAACTTAAAAAGCCCAAAGGATCCAAGCAAGTCTGGTTCCTTAAAAATACTAACTGATTTCAAATATTGATTACAGGGTAACAGGAGAAATACTTTAGTCTTGGACAGTGGATGCTCAGGACATATGACTGGTTATAAGTCCCAGCTATCAGAATTTGAGGAGAAAGCTAGCCCAAATGTTTCTTATGGAGATGGCAACTTAGGAAAAATCTTGGGATATGGCAAAATCAAAATTGGAAATGTCATTATTGAAAATATAGCTCTGGTTTCCAGACTCAAGCATAATTTGATCAGTGTGAGTCAGATCTGTGACAGAGGTTACCATGTGAACTTTTATGAGGAACATTGTGAAATTGTCAATAAGTCTGATGGCAAGATTGCAATGACTGGTGTAAGACATGGTAGTTTATCTGAATCCGGGTGATGGGGGATAAAATAAACCTTAATTACATCATTAATGTTGCATTAGTTACATCTAAAACTGTAAGGCCTGTTAAAGAAGGCCATATGTATGTCATTTAGACCAAGAAGGTTAACACATTGATCAGGCCCAAGAAGGTTAACATATTGACCAGGCCTGATGGAACAAAGAAGGCCCAATAGCCCTGAATATTTATTAATTTCATAATTAATAAATAGGGAGGATTAACAGCTCATCAAATGAGTCTAATCAGTAATGCAACTCTATGGAAGATAGCCTAGAGGGCGCCTAAACCAATAAGAAGTCTGATTCCTTTATTATAGGACTCCAAAGTCTATCCAAATTCTGAGACTTGTCCCCCAAGTCTCATAACTCTAGTCCAATTCAAGGACTCCCAACATCTATATAAGGGGTCTCACCTCTCAAATCAGAACTACGTTTTTTGACTTGATCATTGGCGAACAACAAGGTACGTAGGCATCTTGTTAAGGAAGATTGAATCAAAAACCAAAAGAGCAGTCAAATCGAGCCCCAAAGCTCATGAATCCTAGTAATAAATATGACATAATTTTCAATTCATAACACCAGGGTCTCCACAAATACTAATGAATCAGAAGTTTGTCTACTTAGTAGAGCATCTGTGGAAGATAGTTGGAACTGGCATAAAAGACTTTATCACCTCAACTTCAATAATATCAATGAACTTGTGAAGAAAGATCTTATGAGAGGATTTCCCAATGCAGTGTTTACTCCTGATGGCTTGTGTGATTCATGCCAGAAAGCCAAGCAAAGGAAAACATCTTTCAAGAGTAAAACTGAATCTTCCATTCTTGAATTATATTATCTACCTCATATTGATCTCTTTGGTCCAATCAATGTTATGTCAATTTCCAAGAAGAGGTATGCACTTGTAATTTTTGATGAATATACAAGATACATATGGGTGTATTTTTTGCACACTAAGGATGAATCTCCATCCATTATTCTTGATCATGTGAGAGAGCTGAAAAAAGGATCAACATACAAAGTGAACATCATCAGAAGTGATAATGGAACTGAATTGAGGAATAGTTCTATGGAAGAGTTCTGCAAATTCTAGGGGATAAAACAAGAATTTTCTGCTCTTGGAACTCCACAGCAAAATGGAGTTGTTGAAAAAAAATAATAAAACTCTCATAGAAGCTGCAAGAACCATGCTAGAGGAAGCAAGATTGCCTACCTACTTCTAGGTTGAGGTCGTGCAAACTGCTTGCTTCACACAAAGCAACATTGATCAACAGGCATGGAAAAACACCATTTGAGATGGTGAAGGGAAATAAGCCGAATTTGAAGTACTTTCACATTTTTGGTTGCAAGTGCTTTGTTCTCAAAACTCATCCAGAGCAGCTTACCAAATTTGATCTAAAAACTGATGAAGGCATTTTTATGGGATATCCATTGTCAACAAAAGCCTTCAGAGTCTACAACAGGAGAACAAGGACAATCATAGAATATATACATATGTCTTTTAATGACAAGAAGAGTACAGGTCTAGAACATGCAGATGACCATGACAAGTTGAGATTTGAAAATAAAGTACCATACGCTGAACTGTTGAATCCTGATTCACTACCAAATCCTGATATAGTAAATCTTGATATCACTCAAAGCTTTGATAATCCACATGACAGTGGAAATTCTTCAAATACTGAAGCATATGTTGAGGGGGAGCAACATGGTATAAATCCAGAGTCTTCTAAAAGTGATTCAACTCAAGGAACTTCAGTAAATAAGTCATCAGACTCTCATTCCTCATATTCTGATGAGTCAAATATTGATAACAATGGGAACACTGATTTAGGGGGAGCATCAGGATATGATAGTGGTACTAGTCAAAGAAATAATAGAGAGTTTATGGATCATGGGGAGGTTCTTCTTCAAGGAGTCAACTTCCATATGCAAGAAAATGGTCTAAGTCAAACATACCTGACTTAATCATTGGAAACTATGATAGTGGTGTAAGAACTAGGATAGCCACTCAAAACGAATTTCTCTACCATTCTTTTCTATCTCAAACTGAACCCAAGAAGGTGGAAGAAGCTCTTCAGGTTGTTGACTGGGTTAGAGCAATGCAAGAGGAGCTTAATGAATTTAAAAGGAACAAAGTCTGGACTCTTGTGCCAAGACCAAAGAATAGATCAGTTGGTACAAAGTGGGTGTTCAGAAACAAAACTGACAGTGGGGGAATTATTACAAGGAACAAAGAAAGACTTGTTGCAAAGGGTTATTCACAACAAGAAGGTATTGATTATGATGAGACTTTTGCTCTAGTTGCAAAGGCTTGAGGCAATTAGAATTTTCTAGCCTATGCTGCTCACAAGAAGTTTAAAGTGTTCCAAATGGATGTAAAGAGTGCATTTATAAATGGAGAACTTGAAGAGGAAGTTTATATTGAACAGCCTCCAAGGTTTATTGATCCAAAGTATCCAAATCATGTCTACTTACTAGATAATGCACTCTATGGACTAAAACAAGCTTTAACGGTCTGGTATGAAACACTTGCTCCATTTTTGTTAGAAAGTGGTTTTACAAGAGGTACAATTCACAAAACTCTCTTTTATAAATACCATGGTAAGGACTTATTATTAGTATAAATATATATTGATGATATCATTTTTGGATCTACTAATGATAAAATTTGTGAGAGATTTGCAAAGCTAATGCAGTCTAGATATCAAATGAGTGTGATGGGATAATTAAGTTATTTTCTGGGGTTACAAGTAAAACAGACTGATGAAGGGATCTTCATAAATCAATCCAAATACACCAGGAATTTGCTCAAAATATTTGGAATGCAAGACAGCTCAACTGCATCAACCTCCCATGGCCACTATAACCAAGTTAGATTTAAATACTGGTTCTTTAGTAGATATAAATAACTATAGAAGTATGATTGGCTCACTCCTATATTTGACTGCTAGTAGACCTGATATCATGTATGTTATTTGTCTCTGTGCCAGGTTCCCAAATGATCCAAGGGAACCTCATCTATTAGCTGTGAAAAGAATTTTCAAATATCTCAAAGGCACCATAAATTGGGGATTATGGTATCTTAGAGATTCAGATTTTAAGCTAATTTGATATTCAAATGCTAATTTTGCAGGATGCAAAATAGACAGGAAAAACACCTCTGGAAGCTGCCAATTTCTTGGTGGCAGATTAGTTTCTTGGTTTGGCAAAAAAACAAAGTCAATTTTCATGTCAACTACAGAAGCTGAGTATATTGCCGCAGGAAGCTATTATGCTCAGATTCTATGGATGAAGAATCAGTTACTGGATTATAGGTTAGACTATTCTGCTATTCCTATATATTGTGATAATTAAAGTACTATTGCAATGACAGGAAATCCAGTGCAACATTCAATGACTAAACACATCAGCATTAGGTACCATTTTATAAAGGAACATGTGGAAGAAGGTATAGTGGAATTGGCCTTTGTTCGAACAGAATAACAATTAGCAGATATATTCACCAAGCCTCTCTATGAAGCTACTTTCAAAAGATTGGTGAATGAATTGCGAATGATATCATGACATTTCTCAAACTCTGATAATTAAGGAATAAATATTGATAGTTAGAGTATGGTATTTTATTATTATGTCTCAGTACTTGCTAGATACTGATAATTGTGTTAAATTATGATGCCATGCAAGCATGAAATTAACTTATATTAATCTCATTCAGTATCTGCATGTTAAACTCTGATTATGTGTATAAGTTTTGATATTGGTCAAACTTGTCCTGACTAATAGATCCTGACAGTACTTGTTAAATTCTGATATTGGTCAAACTAGTGTTGACTGATAGACCTGATAGTATTGATTAAATACTGATAATGGTCAGACTTTGCTTGACTATTATATTTTAATGATTATTTTGAATTTATTCGAAATAAATGGTTATTCAGTATTTTAAATTAACAGTGAGTTAGTGGAAAATCTTTTAATTACTTGCATTGGTTGACTATTGTTGTAAGTAACTATCAAACACTTGAGTACTTACATTGGGAATAGGAATCTGAAGAGAGAGATTACTTTTTGTTTACATAAATACACGTAAGAGTGTATGTATGCCGTATTTAATTATTACATGGTTAATCAAAGAGCCTTTTCAGTTTCTATCTCTTCTTCTATAAATACATACCCTCCACTTCCAAAATAACTCACTACTTTCTCATACATAACTCTTAATCTTCTGAATCCTTTTTAATCCAAAACTCCAACTATCATCAAAACAATGGCTCATCCCCAATTCTACAAACGCAACGATGGATGCTACCTACCAATCTTCAATCCAAGTGATGAAAAGATGTACTTCGATCCATATGGACTACTGGTCTGGATCGGTGGTGAAATTTTTCACCCAACTATTGTTCCAGACTCAGTCTATGATCATCTCTCCTTGGATGGTCAGTTAGAACTACATTTATTCACCAACGAAGTTCTACTTGAAGAAGAACGACATGCTGAGTTGGATGAATTCCTACGTCAGGTAGCTCTTAAGCTGCAGGAGAATATCATTTCTCTTGTCAGCTCCATGTCTATTATCTATCATCACAGGGCGATGAGGGCGGAGCAGACTGCAAAGAAGAAGGAGATCAAGTAGTTTAGATTAAGTTAGGATTTTAATTTAAAATTCTAAATCTTGTACTCATATTCTTAATATTAATGAAAAATCTTTTGCCTTCTTTGATTTCTTAATGAATGATTGTTTATGGTTTTGATTGTGCTTAACTTATTATGACTGTACATATTCCAATTAGTATTACATGTTCAATTACAGTAAATATTCAATAGTGCATGTGTACCACTGATCTCTACTTGAGTTACATATGTTCACTACAGTACCGATTGAGCACAACATTACAGGAAACAACTGATATCATAGAAGAAATTGATGAAAGGTTTAATTCTTATCACATAAGAGTTATGATCTTTGAGTGTTCTTATCTATCAAAAGGTCTAAACATATCTATGTTTCGAAAGTCTGATATAATGAAGCATGACATACTATTTGAAACTTTCTTTTTCTCTCAAAGGAAGTTGTCAACACTCAATCTGAAGATCAAACATTTTTTATCTCAAATTTATTCTTAAAGATGAAGCACTTGAATACATTTCTCAAATGTTGCCAAAATCAAGTGACATGGTTCCTGAAACTATGCTCACCACTCATAAGCAATATTAAGTTGGTAAGAGACTACATGTTGAGGTAGATCTTGATGACACCAACAAAAACACAGAGGTTTCATCAGTTTTTATTGAAGACTTTGTGATAACATCAGATAACACATTCTAATGTCAGTTCTTTGCAAGAAGAACAAGGTTTGAGACCATGGTACATGACAGTAACTTGGTCAAGTCCTCTTTAATTTAAATGGAGGTTCCTATAATTGGTGAACAACACACGATCATAACCACAGTGTCAACTATGAGTTCAATTGTGAATCTTCATATTCACAAGGTATAAATATTGATTTCACTTTATCAACATTTATTTTAAATACTTATTTGATATTTTCAGCATTTTTTATGCATGTTATAAATCTTGTTGGTATGATTATTTCTAGACCTTATTTAAGGACTACCTCTAATTGTATGACCACTGACCACCCTTCTTTATCCACCTCTTATTTCTGTAGGAAAATTGTATGAGCTTTTCTGTGAGTTGTGTGAAAAGATTTAGAGAAAAACAGAATTAAAGAGAGGCAGGATCCTTCTTGGCAAAAGGAGAAGTAGATGAGAGACAGGGTTTAGTAATCCTTGTGAGGAAACTCTAACTATTGAAAGTTATGAGTTGTGTGGTACACAGAGTGCACAGAGTACACAAGAAACAACTGTTGAACAACAGTTAAAAGAATATAGAGATTAAGTGTTAATTGTTATATTTTTCAGGTGCATAGAGTACACAAGAAACAGCTGTTGAACAACAGTCTGTTGACCCTTGAATAAACTCTGATGTACCAAATGTCGATAATCTCCCTGTAGGTCGAAGTACTAATACTTTCCTACAGTCCATTCAATCAACTATTCCACCACATGTAGAAATCCCTATTTTTGTTGAAAAATAATCCATTCAATCTACTATTCCATCACCTGGAATTCTCTCTGTTGTTGTTGAAGATGTAGTAGCACAACAATCCATTCATAAAGTTCTATACATTACAGGGTCACCACAACACTCTACAGGAACTGAAGTTCTGGAAGTAAATTTTGAAGCTCCAGTTCATTTATCTACAATTCTTGAAGATGTGGAGTATAGAAGCTTTTGAAGTTGTTGAATCACATAAAACACCAATTTCTTATTCTATCTTACATGCTGAAGTTAATGATGAAGTTCAGCAGATAGTTCATGATCCAGTTACAAATGAAGAATCTAATAATGGTGAATAAGCTAATATTTCAAAAGCTCTTATAGATAATGAGGATGATCTTTTCTTCCCTGAAGATATGCCTAATCATGTGAGGCAATAAAAGCTGAAGGATTTGGATGCTAAGAAGAAGCAGGATTATTTTGAAGAAATCTGGAATGCTAAATGGAAAGATGCTACATATCCTATTTCCAGAACAAATGTTGTTAAACATCTGGAAACAGCTGAACAGAGAATTCAAAATCTGGATATGTTGAATCATTTGAAAGCATCTACTCTGGTTGTCAGATCCTTATATACAGCTCAAGAAGCAATTACTTCTCAAATCAATCAGAATGAATCTTTGATTGCTTCAAGGCTGACTGCTTATCAGTAAATTCAGAAGCAGATTGCACCAATTATTTCCAGACAAACTATAATTGAAGCCAATCAACCCAGATTGGAAGCTAAGTTCAAATGTCTGAACAACTTACAGAAGTACATAATTCAATGGAGCTGATTCTTTCTCTACTGCTTGGTGATGATGCCAAAAAGGGTGAGAATGTGACGCCCTCAATCTCGGGGTTAGGAAATGAGGACCCACACACCTTTAATTAACTAATTAAATAAGCATAAACCCCGATTAGCTACTAACGAGATCAAACAGGATAAAGTATGAGACAAAATTACAACTAACAATCATAGAATATAACTTACAACCCAAAATAAAACCAAATATACATAGTCGATCCCGGCTTGGAACCGATAGATAACCCATTGTATCTTTACGACACTCTGGCTAATCGCTTGCTCACTCAAAACTGTACTACCTTCTCTGGCAACCGGAAGCCCTCAACACGGTAGGGACCACCAGTTATGCTCTTACGAGCAGTTCGCCTAAGCCTGGCCATCTTCTTGCTTAACTAATATGGTTAGATTAGACAAAATATATGAGTATAAAACTCAGCAAGTAACTATAAAGCAGTTCTACAATATAAAATCCACAATATACTTTACTCATCTCGGGGAATTCTACTTTATCATTTCTAGGTGGCGGATTTCTATCTCTTGGGCTATGAAAGGGTTTTAGGAAGAAACTTTGGGCTTTCAAGGAACAAGGCTCAAGATACGGTGAAAGGATAATCATTTTTCCATGAGAGTCGAACGTTCAAGTCTATCAAAATCAGTCAGTGATAGTTGTAAAACTCTGCAAGGCAAGTACCCCTGAACTAATCTTTTACAGTTCAGTATATATGAATAGTTGTTGATTTAAATTATGTACTGGAACAGAACATTTTAAGTTACGTATTCCCCGTATTTAAATATGTTTTACTATACGAGGTTTTGGGGAAAAAGTAACTTCTGAAAATGCCTATCTCTAGATTGTGATTAAAATTAAAAAGGGATTTTTAGAATGTGTGCTGTAATCGTTTAAACAGAGATAGGTGTAAATAATTTTGGAAACTGGATAAAAATGAATCAGATATTCGATGGTCAGTGGCGTAAGAGGCCCGTTATTAGGTAACGGCCCAACAAGTGGTTGCGTAAGAGGCTAAGTCGGATGCGCGCACTGGTAGGCCGCTTAGTCCAGCATGACAGAGACCTAGCTAGTCTCTGAGTTCCGGAACAATTTGTGGTGGGATAGACTGATCAGCTGTCCCTAGAATTCATCCTCTTTTATATCTGATAAAGGTTTAATGGTTCCCGAAACGGAACAAATGGTTTATCGTCCCCGTAACGGGACAGGTGATTTATGGGTCCAGCAATGGACAGTGGTTTTGGAAAGGAAATAGCATGCTAAAATTGAACTCTGGTATTTTGACACAGCACACTACAGATGATATTATTTTGCAGAGCATGCTAGTTTTGATATCCAGTTTATACATATTTTACATGTTTCTGGCAAGTTATGAATTCTGTTCCCATAACTACTTTACTTCAAACTATTTTACTTGTTATTCATATAGTGGTACTGCTGAGCAAGCAATTGCTCACCCGTGCAGAATGTTTTATATGTATTGCAGATGCCTAGGAGATTCTTGCGTGATAGTCAGGGTAGAGTTCCAGCTCCTTTCGTGTCAGGCTCCTCTGAGGTAGTTGTGTTCAGACCAGATGAGGTCTGTTGAGTTGCTGCATTAAGTTAATGGTCAGGTTTGTGTAAGGTAATTTGGGTTGTGTTAGTTGAGTAACCTAAGTCATACTTAGACCTGGAAAAGGTCTTGGTAAAGGGCTCGTGGTTATGTATAATTAATGGTTTGGATTATATTATGTTAATTATTATTATTGTTGGTGACGTCAACTCCTGACCTTGGGTTGAGGCCGTCACAGTTGACGGCCTCAACCTCGGGGTCAGGAGTTGATGTCACCAACAACAATAATAACAATCATAATTCAGTCCAACTCATTAATAATACATAACTACGACCCTTTTACCAAGACCTTTTCTAGGTTTAAGTATGACTTAAGTTATTCAATTAACACAACATAAATTACCTTACACAATCCTGACCACTAATTTAATGCAGCAACTCAACAGACCTCATCTGGTCTGAACACAACTACCTTAGAGGAGCCTGACATGAAAGGAGCTGGAACTCTGCCCTGACTACCGTGCAAGAAACTCTTAGACATCTGCAATACATATAAAATATTCTGCAAGGGGGAGCAATTGCTTGCTCAGCAGCACCACTATATGAATAACAAGTAAAACAGTTTAAAGTAAAGCAGTTATAGAAATATAATTCATATCTTGCCAGAAACGTGTAAAACAAGTATAAACTGGATATCAAAACTAGCATGCTCAGTAAAATAATATCATCAGTAGTGTGCTGTGCATAAAAACCATAGTTCAATTTTAGCAGGCTATTTTCATTTTCAAACCTTCTGTTCCATTGCAGGAACCATAAAACCATATGTCTCGTTATGGGGACCCAAAACCATTTGTTCCGTTACAGGAACCATAAAACTTGTCCCATCACAGGACCTATAAAACCTGTTCCTCTCGGGGAACCTCAAAATCACTTGTTCTATTACTGGAACCACAACATCATCTATGTCAAACACATTGATTTGTTAAATAATTTCAAAACTGAATCAATCAAATCTATTGGACGTTTAACGGGTGAAGATAGCTGATCAGTCTACCCTCATCGGACAACGACTAGCGGTCATCCAGAAATAGAATGTGTTCCGGAACTTAGGAAAAGACTAGCTAGGTCTTTCCCCCACGCTAGACTAATCGGTTAAACAGAATGCACAACCCAATTAGCCACTTACGCAACCTCATGCTGGGCCGTTACCGAAAAACGGGCCTCTTACGCAACTCCAATAGATTAATCGAATTCCCTTTTTGCCTTTTTCCAAAGTTCCACGACATAGGTGGATCAAAACATTCTCTTTATCCAGTTTCAAAAATCACTGCCACCTATCTCTTGTTAAAACCATTTTGTCACAACACACTATTTAAAACTCCTTTCATTTAAATCTCGTTTAGAGATAGGTGTTTTCAGAAGTTACTTTTCCCCAAAACATAATTTTAAACAACATTTTCAAATATAGAGGATACGTAACTTAAAACGTTTCTGTTCCATTACGAGATAAAACATTAGCTACTCACATATACTGAACCATAAAAGAATGGTCAGGGGTACTTGCCTTGCAGAGCTTTACGACTATCTCTGATTGACCTCGGACTAACTTGGACACTTGGCTTTATCGCCTTACTATTAGACTATCCTTCACTTAGAAACCTCGCTGCGCTTGTCGACTGATCAGTAAGTTATCTTAGTTTGATTTCAATTTTGAAGTCTTTCAACTAGAACCTACAGAGCCGAAATACCCTATGTTAGATGTCTAGGTATGCTTGACATATCCTTGCTAACAAACCTACCCATTCGATATCAAATCTCGACTCATAATTATATATATATTATTATAATACACGCAACAATTAGTGTTCACGTTCTTGAAAATCTGTTTGGTGTTCGTTTCCAGAAAATACGTATACTCGTCATTTTACGAAATTAGGGTAGTGTCTCCTTTGTTTATCGGACTACCCGTCGAAACATAAACCGACGTCAAATCAACCAATCACCCAAATCAAACAATCCAATCATTACAGTACATAATCCACATTCCACATAACAACATAACCCATATTTCGATACAACTAGTAATATAAGTATTTATTTAATTTCGAAAACATTTTATAGAAATCGTTTTATTGATTTATTAAATTAGGACTCAGAATACGATCATCACGGTCCACCGTCCGCTCATAACAAGTCATCACAGACGGCGGCAAAATTTCGCGGGTACCCGATAAATTCTCGAGTTTCCAGCGCAGAACTTCACCGATTAATCCTTAAAACAATTCTGCGCGAAAAATTAATATCATAAATATTAATCAAAAACCTGCAGAAAATAGTTAAATTAATTAAAACGAATCACAACACACGCGCACGAGCACCCGCAACAACACAGACACAATTGAAAAATGCAAGGGCGGTCGAAAACGAAGTAACACCGCCTCCAGCCTATAATCTCAAACTGAAAATACAAATAAGAATTATATATACACACTTGTATATACATACGCCAGCAATATGAACAACACCAGAGAACAGGACTGCATCTCACCGGAAACCGTGGCGGCGGCGGCAAAACACAGGGAAGCTTACAGAGGAAAAACTGATATGAGGGACAGGGAAGAGGCGGGATTAAGCAGGAGGAATCAAAAAAACACAAGGGAGAAAAATCGAACCCTCAAGAACTTGATACCACAGGGAGAGCGAGAGATGAACACAGGGGAAGGGGGAGACAACAGGGGTGCTCCTCTGTTGTTTATTTTATTGTATTTTAAGTTTTTTTATTCTAACCAACAACACTCGGCCACGCATCACAGACATAACTGGAATGCGACACGTGTCTGGTTTTCCCCCGAATATTCTGATTTCGCCCCGCAACTTGAAATTAACGAATTTGGGCGTACGAAAAATAATTTCACAAAAATTGCGAAGATAATTTTGAAATGTCATAAATATCCCGAAGTTTACAAAGACATAATTTTTGAAATTTTTAAAACATTTTTTAAGGTGCTCCTTGTACCCGCTTTTGAACAAATAATGAAACGACGCGCGGGTGAAACGTTTCCCGAAAATTTCCAAAATAATTTTAAAATTCCCCGAATATTCCCAACTTAAATAAATATGAGTTTTATAATTTTTGAATATTTCCATAATTAAATATGGATTTTACCATTAAACACACTCAGAAACTCATTTAAAGATAAATAATTAATAAAATATTGATTTCTCAATTTTATAAAGTCCTAAAAATAATTATTGAAATTATAAAGTCATAAAACAATTTTAGAGATAATCCAAGTATTTATGGAAATAAAACTGCAATAACACCATTTTTAACAATGATACAAAATCATACAATTCATTAATTAACCACACAATTCAATTCCATACACTAGTAATCATATACACATAGTGACAGAGTAATAACCCACTGACTGAACCCACACAATCATTTTATTTAATTATTTATTCCATTATTATACATTTAAATAATAAATAAAATATAAGGATCGTTATATCCTTCCCCCCTTAAAAAGATTATGTCCTCAGAATTTGACTTAACCAAATAAGTGAGGATATTTGTCAAGCAATTCCGACTCTAACTTCTAGGTATACTCTTCGACTCAAGGATTTATTCAAGGCATACTCACCATAGACATAAATTCATTCCTAGGGATTCGCTTTTTAACGAACTAAAATTTGAATCGATCGTTCCAGGCAAAACAAATTCAGATGAGAGCCCCTTGACTCTCAATCAGCGACTTAGTTCAAATTAGGTACATATCGCCTTATCATTGACACGCATAACATATTATTTATATATACTGCGACTGCGGCAGTGATACTAACTCATAGACAACTTTACCTATATTCTTTATACCTCGAATGGTTCAATATAATTAGGAATTTACTTGCCCCTTCTATTCAAACTTAACCAATCTGTTTCAAGGTAAACTTTTACCTATACCATGATCCTCATTCTATATATTCATGTTCATTTCTTCTCTTCTATTCAAGACATCGGTCCCTAAATGGACCTTACTTGGTTGATAGTTACTCAAACAGCCGGGCTCCTGACCAGGACTTCATACTCTTAAGATTTGATATACAATTGCTATCGTTCAACCCTTCGCAGCATTTCTTTAGGTTTTCACCTTGTCCTTCCTTAGCCCTTAGATGGGCGAGGATATTATCAATAAATACGATTATAACATGCAAGTACTCCTGATACACCATATTCCTTAATTCTTTATAGACAACTGATACACTCGTTACTCCGCCTATAATCACCAAAACTTACAACATTCATAACTCATTCTAATTGCAATCTTTAGTATGTCCTCGGGCTTACCTTTAGCTAACAGTAGTCTGATCTTAGGTCTTTCTTCTTAATATCCCTTATATGTACTAGTTACGCCTTATCTTCTTGCTTATGTCCTTGAATACTTATTCCAATATTAGCTTCCGTAGATATTATCGTTTGCTTCTTCCGGTAAGTAATTATTGCCCTGGTTCCTTATCAGAGTCTTGAGCAGCTAAACTTTTAATCACATTACAAGCCTTAGCCTTGGCTGTACTGGACATCAAACCTTTTGATGCACTATCTCTCATGCTATCTCGGGAAGTACTTCTACAATTCATGGCAACATGTCCTAACTTGCTACAGTTATAACAGACGACTCCTGGATTTTCCACCTTACATTCTGATGCATAATATCCCTTCTGACTATACCTAAAACATTCAGTATTTGCTTTACACCTTCCACCATGTCTCTTACCGCATTGCTTACACTCCGATATAGGCGACTTAACCGAATTGGCCTGATTAGGGCTGGCTGAGGTGTTACAAATTCTATTTAAAGAAATACTTTTCTCTTTAAATTCTTTATTCTTACTCCTTTCGACCTTTTTATGAGGCTTCTGACTAGATCCTTCTTGACCTGATGTTTCTTCCATATCATCAATCTTTCGCTTCTTATCTTCTCGTTCTCTAGTGGCTAACTTCTAATCGAATTCAATTACTAAGGCGGACTGAACTAGGGAAGGATACGTCTTGAGTTGCAATGCCACCACTCCACTACGAATTTTAGGCTTCAATCCTTGTTGAAATCTCCTTGCCTTCTGAGCTTCAGAGCACACATAATCTGGTATAAACCTAGCCAACTCTGTGAACTTAGCCTCATACTCAGCTACACTTCTGTCACCTTGCTTCAGTTCTAGGAACTCAATCTCCATTTGATTCTTTACGCAGTCAGGAAAATACTTTTCCAAAAATAACTCAGTAAACCTAGCCCATGGAACAGGGTCTTCTCCTTCTAACGCCCTGGTTGACTCCCACCAATAATTCGCTTCATTTTTCAAGAAATAGCTTGTATAATCAGTCCTAAGATTCTCACTGACTTGAACAAGATTAAAAGCTTTCTCCATGTCTTTTAACCATGCTCCAACAGCTACTGGATTAGGTTCACCTTTAAATTCAGGAGGGTTAACATTCTGAAAAGATTTAAAACTAACACTTCGGTTCACTCCTTGATATTGCTGCTGCAACAGTAGTTGTTGTTGCAGAACCTGTTGGATTAACTGCAACTGTTGTTGCTGTTGCTGACGCAACAAGTCTAGAATTTCATTTATAGCTGGACTCTCCATAAAACTACTACTATTTTCTTTAGACTGGGTAGCTTTCTTGGGTGGCATCTTCGTGAAATATATAAATGAGTTTATTCAATAACAAAAATATTTGACAAAAGGTAGCACCGTTTAAACGGTGCACCTGCATCAGGAAAATGATGCCCACATGTCTTTAATATCGGGGTCCATTTACAAAAGAAATTTAGATTAGCAGCATTAGCAACAATAGCAACAATGACAGTAGCAGAATCAACAACAGTACAGAAAAATGAAAATATAAAGAACTAGTCACCATAGCACCGTTCCTCAATATAACAGCAACTGACCAACTTCACAACCCTACTCAGGTACAATAGCTAAATTTATCCAACATACCACAAAAGTCGGCTGAATATATTAGTCACACACTATGTAGAAGAAGCCGATAAATCGAGTCAAGCTTAAGGGACACCGACTCTACGAAGCACCATCGTTCATGTTTCAATTAACCCTTCTTCTAAGGATGATTTCCTTATCACCGCAAGTAACCCATCAACCATTGATTCACTTTTCCTAAGGCTATAATTCTATCATTAAGTCCTGAACTCTCGCGGTTACCATTCTTCTTGAATGATATACTAATATAGGGCTTTCGTTCTTCTCAACAGTCGCTTTTACTTGCTTTTAATAACGAGGACCATCCAATCGTAGAAATTCATTATCTTAGAATATTAAAGAAAATTTTCAATTCAAGGGAATCAAATAAGAAGAAACTGTGAAGAAGATATAGGTATGACTGAGAGCAACCATACAAGTACATAAGATGGCCAGTCTTAGTACCGCACAGTTCACAATACATAACTTGGTGGCGTCCCACCAGAACCTTTTATCACATAGACAAATGGTCAATTCATATGCATTATTTGCCCCAATCAACCGATAGAATCAACGAAACAAGAAACAACGTGTAGATAAGGAATACACAAATAGAAAAGAAAGAATCTGATTTGTAAGGAGATCAATAGAACCCTAAGTAGCTTACCTCGGGTTCACAACTTTTTCACAAGAAAGATAAGTAACTTATGGAATAGGAAACAATTACTTTGGAAACAAAGTAGGTCTCAAGAAAGAAGTACAAAGAATCAAAATATACACCTTCGTACTGATCTACATTCACTTTGAGACTTGACTGCTATAGCAGCCCCTAACTATCATCACGCTATCCAACTCAACAAGGTCACACAATCAGTCCAATAACATTCATTGACACAGAAAAATGTGATATTTCAAGATAATGTTGGCGTCTCTTCAGCTGACACATCAAAGGTCTGCTCCAACACTGGACTCTCGCAATCAAACTCGTTTTCTCAAGAGTAAACTAGGAACCTCTATCGAATATTATCATTGACATATAAACGAAGGAAACATATTCTAAATTAGGGCAGTTCTAGCCAATCCTCAATAAACGCCAGGGTTATATCTCTGAAACCCTTGACTAAACTCATAGACTCACTCCTCTGATTGAGTTGCTGACTTACATCTATCTACAAACCTTTCTTCACTCTTTTGACTCCATTCTTAACCTAAATCAGGGACTCAAACATGTAGCTCTGATACCAACTGTGACGGCCTCAACCTCGGGGTCAGGATTTGACGTCACCAACAACAATAATAACAATCATAATTCAGTCCGACTCATTAATAATACATAACTACGACCCCTTTACCAAGACCTTTTCCAGGTTTGAGTGTGACTCAGGTTATTCAACTAACACAACACAAATTACCTTACACAATCCTGACCACTAATTTAATGCAGTAACTCAATAGACGTTATCTGGTCTGAACACAACTACCTCAGAGGAGCCTGACACGAAAGGAGCTGGAACTCTGCCCTGACAACCGTGCAAGAATCTCTTAGACATCTGCAATACATATAAAATATTCTGCAAGGGTGAGCAATTGCTTGCTCAGCAGCACCACTATATGAATAATAAGTAAAACAGTTTAAAGTAAAGCAGTTATAGGACATAATTCATATCTTTCCAGAAATGTGTAAAATAAGTATAAACTGGATATCAAAACTAGCATGCTCAGTAAAACAATATCATCAGTAGTGTGTTGTGCATAAAAACCATAGTTCAATTTTAGCATGCTATTTTCATTTTCAAACCTTTCGTTCCTTTACAGGAACCATAAAACCATCTGTCCCGTTATGGGACCCAAAACCATTTGTTCCGTTATGGGAACCATAAAACTTGTCCCATCACATGACCTATAAAACCTGTTCCTCTCCGGGAATCTCAAAATCACCTGTTCCATTACTGGAACCACAACATCATCTATCTCAAACACATTGATTTGTTAAACAATTTCAAAACTGAATCAATCAAATCTATTGAACGTTTAACGGGTGAAGATAGCTGATCTGTCTACCCTCACCGGACAGTGACTAGCGGCCATCCAGAAATAGAATGTGTTTCGGAACTTGGGAAAAGACTGGCTAGATCTTTCCCCCACGCTGGACTAATCGGTTAAACAAAATGCACAACCCAATTAGCCACTTACGCAACCTCATGCTGGGCCATTACCGAAAAACGGGCCTCTTACGCAACTCCAATAGATTAATCGAATTCCCTTTTTTCCTTTTCCAAAGTTCCACGACATAGGTGCATCAAAACATTCTCTTTATCCAGTTTCCAAAATTACTGCCACCTATCTCTTGTTAAAACCATTTTTTCACAGCACACTATTTAAAACTCCTTTCATTTAAATCACGTTTAGAGACAGGTGTTTTCAGAAGTTACTTTTCCCCAAAACATAATTTTAAACAACATTTTCAAATACAGGGGATACGTAACTTAAAACATTTCTGTTCCATTACGAGATTAAAACATTAGTTATTCACATATACTGAACCATAAAAGAATGGTCATGGGTACTTGCCTTGCAGAGCTTTACGAATATCTCTGATTGACCTCGGACTAAGTTGGACACTTGGCTTTATCGTCTTACTATTAGACTATCATGGATCCGAATTCAACGCTCAGGTCCTTCGCTTAGGAATCTCGCTGCGCTTGTCGACTAATCACAAAGTTATCTTAGTTCGATTTTACTTCTGAAGTCTTTCAACTAGAACCTACAGAGCCGAAATACCCTACGTTAGATGTCTAGGTATGCTTGACATATCCTCCCTAACAAACCTACCCATTCGATATCAAATCTGGACTCGTAATTATATATATTATTATAATACATGCAACAATTAGGGTTCACGTTCTCGAAAATATGTTTGGTGTTCGTTTCGAGAAAATACGTATACTCGTCATTTTACGAAATCAGGGTTGTTGGTTCTGGCAAAATACTTCCCCACAACATACAATCAAGTTTCGAATAAGAATAAAAATAAATTATATATATTCATATATTTGCTCGACGTCCTGATAATTACCGGATACGCTTCCGTATTTCCGTAGTTTGATTTCCCGGAAATCAGGCAACGTCTCTTTGTTTATGGCACTACCCGTCGAAACATAAATCGACGTCAAATCAACCAATCACCCAAATCAAACAATCCAATCATTACTGTACATAATCCACATTCCACATTACAACATAACTCATATTTCGATACAACTAGTAATACAAGTATTTATTTAATTTCGAAAACATTTTATACAAATTGTTTTATTGATTTAGTAAATTAGGACTCAGAATACGATCATCACGGTCCACCGTCCGCTCGTAAAAAGTCATCGCAGACGGCGGCAAAATTTCATGGGTACCCGATAAATACTCGGGTTTTCAACGCAGAACTTCACCGATTAATCCTTAAAACAATTCCGCGTGAATAATTAATATCATAATTATTAATAAAAAAACCTGCAGAAAATAGTTAAATTAATTAAAACGAATCACAGCACACGCGCACGAGCACGCGCAACAACACAGACACAATCGAAAAATGCAAGGGCGGTCAAAAATGAAGTAACACCGCCACCAGCCTACAATCTCAAACTTAAAACACATATACGAATTATATATACACACTTGTATATACATACGCCAGGAATATGAACAACACCAGAGAACAGGACTGCATCTCATCGAAAACAGCGGCGGCGGCAAAACACAGGGAAGCTTACAGAGGAAAACCCGATATGAGGGACAGGGAAGAGGCGGGATTAAGCGGGAGGAATAAAAAAAAAACACAACGGAGAAAAATCGAACCCTCAAGAACTTGATACCACAGGGAGAGCGAGAGATGAACACAGGGGAAGGGGGAGACAACAGGGGTGCTCCTCTGTTGTTTATTTTATTGCATTTTAAGTTTTTTTTTCTAACCAACAACACTCTGCCATGCATCACGGACATAACTGGAATGCGACACTTGTCTGGTTTCCCCCCGAATATTCTGATTTCGCCCCGCAACTTGAAATTAACGAATTTGGGCGTACGAAAAATAATTTCAGAAAAATTGCGAAGATAATTTCAAAATGTCATAAATATCCCGAAGTTTACAAAGACATAATTTTTGAAAATTTTAAAACATTTTTTTAAGGTGCTCCTTGTACCCGCTTTTTAACAAATAACGAAACGACGCGCGGGTGAAACGATTCTCGAAAATTTCCAAAATAATTTTAAAATTCCTGGAATATTCCCAACTTAAATAAATATGAGTTTCATAATTTTTGAATATTTCCATAATTAAATATGGATTTTACCATTAAACACACTCAGAAAATTATTTAAAGATAAATAATTAATAAAATATTGATTTCTCAATTTTATAAAGTTCTAAAAATAATTATTGAAATTATAAAGTCAAAAAACAATTTTAGAGACGGATAGGGATAAATAAATTATGATAGTATAATTTATTTACTGCAAGGTGTGGGCTGCTAGGCCCAATAAAAAGATATATGATACTCAGACCAGAAAGGTTAAGCCTGATGGACCAGATCAGGCCCGATGAAATAAAGAAGGCCCAAAAGCCCTGATTATTAATTAATTTTATAATTAATTAATAAGAGAAAAATTAGCTATTGAGAAGAGTCCCGATAAGGATATAAATCCTTATAGATTAGCCTCAAGGGGACCTAAAAGGATAAGGAATCAGTTTCCTACTATCTAGGACTCCAAAGTCCATTCTAATTATGAGACTTACCCACCAAGTCTCATATACCAAGTCCAATTCAAGGACTCCCAACATCTATATAAGGGGTCTCACCCCCACCAATCAGAACTACGTTTTTTGACTTGATCCTTGGCAATCAGCAAGGTACGTAGGCATCTTGTTAAGGCAGATTGAGTCACGAAACACAAGAGCAGTCAAATCGAGCCTCGAAGCTCACGTTCCTTAGTACTAAATACAACAATTATATATATTAGTTTTTAATCCATAACATTTGGCGCCGTCTGTGGGAAGACACAACAACAACCATGACGAGAACACGGAGAACAATTAGAGCTCTAGAGGAAGGAACACCATCAGAGACAACCCAGGTGATTTCGTCAACCGTGGAGGTTCCTCCCCATTCAACTTATGCATCTACTCAGGGGGAAGCCCAGACAGGGGCAACTCAACCTCAGCTACAAGGGACAACTCCCCCGACTATTGAAGGTACGAATCCTCAAGTTCAACAAGTACATATACCTGTGAATTCTCGACCCGTCGGGTATGAATATTCAACTATTGTTACTACTAACCCCCCTTATGGGATGCCCCTTCACCCTGAGGTTGGAGGAAGCGGATATGCTGGGCGAAGCAAAGCACGAGGGCAGTTGCCCCCCTATATACGAGGTTTGGGTCCTATCCCTGAGGATCGGGAATTTTCTGGTCCTTACACTGAGAGAGACTCCGAATCTTCGGATGATGAAGTGGCCCCGAGAAGGAGGCGTCCTGGAAAAGAGCCAATAGCCAATGGAAGGAAACGCCCCCAAAGCACCCCAGGGGCGAATCCCCAAGAAGTGCAGGAAAGGATCAGGGCTCATGAGGCTGAAATCCAAAGGCTGAGGTGTGATTTGGAGGCTCACCAGGCCACCAGACCCCAGATACCTCCTAGGGGGAGAAATCCTCCTCCTGTCATAGACCTGGATGGTCCGGTAAGAAGAAGGGCTGCTGTCCCAAGAACTGATCCAAACAATCTCCTTCCCCTTCGAGATCCTGATGATCCAACTCCACCCTTCACAGAAGAGATAATGAATGCCCATATCTCAAGGAAATTCAAGATGCCCATTATCAAAGCCTATGATGGCACGGGAGACCCCGCTAATCATGTTAGGAAATTCTCTAATGCACTGCTGCTGCAACCCGTGAATGATGCTATAAAGTGTCGGGCCTTCCCTCAAACCCTGTCGGGTATGGCTCAAAGATGGTACAGTCGCCTGCCCCCAAATTCTATTGGATCGTTCAGAGAATTAAGTCAGGCTTTTATTAAGCAATTCATCAGTGGAAGAGTCCATGAGAAAAGTTCAGCATCTCTTATGAGTCTTGTGCAGGGAGCTAAGGAATCCTTGAGAGATTACCTGAATCGTTTTACAAAGGAGGCTTTAAAAGTCCCAGACCTTGATGATAAGGTAGCCATGATAGCACTGCAACAAGGAAATAGGGATGAGTTTTTCAAGATGTCCTTGGCCAAACGTCCCCCTGAAAACATGTTGCAACTCCAAGAGAGGGCAGGGAAGTATATCAAGGTTGAAGAAAGCATGAGGAAGACCGTAGTAAGTAATGAGCCCACTGGAGGCAAGAAACGAAAAACTGATCTGGAGTATATCGCTAAGGACAAATATCCTAGAACCGAACAAAACCCTGATTCAACCCCCAAGAAGGGAGGACCTGGGCAAAAGTTCACTGAATACGCTAAGCTGAGTGCTCCTAGAAGTCAGATTTTGATGGAGATTGAGAAAGATAGAGATATTCGCTGGCCTAAGCCCTTGAAGGCTGATCCCGCCAAGCTAGATAAGAGCAAGTATTGCAGGTTTCACAAGGATGTTGGCCATGACACCGATGAGTGTAGGCAGTTGAAAGATGAAATTGAGTTTTTGATTCGAAAAGGAAGGTTGAACAAGTATACTGGAGATGGAGGGGACAGAAACAATAATGGAAGGAAGAACTTTGAAGATCGTAGGAGGGACCAAGACGATCAGGGGCGGAATCCCCAACCTAGAGGGCCGGTGATAAATGCAATTTTTGGAGGACCACGACGTCCTCGAGGACCTGTGATAAACACGATCTTTGGAGGTCCAACTGCTGCTGGATTGTCCAAAAATTCCAGAAAGGCATACACCAGGGAGGTTATGCATATTGTTGGAGAAGCCCCAAAGAGGGCCAGGACAGAAGTAACATTGGCTTTTGATGATTCCGACCTAGAGGGTGTGAAGTTTCCCCATGATGACCCGCTGGTCATAACACCGATAATAGGAAATAGCCCGGTTAAGAGGGTCCTTGTGGATAATGGTTCTTCTGTGGATATCTTGCTCCACGACACCTTTCTAAGGATGGGGTATAACGACTCCCAGTTGACACCAACCGACATGCCGATATATGGATTTGCTGGAGTAGAATGTCCTGTGGAAGGGATAATCAAATTGCCGACCACCATAGGTACGGAGCCAAGGCAAGCAACGCAGATGCTGGATTTCGTGGTGGTAAAGGCTAGTTCAACTTATAATGCTATCATGGGGAGAACAGGGATACATGCCTTCAAGGCAGTCCCCTCTTCCTACCATTCAGTCATGAAGTTTCCCACCCGAAACGGGATTGGAGAAGAGAGAGGAGATCAAAAAATGGCTAAAAGCTGTTATGTGGCCTCTTTGAGGGCAGATGGAGTCGGGGGACAGGTTCTTCCTATTGAAGATATGGATGTTCGAGAAAATGACGAAAATAGAGGAAGGCCAGCAGAAGAATTGGTTTCGGTTCCTTTAGACCCCGAGAATCCTGAAAGGATGACTTTCATTGGAGCCACATTGGAAGAGCCCCTTAGAGGGAAGTTGGTAAAATTTTTGCAAGAAAATAGTGATGTGTTTGCTTGGTCAGCAGCTGATATGCCAGGCATAGACTCGGGGCTGATTACTCATAAGTTGAACGTGGATCCAAGCCGGAAGACAGTGAAACAAAAGAAAAGAAATTTTGCCCCGGAAAGACAAGAGGCTATAAAACAGGAAGTAGAAAAGTTCTTAGAGGCTGGTTTCATTGAGGAGATTCAATTTCCGGAGTGGTTAGCAAACCCTGTAATGGTGAAGAAGGTTAATGGAAAGTGGAGGATGTGTATAGACTTCACTGATCTAAATGATGCATGCCCCAAAGACTGTTTTCCGTTGCCGAGGATTGATACTTTGATTGATGTCACTGCTGGACATGAGATGCTGAGTTTCATGGATGGATTTAGCGGATACAACCAGATCAAAATGCATAAGGATGACATTCGAAAGGTATCATTCATCACTGACTTTGGTGTTTATTGTTATCTTGTTATGGCGTTTGGTCTCAAGAATGCAGGAGCCACCTATCAAAGGTTGGTAAACAAAATTTTTAAGGATCTTATCGGTAAGACTATGGAAGTCTATGTTGATGACATGTTAGTCAAGAGTCTAGTAAAGACTGATCACATAACCCATTTGAGGAAAGCTTTTGAGGTCCTGAGGTACCACAAGATGATGTTGAATCCTACGAAGTGTGCTTTCGGAGTAGGATCTGGAAAATTCTTGGGATTGATGGTCTCAAAAAGGGGAATTGAGGCTAACCCCGATAAAATAAAGGTGATCCTGGACATGGAACCACCAAAAACTATCAAGGATGTTCAGAAGCTCACAGGAAGGGTTGCTGTGCTAGGACGATTCATCTCCAAGTCAGGAGATAAGTGCTTGTCATTCTTCAAGTCACTAAAGAACATCAAAGACTTTGTATGGAGTGAGGAAAATCAGAAGGCATTTGAAGAGTTAAAGAAGTATATGGGCCAGGCCCCATTGTTGGCCAAGCCAGTTCTTAGTGAAGTTTTATTCTTGTACTTGGCTGTTTCAGAGAGCGCCTTGAGCGCGGTGTTGGTTAAGGAGGAACTGAAAGTCGAGAAACCCGTATACTATGTCAGTAAAATTTTGCATGGTGCTGAATTGAATTATTCAACTATTGAGAAGTTTGCTCTAGCCTTGGTAATGGCTTCGAGAAAACTGCATCCATACTTTCAGGCTCATCAGATTGAAGTGCTGACAAATCAGCCACTGAGAAATATCATTCACAGTCCCAAGGCAAGTGGGAGATTGATTAAGTGGGCAATAGAGCTGGGAGAGTTCGATCTCAAGTATAAGTCACGTACGGCAATAAAAGCCCAGGCACTAGCTGACTTCGTGGTGGAATGTACTATACCCAACCAAGAAGTCAGGGGGCAGGAAGATGCCATACCTCAAGACAAGGGAGTCGATAATGGGGGCAAAGAGAAGGATGAGAAAGAATATTGGGTTCTCTATTTTGATGGAGCATCAAAAACAAACTCCAGTGGAGCATGGTTGGTTTTGCAAAGCCCTGATGGGTTCTTGATTGAGTATGCTATGAAGCTAGACTTTCCAACCACAAATAATGAGGCAGAATATGAAGCCCTGATAGCTGGCCTTGGTCTAGCTGGGACACTTAGAGTCAAAAACTTAAAGGTCCGTGGAGACTCAAAGCTGATCATATCCCAGGTAAAGGGAGAATTTGAGGCAAGGGATGATACGATGGCTAAGTATGTACGCCTAGTAAGGGCTGTGATGACCCAATTTAATGAATGCCATGTTGAACACATTCCAAGGGAAGAAAATGTTAAGGAAGATGCGTTATCAAAGTTTGCTTCGTCTGAGATTGAAGAAAGTTCAGGAAGTGTGTACTTCCGTGTTTTGAAGACACGAAGCATAGATGTTAAGCTAGTGGCTCCCATAGGCTTGAGGACATCATGGATTGATCCCATCAAGGCTCACATTCAGACCGGTTGGTTGCCAAGCGATGCAACTGAAGCACGGAAGTTAACTATTCGAGCACTAAGGTACTCTTTGATAGATGGGATTCTGTATAAAAGATCTTTCGTGGTTCCTTACTTGAGGTGTCTCAGGCCCGATGAGGCACGCTTGGCTCTTGAAGAAGTGAATGAAGGTATTTGTGGACAACACTTGGGGGGCAGGGCCTTGGCTCATAAGATAACCCGTTTAGGCTTCTATTGGCCAGAAATGATGGCTGATGCGAAAGAATATGTGAAAAAGTGTGATCGCTGTCAAAAACATGCACCAGTTGTTAGACAACCCCCCGAGATGCTGACCTCTATCAACTCGCCTATTCCCTTTGCTATGTGGGGGATGGACATTCTAGGGCCTTTCCCTATGGCCACGACATAAAGGAAGTTTCTAATTGTAGCCATTAATTATTTCACCAAGTGGATTGAAGCCAAACCCTTGGCCAAAATCACAACTAAGCAGGTTGCATAATTCCTGTGGGAAAACATTATGTGCCGATATGGAATTCCCCGTATCCTCATCACTGATAATGGAACACAATTCAACAATGAGGAATTTAAGAAGTATTATGAAGAAAATGAAATTGAGTTACGGTTCACCTCTGTGGCTCACCCACAAGCTAATGGGCAAGCAGAAGTAGCAAATCGAATAATCCTGGATGGATTAAAGAAAAAGATCGAGAAGTCAAGAAATAATTGGGTGGATGAGATACTTCCCATATTATGGGCCTATAGGACTACCTGTAGAGTCACGACATGAGCAACTCCCTTCATGTTGGCATATGGGGCAGAAGCAGTAGTTCCAGTAGAGATATCACATTCCTCTCCAAGGATTCAGGCTTTCAATGCAGAAGAAAATGAGGAAGGGCAGAGGTTAGCCCTGGATCTGATCGATGAAGTGCGAGATACGGCACATGCAAAGATAGTAGAATATCAGAAAAAGGCTTCATTCTACTACAACCTAAAGGTTAAAGAAAGGTTTTCTAAACAAGGTGATCTAGTCTTGAGGAAGATAGAAGCATCTGGAGTAGGATAAAAAGGGAAGCTTGCCCCGAATTGGGAAGGGCCGTACAGAGTCAAGAGTGTTTAAGGTAGAGGAACCTACAAGCTAGAGACTATGGATGGTTTTGAAGTCCCGAGAACTTGGCATGCACAAAACCTGAAGGTTTACTATGTGTAGGGCAGCCGGATACGATTCTCACTCATCAGGATGGCGAGTAGGTTGAAAAGCACCTTGAAGCTTTGCTTGCTTAGGATTTATATGTTTTAGTTTTATTACTTGTATAAGGGACGAATCCCAGACAATTTTATGAAATTCATGAGTTCTTCAAAGTATGTTTGTGGCCTAACAAATAAAAACCAAATGCATGGATGCAAGCATGAAAAGTGATAAATAAAATAGAACTGATAGATATTACAAAAGTTCGATAAATAAAGTCTCGAAAATAGGATAAAACAAGCCACGCAGGGCTGAAAAAGCTCTAAGGAGCTGAAGTACCCTCGGCATCCATATCATCGTCCTCTCCGCTCTCGCTGGATGTCTCTGTCGTCTCGGAGGAGGAGGAAGAGCTATCGTCATCAGCAGGTCTGGAAGAAGACTCGGGAGGAGGAAGGAGTGGATCCTGAGGAACATGACCCGAGACAACTACTCGGGTACGAAACCTTTGCAGCAAAGCCTCGTCATCAGGGCAGACATAGTCTGCCGGGTTAATATCAGGACAAGCCTCATTCACGGTCCCAAGGGCCGTGTCCCAACCAGTCCTAAAAAACCCGGGAAAGACTGAATCATCCCTAATCCTCATGGATTGGGCAAACTCCTCCGAGTCCAGATAGTTGTCTATAGCTTTATCCTTCTCCGCCCGAAGTACCACCAGCTCGGCGTTAGACTCTCCGAGTTCTTCCTCCTTGCGCTTGAGCTTCTTCTCCAGGGTAGCATACTTCTTCTGTTGCCTCCTGAGGGCATTATCGGCCTTATCAGAAGCCCGCTTCCATGACTCGGCTTGCCTCACAGCGCCTTGAAAGTAGGCATTAGACTGAAACAAAGCAATTAACAAAGTATAAGGCAAGAAAATGCTACAAGAACGAAAGATAAGTTCAAAAAAGAGAAGGCATACCGAAGCCAGAGACTGAGCTCCCATGAGCTTAATCCTCTCAAGATCAGGGGTGGCCACCACATCAGTAAAGTCCTTGGGAGTCATGCTATGGTAGGACCAATCCCATGCATGCTTCGTGGATCCAACCACGGTGTCCCCTCGGTGAAATCCCCAGAGAGGCTGGAAGGCGCCTGTAGCAGCAGCAGCAAGAACAGCAGCAGTGATGGGAGCGTTGTGGCCCTCAGCTACTTCAGCTGAAGCCTCCCCCATAGGCTCCTTGTGTTTTCTCAAGAAACTAGGCTCCGTGGCCTTCCCTCGGGTATCTAGGCCTGCAAAACGGGCTTTTTTCATCCTAGCAGTCTCTTCAACGAGAGGTACGTTGTCCTCGTTGATCTCCTTAGCAGCTGCAAAACAAATCAAAAGACAAAATAAGTGATGTTAATAATGCATGAAACGAAATAAAGATGATAAGGGAAGAAAAATACCCTGTTGAGAAACAGAGGATAGTCCCACGTGAATGAGGGAGAACTCCTCTAAAAGAGTCCAGCTGGTGGTAGTGCCATCGTCCTGAGTAAGACCATTATAAATAATAGTTTCCTCAGGAGTTAAGTGAATGGATTTGAGGCTACCATCACTGACCTTCCCGAAGGAAGATCGGAAAAGTGTGCCCCAGTCACCATTCTCCCAACATAACCCAACGAAACTATTCCTCCAATTTTGATTATTATCAGGAATGGAGGCGCTGTTAAAGATATGTTTACTTTTGGGCCTTTGCTTGACATAGACCCAGCCACAGATACTGGAAGAGCTATTGTAACACTGAAAGACCTTCCTAAAAACAGTTATAGAAAGAGGAAAGCCCTCCCTAAGGTAGCAAACCATAAAACATAAAATGTTCCTCCAGGCGTTTGGAGGAAGCTGACACGGGTTGATTTGTAAATCAGCTAAAAGATGAGGAATAAAAGGGTGGAAAGGAAACCTAAGCCCAGCATTAAGGGCATCTGTGTAAATGAAGAGAGTGTCGGGTCTCCAGTGGCAAGTACGGTCACCACCAGAGACTGGAACTAATCTAAGAGGAGGAAGGATGTTATAACGGGCATTTAGTTTATCGAAATCTATGTTGTGCCAAGTATTACAATGATTAAAGGAATCGAGATGTGCAGTGGAGGGATATTCATCCCCCCTAGTGTTAATCATATCGATTAAAGACATATATGAAGAACGGATCACGATATCCTTACCTCATTTTGAAGCCGAGGCTATCTTTGTCGCCCTCTCGGAACTCTTGTCAGCCATTTATGAGCTGGAAAAAGCCTGAAGCTGGAAAACTAAGGGAAGGGATTTGAGAAAGGAAATGCTAAAAGCTAAGGGAAGAAAGGAAGGGGAGAAAGTTTGAGATGAAATGAAGGGTGAAGAGTGAAGAGTGTGAAGTGAATGTACACTCCCCCCACCTATATATAGGAAGAAAAAGTGGATAATGGGCCTTAAAAAGCCCATTTGGGCCCAAAAGTTGGAAGGTTCTGGAATTATCCAGGGAATTCCTGGAAAATTCAAGAGAATTCTAGCAAAAATCAGAAGAAAACTTGAGTTTTTTTGAAGAATCTGGAAGAATCCAGAAAAATCCAGAAGAATTTGGAGCTTGGGCTTAAAACAAAACACAGTTGAACAAAATACAAGCCTAGAAAAAGGCCCAGCTAAGTGAAGATGGCCCAAGTAAAAGCCCAGGTAAAAAGAGGGGCATGAATGAGGCCCGAAAGAAAAAGGGGTAGCCCAGTTGAAAGTACTAGGCCCAAAGATTAGCCCAATAAGAACCAAGCCCAGGAAAGGGCCTAAATAATTGATGTGGGAGGCCCAGAGATCAGCCCAGGTTTAAGGGCCCAAATCTATGTGTATATTCCTGACCTGTTCGACCAGAAAACACAAAGAAGTCCTGTTCGAATGGCTTGAGCTCGAAATCATGTCGATCAGGGTAAATAAAGGCCTTAATTCGACCAGGACCAGGATCAATTCGACCAGAAAATATAAAGAAATCCTGATCGAAGCTCCTGAGGTCAAAATCCTGTCGATCAAGGTTGAAAAAGAGGCTTAATTCGACCAGAATTGAGACCCATTCGACCAGGAAACACGAAGGAATCCTGATCGAAATCATTGAGGTCGAAATTCTGTCGACCCAGGCAACAAAAGAAGCTTAATTCGGTCAAAAAGCAAGAGTCCTGACCGAAAGGGGAGAAAATTCCTAGTCAACCAACAAAAAAGGGAAAAAGGGGGAGAAAATCCTGGCCGAAATTCGACCAGGAATTGAGGTCGAAGACATCCTGCTCGAAACCCTGTCGACCAGGGCAATATGAAGGTTAATTCGACCAGGATCCTGGTCGAATGGATTTCTGGTCGAAATCTGTATAAAAAAAGGGAAGAAAAAAGAAGAAAAAGGGAAGGAAAAATTCTTGGAAAATTACAGAAAAATAAGGAAATTCCTTAAATAATTTCTGAAAAATACTAATATTTTCAGGATTAAGGAATAAATCCAGGAAAAATAAGGAAATTCCTTAAATAATTTCTGAAAAATACTAATATTTTCAGGAATAAGGAATAAATCCAGGAAAAATAAGGAAATTCCTTAAATAATTTCTGAAAAATACTAATATTTTCAGGAATAAGGAATAAATCCAGGAAAAATAAGGAAATTCCTTAAATAATTTCTGAAAAATACTAATATTTTCAGGAATAAGGAATAAATCCAGGAAAAATAAGGATAAATCCCAGAAATTAGGGAAAAATCCAGATAAATAAAGATAAATCCCAAAAGTTAAGGGAAAAATCCAGAAAAATAAGGATAAATCCCAGAAATTAGGGGAAAATCCAGAAAAATAAGGATAAATCCTAGAAGTTAAGGGAAAAATCCAGAAAATTAAGGAAAAATTCCAGAAAATTAGGGAAAAACCCAGAAATAAAAGGAAAAATTCCTGAAAATTAAGATAATTGTAAATGTGTAGGTCGCACCACACTTTACGGAAAAACGAAACCCTATAAGGGAACGAATAGATTTAACTTCTGCGAAACCTAATCAATGTTTCCCAAAAGTTGGGGGGCAAATGATAGGGATAAATAAATTATGATAGTATAATTTATTTACTGCAAGGTGTGGGCTGCTAGGCCCAATAAAATGATATATGATACTCAGACCAGAAAGGTTAAGCCTGATGGACCAGATCAGGCCCGATGAAATAAAGAAGGCCCAAAACCCTGATTATTAATTAATTTCGTAATTAATTAATAAGGGAAAAATCAGCTATTGAGAAGAGTCCCGATAAGGATATAAATCCTTATAGATTAGCCTCAAGGGGACCTAAAAGGATAAGGAATCAGTTTCCTACTATCTAGGACTCCAAAGTCCATTCTAATTATGAGACTTACCCACCAAGTCTCCTATACCAAGTCCAATTCAAGGACTCCCAACATCTATATAAGGGGTCTCACCCCCACCAATCAGAACTACGTTTTTTGACTTGATCCTTGGCAATCAACAAGGTACGTAGGCATCTTGTTAAGGCAGATTGAGTCACGAAACACAAGAGCAGTCAAATCGAGCCTCGAAGCTCACGTTCCTTAGTACTAAATACAGCAATTATATATATTAGTTTTTAATCCATAACAGAGACAATCCAGGTATTTATGGAAATAAAACTGCAATAACACAATTTTTAACAATGATACAAAATCATACAATTCATTAATTAACCACACAATTCAATTCCATACACTAGTAATCACATACACATAGTGACAGAGTAATAACCCACTGACTGAACCCACACAATCATTTTATTTAATTATTTATTCCATAATTATACATTTAAATAATAAATAAAATATTCGGGTCGTTATAGCCGACATTCATCACAAATCATTAACAGGATCACGAATGATCTTTCAAATGGAAAGCGACAATCTTTTCATTGTAAGGAATCAAATATATGATCAACAGAATCAAAATCAGGGTTCACAAGCTATAAACTTTACAATATTACAATCATCTCTTTTCAAAGCAATATAAACCTTTTTCATTTTCAAAGAATCTATTACTAAGTAGGAAATTTCAATTCCTTTTAAAATAATTATGGAACCCTTGATTGGACCACTTTATCTTTCATTTCATAATAATAATACGGGTGATCAGCCTGTACCGACCTTCATCTGGTCTTTAAGGTACCAATGGCATAATTTCAGCCTTAAACTGGACTAGCCCCGCTAGCCTCTTACTATGACTGGACTAGTCCCACTAGCCTCTTATGACCTAATTCAATCCATTAGGAATTCGTTTGGAAAACCTTGAGTTGGAAAAAGTAGGTTTACTAAATTTCATTTTATCATTACCAGTAATATGAAATCATTCGGACTCTTTCAAGTTGAAACTCATTCTTAAGTTCAATTTCAAGAATTCAAAGTTAAGGAAATGAATCAGGGATAAGCAAAGTTCAATTTTAGGGATCTTGATCAATGATAACATGGTTCTCAAGTTAGGGAAATCAAAACTGTTTCAAGTATTAATAGAGGACAAGGTAAACAAGGAATGAAACATCATTACAAGGGGTTCATAAAGGTACTTATAGGGTTTACAATAGTTTATGGTATATCAAGTGATCAAAACAAGAAAAAGGTTACCAATGGGCTGAATCAATAAACTATCGATAACAAGTTCATAATGACAAGGTATCTCAATAATCAATAACAGGGGTACATTACTTTAACAGTTCAATACTCTACATGGCATGAACAATATCTTTTTTTATAACCATTTACACAAGTAATTAGAGTTACTTACCTGAATTCGCTTTCCTAAAAGTTGAACTACTGCCACCTAGTATTCATTTCCCTTTCCTAGCCTGAATGCCCTCACGCTCCGAATCTATAATCCAAAACCAAAACCTTAATTAGTTTCTCAACTCAGATTCCCGGAACGTTCACTCAATACGATAACTGGATTATACTCTTGACTTAAACTATATGTTTAACGCCCTCCAAACCCGGGTCAGAAGTTTGGGGCTCATAACACACACACAATATATAAACCTGTATATAAAATATTATATGCAGTGACCCTTCTTTTCACAACCATGGATCGCAACAGGTTCAAGTATGAAAACAAGCCACAACCTTATCTTTTATTACATTGTACCAAATCCGAACTAGTTCCACTTACAACTGATAATACTATCGTTATTAAAATCTTGCATAACTCATCTACAATATAAAGCTCCTGCTAGCTCGATCCAACTTAACCTTGAATCCTAGCTTGCACACTGGACTGGAAATCCTCATTACCAACAATTTCCTTTTCAATTGTTGAAAATATAAGAAGGTTTGTAAGAGTGAGCTAACTAGCTCAGCAAGTCATAATAGCAATAACTAAGGTTAAACAATAACCAATTGAAATGATTCAGAAGAATCAAGTTTCTGAATAAACAATGATTATAATTGGATATTTTCTTTTCAATTTAAAAACCAAGGTTAGGCTGCTGATCAGTCATGCACTAACCCCGAGCAAGCTTCCAGCTTTGCTCTATATATTGGATCCAAGGCACACATTGGCCTATTATGACCATAAATCTGGTCCGACCACGAATCTGACCCACATTTATAAAACCATCCAATTCTAAAACAATTCAATATGATAACCAATGTAATTCAATAAGCTGAATCATAAACAATATTTATCTTGAAGCATAGGGTGATTCATAACACCATGAAGGTATAACAAGGAATTCAAAAAGATTGGCTTTCAATCAAGGAATGAATCAGAAAGTAGAAGACCAAGGGTTCAAGGGTTCAAGGGTTACAAGGATTGGTCTTCTGTTAAATAATGAAGAAGGGTTGGTATGTCAAGCAATTCAATATCAGAAATCAGTATGTATTTATGGAGTAGTATCGTATGTGTTTGGCTTGTATATGAGAATTCAATAATCAATGGTTTATGAAGAATAAGGCTTATGGCTCAAGATCAATAAAAATCAGGGTTCAAGGTTAAATATTTTCAAGCGCCTGCAATATAAAACAAGAGTTATTTTGAATAATAGCGACATGTTATGAGATAGTTCAAAAATAATTGCAATATATCTTGAAGAAGGTTCAGAAGTACATGCCTTATCAAGGATGATTACCAACTTCACTTGCATTCATTTATCGTTTCTACTCAACAACCAGTTATCTTCTTTTTCTATGTCTTGCTTCTATTCACCGATCATTTGCTTTCTTTTTCTACGCTTCAGTTCTATTTACTGATCACTGGCTTTCTGTTTCTATGCCTCGACTACTCTGCTAGGCATCACAAGATCTATCAATACTCAATCTCATATTATTCTAATCGTCACATAGACGTCGTAAGCTTTTATCTACCCTTCGTTTTACCCAAATCCGATTTACGGATTGAAAGTAACAGCAAAAACAGTCAAACAATAACCACATAGGCATATAACACATCAATCAGATAGAACGTAGCATATAAAATGCAAGATATTTGATCAAAATAATTTTTCAAAGATGATTCGGGGTTAAAATAACCTTCCAGGTATTTAATACGTATTTTTGAACATTTTTCGGGATTTAAACGTGACTTCAAATCATTTTAAAATTAAATAACAGTGTTTAAATGCCCGAATCTGGCTTTAAAATATTTTTTTAATAATTATCGAGCCTTGAAAATAATTTTAAATAATATTTTAAAGCTCGAAACTATTTTTCAGAATTTTTAAATCAATTTTAAATAATTAAATCTAATTAAATAATTAATTAAAATCAATTAATAAATAATTAAACTAATTAATCAATTAATATTTAAATCAATTAACTAATTAATTAATTAATTATTAACTAAAATTAATTAAATAAATAATTTAGATTTATTTTTGAATTAAAAACAATTTTTGGAATTAAAATAACCATTTTTGGAATTTTTGGAAATTCAAAACAATTTTCTGAAAATGATATAAAAAGAAAATACAATTTTTGTAATTATATAAACAAAAATCTGATTTTTTGGAATTTTTATATATAGAAATCTGAATTTCATAAGTTTTTAAAACCACAGGGACCAATTTATAAAGTTTTACAAACTGGGAGGGTAGAATGGTAATTCTACCATCTCCCTCCACCTTCTTCCACCTCCGGCGGCCGGCAGCCATGGCCGCCGCTCGGAGCTTTTCCGGCCACCACCAAAACAACCTAGAAACGCGTGAAATTAACAGGGAATAAACTACAAGCTTCCAGGAACACGATTATGCCATTAGTTTGATCAAACAATCAACGAGTAAGCCGGAAATTCAACCGGAAAGTTACGCCTCCGTTAGCATCAATTTTTCGATCATCGCCTTCCCCTTATCGTTTGCTTATTACGAATATACCAATCGACTTGTCTTCCCACGATCTACAACTTGGTGCAAACAATTTCAACCAATAACCCTTGAATCACAAACGCCTAAATTCCAATTAAGAATATTTATAGCTATAAACCCTAGTTCTTCAATTCGAGAATCAAACATTAATTTGAACATGTTATTGAACTCCAAATCAGTCATATAATATCCCAAAATGACCAGGAAGAAAAGATCTACATGATTATACCATCAAATCACACAAACAACATCACAAACAAAAATTCCTATTTTAATTCTTAATTAATTCGAATTAAAATAAATAAATAAGAAGAAAACCTTGATTTCTGCACTTGAATAGATGGTGGAAATGGATAGAGTTTTTCAAGATCTTCGATTCGGTATATAGCACGCTGGATTCCGAGTTCGATAACGCCTTCATTTTCAGGTTTGATTATCAAGAATGCGACATGAATTCGACACTTTCTTTGTATTTTACGGGATTTACTAACTAATTATGATTATACGAATAAAATGAAATAATAAAAGGGCTATATATATATTTATGGAATATTGGTTCGTGTTGGATCGTTTTGGATCGATAAATTAGTTACTTAGCCGCTAAGTAACTGCAAAAATGATCCGATTTGATACCCGTATTGGATAATTATCCAAACCGGGCTTCTTATAAAACACTTTATATGAAAATAATGTAATAATATCCCGTATTTCGAGAATACGGGTTTTGTTGATTCACCGAAATGATTATCGTATCGAAAATCTTGCGTCGGGCCGTGCCGGGGCAAACCGTAATCCGGATCGAAAAAGTCAAAACACGGAAAATGTCCGGAATTACCTGATTAGGTTAGGAAGGAGTTTTCGGAAGGGTTTCTGGTTGTAAAAACGTAAAAACGGTTGAAGTTGGACGATTCCCGGCTTTATAAGATAATTTTGTAATTATTTAGAAAATAATTAATAAATTCATAAATCAATATAAAATCATATAACAGTCCAAAAATTACCATAAAAATTCCATAATTATCTACATTTTATTCTGGTCATATTAAAATTAACATACTTATAATTTACCACATGTAAGCATCCACATAACAACACCAATCGTCAAATAATTCACCAAAAATCACATAATAATCATATAATAATCATTTATCGATAAAAATAATTACACGCAATATCCCGGATATTACATTCTTCCCCCCTTAAAATGATTCTGTCCTCAGAATCACACTAAAGATCAGATAATGATACGTTCAAGTATCTCACTTTCATTTCCTCAGGTTGATCTCTCAACCTTACAACTTTTCATAAACTTTTACTCGCAGTATCACTCATTACTTAACAGTCTCTTGCTGACATCAAATTCTATTAGTTGCTCATATAACTCAATTCAAGTCTCCATTATATATATATTGGAGCTTAATTGCTTTTCCTGAATATACACGTATAAACATCTTATGAACCAGCTATACGTGTGGCGGTGAAGCCAACTCACTTACACTTATCTTGCCTATTTTATTGCTTCAAAAAGGACCAGCATAACACATATTAATTCTCTTTTCTTTCTAATTCTAGAAATTCGTGCTCATTAACGTTTCCAAAAGTTACTGGTTATTGAACCTCATTCCCACATGTTTCTCTGTTCAATTAACCTAGTTGTAATCACTTACAATCACATTCGAGACTCTTTAATCGTTCTCTTAATCTTACTATCCATCTGCGAATGATATATTGAGACCATGGAGTATTCGATTCCTGACATTCTCAAAATTATATCAGGATTATGAATTAACGAGAAAATCTTGACTGGATATGATTGCCACACAAACTTATCACCATATGTTATTTTCCTTGAATCACAATCGAGTATATTTGTTGAGCGAAAATTTCTTACTGCTTTGGAGAAGATACACTATCTTGGAGGTATTACCAACATATTCTAACCCATATTATCATTTGTTTTGGTTCTAGGGAGTTGTCATATGAAACTAACTGCACTATTTTTTCTTGACGTCTAGTCACATGTACATTTATTCTTTCTTTGTGCCATACGATCAGAAAGTCTTATTTTCCATCTAGGTCTTGTATCATATTCTCAGTGTAGCTTGAATCTCTTGAGTTATCGATGTTTAACCAAATTCCTATCTTTTTTTAGTTCCGCCTTACTTAATGCTCGTTCATCTAGGAGTGGTTAATTCATCGTATTCTGAATACTCCTGTCAAATCTCAAATCAAATAATATTGATCATTTACAATAAATTTCTGGATCTGATGATGTACCACCATTTCTTTAAGCAGCAACTAATCCACTTATTGGACGAACTATTTATTAAATAAAGAGAATGATTAGGGTTGGATAACCTATCGATAATGATGCAATGAACGCTTTCCTCGCCTTTAGTTCTCAGGTGATTTCACTATGACGTCTTCTGGCGAAAAGTATCCATCTAGCCTTTAATATACAACTCTAAATTCTTGGGTAGGTATTACATTTGTTTATATTTTCCCCCATTTTTTCTTCACGTTTGGATACTAGATATTTCCCTTTAGCCTTCGGTACTTGATTGTACTCCTAGGATGCATTCCCTATCTCAATTTGCAAATGTTTCCTAAATTTTACACTTTACTTCTGTCTTTCATATTACCCATATCTTACCTATATCCTGGCATCTTATAAAGTTTCTTTATCACCCTTTGATTCCACTTCCTCTCCTATTTCCGTTCTTCATTCTCATAGCTCATTCAAAATGAACTCTTGACCTTAATACTCATTTTGATGTCATATCAAATTAGATATCAATACGAACTTTGATGCTCACCATATCCCATTCTGAAGTAAACATCAATCATCTATATTAATACCACTTTTGATATTTAACAACAACTTAAGTATCAACATCAATCAGAAACTGAATTAAAACTGTATCCCATATTTTTTCCAAACCAGAATTACTTGATAAATCATTTATTGTATGATTATCAAAATAATTTGGGATCAAGACGTCCTTTAATAAAACTTTATTGTAGATGATAAAATCTCTTTGATTTACTAATAAAATCCATATTAGTGTAGGTACTAATCACTTCTTCATTCCACCTCCCTTTTTCCTTTCCTTTCTTTCTTCTCCTTGCTCCATCTTAAATCTTTAGTTCTTAAAACGTTCTCCTTACTTGTCCATACAAATAACTTTTTATTTCTCTTGTCCATTATAAAGGGCATATTCATTCAAGTAAAGCCTCACGCACCTGCAACAATTCCTGAATTCTACTAGTGTCCTTACTTTTTCCCTATTCCTCATTGCTTTGATTTTGGTTTGAAAATCACATAAAAATTTGACTTAATCTAATTGGAATCGATTTCCATCTAACTGACCATTAATTAGTAAAATTATTCAATTAACTCACTTAATTGATCAATTGCACCAAATGATGACTAGCTAAATGAAATCAAAGACCAATTATATATAGTCGAATTGACTATAACAACCTCTTTCAAGAACCTAGATCACAATTGTTTGGAGTATCAACATGAATATCAATAACACACGGAAGTATACTTTCCATCTTTAGAAGTAGGGTATTTTCTGAAAATTTGGGCAGCATTTCCTTTATATTATTGACTACCAGTCGGACTCAAGCCGACACCAACAATCAATCAAACAACCAATAATTAATCCTCACATATACCAATCCACTGCCACTTTCTAAACTCACCATTTCACCACCTCATGTAATATTAATCAGTACAGCCCATGTCTCTCGTTTAGCTTAAGATTATAGCGAACAATTCTTATTATACCATACCTTTTTCTCATATTTTCTGATTATAACTGAATATCACTACTGAGTATAATTACAAATTAAAAATGTTAGATATATTTGATAATGTCATGTCTAATATGATTTGTGTTTAGTTTTCAGATCTTACTTAAACAGGACAAATCAGTACTTTCAGATAAGGAAGGCGGTTGATTGAAATTAAAGAAGATCAAGACAAATGCAAGAAGAGATATGAATGAAGAAGGAATTCTATGAAGAATAGAATACTTGGAAGAAAAGATATCTGATTGATATATTTTAGGAAGCAGAATTATATTCCATATCAATTAGCGATTATCTTGTAACTGTGTAGTATATAAACACAGACATAGGGTTTACACTATATGTGTTATCATTATCGAGAATAATATTCATTGTAACCCCGACAGCTCTCGTGATATTTGTTCATCACTGAGAGAGGACATGTTCCATATTATAACAGAGTTTAATAAAGTTTGTTTTCTGTTACTTGTGTTCTTTTAATTCGATTTGATTGTGATAAACACTGTATTCAACCCCCTTCTACAGTGTGTGTGACCTAACAAGTGGTATCAGAGCAGATTTGTTAACACACAAACAATTTAAGATCCAAAAACAATCATGTCTGAAGAAGAAACTCCAATCAAGCCCCCCCACCAAAACTGAAGAACCTCTAAAGACTCAAATCCATAGTCGATATGAGACTATTGGAGTTCCCATACTGAAACCATCTGAATATTCCATATGGAAGGTGAGGATGTCTATGATTCTGGAAGCTACTGATCCAGAATACCTTGGCAGAATCAATGAAGGACCACACAAGCCAACCAAACTCTCTGTTGTAGTTGCAGGTCAACCAGCAAAGTCTGTACCAAAGGAGAAGAGTTTTTATACTGCTGAAGATATCTCATCAATTGCTAAGGATGCTAAGGTACGACACTTGCTGCATAGTGCTATTGATAATGTAATGTCAAACAGGATAATCAACTGCAAGACTGTAAAGGAGATATGGGATTCTTTGGAGACAAGATGCCAGGGAACCGAATCAATTAAGAAGAACAGGAAGACTATACTTACTCAAGAGTATGAACACTTTGACTGAAAGCCTGATGAGTCATTAACTGGTTTATATGATAGATTTGTCAAACTCTTGAATGATTTGTCACTAGTTGACAAGGAATATGATCTTGAGGATTCAAATCTTAAATTCCTGTTAATACTTCCTGAAAGATGGGATTTGAAGGCCACCACTATAAAAGACAACTATAATCTTGAAGAAATAACTCTTGATGAAATTTATAGGATGCTCAAGACTCATGAACTTGAGATGGAACAAAGAAGCAAGAGGAAAGGAGGAAAGTCAAGGATAGTTGCTCTTAAGGCTGAGGAGGAATCTCCCAAAGCAGCTACCTCAAGGAAAGGCAAGGGAAAAGCTCTCATCATAAAGTTTGATACTGAGTCATAAAGTTCTGATAGTGATGATGACTCAGAAACTGAAAGCTTGCCTGAGATGGATGCTGATGAAGAGATGATGAAGCTGTGTGCTCTTATGGTGAAAGGAATCACAAGGATTGCATACATAAAATTCAGGAAGGGAAAGAAATTTTCCAAGAAAGGTGCAAGTTCTGATAAGAAGAGTTTCAGAAATCTGAAGGCAAATGATGAAAGTCTGACATAGGAGATTACACAAATGTCAAATGCTATAACTGTTGTGAGAAAGGCCACATATCTCCTGACTGCAAGAAAGTGAAGAGTGACAAAGGCAAGGCTCTTGTCACAAAGAAGAAAAGCTGGACAGACACTTCAGATTCTAAAATTGAGGAGAACTATGCCTTGATGGCAAATGCTGATAGCAGTTCTGATGCTGCTGAGTCAAAGGTACCTCAAACTACTTATGCTTTTCATACTGATGATACTAATGAGTTGAGAAGATATCATAAAACCATGTTCATTAGTTATAGAGATCAAACTTTAACATGTGAAAGATTAACTTCTGAAAATCTTGCTTGTAAAAAGAGGAATGATTATTTAGAATAAGAGTTAGTCATGTTCCATCAAACTCAGAAAGATAGAGATGATGCTTTCTATGTTAGGGATGAAGTACTTAAAATGAATGAATCTCTAAAAACTGAGTTAGAAAAGGAAAGAGAGATTATCAGAACTTGGACTAACTCTGGCAGAACAACTCAGAATTTGTTAAGTAGTGGAAACTGGAAAGAAGGCTTATGTTATGGAGATGATAAGAATGATAAAGGAACTGTAGAAATTGAGCCTATAGTTGTTAAACAAAAGTCAAAGGTAAAACCTGTTAAGTTTGTAGCTGTAAAGTCTGATACTGAGAAATCAGAAGTTAAAGAGAAATTAACTTCTGACAAACTAAAATAGGAAAAGCCAAGTGAGTTAACATAGGCTTAATGACAAAGAAGCAGCTTAAGTACAAGCTGAAAGATGTTAAGAATGTAAACAAGGTAACGTCACCTAGGAAAAATAGGAATGGAAAGGAAGTTGTGAATAAAAGCAATGATTATAAGCCTGTTCCTAATGCTCCTAGAAAAACATGTCATAACTATGGAAAATCTAACCATCTGGCTTCTTTTTGCAGGAAAAATAAGAACGTAAACTCCTTACCTTCAAAGTCAGGATTAAGAGTCAGTCTGTTAGATATAAGCCACAAAATACTTGTTTTCATTGTGGTAGTTTATGGCATTCCATTTATACTTGTAAGGAATATCATAGTTTGTAATATGATTATTATCAAATAAAACATTCTTTAAAGAAAGTTAGCATTGTTCCTTCTAGTGTAAGTTACGATACAAAGTCTGATAGTGTAAATGCTGATAAGAAAAATGTTAACATAAACTCTGATGCTAAATCCGCTGCAAATGTTAACAAACTTAATAAGGCCAAAGGATCCAAGCAAGTATGGGTCCTTAAAACTAATTATTAATGGTCTTTGTGATTGCAGGGCAACATGAAAAACATCCTAGTTCTGGACAGTGGATGTTCAGGACATATGACTGGAAATAAAGCCCTGCTATCAGACAATGTGGAGAAAGCTGGCCCAAGTGTTTCTTATGGAGATGGAAATATTGGAAAAACCTTGGGATATGGCAATATCAATCTGGGGAATGTCATCATTGAAAAAGTAGCTCTGGTCTCAGGACTTAAACATAATCTGCTGAGTGTTAGTCAAATCTGTGACAGAGGTTATCATGTGGATTTCTTTGAAGAACACTGTGAAGTTGTAAGCAAATCTACAGGCAAAGTTGTTCTGAAAGGATACAAGCATGGTAACATTTATGAAGCCAAGCTTTCAACAAGTACTGATGGTTCTGCAATCTGTCTGTTAAGTAGAGCATTAATTGAAGAAAGCTGGAATTGGCACAAGAAACTCTCTCATTTAAATTTCAACAATATAAATGAACTAGTCAAGAAAGATCTTGTGAGAGGACTGCCAACAGTATTTGCTCCTGATGGCCTTTGTGATATATGTCAGAAGGCTAAATAAAGAAAATCTTCATTTAAGAGCAAGACTGAATCATCAATTCTTGAGCCTTATCTCCTACTACATGTTGATCTATTTGGTCCAGTGAATGTCATGTCTATTGCAAAGAAGAAATATGCTATGGTCATAGTGGATGACTTCACCAGATACACATGGGTGTATTTCTTGCACACAAAAAGTGAAACTGCATCTATTTTGATTGATCACGTCAAGCAACTGGATAAATTGGTCAAAGATTCTGTGAAGATTATAAGAAGTGATAATGGCACTGAGTTCAAGAATTTGATCATGGAAGAGTTCTGCAAAGACCATGGACTAAAGTAGGAATTTTATGCAGCAAAATGGAGTTGTTGAAAGAAAGAATAGAACTCTTATTGAAGTTGGTGACTACGCCAAAGGAAGATGCACCTGTGCAGGGGGAGCATACTGAAGATACAACCACATCTCAAGAAGCATTAGAACCTACAACTGGCTCTTCAAGTTCTGATGAGCCAAGTTCTGATAATTCTGGAAACTCAAATTCTGAAAGATCCAACTCAAAGAGCATAATTTCAGGGGGACCATCATAAAATGTTGATGAAGACAACATGGATCATGGGGGAGCATTCAGTTCTATAGAAAACCTTCCATCTTCAAGGAAGTGGACTAAATCATATACATCTGACTTAATTATTGGAAATCCTGATATAGGTGTTAGAACTAGAACAGCTACATCAAATGAATGTCTTTATAATTCTTTTCTTTCTCAGACTGAACCAATGAAAGTGGAAGAAGCTCTTCAAGATGCTGATTGGGTGCAAGCAATGCAGAATGAGTTAAATAAATTTGAAAGAAACAAAGTTTGGACCCTAGTGCCAAGACCAAAGAACAGATCTGTTGTTGGTACAAAGTGGGTGTTCAGAAACAAAACTGATAGTGATGGCATAATTACAAGGAATAAAGCAAGGCTGGTTGCAAAAGGATATTCTCAACATGAGGGAATTGATTATGATGAAACATTTGCACCAGTTGCTAGATTGGAAGCCATAAGGATATTTTTAGCTTATGCTGCTCACAAAAAGTTTACTGTTTTTCAAATGGATGTGAAAAGTGCTTTTCTCAATAGAAAATTGGAAGAGGAAGTATATGTTGAATAACCTCCAGGCTTTGTAGATTCCAAACTTCCAAATCATGTCTATAGGCTTGATAAAGCACTTTATGGCCTTAAGCAAGCTCCAAGAGCATGGTATGAGACTTTAGCTCAGTTTCTTCTGGAAAGTGGATTTAACAGAGGAACTATTGACAAAACACTGTTCTACCTCAACCATGGAAAGGACTTACTTTCGGTGCAAATATATGTTGATGATATCATTTTTGGTTCTATAAATGACAGACTTTGCAAGAAGTTTGTAGAACTGATGCAGTCAAGATATCAAATGAGTATGATGGGGGAACTTAGCTATTTTCTGGGCCTTCAAGTCAAGCAGAATGAAAAAAGCACTTTTATTTTTCAATCCAAGTACACCAGAAATTTGCTGAAGAAATTTGGAATGCAAGATTGTTCAAGTGCATCCACTCCCATGGCCACTGTAACAAAATTGGATAAGGATACTGGTATATCAGTAGATATTACTGATTATAGAGGTATGATTGGCTCATTACTCTATCTAACTGAAAGTAGACCTGATATCATGTATGCTACCTGTCTTTGTGCAAGATTTCAAGCAGATCCAAGAGAACCTCACTTAACAGCTGTGAAAAGAATTTTCAAGTACCTTAAGGGTACAACTGATCTGGGATTATGGTATCCTAGAGAATCAGACTTTAAGCTAATAGGTTACTCAGATGCAGATTTTGCAGGATGCAAAATTGACAGGAAAAGCACAAGTGGAAGCTGCCAATTTCTTGGAGGCAGATTAGTTTCTTGGTTTAGCAAGAAATAAAAGTTAATTTCCACATCAACTGCAGAAGCAGAGTACATTGCTGCAGGAAGCTGTTGTGCACAGATTCTTTGGATGAAGAATCAGTTACTGGATTATGGGTTAACATACTTTAAAATCCCTATTTACTGTGATAATCAAAGTGCTATTGCTATGACAGGTAATCCAGTTTAACACTCAATGACAAAGCACATCAGCATTAGGTACCACTTCATAAGGGAACATGTGGATGAAGGTACAGTGGAATTGCATTTTGTTCCAACAGATCAACAACTAGCAGATATCTTCACAAAACCACTGTGTGAAGCTACTTTTACAAGATTGGTAAATGAACTTGGAATAGTTTCAGGTTCTTTCTCTAAATCTGCTTAGTTTATGTTCTGATACGTAAGACTTTATCATCAGTATTTACAGATATTACTATCTTTGTGTATTCTGTGCTTAAATTGAAAATTGCTTAAGTGTTGATTGTTGTCTGATGTGAATTTTTAAACTCTGATAGTGATATGAATGTTTCTGTGACTGTTCAATCCAATGAGGATAACTGTGCTAGATGTTGACCTAGTAGTCTTTAATATACTAAAGTCCCATATTTGAAGTAATTGTTTATGTGGAAATCTTTTAAACACAAGCAAATTCTGATATTGAGCTTAGTTAAGTTTACTTTGTGTATTTTATTACCAAGTCAAAAACTAGAATAGTGCTTCTTATCTGTTAAGTTCTGATGTTAGTAAATCTGATGGATGTACTAGGTGCTGATAAACCTCAGTTATCAAAAGAAAAAGGAAAAGAAAAAGAAATAAAAATCAGGTACTCCTTTGAGATCTAGATTAAAATTGTGGAAGGGATGACCCAAGTGCATTGCTGGTATTAAGTAATATGCATTAGAAAAGCAAAATAAAAAGTTTTTTGGTGACTTTTCACACTCTGTGATTACTGGAGAAATACTCTGATAATAGCATAAATTCTGATAAGCAGTCGTGACTCACTTACACTGAGAAGCCACTGTAAAATGGAATTTCAAAAGATGCATAAAATAAGCACAAAACAGTTGAGGTGGACTCATGCATAAACTCATTCTAAAGTAGACTTCAGAATACTAACAGATTTTGAGCAAAGTTCTTAGTTATGCCTTATTTCTAAGATGTACTGAAGTGAATCAAACTTTAATCTTTATCTAATATTTAGCTTACTACACACACATACACTCCATATGAATGATGAAAATTACTGTGGTGATAAATGTTGTTTTAGATGAACAGGTTAAGTGTCAATTGCATAATTCTGAGGATAAGTTATGATCGAAATTCTGATGATTAAGTTCTGAAGAAACAAAATCAGTATTTATGTGAAGAATTACAGGAATAGACATTCACTTTTCGAGTTAAGGAGCCATATTCTGATGATTGTTAAGTTATGATATAAGTCTAAGTTCTGATATTAAATCCTGATTCTTTACTTGACTTATTTGTGGTTAAAATTTGAAACAGTCATATTTAAAATCAGAATATGTTTGGGTGAGATATAAATAGTCAACATAATTTGGTTTAGTGGTACTCGTAAATGAATAGTAATTTTTACTTGTTTCGTATGCTCATTAACTCCTGTTTTAAGCTTCCAATGGCTGTCATTATTGCTCATCAGTCTAGGGAGTCGAGGCGTCATCATTTTTACTTGTAATTGTTGCCCAGTCCTCGCGTCCCTTGGTATTCCATTGGCTATTTAAACCAACGATTCATTCCAGCCAAAACATCCTTCAGTTTCTCACAAACTCACTCTCTTTTTATTCATATCAACAAAAATGGCTGAGTTTGGTTGGTTTTACAACTATGGCACTGAAACTCTGCATATTTTTCAAAATGGAATTCCGACTGAATATCATATCAACAATATTCCTTATAATCTCTGGATTCAATTTCCAGAGATCATTACAAATGACTTGTTGACTGTTCGAAGAAATCTTCATCTTCGTTATCTTCGTCAACAAGAACGGATCATCCGTCTTGCAGTGCTCTTCGTCAGCAGCAGAAGGAGTTAGTCGTTAGGCTTCTTAGCTTAGGACTAAAGGCTGTTGATGTTAGGAATCGTAGCTTAGGACTGTCTGGTAATTTTTGCATGTAATTCCTAAATTTCATCGCATATAATCATCTGATACATTAATGAAATTTTGATTAATTGCAAGATTTTGTCTCTAAAACGTTTCATATTCTGATGACCTGTTAAATACTGATAATAATCAAGTTCTGATGACCTGTGAAGTTCTGCTAAAAATCAAGTTCTGATGCTGACATGGCAGTATTTGTTTACTTGGTTTATTTTTGGTCATTACCTCATTGGTCATATTTTTACAGAACATTGGTAAAGCGGTAATAATCATTTATTTAGTGGGAACGTCCTTGATTAATGGGATTACTTGGTTAGTGGAATAGTTTTTTTCTCCTTGAAAACTGCATGTGATAAGTAATGATTACTGAATACCCGTGCCCATTAATTATCTTTTACTGCTGCATATCTGACAGGTGTCTCAACGACTATTTTTTTACCGTGTATAAGTAAAAGAGAGAAAAGATTGTAAAATATTTTATTCACTTTCATACTATATCTTTCTCTTTTTACTCTTATTCTCTCTCACAACTACTGACGATTTATCATACAGACATTTTATCAAACACCTTACAGGCAACCTAATTTCTCACTTATTTCTCATGGCGCCCAAGGATTTGATTGTAGATGGAGCCAAGTTTGTACCTAACAACTATGTTGCAATCTTGAACAAGGCTGAAGCTCCATCTGATTTGCACTTTGTGCAAGATTTTCTAGCAAATAGTGAGATTGGGTATGCTTTGACCCAACCTCAAGCCATTTCAAGCCAACAAGTTCTGACGTTCTAGCGGACTGGGCATTTTGATAATGGTGGTGCTACTGGTACTCCAAGCATCATTTTTGAAGTGAATGATGTTGAGCATGTGGTTACTCCTGGAGCAGTTCGTAAAGCTCTCTACTTACCAGAAGGCTGTACTTTTTCAACTGTGGAGGAACCTGTTATACAGCAGCTCATGGCCAGTTTGGGTTATGAGGGCAGTTTGGGAAAGCTTGGACAATTGAAAAGAGCAAAAATCAGGAAGGAATGGAGCTTTTTCTTCGATTGTATTACTAAGACATTCACCAATAAGTGCTCCAACTTTGATGCCATGCCAATTATGAGTCAGCACATCGGGTATGCTCTTATTCATCACACTCACTTTGATTTTGCAAGTGCTGTGCTAGGTTTCATAGGGGATAGGATGATAGAAGATAGGAATGTAGTGTACTTTGCTAGATTCTGTCAGCTTATATATACTTTCTGTTTTGTTGATGAACCTCAACCTACCACTGATTTAATTCCACCCTTTAAGCTTGAAAAATGGGCTTTTAATGATTTGTTAAATGTTGACATAAAGAAACAAGTGGTTAGACCCTTATAGATACCTCAGTCTGTAAAACAGATCCTGGTAAATGCTGATCCTCAAAGTTACACATCTGTTTTCCCTGATGTTCAACCCTCCAGCACATCCCAGCCACCACAACAACCATCAGAACATACAACACCTACACCTCAAACTTCTCAACCTCAACCTACTCAACCCTCCACCAGAACATATTTCAAACCATCACAGACATCTCAACCTTCACCATCAGTACATCCTATGAGGCCTTCATCTTCCAAACCTAAGAGGACAAAGACTGTACCTCAGACACAACATAAGAGAAGGAGGATTGTTCTAAGAGATGAGTCAGACAGTGAGGAACAGGTTTCAGTATCAGAACCTGTTGTTGAAGAAGCTGGGAAGATTTCCTCTCAGAAGGATGTTAAAACTGGGAGTTCTAAGCTTCTCAAAAGACTTAGAAGGATGTATTCTGATAAAACTCCCAAAGTCTCTCCACCTTCAAAGAGACATAAAAAGCAAAGAGCCAGGAGGCCTGTCAATGTATCATCACATTCTGAAGAAACTCTGGAAGAAGGAGCTAAGGAAGGGGGTCAGGAATCTCTGATCCCAACAGAACCAATTCTTGTTGATTTTCTTCCTTCAGCACAACCAGAACCTACTCAAGACAGACTGCATACTCCTCCTGTGTCTCCTATAAATGAACCAGTAATGTGACGACTGAGAATTTTGCGACGTAATTAAGTGAATAAAGTATGTGTTATGTGATGTGATTATAATTATGTGACTAAGTGATGATTATTTGTCTTATCTGTATACTAGAGTTAAGGAGCGTGGATAAAAACGTTCCAATTTAAAGAGTCAGCGTAGAAGTTAAGTTATGGTGTCGGGCCGTCAGGTAGAACGGAACCCGTCCAAATATGGAATTAAATAATATAAAATGAGAATTATATGTGAAGTGAATAAATAAATATTTCATCCTAAGAGACGTGATGATTGGCAAAGATAATGAGAAGCGTAATCGAAACGCTGAGCGTCGGGCCGTCAGGCTGAGCGTGACCCGGTACGCGTAAAAGAGGATAAAAGATTCAAGAGGGATAAGTTCTATGATCAGACCGGAGTCGTTTTGTGACTGTATATGTGTGATTCCTTCACTGTATGCATGACTATGTGTTCTGTGCCAATTTTGCGAATTTTAAAGGAATACGTGATTTAAGTAAACGTTTAATTAACCTTCGCGCATTTTTATAAAATCATCCGAGAAGGATAAAAACATGGGATTTGTTATGTTCTCTTCGTAAAGATCCTAGAGACTTTTTAAAAATAATAAGTGAATTTGATTGTTAATCTTTGCATTTTTAAATCGATTTTATGTGGAAAATGTATTTATTAAAGCAAGTTTGCGAAATTCATATAAAATCAACCGTTCGCTCAAATTCTTATTATGAGTAATGGATAAAAAGCTAATTTCGAGATCTATGTGTTAAAATTGTCTTTTTCAATAATTCTCGACTTTCCGAGAGAGAAATATTTTATATTTGAATTTTGTTGCATTCGAGTAAAAAGAGAAAGAATGTGTGAGTCAAAAAGGAGTTATTAGATTACCATTTTGCCCTTATTTTGGTGGAGTATAAATCACTCCTTCCTCCCCCATTTTCTTCTTCTTTTCCGTGCACTCACTCTTTTCTCTCCTCTTTTTCTCTCACTCTCACTCTCTCTCTCTCGGCAACTCTCTCTCTTTGATTTCTATCGGTATATTGTCTCTCCCTCTCTAATTCTTTGAAACCCTCCATGAATCATCAACCTTATTCCATACAAGAGCTTTAATTCATGTGCATGTATGTGTTTATGCTTGCATGCAAAGTGTGTGTGTGTTTTTGGATTCAGTTTTGAGCCGAGAACCGAGGGCTTGCTTGATTAGTTCGTGTTCTGTGATTATTGTGCTGAAATCAGATTGCATGTGGTGTTGCTGCATTTCTTTTCTTAAGAAATCGGGGGTTTCGTGGTTGGAAACCCTCGAATGAGGGCACCACCGTGATGCCACCGCCACCGGTGATGAACTCCGGTGAACCGATGGTGAGCTATGATGTTAAAAACTGAGCTCTAGAACCTTAAGACCATATATTTGAGTTTGCATGTGATGTTTTGATTAAAAAGGCCAAATGGCCATTATTATTTTAAGAAAATCAAGTTGATTGTATTGAAATGCATGAGTTATTAATTTGATGTTGAAAAATAGGATGATTTGTGATTCAAGGATTAAGGATATCAAGTTGCATGTTTTGTTTTTGAAAAACCCGAATGGTGTTAATCTTTAAAGTTGTTTGATTTGAGTTAACTTGTTTAAAATAATGACGGATTGCTATTAGAGTAAAAAGGAATGAAATTGTTGTTGCATGCTACGTTTAGGTTCGAATTTTTGTGTTAACAAGAAAGGAAATTGAATTTTGTGAGATAATCTTGGTAAACACTAAGTTTGTATGGTTTAAAAGTGATTGCATGCTAGTTTTAAAGAGGATCAAGATGTGCATGTCATTGATTTGTCTTTGAGGTGCAAGTTTGAGTTTTGCCTAATGAAATTGAGTTAAAAGGGATTAATGTGATGAATAAATGGATGCATGTTGCGATTTAGGTGAAAATCGATTGTGTTAAGGAACTTAGTTGGCTTACTTAATAAAGATAAAGTGTTTGATATCATGATAAGTTGAAATTGAATTGCATGTGCGCAAGTATGTATGATTTGGTTCGAATTTTTATGATTAAAATAAAGAAGGATGATACTTTAAAAGTTTTGAATGAGTTGTGTGTATGTATGTGAGTTAAAGTGAGAATTTGGTTAATTTTGTGTGATAAGGCCGAATAGGCCATAGGGAATGAAAGTCAAATTACTTGGTTTTATGATTAAAAGGATGATTGAAAGTGTATAAGTAAATATTTATGAATTTGTTGCTTGATTATAATATGTGGTTCGAATTAAGGAACAAAAGAAAAGGGAACTAAGTTGATTGATATAAGTGATAGTTATGAACGTAAATGTTTGGTTGTGAATAGGTCTTGCTCTCGTAATCGAGTTATGTTAGTCTGATTTAAGAAATAGCCGAGGTTAAGCGAGTACGCTTTGATGGTTAAGTATATAAGGATATAAAAGCTACGAAAAAAAGGGATGTGCTATGTGCTATGTGCTATGTGCTTATATGTATAAGCTATATCCGTATACTCGAGTCAAAGATATAATCGAGTTATCGTATAGAGTGATCGTTCCGGGAACGAGAGTTGAGAATCTGATTAAGATTTTGGTTTTATTGTAGATTCGGAGCGTGAGGGCATTCAGGCTAGGAAAGGAAAGGATTTACTAGGTGACAGTAGTTCAACCCTCAGGAAAGCAAATTCAGGCAAGTAACTCTGATTACTTGTGTAAATGATTATAAAGGAAATATTGTTCATACCATGTAGAGTATTCAACTGTTTAAGCATGAAACCCTTGTTTTATGAGACCCTTGTTTTATGAAACCCTGATATTGATTTAAAGAATCCCTATTCTTGATAACCTGTTATTGATAAGCCTATTGATTTCACTCATTGATAATCTGACATTTCTGTTCAAGTTACCTATAATGCCATGAATCATATTGAACCTATTGATTATCTTGGTTAACCCTGTTTAATGATATTCTGTCTCTCTTGATCACCCTATTGATCCCTAAATCAATGTTTATCCTTCTAATTTGGTGCCTTGTTATCCTTGACATAGAATTCTTATGAATTGTTCCTTGCGTATCTTTGATTCACTCCCTGAACTTTGCTTCTTTAAAATCTGATTTAAGAATGAGTTTCGACTTGAAAGAGTCCGAATGATTTCAAATGCTTGGTAATGATAAAATGGATTTTAGAAAACCTATTTGTTTTTCCAACTCAAGGTTTTCCAAATGAATTCCTGATGGATTGGATTGAGACGTAAGAGGCTAGTGGGACTAGTCCAGTCATGGTTAGAGGCTAGTGGGACTAGTCCAATTTAAGGCTGAAATTATGCCGATTGGTACCTTAAAGACCGGAATGGAGGTCGATACGGGCAGATCACCCGTATATAATGAAATGGAAAGATAAAGTGATCCGATCAAGGGTTCTAATTGATTATTTAAAAGGGAACCGAAACTTTTATTCAGTAAATTGATTTTTGGAAATGAAAATGGTTTATATTGCCTTGAAAAGAGTTGATTATGTTATTGTGGAGCTTAAAGCTTGAGAACCCTGATTCTTGAAATTGTTGATCATATGATTGATTCTATCTTGAAATATTGTTGCTTTCCTCTATCGAAATATCTATTTTGATCCTATAATGATTTGTGATTGAATGTCGGCTTTCGTCCTGTTTCGAGCCTTGTTTCTTGAAAGCCCCTACTATTCTTCAGATACCTTTCCTTATTCAAAAAAAAAATGGAAATCTGCCACCTAGACTAATTAAAGTAGAATGCCCTAGTTTGATAAAGCGTATTGTGATTTGATATTGTAGAACTGCTATATAGTTACTTGCTGAGTTTTATACTCATTTATTTTGTCTTAATCTAACCATGACAGTTAAGCAAGAAGATGGCCAGGCTTAGGCGCACTGCTCGTAAGAGCGTACCTGGTGGTCCCTACCGTGTTGAGGGCTTCCGATTGCCAGAGCAGGTAGTGGTGTTTATGAGTGAGCTCGCGCCTAGGAAGAGGTGTATAAAGATACAATGGGTTATCTGTCGGTTCCCAGCCGGAATCGATATTGTTTATTTAATAATATTTTGGGATTGTAAGTTATATTTTATGATTGGTAGTTGTAATCTTGTCTCATACTTTATCCTGTTGATCCTGTTTGTAGTTAATCGGGGTTTATGCATATTTAATTATTAGATTAGAGGTGTGTGAGTCCTCATTTCCTAACCCCGAGATTGAGGGCGTCACAAGTTGGTATCAGAGCTACAGGATCTGGTCCCTGAGACAAGTTAGGATTTTAAAAAGGGATATTTTGGGAATATATCTATATCGCGAGAGAGTTCGACTCATGTAGAGTTGAGTTAGGCTATTAGGTATAGTCTAAGGAAAGTATTGATTGGTAAAGTGGAAACTAGAGTTAGGGTGTGAGTTAGCTGGAAGCTTTATTTAACCCTAACATTGTTTCTTGGTTGTTGTTTTGTGTTTTCTCTTAGGATCCTAGTAGTGGTAGTGACTCAGACTCAGGGATTAGCTTGACTTGTACCCCTATGGACCTTATTCCAGCCTCTCCAGAGGAACCTGTGTATGTTAGTTCAGACCCAGAGGAGGACCCTTTTGAGAGTAGTGAGATCCCCATGCAGATTTCACCCCTGAGGCCAGATTCAGAGACCCCTACCCCTGAGCCAGAGTCGGAGATGCCTAAGACTATTCCTGTCAGTGTTGGTGGCAAGTTAGCCCATGACCGAGACTTTGTGTACTCCCGCATTCCTGAGTTGGGAGCCTTGGTGGATAGACTAGCTAGAGAGTCTAGGAAGAGTGCTTCTGTTATGGATGATGAGTGGCGAGTTCGGGTGAAGCTGGTGGAGCAGGTTGCTAGGAGGAGATTGGATGAGGGACCATCCACTAGTGATGCTGATGCTGAGGCCCGGAGGCTGCATAAGATCATTCGCTGGATGTTGGTTGTGTTGAGAGAGATTCTAGATGATTAGACGGGACTGTTGGTTGAACCCGTAGATTGTTGTTGTTGTTTTCAGCGCCGGTAGGCTTTGGGATACTTGGTCAGATGCCGGGATCCCTTTTTCATTTATTTCATTGTATTTCAGACCAGTGAAGTAGTAGTAGTAGTAGTAGTAGTAGTAGTAGTAGTAGTTGTTGTTGTTGTTGTTGTTGTTGGAAGTTAGGGGTAGATAGGGGGATGTTTTCCAGTATTTCCTCTATTTAACCCTACTATTTATTGTACCTTGTTTCAGAACCCTAATATCCAGAATATTCCCTATGTAACCTTTGATTAAATAATTTTATTGTCATTGCTCTCCATCGTGCACCTTGATTATCCTATAAACTGTTTTCAATGCCATGTTTTAATACAACCATGTTCTCATATAACCATGTTCAAAGATCATAAAACCCTATTCCGTGCCAAGATAAAATAACACTGATATGAGAATTATGTAGTAATAGGATTGCATGTGCAAATTGGGTAAACATTAAAACCCACAAAAGAGATTTCATAAAAAAATTGTTGTTATATATATGTCGTGCTATCGTATTGCTAAATAATTGCTCAATCAGGTTTGTAAGAAATGGCCAACTCACCAGATCACCAAAAACAAGAAATTCTCACCCAAGACCCAGAAATAAACCCATAAACCACTATGATGAGCAGACTTGCTCAGCTTTTGCAACAACCTGTGGCCCCAAAAGTTGGAAATTTCAAGCACTTTCAATCTGTTCATCCTCCAGAGTTCTTAGGTTTCCCATACCCGATTAAAGCACAGTCGTGGTTGAGAGAGATGGAAACAGAAAAAGATGTTTCCATCTCTCTCAACCACGACTGTGTTGAGATGAAGCAAGTTTTTGGTGGGAGTCGACTAAGGCATTGTTGGAAGGCAAAGACTTATCTTGGGAGAAGTTCACTGAGATGTTTCTGGAAAAGTATTTGCCAAGTTATATGCAAGATCAGTTGGAGATGAAATTTTTGGATCTTAGACAAGAGGAAATGTCGGTAGCAGAATATGAGGTGAATTTTTCGGAATTGTCAAGGTTCGTACCAGAGTACGTGAATACGGAAGCGAAGAAGGCTAAGAGGTTCCAGCAGGGACTCAAGCCGTGGATTAGGAGTCAGATAGCTATGTTGGAGATTAAGAACTATGCTGCTTTGGTTCAGAAAGTAATGATAGTAGAAGGTGAGCTGGAAGCTGCTCGAAGAGAAAATGAAGGAAGAAAGAGGAAGTTTGAAAGCTCTGAGCAAGAGCAAGGAAGATCAAAGTTCAGAGGGAAGTTTGGGATGAATGGTGGTAATCGATCGGTTGACAAAGTCAACACACTTCTTGCCGATAAGCGAAAGGTTTTCATTGGAAAAGTTGGTCAAATTGTATCTGGATGAGATCGTGATGCGTCATGGAGTTCCTGTATCTATCGTGTCTGATAGAGATCCAAGGTTTAATTCGAGATTTTGGCGACAATTCCATGATCATTTGGGAACGAAATTGAAAATGAGTACGGCATATCATCCGCAGATAGACGGACAAAGTGAAAGGACAATTCAGACGATTGAAGACATGTTGCGAACCTGCGCAATAGATTTCAAAGGAAATTGGGACGATCATTTGCCCTTAATTGATTTTTCCTACAACAACAGTTATCACGCGAGTATTGGGGTGCCGCCTTACGAAGCGTTGTATGGAAGAAAGTGTAGATCCCCTACTTATTGGGACGAAGTTGGTGAGCGCAAGTTAATTGGCCCAGTGCTAGTTCAGAAAACGAAGGAAAAGGTTGAAATGATTCAAAGGAGATTAATTGCAGCACAAGATCGACAGGCAAAGTACACAAATCAAGAACAGAAAGATGTGCAATTCGAAATTGGAGACAAAGTCTTGTTAAATATATCTCCTTGGAAAGGTTTAACTCGTTTCGGAAAGAAAGGAAAGCTGAGTCCAAGGTACATTGGACCATTTGAAGTATTGCGATATGTAACGACCGAGAATTTTGCGTCGTAATTAAGAAAGTAAAGTATGTGTTATGTGATGAGATTATATGATTAAGTGGTGATTATTTGTCTTATCTGTATACTAGAGTTAAGGAGCGTGGATAAAAACGTTCCAATTTAAAGAGTCAGCTTAGGAGTAAAGTTGTGGTTTCGGGCCGTCAGGTAGAAAGGAACCCGTCCTAATATGGAAATTAAATAATATAAAATGTGAATTATATGTGAAGTAAATGAATGAAGTATTTCGTCTTAAGAGACGTGTTGATTGGCAAAGGTAATGAGAAGCGTATTCGAAATGCTGAGCGTCGGGCCGTCAGGCTGAACGTGACCCGGTACGCGTAAAAAGGGAATAAAGATTAAAGAGGGATAGATTCTATGATCAGACCTGAGTCGTTATGTGACTATATGCGTGTGATTGCTTGACTGTGTGCATGATTATATGTTCAGTGTTAATTTCTGTGAATTTTAAAGGAATTATGTGATTTACATAAGGGTTTATTTAACCTTCGTGCATTTTTATAAAATCATCTGAGATGGATAAAAACATGGGATTTGTTCTGTTATCTTCGTAGAGGTCTTAGAGACTTTTTAAAAATGATAAGTGAATTTAATTGTGGGTCTTTGCATTTTTAAATTGATTTTATGTGGAAAAGGTATTTATTAAAGCGAGTTTGCGAAATTCATATAAAATCAACCGCTCGCTCAAATTATTATTATGAGTAATGGATAAAAAGCTAATTTCGAGGCCTACACGTTAAAAATGTCATTTTCAATAATTCTCGACTTTCCGAGAGAGATATATTTTGTATTTGAATTTTTATCGCATTTAAGTAAAAAGAAAAGGAATGAGTGAGTAAAAGGAAGTTGGTAAATTACTAGATTGCCCTTGTTTCTAGGTGCTATATATAACCCACTTTCTTTTCTTTTCTTTCTTTTATGCACTCATTCTCTCTTTTCTCTCTTCTCTCTTTCTTTTCTCTCGTCTCTCTCCCGAACACTCTCTCTCTCTTTCACTCCCTCTCGGCCCTCTCATCTCTCATCTCTCTCACTTGCACGCAACCCCCAAATCTTACTCAAACTCAAAGATATTGCTACCTTTAGCCTTTATTTTCGGTATACTTCTTGATTCCTATTTGCATGTAAGTATTTGCAAGGTTTTGTTGAAGTGATCACTATGGTTGTGTTTAAGAAAAACAATTTCTTGAAGCATAACTATAAGAGTGATTTTAAGAGGTTTTGGAGGTCATAAACTCGAGAGGAGATCCGTCATGGACTCTCTCAAGTTCGACCACCACCGGCCATGATCCAAAGGAGAGCCGGTGGGTTTTCCAAGATGTGATTGTTGGATTTTAATGTTGCATGTTATGATTTCTTGAAAACTTGAAAAAAAGGGTTTTGCTTCTTTTGTTGAAAATTGAGTATGTGATTGGTAAAATGATTTCCTTGGTTGTAAAATGAATGTGTGCAAGTGATTGTTGCTTAGATAATCAAATTTTATGATTTGCATGTGAGTTTTGCTTCGGCTTTATGCTAATAAAAAGGGAAATTGAATTTTGTGACTTAATCTTGGTATGAACTAAGCTTAATTAGTAGGAAATAGAGTTGCATGTTGATTTAAAAGAGGAGTTAGTGATGCATGTCAATGTTTGGTTCTTGGATTGTGAGTTTTTGAACTTTTGCCGAATAGAAAATGGGTTTAGAAGAGATTGATTTTTGATTAAGTGAATGCATGCATGTTGATTGAATAATTTGATTAAGGTTTGAGTCATTAGGTGATGTTTGGCTTTGTGCTTCGAAAATCTTGATAAAATTGAGAGCAATGACTAAGTTAAGACTTAAAAGAAGTTGAAAATGTGATATAAGACTTTGCATGTCAAGATTGATCTTTGTATGTGTGTTTTCTTGATAAACCCGAATGGGTTGAATCTTTAAAGTGGTTTGTTGTGAGTAGACTTGATTAAAGTAATGATGGATGGTGATTAGACTAATAAGGAATGAATTATTGTTGCATGCTAAGTTTAGGTTCGAATTTTTGAGTTAATAAGAAAGGAAATTGAATTTGGTGAGATAATTTTGGTAAACACTAAGTTTGTATGATTTAAAAGCAATTGCATGATAGTTTTAAAGGAGATCAATGAGTGCATGCTAGTAATTAGTCTTTGAGTTGAAAATTATGTTCTTGGCGAATGAAAACAAGATAAAAAGGGGATAACTTGGTGATTAAGTGTATGCATGTTGATTTGATGGATTGATTGAGTTGAAATCACTAAGTAGTTGTAACACCCCCAGATCCGGGGTCGGGGATCCGGGTCGTCACGGTCTTTCTTTCCACAATATCACTTCACTTAATTAATAATAATAACCTTATGCTGTGACCCCACACTAACACACACCACAACCCGTTATAGTCTCAGAGATGAAATTTAAATAAGTACAAGTCTTTGAATCCACAATTTAAAAGTTATTACAACCCAAAATGATTTCTTGATAAATTTACAGTTAATTGCCATTATCTGCCACAAGTTATAATTATACATAATTGATTCTCAAAAGTAGGTGGTCTGATCTACAATAGATCTACCTCTGCAGCTATAGCAGCTACAACATCAACGGGAAGACGCGGGACGCTTCCCACGCGCTTGCGCTGGGTCTGCTGGAGTCTGGCCATCTTTCCTAACTGTTGTTGTGTGATGAAGAAATAAAGCAAGGGTGAGCAGCAAGCCCACCAAAATAATATGTATAATGATTTACAATATATGAGCCTTCTCATAGTACTCATGAAAGTCTTGGTCAAAAGAAATGAACCAAGTTTGATATCTTAATGCGATGAAGTCGCAAAATATTCAGTATATATACATATATACTTTTCAAAATCTTGGAAGTCCTCTTCCATGCATAATATACACAGAGTTCCAGTGTATAACTGTATAAAAATATCGTTGCAAGGTGATCTCATATATCTAACCTTGTCTCAACGTTTTTCTGAAAATCTTTGTCATGCATAAGATAATCATTAACTAGATATAAGTTTAAAAGATGAAGTTACAAGATACCCCAAAATACTTATATCTTTCCCAAATACTACTTGAACTACCCCCGTTCAAGTTATAATCAGTTTCAAAGGTTCATCACATAGATGAGACTACAAGACAAGATTTGAATAGATTCAATCTTTGAATATCATTATAAATAATGAAGTTACGAGATACTTCATTAAGTCCCGATATATAAATATATTCATATATATCTCCCATACATTTCCTAAAAACCTCTGTCATGTAAAGTATGAACAGAGTTGCAATATCCAATGAATTTGGAAGGAAAAGAATTTTGGCATAAACCAGATATCTTGCTGATCAGGCAAAGATACAAATAAGTAACCTTTTCTACTGTAGATGGATGAATTCCTCATCGGTCATCACCCTGGCCGCATTAGGACCTCGCGCTAGACCGTTACCCGGCCACTCACGCGTTGATGGACTGCCACCCAGCCACTTACACTTTATAGACCGTACCCCGGCCTGTCGCTTATGCCGACTCAATCAGATGGACTTACTTCCCGAACATTGGGCAAGTAATCAAATTGTTTTCTCAAAACAGCAACCATGTTGCGAATATAAAATACACCACAGAGCCGGATCCCCAAGATTTTTGAGCGAATATTCAAGTCTCCTTCGAAAGGAAGATCTTAAATCGGAAAACGAGTTTTGGGATCCGCTCTAACTTTTTAAAATCATTTTGAAGACTCGAAAACATTTTTAAGAATGTTTGGAGTAAAGCTGATTTAATGAAATAAATCAGTCCCGATATATTAAAAAATATCTGAATATTATTATTTAAATAATATTCCCATAAAGATAATCTTTATAAAAAATAATTGAAGTAGAAGTTTTAAAACTTATACTTGAAACGAGTATTAAATAACCAAAGATACACTTATATGAAAGTATTATCTTTATTTGAATAATCGAAAATAAGTTTGATTATTAACACCTTATTCTTTAATAAAATAAAGAATATATTTCAGTAATAAGCGGAGTCATAATACCTCGAATGAATATTATAAATAATATTCATTAAATAAAATAAACGGAGTCATACATCCTCCAATGAATATCCAAGTAATATTCAATAAATAATATAAAGGAGTCATAAGTCCTCGAATGAATATTCAAGATAATATACATTAATAAATAAAGTTATCGAATAAACCTTATTCGATTAATAGTTTTGAAAACTATAACCATATATATATAAATATATATATATACAAAATCTACTCGGGATCCTCGACTCCCGTTTTAGAAAATGTTTTTCACCTTTGGGTCTCTATACTAAGGGTATATGCAAGTTACCGCTATTCTCTAGCATAGGTATTATCAACTGAACCAACAGATATATATGGCAAGAATACAAAACAGGCATGCATATATATACCATATCAGCATGCTTCAATATATCGCAACATTTGCTAATTAACCAACATGCATCTATCGCAAGATAATGCATATACTTATATTCATCACAACAACAGTTATAACGGGTAGAAAACTTGCCTGAGCGAGTGGGGGTTACGAATGGCTCGGGACGAGTCTGGTAACCTATAAGCAACAAGTAAGTTGGAATTAAACCAAAGTCACTTGTAAATCTATACTCTAACCAACTCAGACTCTAACGCTCGTTTTGTGCTTACTGATTTGCTTAAGTCACCCGGGCACCCTCGGCTCCACCATTTTTAATAATTTAACCTTTACGAGTTTTAAGGCGATTCCTTCACGAGTGTCTTACCAACTGCCTAACACACTTATCATAAATGTTTCATACATTAATTAACCCTTTTTGGTCTTTAACCTATGTTTCAAAGTAAGGCGAGGGGAAAAGTTTCGTTCGCGAAACGCCGTAACTTGAAACGGTCGTTTCTCCTAAACCGTGCATCGGAATCGAACGAACTACATATCAAAACGAAGCTCGTAACATGAGCTATCTAGACATTGCAATTGTCATAATTTAGCAGGGGGTTCTCGGGTCCTAATGTTATGCACAAAAACAGTCTAAAGAAAATCGGACGTTACGACGGCTATGTATACGCGATTTCCAATATTTTAAACCATTCAAAACCATCCCAAATCAACCTCAAATCCAACATACAACCAACATCCATCCTTATCACATCATAACAACCCCAACCAATTCAATTTAATCATTCATACTTATGCCTAAGCTTAACTTTAATCATACTTAAGTTCTTTTAATCAAAACAACAACATTTACCAATCCAACAACATCCCAAAACTCACTAATCTCTACATACACAACCATCAAGCCTCTCATGAACTACAATACTCATATTATGCTCTTAACATTCAATAACAAAGCTTGGTTAAGAGATTATACCTTCCTTGAAGCTTTTTAACACAACAGAAGAGCTTTGAATGCCTAAAGAACCTTGATCCTTGCTTGTATAACCTTAATCTTTCATAAAAATTCAAGAAAACTAAAGTTATTGCTTGAAGGTTACTATTCACCATCTTCTTCCTTGATTTATTGGAAGTGATTGTGAAGGAATTAGGAGCTTAAACTTATAGCATATCCATATCTATGTACAAGGAAGCTTAGATAATTACCTTGTGATTTAACAATGCTTGGAACTTGATTTTTGATTTTTCTTCCTTTGAAAAAGATGAAAAGCCGAGAGCAATGTTTGAAGAATGAAAAATTTTGTGTTTGCTTTGATTTGTTTTGGCTAGCTAGGTTGTTTTGGTTTTGTTTTTGGTTAATTACCCTTCTAACCTTGAACTTTGTGTGGTTTACAATCATCCAACAATTCCTTCCTTTTTTGTCATGCCTATGTCACCTTGCACATGTCATAATGCTCCCACTTGTCCACACCTTGTGGTTTGATGATGTCACAATCTCTGGCTTCTTGTACAAGCTTGTCTCTTGGTCACTTATTTGTTTTACGGTTTGCTTATCTTTCGTTCTCGTTTATCGTTTGAGGGATCATACCCGGGATCTTATTACTTAGGTTCCCTTAACCTTTCTCAATATATTATATTCCTTTTATGATCCTCTCCTATAATTCTTTAATTTAAATCCTTTTTATCCTGTTACCTTTTTCTCAATTCTTTCCGTATCTAGTGGATTTCCGGGAAAAATCAAAGTGTTCGGAATTGGATTCTGACGATCTTTACATACACTTATATACCATATAGAGTACTAATAAAATCTCAGAATATCCATAACAGAACCCCTACATAGTGTGGCATGAAAAGTTTTCTCGTTCAGCAAAAACACTATTCATAAGGGTTTCAAAATTTCTCAAAAATTGGGGTTATTACAGTCTCCCCTCCTTAAAAGGATTCCGTCCCGGAATCAGATAGAAATGAATAGGGATACATTCTTAATATTGCACTTTCTAACTCTCAAGTCAATTTTCCCACATTGTGGTCCTGCCACCAAACTCTGCCTAGTTTGATAATCCTTCCCCTAAGCACTTGTTCCTTTTCACTCTATAACCCTTCCTGGTTGCTCCATATAGGTTACGTCGGGTTGCATGTCTATGCGCTCATATGCCCCTATTTATCTGGCATCTGAATTACACTTCCTTAACATTGATACGTGAAACACGTTACAAACTTGTTACATGTTCGGGGTTAGGGCTAGCTCATATGATAACTTCCCAATATGTCTTAATATATCCAAGGGTCCAACAATTCGTGGACTTAGCTTTCATTTCTTTCCGAACCTCATCCTTCCTTTCCAAGGGAATACCTATAACAACACTAGGTCCCCTACTTCCTATTCTTTGTCCTTTCATATCAAATCAACATATTTATCATGTCCATCTTGGGCTACTACCTGCCGTCCTCTGATTAGATCTATTATATCCCTGGTCCTTTGGACAACTGCGGGTCCGAGCATCTTGCGCTCTACAACTTAATCCTAACATAAGGGAGATCGACATTGTCTTCCCTCAAGGATCTCATAAGGCGATACCTCGATACTAACATACGATCGATTATCGTGAGATAACTTAATCTGCGTTAAGTGATCATTCCAAATTCTTTCAAGTCTATTGCACCGGCTCTCATCATAGCTTCTAACATTATATCTTTTGCTTCTCACTACCCATCCTTTTCCAGTTCGTAGTCGTTACTATCTTCCGTACATAATATTATACTGGTTACACTTTTGCTCGTTAGTGTTCTATAACCTTTTAATAACCACGTCAACCTTAGTATCATGAACGTGTTTCCATTCTGAATACCACCATAACTTTACTACTCCTTTTTCAGCTGCTTCTATCTTTGGAAGCTTAATCCTTCATATAGAAGTAAAGGAATTTGTTGAGAGATCACTATGATCATGAACACTTGTTATATCGCTTAGTTAGTACAGAAGGTGGCCAGCCTTTAGTACTTGACAAGCAATTAAACAATAGCTGGTATCCTACTAGGCTTCTATCACACAGATAGATAGTCATTCGGCAATACCTCCCCTTTCTGGTAGGGTTGTTCTTCTCAGCTTACATGAAATGAAAAGAAGAGAAAAGAACGAATTGAAGAGAATTGTATATATGAAAAAAAAATATACTGCCACAAAATATCTGGCTTGGAACCTACCTCTGAACTATAGAGGTTTGTCATAGAAGAACAAAACATATAGGTATTTATATCAACATCAAATATTATAGCATCGCATTTCACGTGCCTAAATATTTTCGCTATCCCGTCCATCATTCTATGGACCCATGCTCTTCCTCGAGCTTATACATAATCACCTTTGAAACTCCCTCGACATCGAAAATCGAATCTGGGATCTCATTCTATATATCACCGTTACTAGGATTCTATGCTCGCACCGCAACCTTCCTCGTATAATAATACGACTCTCTATTGATAAGAAAGAATAATTATTCACCAGGTAGATACTCTACTTAATTAGTCTATCAATGATAACTTATACACTACCACAACCTGATTAGTGGTACTCAATCTCAACACCCATTCCAATACAACTCTCATGGTTGTAATCAGCTCACTACTCGCAGAATCATTGCTGCCTTACTATGGTCCACCACTGACCCACTGTAGTCATTCATTTTCCCTGAAGTCTTAATAGCTAACCATACAGAGTCCATACATCTCGTATCAAATCCTTCTAAGGAGGTAACATAATCACCATTCCTGATTCATGAAGAACACTCCTGATCCTGACATACATACATGACATGAAGCAAATAAAAGTGCAGAAGAGTTTCAATCAAAGCAACGATAGCAGGTTAATACCATTCTTAATCATACGCCCTAAATAGAAGAATTAACTCAAGGGTTCATCTAGTCCTTTTTGAAACATGGTCCTGGCTTATCTCAAGATAGGACCTTCTAAGATAGATAGCCCGTTCATGGCGATTACACGAATTAAACCTTTACCAACTACTATTACGGTTGGGTATTGCACAGTCATCAGAAGGAATGTCAATCTTCCAAACCATAATTCAACCTTCACATTTTTAACCATCATCACTGTATTCTTTTGGCACACGCGCCTATAATTATCCACTTACCTTTAAAGTGTCGGCCACCTCTTTGGCCTTTCCTGATAGTAAAATTTCCTTACAGTCAATGTCATTTTAACCACCTCCAAATAAATTTTCTACCTTATTTCCGATCACTGCTTGAGTGAAGATGTTTTCCTTAAAATCAGATGGGAAAAAAATATCACCATTTTTCCATAAGTTATTGCCTCATTCTTTAGAGGCTAATCACTGTCAAGACTGACTCTCAATCATACTTAGAACAATATTTTTTTATCTTAAGTCCTAATTGCCCTGAACAATTTCGACCATTACTGGTTCGATCCATACTTTCTCGTGGTTTAACACGTGCCCCACTTGGCATCATTATAATTACGTCATATTTCCTTTATCCACATTTCTATTCTTGAGAATTTTGAATATTACCTTTTTCCTTATAAAACCTCTAAGGTTATCCTTCAATCGTTCCTCCTGTATTCCCTAGATATAGGGCATATCACAATACCATTTACTAATAGTAGAACCATTGTCTATATACTTCTGCAAAATTTCTCCACTGATTCTTAAAGGTTGTTGTTACCTTAACCCTTTCCCAATCATACTGTCAAAACTCATACTGTCCCTATTAAGGGTGACATGCCAACCTTTATGCAGTCCCCTAGGATTCATTTTAAGTTACCAATGTTCTATCCTTAATTCCACCTTAAAAAGGTACCTGCATCCTTCCACGAATAAATCAAGTCATATATCCTTGATAGATTATCATATTCATCATTCCCACCTCGATAGTCTATACCTAACTTCATAATAACATCCTTATTCAAATTGAGGTCAATCCATATGGCCTCCAAAAGATAACAACGGTTATCCGCTTGTCTTGCCTTATTTGGTAACGATAACAAGGATGTTCTGGAAGATATTGGTCGTGTTCAACGTGAACTTCTTCTTAATAATTCCTTATTTACTTTTGTTGTTTATCTCAACAGTCACCTCAATGTTGGGATATCTTTCATACCTGGCGTCTCCCTTTCTGGGTATCAAGCCACCGGTCTTACATTTCACCTTCTTGAAGGTCACTTCCTTCATCCAATTTTTCCTAATTTCTTACTTCCTTATCCCCTTAGTCTATCCGCGTCTCATTATTTATCCTTCGAATTATCTCAAGGTTTCCTCGAATCCTCCCAACTTACAGGGGATAACTATATGTATCTCTTATGCCCTCAACCATCAATTTTAACTTATGGTGAATCATCCTCATCCTGACGAATGCATACTTTTCTATTTCTATTGCTACGAGTCGTTAGGGTTTCCTCATACCCAACTCCCTTATCATACCTCAAACTCTATTGCCGTTATATTCCTTTCCACTTCAATTTCTTTTTTTTTATTTTCCTTTCTCTTATCATTATTTCATGAACCAACACAACATAAGCATTGATTTCAACATCCCGTCATTCTGGATTCGTGCCCTTAGAACGAATCTTGACAACTTTTACAACTTAAATTCACAATTCATCATACTCGTCTGCCTTTGTTCTGGCTCTAAAGCTTTTACACTCTCTCCATAACCTTGGGAATTACTTTCCCGAAAACAATTGGCTAAACTTTAATCAGTTTATCATAACCTCTGGCTCCGTGCCTTCATTCATAACTTTTTCTGGCACAATATGATCTTTTCCAATAATTCGGGCTGTATTGCAATCTCAAATAGCTTTTCGGTACCGGCTCCGGTTACCTTCACTTCTATTTCCATTTTCTCAAAATCTCTTATAAACTCTCCAAAAGACATTATCATCTTGAGTCTCTCCTTTTTACTAAGGGCATCAGCCACCATATTGGCTTTCCCCGAATGATAAAGAATCTCCCAATCATTATTCTTGATTAGCTCTAACTGCCTCCTCTGGCATATGTTGAGCTCTTTCTACGTGAAAATGTACTAGAGCACTTATGGCTTAGGTAATTCTCGCACTTCTCTCCATACAAGTAGTGCCTTCAATCCTTAGGGTAAAACTATTGCCACGAGCCTAAGCTCATGAGCGGGGATATCGAATTTCATATTACCTTAATTGTCTTGACATGTACGCGATTACCTTACCGTGCTGCATAAGCACGCACCCTAAGCCCTTGTGCGAAGCGTCACTATACTTCACAAAATCTCTTTTTCCATCCGGCAACGCCAGCATAAGGGCCATCACCAACCTCTGCTTCAGTTCTTGAAAGCTGTTCTCGCATTTCTCTGTCCATTCGAACTTCTCAGTCTTACGAGTGAGCCGCGTTAAAGGGGCTACTATCTTTACAACTTGAACGAACCTCCGGTAGTGACCGGCCAATCCTACCTCTGGTAGTCGACCAAACCATGGTCATCAATTCATCAGTGGTCCTTTATCCAATCCTGTCAGGATCCTCCATGGGATCCTCCTCAACAACTATCCCTTCTAGGACAACATTCTCAACCGCTAAATTCTCAATATCAACATCATCTGGTCCTGCATTAGGACACTCTATCGGATCCAAAATCCAATCTCCAATTAGTAATAAAATATCATCGCGATGTTGCTCCTCAACCTCAGGGTTCGGAGTCCCGCTACCATATACGATAACGAACTACGCTCCTATCACGATGTTTATAAGGGTTCCCATAAGGGTTTTAACTGTCAGTACTACGTTAGGTAGCCCGACTATGAACTTGGCAAGAGTTCTTATTATCTTAGTGAACTTATTATCTTAACGTCCCATCATCTCTGAGGTTTATAACGCTTAGCTCTGATACCATTTCTGTAACACCCCTAGATCTGGAGTCGGGGATCCGGGTCGTCACGGTCTTTCTTTCCACAATATCACTTCACTTAATTAATAATAATAACCTTATGCTGTGACCCCACACTAACACACACCACAACCCGTTATAGTCTCAGAGATGAAATTTAAATAAGTACAAGTCTTTGAATCCACAATTTAAAAGTTATTACAGCCCAAAATGATTTCTTGATAAATTTACAGTTAATTGCCATTATCTGCCACAAGTTATAATTATACATAATTGATTCTCAAAAGTAGATGGTCTGATCTACAATAGATCTACCTCTGCAGCTATAGCAACTACAACATCAACGGGAAGACGCGGGACGCTTCCCACGCGCTTGCGCTGGGTCTGCTGGAGTCTGGCCATCTTTCCTAACTGTTGTTGTGTGATGAAGAAATAAAGCAAGGGTGAGCAGCAAGCCCACCAAAATAATATGTATAATGATTTACAATATATGAGCCTTCTCATAGTACTCATGAAAGTCTTGGTCAAAAGAAATGAACCAAGTTTGATATCTTAATGCGATGAAGTCGCAAAATATTCAGTATATATACATATATACTTTTCAAAATCTTGGAACTCCTCTTCCATGCATAATATACACAGAGTTGCAGTGTATAACTGTATAAAAATATCGTTGCAAGGTGATCTCATATATCTAACCTTGTCTCAACGTTTTTCTGAAAATCTTTGTCATGCATAAGATAATCATTAACTAGATATAAGTTTAAAAGATGAAGTTACAAGATACCCCAAAATACTTATATCTTTCCAAAAATACTACTTGAACTACCCCCGTTCAAGTTATAATCAGTTTCAAAGGTTCATCACATAGATGAGACTACAAGACAAGATTTGAATAGATTCAATCTTTGAATATCATTATAAATAATGAAGTTACGAGATACTTCATTAAGTCCCGATATATAAATATATTCATATATATCTCCCATACATTTCCTGAAAACCTATGTCATGTAAAGTATGAACAGAGTTGTAATATCCAATGAATTTGGAAGGAAAGAAATTTTGGCATAAACCAGATATCTTGCTGATCAGGCAAAGTTACCAATAAGTAACCTTTTCTACTGTAGATGGATGAATTCCTCACCGATCATCACCCTGGCCGCATTAGGACCTCGCGCTAGACCGTTACCCGGCCACTCACGCGTTGATGGACTTCCACCCAGCCACTTACACTTTATAGACCGTACCCCGGCCTGTCGCTTATGCCGACTCAATCAGATGGACTTACTTCCCGAACATTGGGCAAGTAATCAAATTGTTTTCTCAAAACAGCAACCATGTTGCGAATATAAAATACACCACAGAGCCGGATCCCCAAGATTTTTGAGCGAATATTCAAGTCTCCTTCGAAAGGAAGATCTTAAATCGGAAAACGAGTTTTGGGATCCGCTCTAACTTTTTAAAATCATTTTGAAGACTCGAAAACATTTTTAAGAATGTTTGGAGTAAAGCTGATTTAATGAAATAAATCAGTCCCGATATATTAGAAAATATCTGAATATTATTATTTAAATAATATTCCCATAAAGATAATCTTTATAAAAAATAATTGAAGTAGAAGTTTTAAAACTTATACTTGAAACGAGTATTAAATAACCAAAGATACACTTATATGAAAGTATTATCTTTATTTGAATAATCGAAAATAAGTTTGATTATTAACACCTTATTCTTTAATAAAATAAAGAATATATTTCAGTAATAAGTGGAGTCATAATACCTCGAATGAATATTATAAATAATATTCATTAAATAAAATAAACGGAGTCATACATCCTCCAATGAATATCCAAGTAATATTCAATAAATAATATAAAGGAGTCATAAGTCCTCGAATGAATATTCAAGATAATATACATTAATAAATAAAGTTATCGAATAAACCTTATTCGATTAATAGTTTTGAAAACTATAACCATATATATATAAATATATATATATACAAAATCTACTCGGGATCCTCGACTCCCGTTTTAGAAAATGTTTTTCACCTTTGGGTCCCTATACTAAGGGTATATGCAAGTTACCGCTATTCTCTAGCATAGGTATTATCAACTGAACCAACAGATATATATGGCAAGAATACGAAACAGGCATGCATATATATACCATATCAGCATGCTTCAATATATCGCAACATTTGCTAATTAACCAACATGCATCTATCGCAAGATAATGCATATACATATATTCATCACAACAACAGTTATAACGGGTAGAAAACTTGCCTGAGCGACTGGGGATTACGAATGGCGCGGGACGAGTCTGGTAACCTATAAGCAACAAGTAAGTTGGAATTAAACCAAAGTCACTTGTAAATCTATACTCTAACCAACTCAGACTCTAACGCTCGTTTTGCGCTTACTGATTTGCTTAAGTCACCCGGGCACCCTCGGCTCCACCATTTTTAATAATTTAACCTTTACGAGTTTTAAGGCGATTCCTTCGCGAGTGTCTTACCAACTGCCTAACACACTTACCATAAATGTTTCATACATTAATTAACCCTTTTTGGTCTTTAACCTATGTTTCAAAGTAAGGCGAGGGGAAAAGTTTCGTTCGCGAAACGCCGTAACTTGAAACGGTCGTTTCTCCTAAACCGTGCATCGGAATCGAACGAACTACATATCAAAACGAAGCTCGTAACATGAGCTATCTAGACATCGCAATTGTCATAATTTAGCAGGGGGTTCTCGGGTCCTAATGTTATGCACAAAAATAGTCTAAAGAAAATCGGATGTTACGACGGTTATGTTTACGCGATTTCCAATATTTTAAACCATTCAAAACCATCCCAAATCAACCTCAAATCCAACATACAACCAACATCCATCCTTATCACATCATAACAACCCCAACCAATTCAATTTAATCATTCATACTTATGCCTAAGCTTAACTTTAATCATACTTAAGTTCTTTTAATCAAAACAACAACATTTACCAATCCAACAACATCCCAAAACTCACTAATCTCTACATACACAACCATCAAGCCTCTCATGAACTACAATACTCATATTATGCTCTTAACATTCAATAACAAAGCTTGGTTAAGAGATTATACCTTCCTTGAAGCTTTTTAACACAACACAAGAGCTTTGAATGCCTAAAGAACCTTGATCCTTGCTTGTATAACCTTAATCTTTCATAAAAATTCAAGAAAACTAAAGTTATTTCTTGAAGGTTACTATTCACCATCTTCTTCCTTGATTTATTGGAAGAGATTGTGAAGGAATTAGGAGCTTAAACTTATAGCATATCCATATCTATGTACAAGGAAGCTTAGATAATTACCTTGTGATTTAACAATGCTTGGAAATTGATTTTTGATTTTTCTTCCTTTGAAAAGGATGAAAAGCCGAGAGCAATTTTTGAAGAATGAAAAATTTTGTGTTTGCTTTGATTTGTTTTGGCTAGCTAGGTTGTTTTGGTTTTGTTTTTGGTTAATTACCCTTCTAACCTTGAACTTTGTGTGGTTTACAATCATCCAACAATTCCTTCCTTTTTTGTCATGCCTATGTCACCTTGCACATGTCATAATGCTCCCACTTGTCCACACCTTGTGGTTTGATGATGTCACAATCTCTGGCTTCTTGTACAAGCTTGTCTCTTGGTCACTTATTTGTTTTACGGTTCGCTTATCTTTCGTTCTCGTTTATCGTTTGAGGGATCATACCCAAGATCTTATTACTTAGGTTCCCTTAACCTTTCTCAATATATTATATTCCTTTTATGATCCTCTCCTATAATCCTTTAATTTAAATCCTTTTTATCCTGTTACCTTTTTCTCAATTCTTTCCGTATCTAGTGGATTTCCGGGAAAAATCAAAGTGTTCGGAATTGGATTCTGACGATCTTTGCATACACTTATATACCATATAGAGTACTAATAAAATCTCAGAATATCCATAACAGAACCCCTACATAGTGTGGCATGAAAAGTTTTCTCGTTCAGCAAAAACACTATTCATAAGGGTTTCAAAATTTCTCAAAAATTGGGGTTATTACAGTAGTGCATGGTTTGGTGACTTAATGAATTGAATGATTTAATAGGGGATTAAAACGAGAAAGAAATGTGGTATATAACCTTGCATGTCAAAATCTATTTTTGCATGTTCGATTCTTGATTGTGATAAGTGTTAAGGCCGAATAGGCCATAAGAAAAACAGGTCAAAATTTGATTTTGGTAATTGAAAGAATGATTGAGTGTTATATGTGAAAATCTTTGATTTTGCTTGATTGGATTGTTGTTTTGATTCGAATTAAGGAATAAAAGAAAAGGGAATTAAGTCGATTGATATAAGTGATAGTATGCACGTAAATGTTTGGTTGTGAATGTGTCTAGTACTCGTAAAAGAGTCGTGTTAGTTTGATTTGAGAAATAGCCTAGGTCAAGCGAAGTACGCTTTGATTGCTAGGTATATAAGGATATGAAAACTATGAGAAAGAATTGTGCTATGTGCTATGTGCTGTGTGCTTATTTGTATAAGCTATACTCGTATAGTTCGAGTCAAGAATATAATCGAGTTATCGTATAGAGTGATCGTTCCGGGAACGAGAGTTGGGAATCTAATTAAGATTTTTGGTTTTATTGTAGATTCGGAGCGTGAGGGCATTCGGGCTAGGAAAGGGAAAAGTATACTAGGTGGTAGTAGTTCAACCCTCAGGAAAGCAATTTCAGGCAAGTAACTCTGATTACTTATATAAATGATTGTAAAGGAAATGTTGTTCATACCATGTAGAGTATTGAACTGTTAAAGTATGAAACCCTTGCTTTATGAAACCCTGATATTGATTTGAAGTACCCTTTGTTCTTGATAACCTGTTATTGATAATCCTATTAATTTCACCCATTGATAATCGGCCTTTCTGTTTAAGTTTCCTATAATGCCATGATCATATTGAACCTTAAAATTATCTTGGATAACTCTGTTAATGATACCCTGTTTCTCTTGATCGCCCTAATGATCCCTAAGTTATTACTGATCCTTCAAATTTAGTACCTTATTATCTTTGATGCAGAATCCTTGAGAACTGTTCCTTGCGTATCTTTGATTCACTCCCTGAACTTTGTTTCTTTAAAATCTGAATTAAGAATGAGTTTCGACTTGAAAGAGTCCGAATGATTTCAAAGGCTTGGTAATGATAAAATGAATTTTAGAAAACCTATTGTTTTCCAACTCAAGGTTTTCCAAATGAATTCCTGATGGATTGGATTGAGACGGTAGAGGCTAGTGGGACTAGTCCAGTCATGGTAAAAGGCTAGTGGGACTAGTCCAATTTAAGGCTGAAATTATGCCGAATGGTACCTTAAAGACCGGAATGTAGGTCGATATGGGCTGATCACCCGTATATAATGAAATGGAAAGATAAGTGATCCAATCAAGGGTTCTAAATGATTATTTAAGAAAAGGAACTGAAACTTTTATTCAGTAAATTGATTTTTTGAAATGAAAATGGTTTATACTGTTTTGAAAAGAGTTGATTATGTTATTGTGGAGCTTAAAGCTCAGAACCCTGATTCCTGAAATTGTTGATCATATGAATGATTCTATATCTTGAAATACTGTTGGTTTCCCCTACCGAAAGATCTATTTTGATCCTATAATGATTTGTGTTGAATGTCGGCTTTCATCCTGTTTCGAGCCTTGTTTCTTGAAAGCCCAACTATTCTTCGGATACCTTTCCTTATCTCAAAGAAAACAAAAAAATGAATATACGAAAATCTGCCACCTAGATTAGCTAAAATAGAATGCCCTAGTTTGTTCAAAGCATATTGAGAATTGTTATTGTAGAACTGCTATTTAGTTACTTGCTGAGTTTTATACTCATTGTTTTGTCTTAATCTAACCATGGCAGTTAAGCAAGAAGATGGCCAGGCTTAGGTGCACTGCTCGTAAGAGCGTACCTGGTGGTCCCTACCGTGTTGAGGGCTTCCAGTTGCCAGAGCAGGTAGTACAGGTTATGAGTGAGCTCGCGCCTAGTAAGAGGTGTTTAAAGATACAATGGATTATCTGTCGGTTCCCAGCCGGAATCGATACTGATTATTTAATAATATTTTTGGGGTTTGTAAGTTATATTCGGTGATTGGTAGTTGTAATCTTGTCTCATACTTTATCCTGTTGATCCTGTTAGTAGTTAATCGGGGTTTATGCATATTTAATTAGTAGATTAGAGGTGTGTGAGTCCTCATTTCCTAACCCCGAGATTGAGGTCGTCACAAGTTGGTATCAGAGCTACAGGATCTAGTCCCTGAGACAAGTTAGGTTTTAAAAAGGGGTATTTTGGGAATATATCTATATCGCGAGAGAGTTCGACTCATGTAGAGTTGAGTTAGACTATTAGGTATAGTCTAAGGAAAGTGTTTGATTGGTAAAGCAGAAACTAGAGTTAGGGTGTGAGTTAGCTGGAAGCTTTATTTGACCCTAACATTGTTTCTTGGTTGCTGTTTTATATTTTCTCTCAGGATCCTAGTAGTGGTAGTGATTCAGACTCAGAGATTAGCTTGACTGGTACCCCTGTGGACCCTATTCCACCCTCTCCAGAGGAGCCTGTATATGTTAGTTCAGACCCAGAGGAGGACCCTTCTGAGAGTAGTGAGATCCCCATGCAGATTTCACCCTTGAGGCTTGATTCAGAGACCCCTGAGCCAGAGTCGGAGATGCCTAAGACTGTTCCTGTCAGTATTGGTGGCAAGTTAGCCCAGGACCGAGACTTTGTGTACTCCCGCATTCCTGAGTTAGGAGCTTTGGTGGATAGACTAGCCAGGGAGTCTAGGCAGTGTGCTTCTATTATGGATGATGAGTGGCGAGTTCGAGTGAAGATGGTGGAGCAGGTTTCCAGGAGGAGATTGGATGAGGGACCATCCACTAGTGATGCTGATGCTGAGGCCCGGAGGCTGCATAAGATCATTCGCTGGATGTTGGTTGTGTTGAGAGAGATCCTAGATGATTAGACGGGACTGTTGGTTGAGCCCGTAGATTGTTGTTGTTGTTTTCAGCGCCGGTAGGCTTTGGGATACTTGGTTAGATACCGGGATCCCTTTTTCATTTACCTTGTTGTATCTCAGACCAGTGTAGTAGTAGTAGTAGTTGGAAGTTAGGGGTAAATAGGGGAATGTTTTCCAGTTTTTCCTCTGTTTAACCCTGCTATTTATTGTACCTTGTTTCAGAACCTTAAAATCCAGAATATTTCCTATGTAACCCTTGATTTACATAAATCTATTATCTTGCTTCCTTTTGTGCACCTTGTTTATCTTATAAACTGTTCTCAATGCCATGTTTTAAATACAGCTATGTTTTCATACAACCATGTCTAAAGATCGTAAAACCCTATTCCGTGCCATGATAAAACAACACTGATATGAGAATTATGTAGTAATAGGATTGCATGTGTAAATTGGGTAAAACTTAAAACCCTCAAAAGAGATTTCATAAAAATTGTTGTTATATATGACATGCTATCGTATTGTTAAATAATTGCTCAATCAGGTTTGTAAGAAATGGCCAACTCACCAGATCACCAAGAAGAAGAAAATCCCACCCAAGACCCAGAAATAAACCCAGAAACCACTTTGATGAGCAGACTTGCTCAGCTTTTGCAACAACCTGTGGCCCCAAAAGTTGGAAATTTCAAGCACTTTCAATCTGTTCACCCTCCAGAGTTCTTAGGTTTGCCAGATCCGATTAAAGCACAGTCATGGTTGAGAGAGATGGAAAAAGCCTTTGAGCTAGTCGAAGTTAAGGACGATAAGAAAGCTCAGTACGCAAGTTATTATTTGAGGGATGAAGCAAGTTTCTGGTGGGAGTCTTCTAAGGCGTTATTGAAAGGCAAAGACTTATCTTGGGAGAAGTTTACTGAGATGTTTCTGGAAAAATATTTGCCAAGTTATATGCAAGACCAGTTGGAGATGAAATTTTTGGATCTTAGACAGGAGGAAATGTCGGTAGCAGAATATGAGGTGAAGTTTTCAGAGTTGGCAAGGTTCGTGCCAGAGTACGTGAATACTGAAGCAAAGAAGGCTAAGAGGTTCCAGCAGGGACTTAAGCCGTGGATTAGGAGTCAAATAGAAATGTTGGAGATCAAGAGCTATGCTGCCTTGGTTCAAAAGGCAATGATAGTGGAAGGTGAGCGGGAAGCTGTTCAAAGAGAAAATGAAGGAAGAAAGAGGAATTCTGAAAGCTGTGAGCAAGAGCAAGGAAGTTTCAAGTTTAGAGGAAAGTTTGGAAAGAATGGTGGAGGTCAGAACAAAAAGTTTCAGAAGTTTAGACCCGGGAATGGAGCTCAGAAGAACCGTTTCCAGAAAGCTGGACAACCGGGAAATGATAGCAGGCCCCAGATGCAAGAATGCAGGAACTGTGGAAAGAGACACCCGGGGAGGTGTAATAAGCTGGATATAACATGTTTTAAGTGCAACCAGAAGGGGCATTATTCTTCAGAATGTTCAAATGAAGTAAGGAAACCTGATTTGGCTTGTTTCAAGTGTGGTAAGGTAGGCCATATGGCTAGAAATTGCAAGGAGCCTGTGCACAAGGCTAATGTTCTCAGAATTGCTGGACCGTCGTCTCTCCCAGCACCATCAGCTCAACCCAGAGCTAGGACCTTTAGCATATCAATTAAAGATGCGGTGCAAGATGTGGACGTGGTAGCAGGTATGCTTGTTATAAACTCAGTAGAAGTAAAAGTTTTGATGGATTCTGGAGCAACCAGATCTTTTATTTCTGAAAGCATTCTTGATAAGTTAAATTGTGTTGCGTACCCTCTAGAGCCTAATTTGATTATAGAGGTAGAAAATCAAGAGAAAGTTGTTGTTAATAAGATTTTTCCCGATTGTGATGTGTCTATAGAAGGTCGGCACTTTTCTGCTGACTTAATTCCTTTTAAGTTAGGAGAATTTGAAGTTATTCTAGGAATGGATTGGTTGTCAAATCATGAGGCGCAAATAGAGTGTAAAAGTAAGAAAGTGAAGTTAAAAACCAAGGATGGTGAGGAAGTGATATTTAAAGGAAAGAGGCAAGAGAAGAAATTTCTAACGGTTATTGAGGCGAGAAGATTAATGCGTCAAGGATGCGAAGTTTATTTGGCTCATGTCGTGGACGTGAAGAAAGAATCTGTAAGGATCGACGATATTCCGGTAGTAAGAGATTTTCCGGACGTGTTTCCTCATGAATTGCCTGGACTACCTCTAGACAGAGAGATCGAGTTTACCATTGAATTGGCTCCTGGTACGGAACCAGTGTCGAAAGCTCCCTATCGCATGGCGCCGGTTGAAATGAAGGAATTGGCAGCTCAGTTGCAAGAGTTGTTGGACAAAGGAGTAATCCGACCGAGTGTATCCCCGTGGGGCGCACCGGTGTTGTTTGTAAAGAAGAAGGATGGAAGTATGCGATTGTGTATCGATTACCGTGAACTGAATAAGTTGATGATTAAGAATAAGTACCCTCTACCGCGGATCGATGACTTGTTTGACCAATTGAAAGGAGCTTTGTGTTTCTCAAAGATTGATTTAAGATTTGGGTATCATCAACTAAAGATCAAAGCGGAAGATATACCCAAGACAACGTTCCAAACAAGATACGAACATTATGAGTTTTTGGTGATGGCATTTGGCTTGACGAATGCGCCAGCTGTATTTATGGATCTTATGAACAGAGTGTTCAAGCAGTATTTGGACAAGTTCGTGATTGTGTTTATTGACGATATACTTATTTATTCCAAAACGGAGGAAGATCATAAGGAGCATTTGAGGATTTCCTTGGAAATTCTGCGAAAAGAGAAGCTGTATGCAAAGTTTTCAAAGTGTGAATTTTGGCTAAAAGAAGTGCAATTTCTTGGTCATGTAGTTAATAAAGAAGGAATTAAAGTGGATCTAGCCAAGATAGAAGCTGTAATGAATTGGGAAAGACCCAAGACTCCGACGGAAGTCAAAAGTTTTCTGGGATTAGCCGGATACTATAGAAGATTTGTGCAAGATTTCTCAAAGATCGCAGTTCCATTGACAAAATTGACGAGGAAGAATGAGAAGTTCGTTTGGACAGAAAAGTGTGAGGAAAGTTTCCAAGAGTTAAAGAAGAGATTGGTAACCGCCCCTATGTTGGTATTACCAGATGATAAAGGTGAATTTATGATATTCAATGATGCTTCCTATAAAGGACTTGGATGCGTGTTAATACAACACGGGAAGGTAATAGCATACGCGTCAAGGCAACTCAAACCGCACGAGCAAAAGTATCCAACGCACGATTTGGAATTGGCAGCAATTGTGTTTGTCCTTAAGATTTGGAGGCATTATTTGTACGGGGAAAAGTGCGAGATTTATACGGACCATAAGAGCTTAAAGTATATCTTTACTCAGAAAGAACTGAATATGCGACAAAGAAGGTGGTTGGAATTGATCAAAGATTATGATTGTGCGATAAACTATCATCCTGGAAAGGCAAATGTGGTAGCTGATGCTTTAAGTCGAAAGGAAAAGTTGAATATATTAACATCAACAGAAGAATTAATCAAGGACTTTGAAAAGATGGAAATAGTGGTGCAGACTCCAGAATGTGGAGGTGAAGCCATTTATGCAATACAGTTTCAACCTGAAATTTTGGAAAAGATTAGATGTTGTCCAGAGCAAGTGATGAATCGCGAAAGGAATAAGTTGACGGGAGAAGAAATTAAAGCTCAAAAGGATGGAAAAGGGATATACCGTGTTAACTCACGTATTTGGATACCGGATGTTGTGGAACTAAAGCACGAGATTTTGCAAGAAGCGCATAACTCGAGATTTTCAATTCACCCTGGAAATACGAAGATGTACCGGAATTTGAAAGAAAATTTTTAGTGGCCAAACATGAAAAAGGAAATTGCAGAATGGATAAGCAAATGTTACACGTGCCAAAGAGTTAAAGCGGAACATCAAAGGCCAAGTGGATTACTTCAGCCACTGGACATACCTGAATGGAAATGGGAACATATCGCAATGGATTTCGTGGTAGGATTACCTAAAACCAAGTCTAATCATGATGCGATTTGGGTGGTAATTGATCGACTAACAAAGTCAACACATTTTTTGTCGATAAACGAAAGGTTTTCATTAGAGAAGCTGGTCAAAATATATCTGGATGAAATCGTGATGCGTCACGGAGTTCCTGTATCTATCGTGTCTGATAGAGATCCAAGGTTTAATTCGAGATTTTGGCGACAATTCCATGATCATTTGGGAACGAAATTGAAAATGAGTATGGCATATCATCCGCAGACAGACGGACAAAGTGAAAGGACAATTCAGACAATTGAGGATATGTTGCGAACTTGCGCAATAGATTTCAAAGGAAATTGGGACGATCATTTGCCCTTAGTTGAGTTTTCCTACAACAACAGTTATCATGCAAGTATTGGCATGCCGCCTTATGAAGCGTTGTATGGAAGAAAGTGTAGATCCCCTACTTATTGGGACGAAGTTGGTGAGCGCAAGTTAATTGGCCCCGAGCTAGTGCAGCAAACGAAGGAAAAAGTTGAAATGATACAAAAGAGATTAATTGCAGCTCAAGACCGATAGGAAAAGTACGCAAATCAAGAGCGGAAAGATGTGCAATTCGAAGCTGGAGACAAGGTCTTGTTGAAGATATCTCCTTGGAAAGGTTTAACTCGATTTGGAAAGAAAGGAAAGCTAAGTCCAACGTACATTGGACCATTTGAAGTATTGCGACAAGTTGGGAAAGTGGCGTATGAATTAGCGCTACCGCCGCAAATGCAACATCTGCACAATGTATTTCATGCATATCTCCTGAAGAAGTATAATGCTGATGCGAGCCATGTGATCGAGTTGGAACCAGTAGAAATCCAACCAGATTTGTCCTATGTGGAACAACCAGTGCGAATTTTGGATCGAAAAGAAAGGACGCTTAGAAATAAAGTTGTACCTCTAGTTAGAGTGTTGTGGAGAAATCCACTAGTCGAGGAATCGACTTGGGAATTAGAAAGCGAAATGAAAGAAAAGTATCCCCATCTATTTGCTTAGATTAGATTCTGGGGACAGAATCCTTTTAAGGAGGGTAGATTGTAACGACCGAGAATTTTGCGTCGTAATTAAGAAAGTAAAGTATGTGTTATGTGATGAGATTATGTGATTAAGTGGTGATTATTTGTCTTATCTGTATACTAGAGTTAAGGAGCGTGGATAAAAACGTTCCAATTTAAAGAGTCAGCTTAAGAGTCAAGTTGTGGTTTCGGGCCGTCAGGTAGAACGGAACCCGTCCTAATATAGAAATTAATTAATATAAAATGTGAATTACATGTGAAGTAAATGAATGAAGTATTTCGTCTTAAGAGACGTGTTGATTGGCAAAGGTAATGAGAAGCGTATTCGAAATGCTGAGCGTCGGGCCGTCAGGCTGAACGTGACCCGGTACGCGTAAAAAGGGAATAAAGATTAAAGAGGGATAGATTCTATGATCAGACCTGAGTCGTTATGTGACTATATGCGTGTGATTGCTTGACTGTGTGCATGATTATATGTTCTGTGTTAATTTCTGTGAATTTTAAAGGAATTATGTGATTTACATAGGGGTTTATTTAACCTTCGTGCATTTTTATAAAATCATCTGAGATGGATAAAAACATGGGATTTATTCTGTTATCTTCGTAGAGGTCTTAGAGACTTTTTAAAAATGATAAGTGAATTTAATTGTGGGTCTTTGCATTTTTAAATTGATTTTATGTGGAAAAGGTATTTATTAAAGCGAGTTTGCGAAATTCATATAAAATCAACCGCTCGCTCAAATTATTATTATGAGTAATGGATAAAAAGCTAATTTCGAGGCCTACATGTTAAAAATGTCATTTTCAATAATTCTCGACTTTCCGAGAGAGATATATTTTGTATTTGAATTTTTATCGCATTTAAATAAAAAGAAAAGGAATGAGTGAGTAAAAGGAAGTTGGTAAATTACTAGATTGCCCTTGTTTCTAGGTGCTATATATAACCCACTTTCTTTTCTTTTCTTTCTTTTGTGCACTCATTCTCTCTTTTCTCTCTTCTCTCTTTCTTTTCTCTCGTCTCTCTCCCGAACACTCTCTCTCTCTTTCACTCCCTCTCGGCCCTCTCATCTCTCATCTCTCTCACTTGCACGCAACCCCCAAATCTTACCCAAACTCAAAGATATTGCTACCTTTGGCCTTTATTTTCGGTATACTTCTTCATTCCTATTTGCATGTAAGTATTTGCAAGGTTTTGTTGAAGTGATCACTATGGTTGTGTTTAAGAAAAACAATTTCTTGAAGCATAACTATAAGAGTGATTTTAAGAGGTTTTGGAGGTCATAAACTCGAGAGGAGATCCGTCATGGACTCTCTCAAGTTCGACCACCACCGGCCATGATCCAAAGGAGAGCCGGTGGGTTTTCCAAGATGTGATTGTTGGATTTTAATGTTGCATGTTATGATTTCTTGAAAACTTGAAAAAAGGGTTTTGCTTCTTTTGTTGAAAATTGAGTATGTGATTGGTAAAATGATTTCCTTGGTTGTAAAATGAATGTGTGCAAGTGATTGTTGCTTAGAAATTCAAATTTTATGATTTGCATGTGAGTTTTGCTTCAGCTTTATGCTAATAAAAAGGAAAATTGAATTTTGTGACTTGATCTTGGTATGAACTAAGCTTAATTAGTAGGAAATAGAGTTGCATGTTGATTTAAAAGAGGAGTTAGTGATGCATGTCAATGTTTGGCTCTTGGATTGTGAGTTTTTGAACTTTTGCCGAATAGAAAATGGGTTTAGAAGAGATTGATTTGTGATTAAGTGAATGCATGCATGTTGATTGAATAATTTGATTAAGGTTTGAGTCATTAGGTGATGTTTGGCTTTGTGCTTCGAAAATCTTGATGAAAATGAGAGCAATGACTAAGTTAAGACTTAAAACAAGTTGAAAATGTGATATAAGACTTTGCATGTCAAGATTGATCTTTGTATGTGTGTTTTCTTGATAAACCCGAATGGGTTGAATCTTTAAAGTGGTTTGTTGTGAGTATACTTGATTAAAGTAATGATGGATGGTGATTAGACTAATAAGGAATGAATTATTGTTGCATGCTAAGTTTAGGTTCGAATTTTTGAGTTAATAAGAAAGGAAATTGAATTTGGTGAGATAATCTTGGTAAACACTAAGTTTGTATGATTTAAAAGCAATTACATGATAGTTTTAAAGGAGATCAATGAGTGCATGCTAGTAATTAGTCTTTGAGTTGAAAATTATGTTCTTGGCGAATGAAAACAAGATAAAAAGGGGATAACTTGGTGATTAAGTGTATGCATGTTGATTTGATGGATTGATTGAGTTGAAATCACTAAGTAGTGCATGGTTTAGTGACTTAATGAATGGAATGATTTAATAGGGGATTAAAACGGGAAAGAAATGTGGTATATAACCTTGCATGTCAAAATCTATTTTTGCATGTTCGATTCTTGATTGTGATAAGTGTTAAGGCCGAATAGGCCATAAGATATAAAGGTCAAAATTTGATTTTGGTAATTGAAAGAATGATTGAGTGTTATATGTGAAAATCTTTGATTTTGCTTGATTGGATTGTTGTTTTGATTCGAATTAAGGAATAAAAGAAAAGGGAATTAAGTCGATTGATATAAGTGATAGTATGCACGTAAATGTTTGGTTGCGAATGTGTCTAGTACTCGTAAAAGAGTCGTGTTAGTTTGATTTGAGAAATAGCCTAGGTCAAGCGAAGTACGCTTTGATTGCTAGGTATATAAGGATATGAAAACTATGAGAAAGAATTGTGCTATGTGCTATATGCTGTGTGCTTATTTGTATAAGCTATACTCGTATAGTTCGAGTCAAGAATATAATCGAGTTATCGTATAGAGTGATCGTTCCGGGAACGAGAGTTGGGAATCTAATTAAGATTTCTGGTTTTATTGTAGATTCGGAGCGTGAGGGCATTCGGGCTAGGAAAGGGAAAAGTATACTAGGTGGCAGTAGTTCAACCCTCAGGAAAGCAATTTCAGGCAAGTAACTCTGATTACTTGTATAAATGATTGTAAAGGAAATGTTGTTCATACCATGTAGAGTATTGAACTGTTAAAGTATGAAACCCTTGCTTTATGAAACCCTGATATTGATTTGAAGTACCCTTTGTTCTTGATAACCTGTTATTGATAATCCTATTGATTTCACCCATTGATAATCGACCTTTCTGTTTAAGTTTCCTATAATGCCATGATCATACTGAACCTTAAAATTATCTTGGATAACTCTGTTAATGATACCCTATTTCTCTTGATCGCCCTAATGATCCCTAAGTTATTACTGATCCTTCCAATTTAGTACCTTATTATCTTTGTTGCAGAATCCTTGAGAATTGTTCCTTGCGTATGTTTGATTCAGTCCCTGAACTTTGTTTCTTTAAAATCTGAATTAAGAATGAGTTTCGACTTGAAAGAGTCTGAATGATTTCAAAGGCTTGGTAATGATAAAATGAATTTTAGAAAACCTATTGTTTTCCAACTCAAGGTTTTCCAAATGAATTCCTGATGGATTGGATTGAGACGTAAGAGGCTAGTGGGACTAGTCCAGTCATGGTAAGAGGCTAGTGGGACTAGTCTAATTTAAGGCTGAAATTATGCCGAATGGTACCTTAAAGATCGGAATGGAGGTCGATACGGGCTGATCACCCGTATATAATGAAATGGAAAGATAAGTGATCCAATCAAGGGTTCTAAATGATTATTTAAGAAAAGGAACTGAAACTTTTATTCAGTAAATTGATTTTTTGAAATGAAAATGGTTTATACTGTTTTGAAAAGAGTTGATTATGTTATTGTGGAGCTTAAAGCTCAGAACCCTGATTCCTGAAATTGTTGATCATATGAATGATTCTATATCTTGAAATACTGTTGCTTTCCCCTACCGAAAGATCTATTTTGATCCTATAATGATTTGTGTTGAATGTCGGCTTTCATCCTGTTTCGAGCCTTGTTTCTTGAAAGCCCAACTATTCTTTGGATACCTTTCCTTATCTCAAAGAAAACAAAAAAAATGAATATACGGAAATCTGCCACCTAGATTAGCTAAAATAGAATGCCCTAGTTTGTTCAAAGCATATTGAGAATTGTTATTGTAGAACTGCTATTTAGTTACTTGCTGAGTTTTATACTCATTGTTTTGTCTTAATCTAACCATGGCAGTTAAGCAAGAAGATGGTCAGGCTTAGGCGCACTGCTCGTAAGAGCGTACCTGGTGGTCCCTACCGTGTTGAGGGCTTCCAGTTGCCAGAGCAGGTAGTACAGGTTATGAGTGAGCTCGCGCCTAGTAAGAGGTGTTTAAAGTTACAATGGGTTATCTGTCGGTTCCCAGCCGGAATCGATACTGATTATTTAATAATATTTTTGGGGTTTGTAAGTTATATTCGGTGATTGGTAGTTGTAATCTTGTCTCATACTTTATCTTGTTGATCCTGTTAGTACTTAATCGGGGTTTATGCATATTTAATTAGTAGATTGGAGGTGTGTGAGTCCTCATTTCCTAACCCCGAGATTGAGGTCGTCACACGATAAGTTGGGAAAGTGGCGTATGAATTAGCGCTGCCGCCGCTAATGCAACATCTGCACAATGTGTTTCATGTATCTCTCCTGAAGAAGTATAATGCTGATGCGAGCCATGTTATCGAGTTGAAACCAGTGGAAATCCAACCAGATTTTTCCTATTAAGAACAACCAGTGCGAATTTTGGATCGAAAAGAAAGGTCGCTTAGAAATAAAGTTGTACCTCTAGTTAAAGTGTTGTGGAGAAATCCGTTAGTCGAAGAATCGGCTTGGGAATTAGAAAGCGAAATGAAAGAAAAGTATCCCCATCTATTTGCTTAGATTAGATTCTGGGGACAGAACCTGTGAGTAGCCTTTTACAACCAACCTTGCTTTATTTCTAGTTACAATCCCATTTTCATCCATTCCCACTTAGTTCTAATTATACTTTTGTTCTTGGGTGCATGAACCGGCTTCCAAAATTTGTTTCTTTCAAACTGATTTAGCTCCTATTGCATAGCAGATACCCAATCAGGATCAAGTAGAGCTTCCATAATTTTCTTAGGCTTAACTTGTGAAAGAAAGTGTGCATGTATACATTCATTAGCAGTTGCACTTCTAGTCCCCACTTCAGTATTTGGATCACCGATAATTGCTTCTTTTATGTGACTCATATCCCATTTCCTGGTGTGAGTTTGTTGACTTGAATTTTCTGCATCTTCTTCATTATTGGCATGACTTGCAGAACTTTCTCCTATTTCTCCCCCTGAATTTGTGCTATCAAATTCAGGTATTTGAGATGAGCTTCCATTTTCATGATTCACTTGATCAGTCGACTCTTCATCCATTTTGTTGCTTGTGTTGACTTCAGCTTCATCTTTAGAATCACTATCCATGTTGAGATTTTCAAATTTAAGGGCCTCAGCTTCATTATCATCAAGGCATTCCAAGCCTGGACACTTGGCATCATCAAAAGTCACATATGTGCTTTCTGTAGGATTTTATCTATCACGGAAGCATGGTAAAACAATTTTACACATATAAAATCCATATAATATGCATACAGGTCGTAAATAAAATCGAGGGATCAATTTCAAACCTTTAAAAGCGATCCAAGAATAATGAGCGGAGATCCTTAACAGTTGATCCTCAAGTGTGAAGCACTCCACTGGTATCCACCAAGAAAACGATGTAATGAAGGAGGAGGAGGTGGAGAGAATTAGGGTTTTGTAAATCTTTTGGTTGAGGCAAAAATAGGGTTTATAATAGTATATGTATAGGCAAAATTTTCAGCTGAAAATTTTCCCATAAAATATTATTATTATTAACCCTCTATTATTCTCACTAATAATTAAAACACCTTTTAATTATTAATCCTTTTTCTAAACTCTTTAGAAATAATTCTCTCACTTGATTTAATTTCCAAAAATTAAATTCTTAATTAATAATATTAAAAACCTTTTCTTAATTAATTTATAATCAATTAAATCTCATTTAATCAATTATTAAATTTTCCAATTAATTATTTATTTCATAAATAAATAATTATCAGCCATTATTAATTAATTCATCCACCATTAAATCATTCTCTTTTATGGTGTGACCCTATAGGTTCAATATTAAGCCGGTAGTAGAAATAAATAATAATAAAACTATTTTATCATTATTTATATAAATTCTCTAATTCATTAAATATGATTAATTAATTAATCATATTTATTCTACATCGTGAGGGATACTTCTCAGCATATCGCGACTATGAGGATAATACAAATTCACTGCTTAGAATACCAAGAACCTATTCAGTGAGTAGTTACCGTACAATCAATTCCTTTTACCCTGTAATGTCACGATTAAATATAAGGCATGGAACTTGTGTCAAGCCTATCTTATTTAATCACTCACTTCCCATTCACTATGCTTAGTTCTATTTAATGTAAATTAGAAACTCCTTTCTAATTTTATTCACTTTGGCCAGCGATTCCTGAACTAGCATAAGTGGATCAACACTGAATATTCTCTTCCTTCAATGGAAGGGGTAGATCCTTTATTGATCATACACTATCTTCGTGTACAAATTCCTATACCCAGTAGAGCCCTTATAATTGTCCCTGGAGACTAAGAACTAAACCAAAGCATAGTTCAGTGTACACAAGATGACTATGATGACCTCAAGTCTAAGGATACTTGTACAACTATCACTATGTGAACAACTGCTGACACGCGAGTGAACTCCATCAGTTGTTCAGCTGTGTGAGTCATGTTTAGTGAACTTATTCTATAATAAGCACCTACATACTAGCTATAGTGTCACCACACAAATGTCTATGAGAACAGACATCCTTCATAATGAAGCAAGCATAGTATGTACCGATCTTTGCGGATTATTAATTACCATTTAGTAATCCTACGACCAGGAACTATTTAAGTTTAGAGTTATCATCTTTTAGGTCTCATTATTATGATCTCATCACAATCCATAAAAACCTTTACTCTAAACTGTGGTATATCTTATTTAAACACTTAAAATAGATAGAGCCCGCAATAAAAAAACAAAACAAGTCTTTTATTAACATCAATAAATCAAAATAGATTACATAAAAGTTATTCCTAAATCCTCATACATGATTGGACTTAGGACATATCTCTTTCAATCTCCCACTTGTACTAAAGCCAATCACTCTGGTATCTAATACCCATCTTGTCTTTATGATGATCAAAGTGACTTTGAGAAAGTGGCTTTGTTAAAGGGTCTGCTATGTTGTTATCTGTGTCAACTCTCTCGACGTTGACATCTCCTGTTTCAACAATCTCCCTAATCATAAGAAAGCGCCGCAGGACATGTTTGGAATTTTTATGAGACCTAGGTTCCTTGGCTTGTGCTATTGTTGCATTATTGTCACAATACGACACAATAGGCTCTTCAACGCTAGGAACAACTCCCAACTCAGAAACAAATTTCCTCATCCAAATGGGTTCTTTTGCAGCCTCACTTGCAGCTATATATTCTGCTTCCGCTGTGGAGTCAACCGTTGTAGACTGTTTGGAACTCTTCCAACTAATCGCACCACCGTTCAGAGTAAACACGTACCCTGACATGGATTTGCTATCACTTTCTGATTGAAAACTAGAGTCATTATAACCCTCTATTTTCAACTCAGATTCACCACCAAAAATAAGAAAAATGTCCTGAGTCCTTCGCAAGTACTTAAGGATGTTTTTCACTGCTTTCCAGTGGTCTTCACCTGGATTGGACTGATATCTGCTCGTCACACTAATTGAATAAGCAACATCAGGCCTTGTACACAACATCGCGTACATGATAGATCCTATTGCTGAAGCATAAGGAATCTTACTCATACGCTCTCTTTCCTCAGGTGTCTTAGGAGACATTTTTTCGGAAAGGGACACTCCATGGCTCATCGGTATGAGACCTCTTTTGGAGTTTTCCATGCTAAACCTTTTAAGCACATTCTGGATGTATGTACCCTGGGTAAAACCTATCGTTCTTCTAGATCTATCTCTATAGATCTTCATACCGAGAATGTAGGATGCTTCTCCCAAGTCCTTCATGGTGAAGTTCTTTGATAGCCATACTTTGACTGATTGCAGCATCGGTATATCATTTCCTATAAGAAGTATATCATCTACATACAATACAAGAAATGTTACCGCGCTCCCACTAACCTTCTTGTAGACACATGGTTCATCTATGTTTTTGATAAAACCAAACTATTTGATTGTCTCATCAAAACGGATGTTCCATCTACGAGAAGCTTGCCTTAAACCATATATGGTTCGCAGTAGCTTACACACTAGGTGTTCATTTCCCTTGGAAACAAAACCCTCTGGTTGTGTCATATACACTTCCTCCTCAAGTTCCCCATTGAGGAAGGCAGTTTTCACGTCCATTTTCCAGATCTCATAGTCGTAGTAAGCATCAATAGCAAGCAAAATCTGAATTGATTTTAACAGGGCTACAGGCGAAAAAGTTTCATCAAAGTCAATCCCTTGCCTTTGTTTGAATCCTTTTGCCATGAGCCTGGCCTTATAGGTCTCCACCTGGCCATGTGCTCCAATCTTTCTTTTGTATACCCACTTGCACCCAATAGGCTTAACATCTTCAGGAGCCTCAACCAGAATCCATACTTGGTTGGTATACATAGATTCCATTTCGGATTTCATGGCACTATGCCATTTCTCTCAGTCAACATTACTCATAGCCTTATTATAGGTCACAGGGTCGTCATCATCAATGATTGACAACTCATTGCCATTCTCAATGACAAGGCCATAATACCTTTCAGGTTGGCGAGACACTCTCCCTGTCCTATGAATGGGCTGTTCCACAGAAGGTTGTTCAATCTGAACAGATGTTTCCACTTCATCCATAGTAGTTTGTGCTTCTTGAACTTCATCAAATTCAATTTTTCTCCCACTGTTTCCTTCAAGGATAAACTCCTTTTCCAAGAACGTAGCATGTCTGGAGACACACATCCGATGATCGGTGTAAAAGTAATACCCCAAAGTCTCTTTAGGATATCCCACAAAATTACATTTTACGGATCGAGATTCCAGCTTATCTGGGTCAACTTTCTTGACATAAGCTGGACATCCCCAAATCTTAACGTGTTTATGACTCGGTTTCCTTTCTTTCCATATCTCATATGAAGTTTGAGGAACTGGTTTGGAAGGCACCTTATTCAGTAAATATGCTGAGATTTCTAATGCATAACCCCATAAGAATATTGGAAGATTCGCACAGCTCATCATTGACCGAACCATGTCTAACAAAGTTCGATTTCTTCTTTCAGATACCCCATTTGACTATGGAGTATATGGAAGAGTCCATTGGGAGACTATCTCATAAGAGAATAAAGAAAGTAGCCTAGCAGCCCCGATACGCCGAAACCTCTTATTCCGGCTAACTTACTGTCGGAGTCATAAATTGCATAATCTAGAAACTCTCCATTCAAGTATTCACCACCTCGATCTGATCGAAGAGTTATAATTCTATGTTTGGTTTGTTTCTCCACTTCATACTTATATTCTTTGAACTTTTCAAAGGCTTCAGACTTGTGTTTCATCAAATACACATATCCGAATCTAGATCTATCATCTATGAAAGTAATGAAGTATGAAAATCCACCCATGGCTTGCGTAGACATTGGTCCACATACATCTGTGTGTACCAATCCTAGCAAATCTACAGCCCTCTCTCCATGTCCACTAAATGGAGATTTGGTCATTTTACCCAATAGACAAGACTCGCATGTAGGATATGATTCAAAATCAAAGGGGTCAAGTAACCCTTCCTTATGCAATGTCCGCAGTCTATTTTCACTAATATGACCTAGCCTACAGTGCCATAAATAGGTCATATTTTCATCATCTCGTTTTCTTTTATTAGTTTGTTCAATCTGAAGTAAATCATGCTCTACGTCACATACATACAGACTATTATTTAAAATACCACGTCCATAAAGAACATTATCTCTAATGATAGAACATTCATTATTCTTAATAATAAATGAAAAATCATCCAAATCCAACATAGGAATAGAAACAATATTCCTCACAATAGAGGGAATGTAATAACAATTATTCAAAATAATAGTCTAGCCCGTAGGCATATGTAAAACACCTTTTAATTATTAATCTTTTTTCTAAACTCTTTAGAAATAATTCTCTCACTTGATTTAATTTCCAAAAATTAAATTCTTAATTAATAATATTAAAAACCTTTTCTTAATTAATTTATAATCAATTAAATCTCATTTAATCAATTATTAAATTTTCCAATTAATTATTTATTTCATAAATAAATAATTATCAGCCGTTATTAATTAATTCCTCCATCATTAAATCATTCTCTTTTATGGTGTGACCCTGTAGGTTCAATATTAAGCCGGTAGTAGAAATAAATAATAATAAAACTATTTTATCATTATTTATATAAATTCTCTAATTCATTAAATATGATTAATTAATTAATCATATTTATTCTACATCGTGAGGGATACTTCTCAGCATATCGCGACTGTCCGGATAATACGAATTCACTGCTTAGAATACCAAGAACCTATTCAGTGAGTAGTTACCGTACAATCAATTCCTTTTATCCTGTAATGTCACAATTAAATATAAGGCATGGAACTTGTGTCAAGCCTATCTTATTTAATCACTCGCTTTCCATTCACTATGCTTAGTTCTATTTAATGTAAATTAGAAACTCCTTTCTAATTTTATTCACTCTGGCCAGAGATTCCTGAACTAGCATAAGTGGATCAGCATTGAATATTCTCTTCCTTCACTGGAAGGGGTAGATCCTTTATTGATCATACACTATCTTCGTGTACAAATTCCTATACCCAGTAAAGCCCTTATAATTGTCCCTCGAGACTAAGAACTAAACCAAAGCATAGTTCAGTGTACACAAGATGACTATGATGACCTCAAGTCTAAGGATACTTGTACAACTATCACTATGTGAACAACTGTTGACACGTGAGTGAACTCCATCAATTGTTCAGCTGTGTGAGTCATGTTTAGTGAACTTATTCTATAATAAGCACCTACATACTAGCTATAGTGTCACCACACAAATGTCTATGAGAACAGACATCCTTCATAATGAAGCAAGCATAGTATATACCGATCTTTGCGGATTATTAATTACCAGTTAGTAATCCTACGACCAGGAACTATTTAAGTTTAGAGTTATCATCTTTTAGGTCTCATTATTATGATCTCATCACAATCCATAAAAAGCTTTACTCTAAACTGTGGTATATCTTATTTAAACACTTAAAATAGATAGAGCCCGTAATAAAAAACAAAATAAGTCTTTTATTAACATCAATAAATCAAAACAGATTACATAAAAGTTATTCCTAAATCCTCATACATGATTGGACTTAGGACATATCTCTTTCAATCTCCCACTTGTACTAAAGCCAATCACTCTAGTACCTAATACCCATCTTGTCTTTATGACGATCAAAGTGACTTTGAGAAAGTGTCTTTATTAAAGGGTCTGCTATGTTGTTATGTGTGTCAACTCTCTCGACGTTGACATCTCCTCTTTCAACAAACGCCCTAATCATATGAAAGCACCGCAGGACATGTTTGGAATTTTTATGAGACCTAGGTTCCTTGGCTTGTGATATTGTTGCGTTGTTGTCACAATACAACACAATAGGCTCTTCAACGCTAGGAACAACTCCCAACTCAGAAACAAATTTCGTCATCCAAATGGCTTCTTTTGCAGCCTCACTTGCAGCTATATATTCTGCTTCCGCTGTGGAGTCAACCGTTGTAGACTGTTTAGAACTCTTCCAACTAATCGCACCACCATTCAGAGTAAACACGTACCCTGACATGGATTTGCTATCACTTTCTTATTGAAAACTAGAGTCATTATAACCCTCTATTTTCAACTCAGATTCTCCACCAAAAATAAGAAAAATGTCCTGAGTCCTTCGCAAGTACTTAAGGATGTTTTTCACTTCTTTCCAGTGGTCTTCACCTGGATTGGACTGATATATGCTCGTCACACTAATTGAATAAGCAACATCAGGCCTTGTACACAACATCGCGTACATGATAGATCCTATTACTGAAGCATAAGGAATCTTACTCATACGCTCTCTTTCCTCAGGTGTCTTAGGAGATATTTTTTCGGAAAGGGACACTCCATGGCTCATCGGTATGAGACCTCTTTTGGAGTTTTCCATGCTAAACGTTTTAAGCACTTTCTGGATGTATGTACCCTGGGTAAAACCTATCATTCTTCTAGATCTATCTCTATAGATCTTCATACCGAGAATGTAGGATGCTTCTCCCAAGTCCTTCATGGTGAAGTTCTTTGATAGCCATACTTTGACTGATTGCAGCATCGGTATATCATTTCCTATAAGAAGTATATCATCTACATACAATACAAGAAATATTACCGCGCTCCCACTAACATTCTTGTAGACACATAGTTCATCTATGTTTTTGATAAAACTAAACTATTTGATTGTCTCATCAAAATGGATGTTCCATCTACGAGAAGCTTGCCTTAAACCATATATGGTTCGCAGTAGCTTACACACTAGGTGTTCATTTCCATTGGAAAGAAAACCCTCTGGCTGTGTCATATACACTTCCTCCTCAAGTTCCCCATTGAGCAGGCCGTTTTCACGTCCATTTGCCAGATCTCATAGTCGTAGTAAGTATCAATTGTAAGCAAAATCTGAATTGATTTTAACAGGGCTAAAGGCGAAAAAGTTTCATCAAATTCAATCCCTTGCCTTTGTTTGAATTCTTTTGCCATGAGCCTGGCCTTATAGGTCTCCACCTGACCATGTGCTCCAATCTTTCTTTTGTATACCCACTTGCACCCAATAGGCTTAACACCTTCAGGAGCCTCAACCAGAATCCATACTTGGTTGGTATACATAGATTCCATTTCAAATTTCATGGCACTATGCTATTTCTCTCAGTCAACACTACTCATAGCCTCATTATAGGTCACAGGGTCGTCATCATCAATGATTGACAACTCATTTCCATTCTCAATGACAAGGCCATAATACCTTTCAGGTTGGCGAGACACTCTCCCTGTCCTATGAATGGGTTGTTCCACAGAAGGTTGTTCAGTCTGAACAGGTGTTTCCACTTGATTCGTAGTAGTTTGTGCTTCTGAACTTCATCAAGTTCAATTTTTCTCCTACTATTTCCTTCAAGGATAAACTCCTTTTCCAAGATGGTAGCATGTCTGGAGACAAACACCCGATGATAGGTGTAAAAGTAATACCCCAAAGTCTCTTTTGGATATCCCACAAAATTACATTTTACGGATCGAGATTCCAGCTTATCTGGGTCAACTTTCTTGACATAAGCTGGATATCCCCAAATCTTAACGTGTTTAAGACTCGGTTTCCTTTCTTTCCATATCTCATATGGAGTTTGAGGAACATATTTGGAAGGCACCTTATTCAGTAAATAAGCTGAGGTTTCCAATGCATAACCCCATAAGAATATTGGAAGATTCGCACAACTCATCATGGACCGAACCATGTCTAACAAAGTTGGATTTCTCCTTTCAGATACCCCATTTAACTGTGGAGTATATGGAGGAGTCCATTGGGAGACTATACCATTTTCTTTGAGATAATCTAGAAACTCTTCATTTAAGTATTCACCATATCCAAATCTAGATCTATCATCTATGAAAGTAATGAAGTATAAAAATCCACCCATGGCTTGCGTAGACATTGGTCCACATACATCTGTGTGTACCAATCCTAGCAAATCTGCAGCCCTCTCTCCATGTCCACTAAATGGAGATTTGGTCATTTTACCCAATAGACAAGACTCGCATGTAGGATATGATTCAAAATCAAAGGGGTCAAGTAACCCTTCCTTATGCAATGTCCGCAGTCTATTTTCACTAATATGACCTAGCCTACAGTGCCATAAATAGGTCAGATTTTCATCATCTCATTTTCTTTTATTAGTTTGTTTAATCTGAAGTAAATCATGCTTTACGTCACATACATGCAGACCATTATTTAAAATACCAGGTTCATAAAGAACATTATCTCTAATGATAGAACATTCATTATTCTTAATAATAAATGAAAAACCATCCAAATCCAACATAGGAATAGAAACAATATTCCTCACAATAGAAGGAACGTAATAACAATTATTCAAAATAATAGTCTTGCCCGTAGGCATATGTAAAACACCTTTTAATTATTAATACTTTTTCTAAACTCTTTAGAAATAATTCTCTCCCTTGATTTAATTTCCAAAAATTAAATTCTTAATAAATAATATTAAGAACCTTTTCTTAATTAATTTATAATCAATTAAATCTCATTTAATCAATTATTAAATTTTCCAATTAATTATTTATTTCATAAATAAATAATTACCAGCCATTATTAATTAATTCCTCCACCATTAGATCATTTTCTTTTATGGTGTGACCCTGTAGGTTCAATATTAAGCCGGTAGTAGAAATAAATAATAATAAAACTATTTTATCATTATTTATATAAATTCCCTAATTCATTAAATATGATTAATTAATTAATCATATTTATTCTACATCGTGAGGGATACTTCTCAGCATATCGCGACTATCCGGATAATACGAATTCACTACTTAGAATACCAAGAACCTATTCAGTGAGTAGTTATCGTACAATCAATTCCTTTTACCCTGTAATGTCACGATTAAATATAAGGCATGGAACTTGTGTCAAGCTTATCTTATTTAATCACTCGCTTCCCATTCACTATGCTTAGTTCTATTTAATATAAATTAGAAACCCCTTTCTAATTTTATTCACTCTGGCCAGATATTCCTGAACTAGCATAAGTGGATCAGCATTGAATATTCTCTTCCTTCACTGGAAGGGGTAGATCCTTTATTGATAATACACTATCTTCGTGTACAAATTCCTATACCCAGTAGAGCCCTTATAATTGTCCCTGGAGAGTAAGAACTAAACCAAAGCATAGTTCAGTGTACACAAGATGACTATGATGACCTCAAGTCTAAGGATACTTGTACAACTATCACTATGTGAACAACTGCTGACACGTGAGTGAACTCCATCAGTTGTTCAGCTGTGTGAGTCATGTTTAGTGAACTTATTCTATAATAAGCACATACATACTAGCTATAGTGTCACCACACAAATGTCTATGAGAACAGACATCCTTCATAATGAAGCAAGCATAGTATGTACCGATCTTTGCGGATTATTAATTACCAGTTAGTAATCCTACAACCAGGAACTATTTAAGTTTAGAGTTATCATCTTTTAGGTCTCATTATTATGATCTCATCACAATCCATAAAAAGCTTTACTCTAAACTGTGGTATATCTTATTTAAACACTTAAAATAGATAGAGCCCGCAATAAAAAACAAAACAAGTCTTTTATTAACATCAATAAATCAAAACAGATTACATAAAAGTTATTCCTAAATCCTCATACATGATTGGACTTAGGACATATCTCTTTCAATCTCCCACTTGTACTAAAGCCAATCACTCTGGTATCTAATACCCATCTTGTCTTTATGACGATCAAAGTGACTAGGAGAAAGTGGCTTTGTTGAAGGGTCTGCTATGTTGTTATGTGTGTCAACTCTCTCGACATTGACATCTCGTCTTTCAACAATCTCCCTAATCATATGAAAGCGCCGCAGGACATGTTTGGAATTTTTATGAGACCTAGGTTCCTTGGCTTGTGCTATTGTTGCGTTGTTGTCACAATACAACACAATAGGCTCTTCAATGCTAGGAACAACTCCCAACTCAGAAACAAATTTCCTCATCCAAATGGCTTCTTTTGCAGCCTCACTTGCAGTTATATATTTTGCTTCCGTTGTGGAGTCAACCGTTGTAGACTGTTTGGAACTCTTCCAACTAATCGCACCACCATTCAGAGTAAACACGTACCCTGACATGGATCTGCTATCACTTTCTGATTGAAAACTAGAGTCATTATAACCCTCTATTTTCAACTCAGATTCACCACCAAAAACAAGAAAAATGTCCTGAGTCCTTCGCAAGTACTTAAAGATGTTTTTCACTGCTTTCCAGTGGTCTTCACCTGGATTGGACTGATATCTGCTCGTCACACTAATTAAATAAGCAACATCAAGCCTTGCACATAACATCCCGTACATGATAGATCCTATTGCTGAAGCATAAGGAATCTTACTCATACGCTCTCTTTCCTCAGGTGTCTTAGGAGACATTTTTTCGGAAAGGGACACTCCATGGCTCATCGGTATGAGACCTCTTTTGGAGTTTTCCATGCTAAACCTTTTAAGCACTTTCTGGATGTATGTACCCTGGGTAAAACCTATCATTCTTCTAGATCTATCTCTATAGATCTTCATACCGAGAATGTAGGATGCTTCTCCCAAGTCCTTCATGGTGAAGTTCTTTGATAGCCATACTTTGACTGATTGCAGCATCGGTATATCATTTTCTATAAGAATTATATCATCTATATACAATACAAGAAATGTTACCGCGCTCCCACTAACATTCTTGTAGACACATAGTTCATCTATGTTTTTGATAAAACCAAACTATTTGATTGTCTCATCAAAACGGATGTTCCATCTACGAGAAGCTTGCCTTAAACCATATATGGTTCGCAGTAGCTTACACACTAGGTGTTCATTTCCCTTGGAAAGAAAACCCTCTGGTTGTGTCATATACACTTCCTCCTCAAGTTCCCCATTGAGGAAGGCCGTTTTCACGTCCATTTGCCAGATCTCATAGTCGTAGTAAGCATCAATCGCAAGCAAAATTCGAATTGATTTTAACAGGGCTATAGGCGAAAAAGTTTCATCAAAGTCAATCCCTTGCCTTTGTTTGAATCCTTTTGCCATGAGCCTGGCCTTATAGGTCTCCACCTGGCCATGTGCTCCAATCTTTCTTTTGTATACCCACTTGCACCCAATAGGCTTAACACCTTCAGGAGCCTCAACCAGAAATGGCACTATGCTATTTTTCTCGGTCAACACTACTCATAGCCTCATTATAGGTCACAGGGTCGTCATCATCAATGATTGACAACTCAATGCCATTCTCAATGACAAGGCCATAATACCTTTCAGCATGGCGAGACACTCTCCCTGTCCTATGAATGGGCTGTTCCAAAGAAGGTTGTTCAGTCTGAACAGGTGTTTCCACTTGATCCGTAGTAGTTTGTGCTTCTCGAACTTTATCAAGTTCAATTTTGCTCCCAATGTTTCCTTCAAGGATAAACTCCTTTTCCAAGAAGGTAGCATATCTGGAGACAAACCCCCGATGATCGGTGTAAAAGTAATACCCCAAAGTCTCTTTAGGATATCCCACAAAATTACATTTTTGGGATCGAGATTCCAGCTTATCTGGGTCAACTTTCTTGACATAAGCTGGACATCCCCAAATCTTAACGTGTTTAAGACTCGGTTTCCTTTCTTTCCATATCTCATATGGAGTTTGAGGAACAGATTTGGAAGGCAACTTATTCAGTAAATATGCTGAGGTTTCCAATGCATAACCCCATAAGAATATTGGAAGATTCGCACAGCTCATCATGGACCGAACCATGTCTAACAAAGTTCGATTTCTCCTTTCAGATACCCCATTTAACTGTGGAGTATATGGAGGAGTCCATTAGGAGACTATACCATTTTCTTTGAGATAATCTAGAAACTCTCCATTCAAGTATTCACCACCTCGATCTGATCGAAGAGTTATAATACTATGTTTGGTTTGTTTCTCCACTTCATACTTATATTCTTTGAACTTTTCAATGGCTTCAAACTTGTGTTTCATCAAATACACATATCTGAATCTAGATCTATCATCTATGAAAGTAATGAAGTATGAAAATCCACCCATGGCTTGCGTAGACATTGGTCCACATACATCTGTGTGTACCAATCCTAGCAAATCTGCAGCCCTCTCTCCATGTCCACTAAATGGAGATTTGGTCATTTTACCCAATAGACAAGACTTGCATGTAGGATATGATTCAAAATCAAAGGGGTCAAGTAACCCTTCCTTATGCAATGTCCGCGGTCTATTTTCACTAATATGACCTAGCCTACAGTGCCATAAATAGGTCAGATTTTCATCATCTCGTTTTCTTTTATTAGTTTGTTCAATCTGAAGTAAATCATGCTCTACGTCACATACATACATACCATTATTTAAAATACCACGTCCATAAAGAACATTATCTCTAATGATAGAACATTCATTATTCTTTATAATAAATGAAAAACCATCCAAATCCAACATAGAAATAGAAACAATATTCCTCACAATAAAGGGAACGTAATAACAATTATTCAAAATAATAGTCTTGCCCGTAGGCATATGTAAAACACCTTTTAATTATTAATCATTTTTCTAAACTCTTTAGAAATAATTCTCTCACTTGATTTAATTTCCAAAAATTAAATTCTTAATTAATAATATTAAGAACCTTTTCTTAATTAATTTATAATCAATTAAATCTCATTTAATCAATTATTAAATTTGCCAATTAATTATTTATTTCATAAATAAATAATTATCAGCCATTATTAATTAATTCCTCCACCATTAAATCATTCTCTTTTATGGTGTGGCCCTGTAGGTTCAATATTAAGCCGGTAGTAGAAATAAATAATAATAAAACTATTTTATCATTATTTATATAAATTCTCTAATTCATTAAATATGATTAATTAATTAATCAAATTTATTCTACATCGTGAGGGATACTTCTCAGCATATCGCGACTATGAGGATAATACGAATTCACTGCTTAGAATACCAAGAACCTATTCAGTGAGTAGTTACCGTACAATCAATTCCTTTTACCCTGCAATGTCACGATTAAATATAAGGCATGGAACTTGTGTCAAGCCTATCTTATTTAATCATTCGCTTCCCATTCACTATGCTTAGTTCTATTTAATATAAATTAGAAACTCCTTTCTAATTTTATTCACTCTGGCCAGAGATTCCTGAACTAGCATAAGTGGATCAGCATTGAACATTCTCTTCTTTCACTGGAAGGAGTAGATCCTTTATTGATCATACACTATCTTTGTGTACAAATTCCTATACCCAGTAGAGCCCTTATAATTGTCCCTGGAGACTAAGAACTAAACCAAAGCATAGTTCAGTGTACACAAGATGACTATGATGACCTCAAATCTAAGGATACTTGTACAACTATCACTATGCGAACAACTGCTGACACGTGAGTGAACTCGATCAGTTGTTCAGCTGTGTGAGTCATGTTCAGTGAACTTATTCTATAATAAGCACCTACATACTAGCTATAGTGTCACCACACAAATGTCTATGAGAACAGACATCCTTCATAATGAAGCAAGCATAGTATGTATCGATCTTTGAGGATTATTAATTACTTGTTAGTAATCCTACGACCAGGAACTATTTAAGTTTAGAGTTATCATCTTTTAGGTCTCATTATTATGATCTCATCACAATCCATAAAAAGCTTTACTCTAAACTGTGGTATATCTTATTTAAACACTTAAAATAGATAGAGCCTACAATAAAAAACAAAACAAGTCTTTTATTAACATCAATGAAATCAAAACAAATTACATAAAAGTTATTCCTAAATCCTCATACATGATTGGACTTAGGACATATCTCTTTCACTTTCCATAATTTTCCTTTTTCCAAGTACATAGACTTTGTATGTAGTTCTGTCCAATGAATATCCTAGAAACAATTGCTTCAAAAACCTTAGAGTAAAAATTTCTCATATATTTTGAGTTGTCTTTTATAACATAACACTTGCTTCCAAACACATGAAGATGCTTCACAGTAGGCATCCTTTTTTATAGGATTGAGTAGGGTGATTTTCCAAGATTCTTGTTAATGATATATTTATTTTGAGTATAGCATGCAGTACTGACAGCTTATTCCCAAATACTTGTTGGCAAATTTGCATCTTGCAGCATTGTTCTTGGATGCTCTACTAGTGTTTTATTTTTCCTCTCAACTACACTGTTTTGCTAAGGTGTTCTAGATATTGAGAATTCTTGAACAATGCCTTTCTCTTTACAGAATTTAGTTAAAGTTGCATTTCTGAATTATGTGCCATTGTCACTCCTCAATCTCTTCACATAATTCTGATCTTCGGCCTGCTTCTCAATCTTCTTGATGTGTTCAATTATGATGTGTGGAGTTTCATCCTTAGAATGCATAAATTCTACCCATGTGTACCTTGAGTAGTCATCCACCATCATAAGTGCATATTTTTTCCTTGAAATTGATAAGACATTAACTGGTCCAAATAAGTCCATGTGAATAAGTTGCAAAGGTGCACTAATGGAATTCACAGTTTTATTCTTGTGACTTGACTTTTTCATTTTCCCTTTTTGAAAAGCCTCACAAACTTCATTTTGAGCAAACTCTAGATTTGTCATGTCTCTCACTAACTCTTTTTTCACTAGAGTATTGATTGCCTTATAATTCAGGTGAGAAAGCTTTTTGTGCCATATCTTGCTTTTCTCAACAGATGCCTTGGTGTAGAAGCATCATTTTCCATCCTCATTTGTTGAGTTTAAATCTGCAATAAACAAGCTTCCCTTTCTTGCTCCTTTCAAAACAATTTCACTAGTCTTTTTGTTGATTATTGAGCAATCTCCTTTGTTAAATGAAACTTTGAATCCTCTATCTATAAATTGATTGACACTCAGAATATTTACTTCTAAACCAGCCACCAGTCCTACATCTTCAATGACAACATTTCCAGAAACTAAGTTGCCATATCCCATTATGAACCCTTTACTATTATCTCCAAAAGTCACTAATGGGCCAGCCATCTCCTCAAATTTTTATAACAGGGCCTTATCACCTGTCATATATCTTGAGCATCCACTAGCTATGATCCATATGACCTTCTTTTCTTTTCCGTGCACACAATGAGGATTAAGTGTGTTTAGCTACCCAAGCAGTGTTGGTCACTTTCTTCTTGCTAACAGAATTTGCAGAATTAGAATGAGTTGACTCAGAAGGAACAGTGTGAACAGATTATATTGCATTTTTCTTTTTGACTGTAGATTCAAAATTAACATATTTTAAATCTACTCTCAGTTTATGACAACTTGTCATTACTTTCATATTGCAAGGTATGCAGTCAAATTTGCAGGCTCCCACTTTTGGCTTGCTAACTTCCTTTTTACAAAAGTGAGTTAGGTGATTTGTTGAGCCGCATTTTGGACATTGTTTTCAGGGGGAATCTACAAAAAATGCAAAGTTGTTGCTTTTGTTTACTCTTATCTTGACATTTCTGTTCTTTTTCTTTCTTCCTGTATTCTCAGCCTTGATTTCCTTGATAGGTGTCTTAGGGAGTTGGTTAACCATTGGTTTTTTCTTTCTTTCAGTAGCAAGAGTGGTTTCTTCATTTTTCATTTCTTTATCTTCATCTGCAAGTTCTTGCTTGATGACCAACTCCTCTTCACTGAAATTGACTTCACATGCCTTGAATAAATGTGAATCAACTTTTCTCAGCATAACTGGGATATCTTCATTTACAGTTACTTTTCCCTTGTCAATTTTATTCTTCTTGTTGTTGTTCAAGGCATAATAGTCAAGGCCAATGGCTATATTAGAACATGGTTTGTTCTTCACATGGTACTGACCAACTAACTGAGAAGCATTTCTGAAAGACTTCAATTTTACTTTATTCTTCTCTATATTTTCCATCAACACAACCTCTATTTCACTAGCACACTTTAGCTTGTTCTTTAGATATTCATTCTCCTGCATAATAATTTCAAGCTCAATAAGCCGTAGTTCTAAATTTTGTTTCTCAATCTCAAACTTCTCATTAGCTTTTGACAACCTACTAACCTCCTCAGTAGCTGCCACTATGCTAGTATGGATGTAGAACATCTCTATGCTCATGTTTTCAACAGTCTCTTTGTATTGACTTGTAATTTAAATCAATAGTAGTCAGAGTTAGTACCTCTATTTGATGAGGATGACGCGCCTTGCTCCCAGGCCATGAGTGCATAGTTTCCAACCTCCTCATCTTCATCATTATCAGAATCATCCTAACTCTTTCTTTCTGCAATGTAAGCTTTACCCTTTTGCTTCTTCAAGAGAGCTTCATAATTTTCATCCAACTTAAGATAGGCTTTATCATTTTTCACTTTCTTTGGCAAAGTGGCTCAATTCATCACAATTGAAGCACCTATTTTTTGATTTGTCAACATGTCCAGTTTTGTAGGCACTTTTGCCACCAGAGTTTTTGTGACGGCCTCAACCCCAGGGTCAGGGGATGACGTCACCAAAATATAATAAACTACAATAAAACTACGAAATAAACTTTATTATAAAACACGACCCCAAACCAGGAGCCGATGCAGGTTCAAGTATTATTTAGGTTACAAAATAACACTAACTTATTCAAGATCCGACATCCTAACTTATTACAGCAACTCATCAGACCTTAGGGTCTGATACAAACTACCTCAGAGGAGCCGGGACCGGAGGGGGATGACACTCCACGCTGACCTGGTCTTCTAGACATCTGCAATAAATAAATACAAAATAAGCTGCAAGGATGAGCAATCCATTTCTCAACAGTACCTCTATATGAATAACCAGTAAAACAGGATGTATAAAAACAGTATAGGAACAGATATCAAAACTAGTTTACGAAAAAACCCGTAAAAACAGGTATAAACTGGATATCAAAACTAGCATGCTCTGCAAAATAATATCATATGTAGTGTGCTGTGTCAAAATACCAGAGTTTCATTATAGCATGCAATTTCCTTTCCAAAACCACTGTCCATTGCTGGACCCATAAATCATCTGTCCCATTTCGAAGACCATAAATCATTTCATTTGCTCCGTTACGGGAACCATTAAACCAAAGTTTGATATAAAAGTGGATGAATTCTAGGGACAGTTGATCAGTCTATCCCACCACAATTTGTTCCGGAACTCAGAGAGTAGCTAGGTCTCTGTCATGCTGGACTAAGCGGCCTACCAGTGTGCGCATCCGACATAGCCTCTTACGCAACCATGTTGGGCCGTTACCTAATAACGGGCCTCTTACGCCACTAACCATCCAATATCTGATTCATGTTTATCCAGTTTTCAAAATCAAATTCACCTATCTCTTTTTAAACGATTATAGCACATATTCCAAAAATCCTTTTAAATTTTAATCACAATCTACAGATAGGCATTTTCAGAAGTTACTTTTTCCCCAAAGCATTAGTTAATAAAACATATTTAAATACGGGGAATACGTAACTTAAAACATTTTGTTCTAGTACATAATTTAAATCAACAACTATTCATATATACTGAACTGTAAAAGATTAGTTCAGGGGTACTTGCCTTGCGAAGCTTTGCACTGACACTGACTTGAATCTACTTGACTTCACTACTGGCCCTTCGACTCGAACCTACGAAATCGAAACAACTTAGGTTAAATGACCGATTATGCTTGACTTTTCCTTACTAACTAATTACCCAACGATACAATTCCCGACTCGTATGCATATCAATAATAATAATATACACACAATAATAGTGCACATAGCAACCAGGGGTCAATTTGTATTAAACGAGATATATACACTCGATTCTTAATTAAAGGTAATTTCTAGAAAAATTTGGACAGCGACTCCTCTATTTATAGACCTACCCATCAAAACATCAATCAACGTCAATTCCCAACAAATCAATTCAAACCGCTACATAAACAAATTCTTAATCCCAAAAATAATTTGTACGAGTGGTTTTATGTATTAAAATATTTATGACTCAAAACAGGGTCATCACCGCCCACCGTGCGCTCGTAAAATAATTCATCGCGCGCGGCGGCAAAATTTATTGGTGCCCGAAAATATACGGGTGTCCGAATAAATTTCACCGATCGAAATTATCGCTCACCTAATTTATCATTTAATATCATGAATTTTAATCAAAAATTTCCTGCACAAAAAAAGGAAATTAAAAATTAAAAAAATTTCAATAGCCCAAACCACTACCACACACGGGCTAATGAAAGCCCAACACAAATCCAATAGCCAAGCCCAAGTTAGAGGCCCAACTGCAAACAGAACCAACCGAAACCAACAACTGGCGAGCCAGCAGTAAAAACACGGCGCCACACGGCCACACATATACACACACATATACGCATATATGTATACATATCCGTATATATATATATATATATATCAAACATGACCACACCGCCGCCGCCACGCCGGAAACCGGCGGCAAAGGTGGCAAAACAAGAAAGAAAAATAGCAGCGAAATAGGAGAATTAAGAGGCAAAACAATTACCAGGAATTAAACAGAAAGAAATCGAAAGGAACCGAGGGATTTGAGTGAAAGAGGGAGAGAGGAGAGACAAGAGCGAGAGAGATTCGAGAGGAGAGATAGACAAAACAAGGCTCGTTTGGGAAGGGAATAACAGAGAAAGAAAGAAAAGAAATAAGGCCTGGACACGTGTGTTGTATATGCCACGTGTCCCGGTTTTATTTATTAGCCTGCTGCTTTTATCGTTTCCTGTTAAAATCAGGTACCGGCTGTGCACTAAAGTGCATCGGAAAAATTCAAAAATAGTCTCAAAATATCACAAATAATCTGAAGTTACTAAAAATAAAATTTTCATAATTTTAAAGTATTTTACAAACACAACTTATACCCACATTTAATGAATAAACGAAACAACGCGTGAGTAAGATTAATCTCGAAAATTACAAAAATAATTTTAAAATTCTCAGAATATTGTAAACGTAAGAAAATATGAGTTTCATAATTTTTGAAGAATCCTAGAATTAAATATGGATTTTACAGTTAAATAAAATCAGAAAATCATTTAAGAATAAATAATTAACAGAATATTGCTTTGTAAATTTTATAAAATCCCAAAAATAATCATTAAGATTATAAAATCATAAAAACAATTTTAGAGATAACCCAAATAATTTTAAAAATAGGATTGTCATAAAATCACTTTTTAAAAGTGAAATAAAATAAAATGGTGCAGCAGTTAATTATCCAAACACACCACACAATCCAACAATCACATATAAACAATAGTAAGTCAGACACAGGGACCATAATTAATACAAAATTCTTTATTTAATATATTTATGCAATAATTACATATTTAAATATTTCAAAAATATATGAGTCGTTATATCCTCCCCCCCTAAAAAGATTATGCCCTAAGAATCTTAACTAATTAAATAAGCGAGGATATTTGTCAAGCATATCTGATTCTAATTCCCAGGTAGACTCTTCTACCCTAGGGTTTCTCCAAAGTACTTTAACTATAGGGATAGATTTATTCCTAAGTACACGCTCCTTACGATCTAATATCTGGATTGGCTGCTCCACATAGGACAAATATGATTGAAGCGCGATCGGTTCATATTCGATTACTTGATTCGAATCATGAATATACGGCTTCAATATGGACACATGAAATACATTATGAATATGCTGCCACTGTGGGGGTAGAGCTATCTCGTATGCAACTTTTCCTATTTGCCTTAAAACTTCGAATGGTCCTATATATCTTGGACTCAGTTTACCTTTCTGACCAAATCGAATCAACCCCTTCCATGGAGAAACCTTTAGTAATACCAATGATCCTATTTCAAAGTTCATGTCCTTTCGATATAAATCTGCATTCTTCTTTTATCTGTCTTGAGCGGCTTCCAATCTTCTCTGAATTAACACCACTGCCTCTTTCGTCTGTTGTACTAATTCAGGTCCTAACACTTTCCTTTCTCCTACCTCATCCCAACACAGAGGTGATCTACACTTTCGTCCATATAAGGCTTCATAAGGTGGCATTCCAATGCTGGCATGGTAGATGTTATTAAAAGAAAATTCTATCAACGGTAAATGGTCATCCCAATTTCGCTTGAAATCCAAAGCACATACTCTTAACATATCTTCGATCGTCTGAATCGTTCTCTCACTTTGGCCATCAGTTTGAGGATGATAAGTGGTGCTCATATTTAACTTAGTTCCTAAACATTCTTGAAATTTTGTCCAAAACCTCGAATTAAATCTTGGATCTCGATCTGATACTATAGACACAGGTACCCCATTCTTGGTAACTATCTCATCCAAATATATTTTAACTAGCTTTTCCAAAGAATACCTTTCATTATTCGGAAGGAAATGCGCTGACTTGGTCAATCTATCAATGATTACCCAAATGGCATCGTGATTCGATCTTTTCTTCGGCAAACCTACCACGAAATCCATTGCAATCTCTTCCCATTTCCACTGTGGAATCTCTAGAGGCTGCAACAATCCACTGGGCCTTTGATGCTCTGCTTTTACCATCTAACACACGTGACACTTACTGACCCAATTCACAATCTCTTTCTTCATTCCTGGCCACCAGAAGTGCTTCTTTAAATCTTGGTACATCTTCGTGCTACCGGGGTGGATAGAAAACCTAGAGTTGTGCGCTTCGTGCAATATTTCATTCTTCAATTCTGCTACATTAGGAATCCAAATACGAGAGGAAAACCTAAATAAACCTTGGTTATCCTTTTGAGTACATAATTCTTCTCCTGTCAGATTATCCAATTCTTGTTCCATAACTCCTTATTGACACCTTTTAATCTTTTCCATTAACGCTGGCTGGAAAGTAATCTCGTATAGCTGCTCCTGACCTCTACTTGATACTCGAACTTCAATCTCCATCTTTTCTAAATCTCGGGCTAATTCATCCGCGATACGAGCCATATTTAATTTCTATTTTCTACTTAAGGCATCAGCCACCACATTGGCCTTACCTGGGTGATAATTAATCGAACAATCATAATCCTTAATCAATTCCAACCATCTCCTTTGTCTCATGTTTAAATCCTTTTGGGTGAATATATACTTTAAGCTTTTATGATCCGTATAGATATCATATTTCTCTCCGTACAGGTAATGACACCATAACTTCAAAGCAAACACTATAGCTGCCAACTCAAGATCATGAACAGGATATTTATGCTCATGGGGCTTTAACTGCCTAGACGCATACGCGATAACCTTTTCATGTTGCATTATCACACAACTTAATCCTTTGAGAGAAGCATCACTATAAATTACGAAATTCCCTATTTCATCTGGTAATGCTAACACTGGTGTTGTCACTAGCCTTTTCTTTAGCTCTTGGAAGCTTTCTTCACATTTCTCCGTCCAAACAAATCTCTCATTCTTTCGGGACAGCTTGGTCAACTGGGTTGCAATCTTGGCAAAGTCCTTCACAAATCTTCGATAATAGCCTGCCAATCCAAGAAAACTTATAATTTATGTCGGGGTCTTCGGTTGTTCCCATCTGGATATAGCTTCAATCTTCGCAGGGTCTACCTTAATACCATCCTTACCCACTATATGACCCAAAAACCTAACCTCCTCTAGCCAAAATTCACATTTTGAGAACTTAGCATATAGCTATTTTTCCCTCAGCCGTTGCAAAGCAATCCTCAGATGTTCAGCATGATCGTCTTCGGTCTTTGAGTAGATGAGGATGCCATCAATAAATACAATAACAAACTTATATAGATACTCCTTAAACACCCGGTTCATTAAATTCATGAAAGCTGATGGTGCGTTAGTTAATCCAAATGACATTACTAGGAACTCATAATGACCATACCTGGTTCGAAAGGCAGTCTGCGATATATCTTCAGGGTTGATCTTCAACTGATGATAGCCCGATCTTAAATCGATCTTCGAAAAGTAACATGCTCCCGTAAGTTAGTCGAACAAGTCATCAATCCTGGGAAGAGGGTACTTATTCTTGATGGTTAACTTGTTTAACTCTCGATAGTCAATACACAATCTCATGCTTCCGTCCTTCTTTTTCACAAATAACACTGGTGCGCCCCACGGGGATACACTTGGTCTAATTACCCCTTTATCTAAAAATTCCTGAAGTTGTTTAGCTAGCTCTTTCATTTCTACTGGGGCCATAGGGTAGGGTGCCTTTGAAACTGGTTCTGCTCCCGGAATTAGATCAATAGAAAATCAATCTCCCGATCGGGTGGTAATCCTGGTAACTCATTTGGAAACACATCGGAAAATTCACTAACTACTGAAATTTCTTCCAATCTGGGTACCTTCTTCTCAGTGTCCACGACATGGCCTAAATACGCTTCACATCCTTGTCTCAATAACTTCTTTGCTTCCAGTATCGAAAGAAATTTCTTTTCCTTCTTCTATCCTTGATAAATTATCCTTTTATTATCTTCTGTATATAACAAAACTTTATTTTTCTTACAATCAATATTTGCCTTATGCTGGGACAACCAATCCATTCCTAGAATTACATCAAACTCTCCTAACTAAAAGGGTATTAAATCCACTGAAAAGAAATACCCACAAATTTCTATTTGACACCTAGGATAAAACTGGTTTACTGAAACTTTATCCTGGTTAGCTACCTCTATAGACAAAGGCTCATTTAGATCCTCCAACATCAAATCTATATTACTTACCCATTCTTTAGATATAAAAGACTTAGACGCTCCCGAATCAAATAAAACTTTAACAGGCACGGAATTTAGAGAAAGCATACCTGCAACCACACCTGAATCCTGAGCATTGGATCTCTTGGTCATCTTAAAGGTTCTGGCTCTTATTGTGCTAGTTACTGGTCCTTGAGATTCACTCCCTCCTATGCTGCCTTGAGTAGCCGTCTTGCAGTTTCTGGAGATGTGCCAAACCTTACCACACTTAAAGCAGGTGACTCCAAAGTTTTCTGTATTACACTCTGACGCATAATGACCCTTTTTATCCCATTTAAAGCACTGGACATCCTTCCTGTACTGACCACTATGCTTTTTACCACATAACTTACAATCCACAACTGGCCTGGTTGATTGAACTGGGGCAGAGGCAACTGAGGTGACACCGGAACTCGTTTGAGCCATGCCTTGCCTTTTAAATCTCTTATTCCTATTCCGGCCAAACTTCTTTGGGAACTTCTGACTAGACTCCTCCTGGTCTGCATTACCTATACCACCTTCAAACCTTCTCTTTTTATCACTACTTTCCTTAGATGCCAACTTCTGATCACTCTCAATCACCAGGGCGGCTTGAACTACCGAGGTATACGTTTTAAATTGTAGGGCCACCACTCCCCTACGAACTTCAGGTTTCAGTGCTTGCTGGAATCTTCTAGCTTTCTGTATTTCAGTATTCATATATCCAGGGGCTAGTCGGCTCAACTCCATAAACTTGGCCTCATACTCAGCCACACTCTTTTCTCCTTGCTTAAATTCCAAAAACTCTACTTCCAACTGACTCCGCAAGCAATTCGGAAAATACTTCTCTAGAAACAACTCCGTAAATCTGGCCCAAGAGACAGGGCCTTCTCCTTCTAATGCACGCACAGATTCCCACCAAAAACTTGCTTCACCTTTAAGAAACTAACTGGCATAATCCGACTTAGAATCATCACTAACCTGAATAAGGGTGAAGGCTTTCTCCATTTCCTTAAGCCAACTCCTAGCAGCAATCAGATCTACCTCGCCCTTAAAGTCTGGGGGTTTAACTGACTGAAAAGACTTGAAGCTAACAGTCTGGTTTGACTCTCTTGGCTGGGGTTATTGTTGGAGCTACAGCTATTGTTGGATTTATTGGTGTTGTTGTTGTTGTTGTATAAATTATTGTTGTTGTTGTTGCTGTTGTTGCAGGAATTACTATTACTGCTACTGGAATTGTTCTTGCTGCTGAGCCATCTGATTAGACTGTTGGTGCAGCAAATCTAGTAATCCATCCATGACTGGGCCCCCTTCAGAGTTCCTGTTGGAGGAATTGGACGGGAAATTTTTCTTGGGAGGCATTTTCCCGAAACACCACAAAAAGGTTTTATATGAAAATTGTGCCCCCGGGTAGCAAAAGTTTTATGCATCAGGAGAATGCGGTCACAATTAAATATTCCCTTCCTTATTTATTTGGGATCCACCCATGATGCATAACTAAATTCAATAAAATCAAGCAACAAATACAACAATAATAGTTACAGCAATAACAAAAGTGCAATAAGATAAAACCAACAACAGTAATATCATAAAAGAACAATAGTACAACAACAGTACAAATCCATCTAACAACTACAGTACAACACTCCAAATATACTAAATACACAACAAAATTGGCTGTCATATCAGCCCCGCCTAATATTACCATAATACATAGTAAACATACATAAGAAAAACATCTACAGAACTCCTATAACTAACTCCGAGCTCTGTATCTCCCTGCAGCAACTCTGATATGAACACTGCCACTACCACTGATGGATCCTAACTCAAATACCAACCAGTTCACGAGATCCTGATACTGAACAACTCTAAACTCGGAGCTAATGAAATGGTCAATGGTCCGGGCTCTCTCTACAACAGTCTAAGTTAAGGATCGCACTCTCTCCTGCACATCTGGTGAAGGGGCAGAGATGCCCTGGAAAGGCCCGAAGAGAATCTGGTCAAGATGAGCTGCTAACCCTGGGCTCTGCTCTCTGATCAAAGATCGGTTCACCGCTCGATGAACATGGTAAGGGATCGGGGAGGATGCACCTGAAAGAATGGATGGAGGAACAGGTGGTCTCGAGGTGGAGGAATTTGGACCACATCCTAGAGGGAAATCCCTAACAGCCGACACTAACCTTTGTACCCAGCGAGGATGGGCACTAGGTCCTAACACACCTCCTGGTGCAACTGGAGGAACGGGTGGAGGAGGCATGGGGGTCTCCTCAGCTACAACAACCAGAGTCCGCTCAGAATCTGAATCATCTGAATCTGACTGGTTCCCCCGAGAATGAGAACTAGAGATCACTATGGGCCACTTCCAACCATATCATTATAAAAGGAAGATATAACAAGGTTAAGGCAAGTCTATTAAAATATTAATAGATGCCAGGGTAACGCCGTCGGAACCCTCGACTGACACTTAAGGTTGCTCCTCGACATGAGTTGCTGACTCACACTATAGGACATACTTCCTACACCTTACTAACTCAAGTCTTAACTTAAATCAGGGACTTGAACCTGTGGCTCTGATACCAATTGTGACGGCCTCAACCCCCGGGTCAGGGGCTGACGTCACCAAAATATAATAAACTACAACATAAACTATGAAATAAACTTTATTATAACACACGACCCCAAACCAGGAGCCGATGCAGGTTCAAGTATTATTTAGGTTACAAAAAAACAATAACTTATTCAAGATCCGAAATCCTAACTTATTACAGCAACTCATCAGACCTTAGGGTCTGATACAAACTACCTCAGAGGAGCCGGGACCAGAGGGGGCTGACACTCTACGCTGACCTGGTCTTCTAGACATCTGCAATAAATAAATACAAAACAAGCTGCAAGGGTGAGCAATCCATAGCTCAACAGTACCTCTATATGAATAACCAGTAAAATAGGATGTATAAAAACAGTATAGGAACAAATATCAAAACTAGTTTACAAAAAAATCTGTAAAAACAGGTATAAAGTAGATATCAAAACTAGCATGCTCTTCAAAATAATATCATCTGTAGTGTGCTGTGCCAAAATACTAGAGTTCAATTTTAGCATGCTATTTCCTTTCCAAAACCACTGTCCATTGCTGGACCCATAAATCATTTGTCCCGTTACGAGGACCATAAACCATTTGTTCCGTTACGGGAAACATTAAACCAAAGTCAGATATAAAAGTGGATGAATTCTAGGGATAGTTGATCATTCTATCCCACCACAATTGTTCCGGAACTCAAGGACTAGCTAGGTCTATGTCATGCTGGACTAAGCGGCCTATGAGTGCGCACATCTGACTTAGCCTCTTACGCAACCATGCTGGGCCGTCACCTAATAACGGGCCTCTTATGCCACTGACCATCCAATATCTGATTCGTGTTTATCCAGTTTTCAAAATCAAATTTACCTATCTCTTTTTAAATGATTACAACACACATTCCAAAAATCCTTTTAAATTTTAATCACATTCTAGAGATAGGCATTTTTAGAAGTTACTTTTTCCCCAAAGCATCAGTTAATAAAACATATTTAAATACATGGAATACGTAACTTAAAATGTTCAGTTCAAGTACATAATTTAAATCAACAACTATTCATATATACTGACTATAAAAGATTAGTTCAGGGGTACTTGCCTTGCGAAGCTTTGCACTGACACTGACTTGACTCTACTTGACTTCACTACTGGCCCTTCGACTCGAACCTACGAAATCGAAACAACCTAGGTTAAATGACCGATTATGCTTGACTTTTCCTCACTAACTAATTACCCAACGATACAATTCCCGACTCGTATGCATATCAATAATAATAATATACACGCAATAATAGTGCACTTAACAACCAGGGGTCAATTTGTATTAAACGAGATATATACACTCGATTCTTATTTAAAGGTAATTTCTAGAAAACTTTGGACAGCGACTCCTCTGTTTATAGACCTACCCGTCGAAACATCAATCGACGTCAATTCCCAACAAATCAATTCAAACCGCTACATAAATAAATTCTTAGTCCCGAAAATAATTTATACGAGTGGTTTTATGTATTAAAATATTTAGTACTTGGAACAGGGTCATCACCGCCCACCGTGCGCTCCTAAAATAATTCATCGGGCGGAGCGACAAAATTTATTGGTTCCCGAAAATATACGGGTGTCCGAATAAATTTCACCGATCGAAATTATCGCTCACCTAATTTATCATTTAATATCACGAATTTTAATCAAAAATTTCCTGCAGCAAAAAGGGAAATTAAAAATTAAAAAAAAAATCAATAGCCCAAACCACTGCACACACATGGGCTAATAAAAGCCCAACACAAATCCAACATCCAAGCCCAAGTTACAAGCCCAACTGCAAACAGAACCAACCCAAACCGACAATCGGCGAGCCAGCAGCAAAAACACTGCGCCACACGGCCACACGCGGCCATCGCTGCCGCAAACACACATACACAACATAACTCACACACACACACTACGCACATATGCATACACAAACACACACATATACATATATATGTATACATATCCGTATATATATATCAAACACGACCACACCACCGCCACCAGACTGGAAATCGGCGGCAACGGTGGCAAAACAAGAAAGAAAAACAGCAGCAAAATAGGAGAATCAAGTGGCAAAACAATTACCAGGAATTAAACCAAAAGAAATCGAAAGGAACCGAGGTATTTGAGTGAAAGAGGGAGAGAGGGGAGACGAGAGCGAGAGAGATTCGAGAGGAGAGAGAGACAAAACAAGGCTCATTTGGGAAGGGAATAACAGAGAAAGAAAGAAAAGAAATAAGGCCTGGACACGTGTGTTGTATATGTCACGTGTCCCGGTTTTATTTATTAGCCTGGTGCTTTTATCGTTTCCTGTTAAAATCACGTACCGGCTGTGCGCTAAAGTGCATCGGAAAAATTCCAAAATAGTCTCAAAGTATCACAAATAATCTGAAGTTACTAAAATAAAATTTTCATAATTTTTAAAGCATTTTACAAACACAACTTATACCCATATTTAATGAATAAACGAAACAACGCGCGAGTAAGATTAATCTCGAAAATTACAAAAAAAAATTAAAATTCTCAAAATATTGTAAACGTAAGAAAATATGAGTTTCATAATTTTTGAAGAATTCTAGAATTAAATATGGATTTTACTGTTAAATGAAATCAGAAAATCATTTAAGAATAAATAATTAACAGAATATTGCTTTGTAAATTTTATAAAATCCCAAAAATAATCATTAAGATTATAAAATCATAAAAACAATTTTAGAGACAACCCAAATAATTTTAAAAATAGGATTGTCATAAAATCACTTTTTAAAAGTGAAATAAAGTAAAATGGTGCAGCAGTTAATTATCCAAACACACCACACAATCCAACAATCACATATAAACAATAGTAAGTCAGACACAGGGACCATAATTAATACAAAATTCTTTATTTAATATATCTATACAATAATTACATATTTAAATATTACAAAAATGTACGAGTCGTTATAGCTGTACTAAGCTTTACCTTTCCTGCTGCTGTCCTTGTTGAATTTATGTCCTTTCTTGTTGAAGAATTTTGGCTTTTTCACTCCAATATTAGAGAATTTCCTTGCTAGGTAAGCCATGGATTGATCCAACTCATCCAGTTCATTCAAGGTATAGAACTCATCTTCTTCAAGTTCCAAAATAACTTGTTTATATGGCTTCTTGTTCTTTTGCTCAACATTTGAGGTAGTTAAAGTCTGGATTTCTTATTCATCATCAGATGAATTACTGTCATTGACAACCAGTGCACTTGATCCATCGACAATGTGCCCTTGACCAGCTCTTAAAGATTTTCTTTGAATCATTTCCAGTTCATAGGTTTTTAAGATACCATACAAAATCTCAGTGTCATTCTACTCAAGTATGTTCCTTCTCTTATAGCTGAGATTTTTTGTTCAAGATGGTTAAGAAGGGTGAGCAAAATTTTCAAGTTAACCTCCTCAGCTTCATAATATTTTTCATGAAGTTACAAGTCATTTATCAGCTTATTAAATCTTTCAAACACATCAGTTATACTCTCCTTTGGTTTAGCCATAAAACCCTCATAATGGGATACCGATATCCTCCTTTGATTTGACCTAACTTCCTTTGTTCCCTCACATGAAATCTCTATTTTCTCCCAAATCTGTTTGGTTGTGTCACAGTTGATAATGTTATTGTACATTACATTGTCAAATGACTATCAGAATTAGTTGCAAGCCACTATCCAGAGAGAGTTTCTCATTTTCAGTCTCAGAGTATTTTGAGGGGTCTTTAGGAGCATAATGAGCTGGGATGACCATGTCTCCATCTGTAGATTCCTCAACTCTTTCCATGGGAGTGAAAAGTCTATTCTTTAGAATCTGAAAATATAATGGGTTGTCCATCTTTATAAACAGCATCATCTTATTTTTTTTATAATGTATAGTTGTCTCTGTCTAAGGCTGGTATCTTGATACTGCTAAACTTCTCTGTATTCATTCTTCCAAGATCTTGATCTGTTTACTTTCAGATTTTTCTCTGATACCACTTGTTAGATAATGATTACAACATAGGGGGGTGAATGTGTTTTGGATATTTTTAGACTTTTTCAAACTTTTATGGATGTATGAACAAAGCATATAAGAGATGCAGTTATATTATGTTAGCATAAATAAAACAGCAAACACCATATTTCAAAACTCACTTAATTTTATATTAAAATCAAGTTATGTCTTGCTACAAATCCTGGGTTCTTGGTAAGTAAAGAACTCAGCTTCTATCTTGAAAGAGCACAAGAAAATTTAGATATGTTTTCTACTCTACTAAAATAAAGGACTTTTGTTTACTTTATAGATTAGTAAACACAGGTTTACATAACATGCAATAAGATGTAATAAACCCTACTTTAAGTTAACTCTGAAGCTTTCCATTTCTGGCTTAGTGAATCCTTGCAAATCTTGTAGGTCTGTGACCTTCCTTTGTCAGTTAATCTTGGCCCTTGATTTTGCACTCTTCAAGCTGCTTTTGTAGAATTTTTAATCTAAGTGATTAGATTATTTTTGATTGATAATCTTGAATCTTTAACTTGTCTGCATTCTGTACTTGAGGTTCATATCGAGATCTCCAGTTTATTATATAGAGAACTGACATCTCGATAAGTATAATATCTTATCGAGATCTCTTAGTTCTCTATAAGTGTCTTTGACTTGTCGAGTTCTCTGAGTTCTCTATAAGTGAATTAGGCTTGTCGAGGTCTCCAAAACTCTGCATGTAGAAATGACTTGTCGATGTCTCTGAGATCTCTATATGCATTTTGACTTGTCGATATCTCTGAGATCTCTAATGAGAAATTGACTTGTCAAAATCTCCAATCTTCATATCTTCATTTTGACTTGTCGATATCTCTGAGATCTCTAATGAGAAATTGACTTGTCGATGTCTCCAATGTTCATATCTTCATTTTGACTTGTCGATATCTCTGAGTTCTCTATATGCAGAAATGGCTTATCGATATCTCCAAACTTCACATTTTCATTTGACTTGTTGATATCTCTGAGACTTTTCTATAAGCCATTTTGGACTTCTAGATAAGTCATTCTGGAGTTCTTGAATGACTTCTCTATATGACTTTATCTATGACTTGTAGATATCTTGACTTAGAATATTTTCCTCAAACACATTTATTCAACTCCAAGCTCCTCCATCTTTTCTCTGAGGTAGGATCTTGTTGATCTTCTTCCAGAGTTTATTCTTAAGCTTGAGACGGTTCACAGAAAAATACTCCAGTCTGATCTTTAATATTATTACAGACTCAAGTGATATAATATAAAATATAGTTTTAGACTATCATAAAACTAAATCTTTGGGTTGTTAATGTGACTTAGTCTTGTTATGATACATGCATGTCTTACACAACAACTTAGATGATGATGTTGACCCATTTTTATTAACTGACTTAACATCATCAACACCTAAGTTAAACTTAATAGGTCTTAACTGAGACTAATTCAGTTTTACCTTATCATCAATATTTACTGGTTTAACTTTTTCAGTTTCCTTTTTATTACACTTATCATAATTAGTTTTATCAGCATATCCTAATCCTGATTCCCAACAACCATTTTCTATTAAACCGTGAGTTATTTTTCCTGAACTAGTCCAAAGCTTAATTACTTCCCTTTCTTTAGCTAGTTCATTTTCTAGATATGCATGCTTTTCTAATAGTTTTTCTTTAACATACATAGCATCATCTCTTTCCTTTTGAGTTTCTAGCATGAAAATTAACTTAGATTCTAGGTGATTATTTTTTTTTAAGATCAAAGTTTTCGGTTTTAATCCTACCATTTTCAAGAGTTTGATCCCTATAACTAACATGCAGAGATTTAAGAAACAACCTTAGCTCACAAATATAATCAGTATCAAAAGCAAATGTGGTTTGAGGTACCTTTAATTCAGCAGTGTTAGCCTCAATATCAACATTTTCCATAAGAGCATAGTTAACACCATCATCTGATTCTGATGTATCATCCCAGTTCTTCTTCTTGGTAATCAAGGCTTTTTTCTTCTCCGCCCTTGGCTTCCTGTAGTCAGCTGTAAAGCATCCTACTCCATCATAGTTGTAGCACTTTTCCTTTCACTTGTCATATTTTCCAGACTTTGACTCCTTCTCATTAGAATTTCTTCTGTAATTCCTCTTTTCAATTATTGAGGAACTAGAGCCTTTCCTGGAAAACCTTTTTCCCTTCTTGAAGTCTTTGTAGACCATCTTTTTGAAGCTTTTAACCAAAAAAGCAGCCATTTTCTCATTATCTTCATTGTTATCATGATCACCTTCAATGTATGATTCACTTTCAGATTTTGACTCATCATCAGAGTTTGATGACTCAGTATCAGATTTTGCAATCATAACCTTATTTTTAGAGTGGCTTTTTCTCCTAGCTTTTTCTCTTGGTTCTTCTTCAACCTTAAGTGTAACATGTCTTGCTTTTTGTCATTTCCTCTTGCTTCTTTGCTCCATCTCCAGTTCATGAGTCTTAATTTTTTTGTCAACTAGTGACAAGTCATTCATCAGCTTTTGAAACCTATCATAGATTTCAGTCAAGGACTCATCAGACTTTGAATCAAAGTGCTCATACTCCTGAGTTAGTATTGTTCTTTTGTTCTTTTTTATAGCAATAGTACCTTGACACTTGACCTCCAAAGTATCCCAAATTTCTTTGGCAGTTTTGCATCCAATGACTCTATTAGACATTACACTGTCAAGACTGCTATGCAAAATATGTCTCACTTTTGCATCTTCCATAATCGATGAAAAATTCTTAGGAGTATAGTCCTTTTAATCTTTATCCACCATCTTTTCTTCTTGGCCAGCAACAGTAACTGCTAATTTCATTGTCCTGTGAGGACCATCATAAACCATGTTTAGATATTCAGGGTCTGTTGCTTCTAGACACATGGCCATCTTCACTTTTCAGATTGGATATTCATGTATTTTCAGAATTGGAACCTTGATAGCCTCATATGTACTTATGTTGTGGCTAATTGGATTTATGGCTGGTGGGGGAGGTGGGGGTACCCGTTGTCCTTCTTTATCTGCCGTCAGGGATTGTTATATAGATCTTAAACTATTTGTGTATCAACACCAAGCTCTGATGTCGATTGTTACGTCCTTAATACAACTATAGAGGGGGGTGAATACAATTTATGCAAACAAATTTATTTAAGTACTCAACGGAATGAAACAATTTTTGTATTGACTGATAAAAACTGATTACAAAACTACTCTCTCAAAGGATCAACAATAATCCTTCTATTATGGGTAAAAACTTAGGGTATATTTATTGCTAGGGTTTGTGGGCTTCGAGGTTTGATTTGACTGCTCTCGTGTCTCCTGACTCAATCTGCCTTTCACAAGATACCTACGTACCTTGCTATTTTCCAATGATCAAGTCGAAAAATGTACTTCTGATTTATGGGGTGAGACCCTTTATATAGGCATGATATGCCTTTGAATTAGGCTAGGGTTAGGAGACTTGGTGGACAAGTCTCAGATTTAGAGTGGATTTTGGAGTCCTATAATGCTGAAAATTGATTCCTTATCCCATGAGATTTCTCGGAGGCCAATCTCCAGGGAATTGTGTCCTTATTTGGACTTTACTTATCATCTATTTTTTCCCATATTATTTAACTATGAAATTAATTAATATTCAGGGTTTTGGACCCTTTATAATGGGCTTTATTATCGGCCCAACCCGGGCATAATTAACGCGATATTAATTGCGCAACCGGGGTTTATTTTTCTCCCTATCATTTCCCCCCAACTTCCGGGAAATTGTAAAGGATTTCGCGGAAGTTAAGTTCATTTAATCCCTTACAGGGTATCATTTTCTGCGTAAAGTGTGGAGCGACCTACACATTTACAACGATTTGCCTTATACGTGGCTTCAGGATATTTTTTGGAACTTCCTTATTATTTTTCTTACCTTATTCCTATTTTTAGGAATTTTCTGGTATTTTCCCTTTATTTCCAAGAATTTTCCTTTAATTTCTTGAATTTTCCTTACTTTTCTATTTTTTTACCAGGATCCTAGTCGACAAATCGATCTGGATTCTTGTCGAAATTTTGGCCAGCTCCTGGGATCTAGTCGAACAAATTCGACCAGGATCCACGTCATGGATTTTGACCAAAATTATTGTCGAAGTTTTTGCTCCTTGTTACTTCACAATCAGGATTTCGAGAAATACTTCGACTTCAATCCCGGTCGAAGTTCGAGCGATTATATGGCTTCCTAGTCGTGGTGGTTCGACTAGGATCCAGGACCTAAACCACGATCTCATTCTTGGTCGTTCGTGGTAGTGTTTTCAAGGCTTCTAATCAAAGCATTGTGAGCAGAAATCACGGCCTAGATCTCGATCTTGATTTTGGTCGATTCTGGGGGTCTTTATCGGGCTCCTGCTCGAAGGTTTTTGAGCTGGATTCACGACCTTGAATTTGACCTAGATCCTGGTCATTTTAATGTATCTTCCAAACCTTAGTGGACTGGGCTCTTCAATTGTATTGTGCCTTTGTTATCCTAACCCAATTTGGATTGGGCCTTGGTTTCCCTAATCCGGTTTGGATTGGGCCTTGGCTTTCCTAATCCAATTCGGATTGGGCCTCCAATATTCTTTTAGAATTCTCAAGAATTTTCAAGAACATTCTGGAAGGTTCCAGAATTTGGGCTTTTTGTGTTGGGCTTTAAATTTTATGGGCTTTTTTATCCCTTCAACTTCTTCCACTCGCCTATATAAGGGAGTGAGTTGAGTCATTTTCTCCTCACTTCTCATTTCTTGCTCCTTGATTTCCTACTTCTTCTAAAAACCTCTAAGTCTTTTAAGGGAATTCAAAGATTTCTCCGGCTATCCAGCTCAGTTTCGGTTTAAAGACCTTCAAATATTCAAGTTTTCTAGGTATATTCACGGTGTTCTTCTTTGTTTTTCCATATTTGTGCTTTAATTCTATGTTTTATATAAATTTTCTGCACTCTACATGCATCAATCCATGCCTGAATTTGTTCTTTTCTGCATTCTTTAGATGGCAGACAAGAAAATAGCTCGTTTGGCGAAAATAAACATGGCCCAAAAGTCAAGCGAGTTCTCCATTCGATCAAGGTATTCTTCCTTTATTAATACGATCAACACCCGGGGATACGAATATCCCTATGATGTTCATCTGGATGCATTTGATCACATCAGCACGTTCCATGATGCCAAGGAGTTGGAGAAATTGAATAATATGTTCAAGATTCAAAAGCCCTATAAGTTGATCTTCGTAGGCACCGCAGACAAGGCTTGTCATTGAAAGAAAGATGCTTTATGTGTCTTCAGGGACACGCTCAGGGCTGGAATCAGGTGTCCCTTCCACCTTTTCATCACAGTTCTTCTTGTAGATGTTGGAATCAACCCCTTTCAGCTTCCTCCCAACGCTTGGAGGCTAATCCTTTGTTTCTTATCGCAATGCGCCAAGCACAATGTGCCCCCCTTTGTCGCAGTTTTTAGGAAGATTTTTCAGTTTAAAAATAGCTCCAACAAGAATCCTGGGTGGGTTACCTTAAATCAACGCCCAACCATCCCTCATATCAATAACGGGAACTCTATTCCCGACAACAATTTGGGATGGAAAAAGGAATTTCTTTATCTGCTTTGGGAAGGCGGTGATTATGGCACGCTCTTTCGCTCATCCTTTGGGCAGGTTATTGACGGGAGCCCTAATGATATAGTGTTGTCTGAAGAGAAGGAAAAAGCCTTCAATCTCCTTACTTAGGATAACGGGACATCCCATTCCTGGGATCTTATCAGGGAGTCAGTCCTTGTTAAAAGCGGCCTTTCTCCCGTCTCTATGAGGTGTAAGTTTCAAATTCTTGTTTTAACTTATTTTGAAGTTTCTTCTTTCTAGCATATTTAATTATTTCTTTTCTTGAGCCGCTGAAAAATAGTGGAGGCGACTAAGCATAAAGACTTAGGAACCACCAGAATGAAGCGGGCGGGGAAGGTCTTCAAAGATCCGTGCCTCGGGGATCGCTTCCCAAAGTTTCTGCTCCAGGCAGGAGAAGGAGATGAAGAAGGCCCCAGCCAACCCCTGCACACAAAACAAAACCCAGGGGTCTTCTTTCAGCCAGTATGGGGAATTCGGGGAAAGCACACGATTGTTGGAAACATGAAGCATGCCAAAGAATGGTTGCTTCAGTCTATTTCTCCGGTAGACTACAAGGATTTTATCCTTCAACGAGACTTGGAGGTTAATGAGCTGTTTGGCGCTGAGGCCCTGGCAACGGTAACTTGTTTATTCCATACCTTTTATATTTACTTTCCTTTTCTTAGGCAAAACTAATTTTCTATCATTCCTTTCCTTTTATTTCAGGCTAACGTGAATTTCCAAGGGGCGCTTCACCAAGCTAAGGCTTGGAAGGTGGCTTATGATGACACCACTAAGAAGCTAGAGGAGGCTAATCAATAGATCGAGAGCCTCAAGGCCCAGCTTGCCTCCTCAACTTCCAAATTTGAAACTGCTCGGGCCAATATCGTCGTGTTAAATGATGAAAAATAAAAATGGTTCGACACCTGGATGGATACTCGTGAGTTTAAGGACCTGATGGTGGAGCATGACGCCCTTACTCACCCTATGAGCTACAAGGAAGGTTTGGATGCTGCGGTTGAGGCCATTCAGGCCGAATACCCGGAAATGCTCGAGGCAGAATCCTTCCCTTGCTCTCTTAATATCCCAAGGCTAGGGGGAGTTACAGACGGGGTTGTGGACCTTATTCATGAAGAAGAACGATCTATCCCTTCTCCTGATCCCAGAGCTTCTTCGTCCAAAGCACCAATCGAGAGCCAGGGTCAGAAAAGGAAATAGCCCAAGTCTATCTCAAGAGAAGAGGAATCCTCCTCCGCGGAAGCGACCGAGCCTAGTGTGAAGAAGCATAGAGTGGAAGAGACTCCAAGGCCCGCACCTCAAAAGGCGTCTGAGGATAGTTCTGAGGAGACTTCAGTGGAGACTTTTGAGGAAACCTCTGAGGGGCCAACTCAGGAATCATCCGAGGAGACTTCAGATAGTAGCTCCGAGGAGTCCATGCCTTCTAAATCGAATTCTTAGCTTTTTATTTTTGTATTTCCTTCATTTTGTAAAATACTTTTTAAAATTATGGCTTTGTTACCCTTCGGGGTTTTATTCATGTCATTTTTTTGCTTTAACTGCTTTTTGATTGATTAGTAATTTGAACCACACAGTTCTAAGAGTCATGCATTGAATAATGAAAACAAGACTGAAAACAATCTGAATCACATAGTTCTAAGATTGAATAATGGAAACAAGACGGAAAAACAGATGGATATGACAGACTTGCAACTGCTACTCATGGCATTCCTATTATAGAAGGATTTTTGAATTTCTCTTTCTTTTATTATTTATTGCTTCGTTCATCAAAGCACGAATCTTGCTAAGTAAACAAAGCGTTATCATAACTTTCCTTTTCAAAGTTTGAAATAATTTCAACTTAAGAATATATATCCCGATTTTTTCAAAACCTTATATAAAATGGGTTCAACCCTGATAATCACAAACTAGAATGTAAATCCTACTCAAATTGAGATATAAAACCCTAAGCGAACAAAGCTTCACAGTGCTTTTGAACCCTGTTACTACCTGAATAAGTATAAACTATATGTAGTAAATCTTCAGGTTTTGGGCATGCCATGTACGAGGTACTTCTTCTCCATCCATGGTCTCCAGTTTGTAATATCCTCTTCCTTGAACGCTCTTAACCTTGTATGGCCCTTCCCAATTTGGGGCGAGCTATCCTTTTTGCCCTACTCCAGAAGCTTCCACCTTCCTTAGGACCAAATCTCCCTTCTTGAAAAATCTCTCTTTCACCCACAGGTTGTAGTGAAAAGAGGCCTTTTTTCTGATATTCCATAATCTTTGCATGCGCTGCATCTTGTACTTTATCTATTAAATCCAGGGCTAAGCCCATCATCAGTGTTGAATGCTTGAATCCTTGGGGATGAATGTGATAATTCTACTGGTACAGCTGTTTCTGCTCCATATGCTAACATGAAGGATGTTTCTCCTATTGTGACTCTACATGTAGTCCTGTAAACCCAAAGTATTGGCAGTATCTCATCTACCCAATTATTTATGGAATTTTCAATCCTATTCTTTAACCCATCTAGAATGATCCGATTTGTAACCTCTACATGCCCATTAGCTTGAGGATGAGCAACAGAAGTGAATCTCAAGTCAATTTCATTTTCTTCACAATACTTCTTAAACTCTTCATTATTGAATTGTGTTCCGTTTTCAGTCACCAAGATCTGGGGAATCCCGTACCTGCACATAATATTCTCCCACAGGAACTATGCGACTTGTTTTGTCATAATCTTTTCCAGGGGCTTAGCTTCAATCCACTTGGTAAAGTAATTAATCGCTACAATCAAGAACTTTATTTATGTTATGGCGATGGAAAAGGCTCAAGTATATCCATTCCCCACATAGCAAAGGGAATGGGAGAATTGATGGAAGTTAACATCTCAGGAGGCTGTTGAACAATCGGTGCATGCTTGTGACAATGATCACACTTCTTCACATAGTCTTTGGAATCAACCATCATTTCCGGCCAATAAAATCCTAAATGGGTTATCTTATGTGCCAGAGCTCGGCCCCCAAGTGTTACCCATAAATACCTTCTTGTACTTCCTCGAGAGCCAAACGCGCCTCATCAGGCCTGAGACATCTTAAGTAAGGAACCACATAAGATCTTTTATACAAAATTTCGTCAATCAAGGAATACCTCAGTGCTCGTATGGCTAACTTTATGCTTCAGTCACATCATTCGGGAGCCAACCCAGTTGAATATGGGCCTTAATGGGATCTATCCATGATGTCCCCAGCCCTATAGGGGCTGCAAGCTTAACATCAATGCTTCATGTTTTCAAAATACGGAAGTACACGCTCCCTAAAATTTTCTCAATCTCTGATGAGGCAAACTTAGATAATGCATATGCCTTAGCATTTCCCTCTCTTGGAATATGCTCAACATGGCATTCATTGAATTGAGTCATCATGGCCCTCACTAGGCGCACATACCTTACCATGGTTTTATCCCTTGCTTCAAACTCTCCCTTGACCTGGGATACCACCAGTTTTGAGTCCCCACAAACTTTCAAGTTCTTAACTCTCAATGTCCCTACTAGGCCAGGGCCAGCTATCAGAGCTTCATACTCAACTTCATTATTTATGGTTGAAAAGTCTAACTTCATAGCATATTTAATCAAGAATCCATCTGGCCTTTGTAAAACTATCCTTGCTCCACTCAAATTTTTTTTGATTCTCCATCAAAATAGAGAACCCAGAATTCCTTGTCCTTGTTCTATCTTCCTTGATTATCCTCCATACCCTGAGGTCCAGTATCTTCATGCCCCCGACTTCTTGGTTGGGGATGGTACATTCTACCACGAAGTCAGCCAAGGCATGTGCTTTTATCGTCGTTCGAGGCTTATACTTTATGTCGAATTCTCCCAACTCAATGGCATTTAATCAACCTTCCATTGGATTTAGGATCATGGATGATGTTTCTCAAAGGCTGATACGTTAACACCTCAATCTTATGAGCTTGGAAGTAAGGAAGCAACTTCCTTAAGGCCATCACTAGGGCTAAAGCAAAATTTTCAATAATCGAATAATTCAACTCAGCTCTATGCAGAATCTTACTGACATAGTATACGGGTTTCTAGACTCTAAGTTCCTCCTTAATCAATACAACGCTCAAAGAATTTTCTGAAATGACCAAATATAAGTACAAAGTTTCGTTCAGGTTTAGTTTGGCCAACAACGGAGCTTGGACCATGTATTTTTTCAACCCCTCAAACGCTTCTTGACTTTCCTCGGTCCATATGAAATCTTTTATTTTCTTCAAGGATTTGAAAAATGGCAAGAACTTATCTCCAGATTTGGAGATAAATCGTCCTAAAACAGCAACCCTTCCAGTGAGCTTTTGAATATCTTTAACAGTCTTTGGAGGTTCCATGTCCAAAATGGCCTTTATATTATCAGGATTTATCTCAATTCCCCTCTTAGAGACTATCAATCCCAAGAACTTTCCTGATTCCACTCCGAAAACACATTTTGCAGGATTTAACATCATTTTGTGGTGTCTCAGGACCTCAAAAGCTTCCCTCAAATGGGTTATGTGGTCATTCTTCACAAGACTCTTTACTAACATGTCATCTACATATACGTCCATTGTTTTCCCAATAAGATCTTTAAAAATTTTATTTACCAACATTTGATAGGTAGCTCCTGTATTCTTGAGACCAAACGCCAAAACAAGATAACAAAAAACACCAAAGTCAGTGATGAATGATACCTTTGGAATGTCATCCTTATGCATTTAATCTGATTGTACCCACTGAATCCGCCCATAAAGCTCAGCATCTCATGACCAGCGGCCGCATCTATCAATGTATCTATCCTTGGTAACGGGAAGCAATCCTTTGGGCATGCATCGTTCAGATCAGTGAAATCCATGCATATTCTCCATTTTCCATTAGCCTTCTTCACCATTATAGGATTTGCTAACCATTTTATAAATTGTATCTCTTCAATGAAACCATCCTCTAAGAGCTTCTCCACTTCTTGCTTGATTTCCTCCTACCTCTCAGGGGAAAAACTCCTTTTTTTTTGCTTCACGGTCTTCCGATATGGATCTACGTTCAGTGTTTGAGTGATCAGTTTCGGGTCTATGCCAGGCATATTAGCTGCTGACCATGCAAATACATCACTATTTTCTTGTAAAAACCTCACCAACTTTCTCTAAGGGGCTCCTCCAGTGATGCTCCAATGAAAGTCACTTTCTCAGATCCTTGGGAGCCAAAGGGATCGGAATCAATTCTTCTGTTGGCTTCCCTATTTTCTCGTCATTCTCGTGAATATCCAGATCTTCAATAGGTAAAATCTGCCCCCAACTCCATCATCCCTAAGGGTGGCTACATAACAACTTCTTGTCATATTTTGATCTCCTCTCTCTTCGCCAATCCCGTTTCTGGTAGGAAACTTCATTATCGAATGGTAAGAGGAGGGGATAGCTTTAAAATCATGTATTCATGTTCTTCCCATGATTGCATTGTAAGTTGATCCAGCCTTTACCACTACAAAGTCCAACATATGTGTTGCTTGTCTAGGCTCCTGAGCTATAGTTAGAGGCAACTTAATTATCCCTTCCACTGGGCACTCAACTCCAGCAAAACCATATATTGGAATATCAGTAGGGGTTAATTGAGAATCATTGTAACCCATCCTTATAGAGGCATCATGGAGTAAGATGTCCACCGAGGCACCATTGTCTACAAGGACTCTCTTCACCAGGTTGTTCCCTATTATCGGTGTTATGACCAGGGGATGGTCATGAGGAAATTCAAAATCATCAAATGTCATTGTTACTCATGTCCTAGCCCTCTTTGGGGCTTCTCCGATAATATGCATGACTTCTCTAGTATAAGTTTTCCTTGACTTTTTAGATGAACCAACAGCAGTTGGTCCTCTAAAAGATTAAATTTATTACTGGCCCTCGAGGATGAGGTCCCCTAAAGATTATGTTTATCATTGGCCCTCGGGGTTGGGGGTTTCGTCCCTGATCATCTTGATCCTTTCTACGATCATCAAAGTTCCTTCTTCCACTATTATTCCTATCTCCTCCATCTCCAGTATACTTGCTCAGCCTTCCTTTTCGAATGAGAAATTCATTTTCATCCTTTAGTTGTCTACACTCATCGGTGTCATGATCAGCATCCTTTTGAAATCTATAATATTTGCTCTTATCTAGCTTAGTAGGATCAGCCTTCAAGGGCTTAGGCCAACAAACATCCCTATCTCTTTCAATTTCCATTAAGATCTGACTTCTAGGAGCATTCAGTTTAGCATATTCAGTGAACTTTTGTCCAGGTCCTCCCTTCTTTGGGGTTAAATCGGCATTTTACTCAGTTCTAGGATACTTGTCCTTGGCATTATATTCTAGATCAGTCTTTCGCTTCTTTCCACCAGTGGGCTCATTATTCACCACCGTCTTCCCCATGTTTTCACCCACTTTGATATACTTCCCGGCCCTATCTTGGAGCAGTAACATGCTTTCAGGGGTGTGCTTTTCCAATGACATCTTGAAGAATTCATCCCTAGTTTCTTGCTGGAGTGCTATCATAGCTACCTTGTCGTCGAGGTCCGGGACCTTCAAAGCTTCTTTTGTGAAATGGTTTAGATAGTCTCTCAAGGACTCCTTTGCTTCTTGCACAATGCTCATGAGGGATGCTAAACTCTTCTCATGCACTCTTCTACTGATGACTTGCTTAATGAAAGCTTGACTTAAGTCTCTAAAGGACCCAATTGAATTCGGAGGCAAATGACTGTACCACCTTTGAGCCATTCCCGACAGGGTTTGAGGAAAGGCCCGACACTTAATAGCATCATTAATGGGCTGTAACAACAATACATAAGAGAATGTTCAGACACAATTAGCGGGATCTCCAGTACCATCATATGCTTTGATGTGGGCATCTTAAACTTTCTTGAGATGTGGGCATTCAATATTTCTTCCGTAAATGGAAGAGTTGGATCATCAGGATCACCTAGGGGCATAAGATCACTTGGGTCAGCCCTTGGGACAACAGCCCTTCTTGGTGTTGGACCATCTAGGTCTATGATTAGAGGAGGATCTCTCCTCCTCGGAGGAAGTGGAGGTCTTTGGGACAGGCACGCCTCCAGGTCATGCTTTAACCTTTGGATCTCAGCTTTGTGAGCCCTGATCCTCTCCTGTACTTCTTGGGGATTCATCCCTCAGGTGCTTATAGGGTGCTGGTTAACATCAGGCATTGGTTCTGTACCAGCACGCCTCCTTCACAGAGCCACATTGTCATCTGAATATTCAGAGTCTCTTTTAATATAAGGTCCAGAGAATTCTTGGTCCTCCAGAATAGGAGCCAAACCGCGTATATAGAGGGATGTCTGCCTTTCTGCTTTACTACGATTAGAATATCCACTTCCTCCAACCTCAGGGTATAGGGGCATCCTGTAAGGGGGGTTAGTGGTTACAATAGTTGAATACTCATACCCAACAGGTTGAGAATTCACAGGTGCATATAGCTGCTAAAATTAGGAATTCATTCAATGAGGAGCTGGGGGATTCATCCCTTGTGGCTGAGGCACAGTTTCTCCCATCAGGGTTCCTCCTTGAGTGGAGGCGTAGGATGAGTGTGGGGGTATTTCCATCATCGACGGTATTGTTTGGGTGTTCCTTCGAGGGTGTTATTTCTACTCAGTGTGTTCACCATTGTTGTTGTTATATTTTCCCACAGACGGCACCAAATGTTATGGGTAGAAATATAGGGTTTATTTATTGCTAGGGTTCGTGAGCTTCAGGGCTCGATTTGACTTCTCCCGTGTCGCGTGACTCAATCTGCCTTTCACAAGATGTCTACGTACCTTGTTGTTTACCAAGGATCAAGTCAATAAATGTAGTTCTAATTTATGGGATTAGGCCCTTTATATAAGCATGGGATGCCTTTGAATTAGGCTAGGGTTAGGAAACTTGGTGGACAAGTCTCAGATTTAGAGTGGACTTTGGAGTCCTATAATGCAGGAAATTGATTCCTTATCCCATGAGTTTTCTTTGAGGACAATCTCCAGGGAATTGTGTCGTTATTTGGACTTTACTTTTCAGCCGTATTTTTCATATTAATTAATTACGAAATTAATTAATATTTAGGGTTTTGGGCCCTTTATAATGGGATTTATTGTCGGCCCAACTCGGGCATAATTAACGCGATATTAATTGCGCAACCAGGTTTATTTTTCTCCCTATCACCTTGAGAGCTTCTAGGTTACATAAAAGATATATCAATTCGTGACACTTATAGTGTAAACCTAATCTATGCTTATATATAGCACAACTTCACAATCAATAAGGAATCCTATTCTATTATAATAAGGAATACTAAAACATATCCATGTATTGATTGCTAAATTAAGTAAAGTCCTACACCGATATGTATTCTTGAAATCTTCCCTTCTTCGATATTGACTTTCATGTATGTGTCTATAGAGTGACATAGTGTTTGTGTGGTATAGTATCTAATAATTGAACAATTGATGGTTCTTGATCGATATGGCTCCCAATTCAAATATCAAATGAACTGGTTCAGGGTTTAAGGCTAAGCAAAGTAACTAATATATGATATAACCAGATATATCTCAAAGTATATTCAAAGTACTTACAATATAACATTAGAAAGGTTCATTATATTTGTAATATATCACAAGAAGGTTCGAGAATACTTGCAATATATCTATAAGAAAGGTTCAAGATACTTGTAATATATCACAAGAAGGTTCGAGAATACTTGTCTTATCTCAATGTTTTCAACTTCACTTGCACTCGTCTAACAGTACCACTCAATATCCACTTTCTTTCCTTTCCTACGCTTCGCTTCCTCTGTTGAACATAGCAATTATCTATCAATACTCCATCCCATATTATTCTAATCATAACACAACCAACACAAGCTTCTATCTACCCTTCGTTTCACCCAAAATCCGACTTATGGACAAAATATACGATCAAAACAGTCATACAACGTTCACATAAGCATATAACACATCAATCAGATAGCACATAACACGTAACATGTAAGGTATTCGATAAAAAACTATTTTTCAAGGAATGTTTAGGGTTAAAAAGATTTTTCTGATATTTAACATGAATTTTTAAATATTTTTCGGAATTAAAATGAGTAAAAGAATCAATTTAGAAATAAATAATGAAGTATGAATACTAGAAATTAGCTTTAAATCATTTATAATAGTTATTGAGCATTAAACATAATTTAGAAAAATATATTAAGGCTCAAAACTATTTTCCAAAATTTTTTAAATCAAAAAAAGAATTAAATCTAATTAAATAATCAATTAAAATCATTTAATAAATAATTGAATTAATTAATATTTAAACTAATTTCTAAATAAAATAATTAATTATTAATTAAAATTAATTAATTAAGTAAGTGTTATGGATAAAAAACTAAGGTTATTACTTGCTGTATTTAATACTAAGATCCGGGAGCTCAAGGCCTTTAATGGCTGCTCTCGTGTTTCGTGACTCAATCTGCCTTTACATCTCGCCTACGTATCTCTGTGAATTAGAGAATCAAGCGAAAAATGTAGTTCTGATTGGTGGGGGTGAGACCCCTTATATAGATGTTGGGAGTCCTTGAATTGGACTTGGTATAGGAGACTTGGTGGGCAAGTCTCATAATTAGAATGGACTTTGGAGTCTTAGATAGTAGGAAACTGATTCCTTATCCTTTTAGGTCCCCTTGAGGCTAATCTCCAAGGATTTATATCCTTATCGGGACTCTTTTCAACATCTGATTTGTCCCTTATTAATTAATTACGAAATTAATTAATAATCAGGGCTTTTGGGCCCTTTTTATTCCATCAGGCCTGATCTGGTCCATCAGGTTTAACCTTTCTGGTCTGAGCATCATATATCTTTTTATTGGGCCTAGCAGCCCACAGTTTGTACAATTAATGCAGTATTTAATTATACAATCATAATTTATTTATCCCTATCATTTGCCCCCCAACTTTTGGGAAACATTGATTGGGTTTCGCAGAAGTTAAGTCTATTTGTTCCCTTACAGGGTTTCGTTTTTTCATAAAGTGTGGAGCGACCTACACATTTACAATGAATTTTTCCTTTTATTCAGGAATTATCTTAATTTCCGGGAATTTTTCCCTTATTTCCGGGATTTTTCCCTTATTTCCGGGATTTTTCCCTTATTTTCTGGATTTTTCCCTAATTTTCTGGAATTTTTCCCTAATTTTCTGGGATTTTCCCTAATTTTCTGGGATTTTTCCCTAATTTTCTGGGATTTTCCCTAATTTTCTGGGATTTTTCCCTAATTTTCTGGAATTTTTCCCTAATTTTCTGGGATTTTTCCCTAATTTTCTGATTTCCAGCCCTATTTCGACCTGGATCCTAGTCGAAATTTCGACCTGGATCCTAGTCGAAAATAGGGATCAGCCTTGCCATCCGGGTCGAAGGAATTCGACTAGGATCCACGACCTGGAATTCGACCAGGATCCTAGTCGAAATTCCGACCTGGATCTAGGACCTGGAATTCGACCAGGATCCTAGTCGAAAATTCGACCTGGATCTAGGTCGAAAATTCCACCTTTCTTTAGCTTCTTGTCATGAGCCTATCGACTAGGATTTCGACTAGGATTCTAGTCGATATTTCGACCTGAATCCTGTTCGAAAATTCTTTGGTTTTCTTGCTTCCTGGTCGAAGGATTTCGACTAGGATCCACGACCTGGAATTCGACCAGGATCCTAGTCGAAATTTCGACCTGGGTTTTTAATCCCCATTTTTTGAAAGATGCTTGGTTTATTCGACCTCATTTCTGGTCGAAGCTTCGACCTAATTTCAGTTCCGTTATTCCAGCTATTTTCGGGTGTCTGCTCGAAAGATTTCGGGCAGAATTCACGACCTGGAATTCGACCTGGATTCTGGTCTTTTTTTCCAGCTATTTTCGGGTGTCTGCTCGAAAGATTTCGGGCAGGATTCACGACCTGGAATTCGACCTGGATTCTGGTCTTTTTTACCCGTTATTTTCGGGTGTCTGCTCGAAAGATTTCGGGCAGGATTCACGACCTGGATTTCGACCTGGTTCCTGGTCTTCCACTAGCCTTCTTTATTTAGCTTTAATTTAGGGTATTGTATTTTCCAAATCCTAGTTGGATTTGGGCCTGGCCTTTTTTGTTGGGCCTTATTAAATTTTACTGAGCCTTTATTATTGGGCTTTTCCTAATCTTATTGGGCCTCTTTTATTGGGCCTTTTCAAATCTTGTTGGGCCTCTTTTCAAATCTTGTTGGGCCTCTTTTCAAACCTTATTGGGCCTCTTTTATTGATCTGGGCTTAATATACCATGTTAAGAATGCTCTAGAATTCCTAGGAATATTCTGGAATATTCTTTTTTCTGGGCTTTTTCCTATGGGCTTTTGTTCTTAATGGGCTTTTCATCCCTTTAACTTCCTTTTCCTCTTATATAAAGGAATGAGGAAAGGCTATTACTCCTCACTTTCTCATTTCTTAGTTTTCTTCTTTATTTTCCTGCTAAGATTCTCAGAGGAATAACAGCAAGTCAGAGCTTAAAGCCTTTTTCAAGAGCGCTTCTTCAGGTAAGATTCCTCCCTTTGCTTTTCGTGTATATTTCTCCTTTGTGTGCCATTTTAAGATAGCCTATTTACATGCCCCTTACTTTTTTCAGATGGATGACAAAAGAATGACTCGCTTGGCCAAGATGAACGTGGCTAGAAAGTCCAACGATTTTCCTATTCGATCGAGGTATACTTCCTTAATCGACATGATCAACACTCGAGGGGACGAGTATCCGTCTGATGCGCATCTGGACGCGCACGATCATATTAGTGCTTTACGGGATCCCAAGGAGCTGGAAAAGCTGAGCAGCTGCTTCAAAATCAAGGAGCCTTTTAAGCTGGTTCTTGCGGGTCCGGCCGACAGGGCCTGTCAGTGGAAGAAGGACGCGCTATGCGTCTATAGGGACACTCTAAGGGCAGGTATTAGACTCCCTTTTCATCCATTCATTCCTTTGCTACTGGCTGATGTGGGCATCAGCCCTTGCCAACTTCCCCCTAATTCATGGAGGTTGATTCTGTGCTATCTGTCACAATGCGCCAAGCACAACGTCTCCCCACTTCTGTTGCTGTCTTCAGGAAGATTTTTCAGTTCAAAAACAGCCCTGATAAAAGTCCGGGTTGGGTTTCTATCAACCAGCGCCCCACTATCCCCCATATCGTGAATGGGAAGTCCATCCCTGACAACAACTTGGGGTGGAAGAAAGATTTTTTGTTTGTTATTTGGGAAGGTGGAGATTGGGGCTCCTTGTTTCGATCATCCTTTGGGCTGGCCGTGGACGGGAGCCCAAATGACATAACTTTGTCTGAGGAGGAGGCTAGAGGTTTCAACCTCCTTACGCAAGACAACGGCACTTCCTATTGTTGGGACCTTATTCGGGAGACCGTCCTGGTAGAACGCGGCCTTTCGCCCGTTAATAAGAAAAGTAAGTTCCCTTTCTTATCTCCTTTATTTCCTGCACTTTTATTTTATTGATTTTCAACTGACTTTGTTTGTTGCAGTGGCTGAGAAGATTGAGGAGGCTACCAAGCCGAAGGACCTGGAGACAACCAGGATGAAGAGGGCTGGGAAGGTCTTTAAAGACCCTCGACTTGGTGATCGCTTCCCTGAGTTCCTCCTTCAGGAAACGGAGCCAAGCGAGGAAGGCCCCAGCCAAGTTTTGCGCACCAAGCGGAGGCCAGGGGCCTATTTTCAACCTGCCTGGGGGATCCGGGGCAAGGACTCTATCGTGGGCAACACGGCGCTGTCCAAGGAATGGTCTAAGCATTCCATCTCCCCGGTGGACTATCAAGATTTTTTCCTTCAACAGGACTTAGAGGGGAACGAGCTATTTGGAGCCCAGGCTCTGGCGACGGTACGTCCTTTACTTATGCCCTTCTTACTTATTTTTCCACGTTTCTTTTCTGAACTTTCGCTGTTTCTCTTAAAGGCTAACGCCCATTTCCAGGGGGCAATTCACCAAGCTAAAGCTTGGAAGGTTGGCCTGGAAGATGCCAACAAGAAGTTGGAAGAGGCCAACCAAAAAATAGAGGCCCTTGAAGCTCAACTGGCCTCTTCCACTTCTGACCTAGAGACGGCCCGGGCCGAAAATGTGATTCTGAAGGCGCAGAAAGACAAAGCCTTTGATGGCTGGATGGACACCCAAGAATTCAAGGACTTGATGGTGGAGCATGATGCCCTTCTTCACCCGGTTAACTATAAAGAGGGCTGGGATGCTGCTGTGGAGGCCATCCAGGATGAGTTTCCAGAGGTCCTTGAGCAGTCCCCCTTTCCTTGCCCTGTGCGGGTTCCAGAGCTTGGAGGTGTTACCGAGAAGCTTGCTGTTATGATCAAGGATGAAGAGGAGGAAGATTCTTCCGAAGAGGAGTTTGAGCCTGTCGCTAAGAAGGCCAGGGTGGAAGAGCCTTCAAAAGCAGCGCCTCAACAGCCAGCATCTCCTGCAGAGGGAACTTCTACAGGGACTTCGGAGGGGACAACCGAGACGTCCGAAGAAACGACTGAGACTTCCGAGGAGACTTCGGATATTGGTTCTGAGGAATCTCAGCCTTCCAAGGCCTAACTTTTTGTATATCTTCTTTTTGAACTTTATTCATATCTAAACTTGTTACCCTTCGGGGTTATATTTTATATGTTGCTTTTCTTGCCTCTTTCTGTTTAACTTTACAATCTTAATACGCATTTGAACTTTAAACATCCTTAGATAGAAATAATTTCAAACTCTTTAATATGAAGTCTGGTTTTCCAAAACCTTACATAGCATGGGTTCGACCCTAATCAACAATAACTAGACAATGTAAATTCTACTGGAATATATAAAATCCTATGCAAGCAAAGCTTCAAGGTGCTTTTAAACCTACTTGTCAATGACAAGTGAGAATCGTACTTCACCTATCTTACACGTAGTAAACCTTCAGGTTTTGTGCGTGCCAGGTCCTCGGGACTTCAAAACCTTCCATAGTTTCCAGCTTGTAGGCTCCTCTACCCTGAACGCTCTTGACTCTGTACGGCCCTTCCCAATTCGGGGCAAGCTTTCCTTTCTGTCCAACACCTGAAGCCTCTATTTTTCTCAAGACTAGATCTCCTTGTTTAAAAAATCTCTCTTTAACCCTTAGGTTGTAATAGAATGAAGCCTTTTTCTGATATTCTACTATCTTTGCATGTGCCTCATCTCGCACTTCATTAATTAGATCCAGGGCTAACCTCTGCCCTTCCTCATTTTCTACAGCATTGAAAGTCTGAATCCTTGGAGAGGAATACGATATCTCCACGGGAACTACTGCTTCTGCCCCATATGCCAACATGAAAGGAGTTGCTCCTGTCGTGACTCTACAGGTAGTCCTATAGGCCCATAATATTGGAAGTATCTCATCCACCCAATTATTTCTTGACTTCTCGATCCTCTTCTTTAGTCCATCCAGGATTATCCGATTTGCTACCTCTGCTTGCCCATTGGCTTGCGGGTGAGCCACAGAGGTGAATCGTAACTCAATTTCATTTTCTTCACAATACTTCTTGAATTCCTCATTATTGAATTGTGTTCCATTGTCAGTGACGAGTATACGGGGAATTCCATATCGGCACATAATGTTTTCCCACAGGAATTGTGCAACCTGCTTAGTTGTGATTTTGGCCAAGGGTTTGGCTTCGATCCACTTGGTGAAATAATCAATGGCTACAATCAGAAATTTCCTTTGTGCCGTGGCCATAGGAAAAGGCCCAAGAATATCCATCCCCCACATGGCAAAGGGAATAGGCGAGTTGATAGAGGTCAGCATCTCGGGGGGTTGTCTAACAACTGGTGCATGCTTCTGACAGCGATCACACTTCTTCACATATTCTTTGGCATCAGCCATCATTTCTGGCCAATAGAAGCCTAAATGAGTTATCTTATGAGCCAAGGCCCTGCCCCCCAAGTGTTGTCCACAAATACCTTCATGCACTTCTTCAAGAGCCAAGCGTGCCTCATCGGGCCTGAGACACCTCAAGTAGGGAACCACGAAAGATCTTTTATAAAGAATCCCATCCATCAAAGAGTACCTTAGTGCCCGAACAGTTAACTTCCGTGCTTCAGTTGCATCACTTGGAAACCAACCGGTCTGAATGTGAGCCTTGATGGGATCAATCCATGATGTCCCCAAGCCTATGGGAGCCACTAGCTTAACATCTATGCTTCGTGTCTTCAAAACACGGAAGGTCACACTTCCTGAACTTTCTTCAATCTCAGACGAAGCGAACTTTGATAGCGCATCTGCCTTAACATTTTCTTCCCTTGTAATGTGTTCAACATGGCATTCATTAAATTGGGTCATCACAGCCCTTACTAGGCGGACATACTTAGCCATCGTATCATCCCTTGCCTCAAATTCTCCCTTTACCTGGGATATGATCAGCTTCGAGTCTCCACGGACCTTTAAGTTTTTGACTCTAAGTGTCCCAGCTAGACCAAGGCCAGCTATCAGGGCTTCATACTCCGCCTCATTGTTTGTGGTTGGAAAATCTAGCTTAATAGCATACTCAATTAAGAACCCATCAGGGCTTTGTAAAACCAACCCTGCTCCACTGGAATTTGTTTTTGATGCTCCATCAAAATAGAGAACCCAATATTCTTTCTCCTTATCATCCTTCTCCCTGTCCCCATTGTCGACTCCCTTGTCTTGAGGTATGGTATCTTCCTGCCCCCCGACTTCTTGGTTGGGTATGGTACATTCCACCACGAAGTCAGCTAATGCCTGGGCTTTTATAGCCGTACGTGGCTTATACTTGAGATCAAACTCTCCCAACTCTATTGCCCACTTAATCAGTCTCCCACTTGCCTTGGGACTGTGAATGATATTTCTCAGTGGCTGATTTGTTAGCACTTCAATCTGGTGAGCTTGAAAATAAGGACACAGCTTTCTTGAAGCCATTACCAGGGCTAAAGCGAATTTCTCTATAGTTGAATAATTCAACTCAGCACCATGCAAAATTTTGCTGACATAGTATACGGGTTTCTGGACTTTCAGTTCTTCCTTAACCAACACCGCGCTCAAGGCGTTTTCTGAAACAGCCAAGTACAAGAATAAAATTTCACTCAGAACTGGCTTGGCCAACAACGGGGCCTGGGCCATATACTTCTTTAACTCTTCAAATGCCTTCTGGTTTTCCTCACTCCATACAAAGTCTTTGATGCTTTTTAGCGATTTGAAGAATGACAAACACTTGTCCCCCGACTTGGAGATGAATCGTCCTAGCGCAGCAACCCTTCCTGTAAGCTTCTGAATATCCTTAACAGTTTTTGGTGGTTCCATGTCCAGGATCGCCTTTATCTTATCCGGGTTAGCCTCAATTCCCCTCTTTGAGACCATCAGTCCCAAGAATTTTCCAGATCCTACTCCGAAAGCACACTTCGTCGGATTCAACATCATCTTGTGGTACCTCAGGACCTCAAAAGCTTCCCTTAAATGGGCTATATGATCAGTCTTTACTAGACTCTTGACTAACATGTCATCAACATAGACATCCATAGTCTTACCAATAAGATCCTTAAAAATTCTATTCACCAACCTTTGATAGGTGGCTCCTGCATTTTTGAGACCAAATGCCATAACAAGATAACAATAAACACCAAAGTCAGTGATAAATGATACCTTTGGAATGTCATCCTTATGCATTTTGATCTGATTGTATCTGCTAAACCCATCCATGAAACTCAGCATCTCATGTCAAGCAGTGGCATCAATCAAAGTATCAATTCTAGGCAGCGGAAAACAGTCTTTGGGGCATGCATCATTCAGATCAGTGAAGTCTATACACATCCTCCACTTTCCATTAGCCTTCTTCACCATTACAGGGTTTGCTAACCACTCCGGAAATTGAATCTCCTCAATGAAACCAGCCTCTAAGAGCTTTTCCACTTCCTGCTTTATAGCCTCTTGTCTTTCCGGGGCAAAATTTCTTTTCTTTTGTTTCACTGTCTTCCGGCTTGGATCTACGTTTAGCTTGTGAGTAATTAACTCCGGGTCTATTCCTGGAATATCAGCTGCTGACCATGCAAACACATCACTATTTTCTTGCAAAAATTTCACTAACTTCCCTCTAAGGGGCTCCTCTAATGTGGCTCCAATGAAAGTCGTCCTCTCAGGATTCTCGGGGTCTAAAGGAACCAGAACCAATTCTTCTGCTGGCCTTCCTCTATTCTTATCATTTTCTCGAACATCCATATCTTCAATAGGAAGAACCTGCCCCCCGACCCCATCTGCCCTCAAAGAGGCCACATAACAGCTTCTAGCCATTTTTTGATCTCCTCTCTCTTCTCCAATCCCGTTTCGGGTGGGAAACTTCATGACTGAATGGTAGGAAGAGGGGACTGCCTTGAAGGCATGTATCCCTGTTCTCCCCATGATAGCATTATAAGTTGAACTAGCCTTTACCACCATGAAATCCAGCATATGCGTTGCTTGCCTTGGCTCCGTACCTATGGTGGTTGGCAATTTGATTATCCCTTCCACAGGACATTCTACTCCAGCAAATCCATATATCGGCATGTCGGTTGGTGTCAACTGGGAGTCGTTATACCCCATCCTTAGAAAGGTGTCGTTGAGCAAGATATCCACAGAAGCACCATTATCCACAAGGACCCTCTTAACCGGGCTATTTCCTATTATTGGTGTTATGACCAGCGGGTCGTCATGGGGAAACTTCACACCCTCTAGGTCGGAATCATCAAAAGCCAATGTTACTTCTGTCCTGGCCCTCTTCGGGGCTTCTCCAACAATATGCATAACCTCTCTGGTATATGCCTTTCTGGAATTCTTGGACAATCTAGCAGCAGTTGGACCTCCAAAGATTGTGTTTATCACAGGCCCTCGAGGTTTCGGCCCTCCATAAATGGTGTTTATAACTGGTCCTCTAGGCTGGGGGTTTCGCCCCTGATCGTCTTGGTCCCTCCTACGATCCTCAAAGTTCTTCCTTCCATTATTATTCATATCCCCTCCTTCTTCAGTGTATTTGTTCAATCTTCCTTTTCGAATGAGGAACTCAATTTCATCTTTCAATTGCCTACACTCATCGGTGTCATGGCCAACATCTTTGTGAAACCTGCAATACTTGCTCTTATCTAGCTTGGCGGGATCAGCCTTCAAGGGCTTAGGCCAGCGAACATCTCTGTCTTTCTCAATCTCCATCAAAATCTGACTTCTAGGAGCATTAAGCTTATCGTATTCACTGAACTTTTGCCCAGGTCCTCCCTTCTTGGGGGTTGAATCAGGGTTTTGCTCGGTTCTAGGATATTTTTCCTTTGCAATATATTCCAAATCAGTTTTTCGCTTCTTGCCTCCAGTGGGCTCATTACTTACTATGGTCTTCCTCATGCTTTCTTCAACCTTGATATACTTCCCTGCTCTCTCTTGGAGTTGCAACATGTTTTCAGGGGGACGTTTGGCCAAGGACATCTTGAAAAACTCATCCCTGGTTCCTTGTTGTAGTGCTATCATGGCTACCTTATCATCAAGGTCTGGGACTTTTAAAGCCTCCTTTGTAAAACGATTCAGGTAATCTCTCAAGGATTCCTTAGCTCCCTGCACAAGACTCATAAGGGATGCTGAACTTTTCTCATGGACTCTTACACTGATGAATTGCTTAATAAAAGCCTGACTTAATTCTCTGAACGATCCAATAGAATTTGGGGGCAGGCGACTGTACCATCTTTGAGCCATACCCGACAGGGTTTGAGGGAAGGCCCGACACTTTATAGCATCATTCACGGGTTGCAGTAGCAGTGCATTAGAGAATGTCCTAACATGATTAGCGGGTTCTCCCGTGCCATCATAGGCTTTGATAGTGGGCATCTTGAATTTCCATGAGATATGGGCATTCATTATCTCTTCTGTGAAGGGTGGAGTTGGATCATCAGGATCTCCAAGGGGAAGGAGATTGCTTGGATCAGTTCTTGGGACAACAGCCCTTCTTCTTACCGGACCATCCAGGTCTATGACAGGAGGAGGATTTCTCCCCTAGGAGGTATCTGGGGTCTGGTGGCCTGGTGAGCCTCCAAATCACGCCTCAGCCTTTGGATTTCAGCCTCATGAGCCCTGATCCTTTCCTGCACTTCTTGGGGATTCGCCCCTGGGGTGCTTTGGGGGCGTTGCCTTCCATCGGCCATTGGCTCTTTTCTAGGACGCCTCCTTCTCGGGGCCACTTCATCATCCGAAGATTCAGAGTCTTTCTCAGTATAAGGACCAGAAAATTCCCGATCCTCAGGAATAGGACCCAAACCTCGTATATAGGGGGGTGACTGCCCTCGTGCTTCGCCTCGCCCAGCATATCCGCTTCCTCCAACCTCAGGGCGAAGGGGCATCCCATAAGGGGGTTAGCAGTAACAACAGTTGAATATTCATACCCGACGGGTCGAGAATTCATAGGTATATGTACTTGTTGAACTTGAGGATTCGTACCTTGAATAGTCGGGGGAGTTGTCCCTTGTGGCTGAGGTTGAGTTGCCCCTATCTGGGCTTCCCCCTGAGTAGATGCATAAGTTGAATGGGGAGGAACCTCCACGGTTGATAAAATCACCTGGGTTGTCTCTGATGGTGTTCCTTCCTCTAGAGCTCCAATTGTTCTCCGTGTTCTCGCCATGGTTGTTATTGCGTATTCCCACAGACGGCGCCAAATGTTATGGATAAAAAACTAAGGTTATTACTTGCTGTATTTAATACTAAGATTCGGGAGCTCAAGGCCTTTAATGGCTGCTCTCGTGTTTCGTGACTCAATCTGCCTTTACGAGATGCCTACGTATCTCTGTGAATTAGAGAATCAAGCCAAAAACGTAGTTCTGATTGGTGGGGGTGAGACCCCTTATATAGATGTTGGGAGTCCTTGAATTGGACTTGGTATAGGAGACTTGATGGGCAAGTCTCATAATTAGAATGGACTTTGGCGTCTTAGATAGTAGGAAACTGATTCCTTATCCTTTTAGGTCCCCTTGAGGCTAATCTCCAAGGATTTATATCCTTATCGAGACTCTTTTCAACATCTGATTTGTCCCTTATTAATTAATTATGAAATTAATTAATAATCAGGGCTTTTGGGTCCTTTTTATTCCATCAGGCCTGATCTGGTCCATCAGGTTTAACCTTTCTGGTCTGAGCATCATATATCTTTTTGTTGGGCCTAGCAACCCACAGTTTGTACAATTAATGCAGTATTTAATTATACAATCATAATTTATTTATCCCTATCAGTAAGTAAAATTTATTTTTGAAATAAATAATAATTAAAAAGTATTTTTTAATTAAAATAAGTAATTAAATAAATAATTTAAAAAAATTGCAAAAGGTTTAAACTATACAAAATTGAAAGTTTTGCGGAGGGTTAAAACTGCAAAGTAATAGAAATTTGAGGGGTTTACTGATAGGTTGGAGAAGTTGGGTGGTTAATTTGTAATTAATCACCTCCTTCTCCACCTAGCCGCCCGAACTCCATGGTCGCCGCCATGGCGCTTTTCCGGTGACTCCAAAATGGCCTAGACGGACGACAAAGTTACAACATCTGCTCTATTTGCCTCCAGCAACTCAATGGCAGCCTTATTTTTAGCAAAAACATGGCCAAACAGCCACAAACAACGACAAAGAAAATGCCGCCGCCGCACATTTTCTGGCGAACTCGAAACAGACGTCTGACACTACAACCCTGTACATAATTCGAATCCTCTGTACACAATCTGCATGGTTATGCCCTTCGATTTTGCCGAGATGCAGTGAAAATAAAACCCCCAATTTTCATTTGAATTTATTCAAGAACACATAGAACCCTAATATTCAAATTCAAAAATTTAACATCATTTTGGACATGATATGGAACTCCAAATCAACCATATGACATACCAAAATGATCAGAATTCAATTATCTACAACATCCAATCATCAATTCATATCAACCACTTCAAAATTTAAAAACCCTAATTTAACCCTTATAAATTTGAATTTTATAAAAATTACAGAAAATTACTAGAAATTTATGTAGTGTTATGGTTGATAGAACTAGAATCTTCTTGTCGAGAGCTTTGATTGACTACTCGTATGCCGAAATCCGACTTTCCTATCACCTTCAAATCCTAGTTTGATTACGAAGAACACAATGAATACTTATATGTTTCTCTCGATAATTACGAAGTTTACTGTATAATATGTTTATTTGTATAAAATAAAGTACGATAAAGGCTATTTATATTTGGGGAATATTGGTACCCATTGGATCATACCGGATATAAAAATAGAATACTTAAAAGCTAAGTATTAATAAAAGTGATCCAATTCGGTACCAGTTTTAGGATAAACATCAAAATTAGGCTTTTTAATAAAGTTTTGGGGTTCCGAGATTTTGTTTACTCGTACTATGAGAAAATATAATATTTAAATCAAAATATCTTGTATATCGAAAATATCAAGTTTACCGATTTACCAGGACGATGAAATAATATTAAAATAATCGTAGAATTGTAGCGAAAATCGTATAGGTAAATCCGTACTCCGGATCGAAAAAGTTAAAACACTGAAAATGCTCTGAATATCCAAATTAGGCTTGAAACGAGTATTCTCGTAACTTTCGGGTAGTGAAAATGTATAAACCATTAGGAGTGGATAGTTTTTGAATAATTAAAATAATTAATAATTAAATAAAAAATAATTATTTAAATCTGTAAATCAATTATAAAATCATATAATATCATATAAATTACCAAAAAATATTTAAATAACCTATACCTCATTCTAGGATTATAAATATTACAATTTCGCAAATTCTATCACATACGCACAATAAACAAATAAACTAATTAACACATAATTCACAAAAATTCACTTAACATTCACATAAAATTTATTTATCATCAAAATAATTACACGATAAAACCCGAATATTACATCATTTCCCCTTAAAAGGACTCTGTCCTTAGAATCACCTAAGAAAACAAATGAGGGTACTTTTCACGAATATCACTTTCTAACTCCCAAGTTGACTTTTCAACCTTTGGATTTCTCCACAATACCCTTACCAGATTTACAACTTTGTTTCTTAACAGTTTCTCCCTTCTTTCTCGAATCTCTATTGGACTCTCAATGTAAGACAAATCTGATTGTAGTTTTATTGGCTCATATTCTATCACATGCCTAGAATCTGGATGGTACTTCTTAAGCATTAACACATGAAAGACATTATGAATATGCTCCATATACGGGGGTAACGCCAATTCATAAGCTACCTTATGGACACGTTTCAAGATTTTAAATGGTCCAATGTATCAAGGAGTCAACATTCCCTTATTTTCGAATTTGGACAGTCCTTTCCATGGTGACATATTCAGTAATACTAGTTCTTCATCTGCGAACTCTATGTCTTTCCTGGCCTTATCCGTATATTTTCTTTCACGATTCGGTGCTGCAAAAATTAAACTTTTTCAGAATGACTTCGACAACTTCTTTCGTTTATTGTTCCAATTTTGGTCCAAGTATCTTACGTTCTCCGACTTTATCAAAATATACTGTTGAACGACATTTGCATCCATAAAGAGCTTCGTAGGGAGGCATTCCAAAATTGGCATGATAACTTTTATTGTAATAAAGTTCTACTAACGGTAGATGCTCATCCCAACTGCCTGTAAAGTTGATGGCACAAACGCGTAACATATCTTCAATATTCTGGATCGTTCTTTCACTTTGTTCATCATTCTGTGGATGATAAGTTTTCCTCATGTTTAACTTGGTTCCCAAATATTCTTGAAAAATTCTCCAAAATCTTGAATTGAATCTTGGATCTCAGTCAGATACAATGGACACAGGGGCTCCGTGACGAACTACTATTTACTTCAAATACATGTGAACTAACTTGTCCAATAAAAATCTTTCATTAATATGAAGAAAATGACTTGGTTAATCTGTCTATTATAACCCAAATAGTATCGTGGTTTGCTTTTATTCTTGGTAATCCGACTATAAAATCCGTAGCAATATGCTCCCACTTCCATTCTGGAATTTATAACGGTTACAATAATCCACTTGGCCTTTGATACTCTTCTATAACTCTCTGACATGTATAACATCTACTAACCCATTTCACAATCTCTCTTTTCATATCTGGCCACCAATAGTTCTCTTTTAAATTTCTGTACATCTTGGTACTCCCTGGATGAATTGAATACTTGGAATTGTTGGGTTCTTGTAGAATTTCATTGTTTGACTCTGTCATCGGTGGAATCCGAATTCTCGAAGAAAATATGAGAATATCTTGATCATCTTTCTAGGTGCATAATTCTTCTCCTATAAAATTGTTGATATCCTGATCCATTATCTCCTCTTGGCTTCTCTTTATTTTCTCTAATAACTCTGGCTGAAAGGTCATGGTGTACATATTTGGTTATGATGGCTTACAAACTTTGACTTTCAACTCCAACTTCTGGAATTCCTTATGTAACTCTTCTGGTATATTCAACAAGTTTAATCTCTCCCTCCTTCTCAAAGTATCTGCCACTACATTTACTTTTCCTGGGTGATAGTTAATTGTGCAATCATAATCCTTAATCAACTCCAACCATCTTTGTTGTCTCATGTTAAGTTTCTTCTGCGTAAATATAAATTTCAAACTCTTATGGTCTGTATAAATCTCACACGTTTCTCCAAATAAATAATATCTCCAAATCTTTAAGGAAAACACTATTGCTGCCAACTCCAAGTTGTGGGTAGAATACTTCTGCTCATGAGGTTTCAGTTGTCTGGATGCAAAGGTAATAACTTTATCATGTTGCATCAACACACAACCTAATCCTTTATGAGAAGCAACCATATAAATTACAAACTCTCCTTGATCATTCGAAAGTGATAAAATGACTAATCTCTTTTTTAGTTCTTGAAAGCTCTCTTCATAATTTTCATTCCATATAAACATCTCATTCTTCCTGGTAAGCTTTGTCAGAGGTGTTGCAATCCTTGAAAAATCCTGAACAAATCTTCGATAATATCCTGCTAATCCTAAGAAACTTCTCACTTCTGTTGGTGTCCTTGGTCTCTCCCAATTCATAATAGCATTAATTTTTACTGGGTTCGCCTTGATTCCTTCATTACTGACTATATGCCCTAAAAATTAAACTTCTTGTAACCAAAACTCACAATTTGAAAAATTGGTATACAACTTCTCTTCCCTTAAAATTCCCAAAGCTATCCTTAAATGCTCTGCATGGTCTTCTGTTGACTTCAAATAAATCAAAATATCATCTATGAACACAAATACAAACTTGTCCAAATACTTCTTAAAAATTATGTTCATCAAATCCATAAATGTTGCTGGTGCATTTGTTAATCCAAAAGCAATTACTAAAAATTCAGAATGACTATATCTAGTTCTGAAAGCTATTTTTGGTACATCCTCAGGTTCAATCTTCAATTGGTGATACCCATATCTCAAATCAATCTTAGAAAAGTACTTTGTTCCCTTCAATTGATCAAATAAGTTATCTATTTGAGGTAACAAATACTTGTTCTTAATAGTAAGCTTGTTGAGTTCTCGGTAGTTGATACATAATCTCATGCTCCCATCCTTTTTTTTAACAAACAATACTAGTGCTCCCCATGGGGACACACTAGGCCTAATCACTCCTTTTTCCTATAACTCTTGCAATTGCTTCTATAATTCCTTTATCTCTACTGGCGACATTCTGTACGGAGCTTTAGATACCGGTTCCATTCTAAGTGTTAAGTCGATCGCAAATTGGATTTCCCTATCTGGAGGAAGTCCTGGTAACTCGTCTGGAGATATGTCTGGAAACTCATTGTCTACCAGAATATCTTCAAGTTTTGCTGGCTCCTAACTTCTATCTATCACGTAAGCGATATAATGCTCACAACCTTGTCACAGTAATATTTTATCTTGGATCATCGTTAAAAACTTCTTTACTTTCCTTTGACCTTTAAACGTTATCACTTTGTCATCTGGCGTCTTTAAAGTCACTTTCTTGTTATGATAGTCTATCTGAGCATCATGCTTAAATAGCTAATTCATTCCTAGAATAATATCAAATTCTCCTAACTTAAAAGGTATCAAATTAGCACAGAAGTTTTGTCCAAAAATTTCAATCTCATAATTAGTACATATCTGGTTAACAGAAACACGCTCTTGATTTTCTAGCTTTACATTCATAATCTCATTTAACAACTCAATCGGATAATTCAACTTATTAACAAAATATTGAGAAATAAATGATTGAGTTGCTCTCGAATCTACTAATACTTTAGCACATAAATAATTCACAATAAGCTTACCTGCCACCACATCAGTATCCTGAATAACATCCTTCATAGAAATGTAACAAACTCTAGCTCTTGGAGGCTCATTTACTGTCGGATTAGATCCCATTATTCTAAGCGCATTACTAATTGGGGCTGGTGTTTTGCAATCCTTCGCCATATGCCCTGGTTTCCCACATTTAAAACATATAAACCCAATCGCTGGAGTCTTGCCTGCTTGATTTATGATAGGTTGATCTCTAGTTTCTTGCTATCTAGTTGGTTGACTCTTGGCACTCCCTTGAATAGTGCCTATTCTGGTTGCATTTATAACGTACCACATTCATTTTATTACAATTTCCTCCATGTCTCTTTCCACATACATGGCACTATGGTATAGAAGGCATTTACTGACTCACTTGATTTCCAATTGTTGGAGGTTTCCTTGCCCACCGTTTCCTACATTTTGCTTCTTGAAATTAAAATTCTTCCCTGGATAGAACTTCCCTTTCTTCTGATTATTAAAGTTTTAAAACTTCCCTGCTTGTGATTGTCCTTTATTTCCCTCGGACTTTATTTTCTTACTCTCCTTCTCCTTTTGTGACATCGCACTCTCTCTTTCTGCAATCATAGCTTTCTGAACCACTTCTACGTACGTGTCCAATTCGAATATAGCTAATTTCCCTCTAATCCATGGTTTAAGACCCTGTTGAAATCTCTTTGCTCTCTTCCTATCTGTATCTACATAAGATGGCACAAATCTGGACAATTCTGCAAACCTACTTTCATAATCTGCTACTGACATATTTCCCTACTTCAACTCTAGAAATTTTAACTCCATTTAATATTGAACTAATTGAGGAAAATAATTCTCCAAGAACAACTCTTTGAATCTATCCCAAGTAATAACATTTGTACCTTCCATTTCCTTCATAGAATCCCACAAATAAGTGGCTTCATTCTTTAGCTAATAACTTACAAATTTTCTCTTCTGTTTTTCTTTTACCTTGACTAAAGCGAATAATTTCTTAATCTTCTTCAACCAAATTCTTGCTTCAATTAGATCCAAAGAACCCTTGAACTCCGATGGATTTACCGTAAATTCTTGCTTCAATTAGATCCAAAGAACCCTTGAACTCCGATGGATTTACCGCCTGGAAAGTCTTTAAAAGTTTCCTGGGGATTGGCCTGCCTCAGTAGTTGTTGAGTCATGTTAACTATTTGTTGGGCCAAAATATGAAAAATCTGGGCCATAGTTGGGTCTATGAGACCTGGATTTGCATTCTGGTTGTTATTGTTGTTGTTGGTTTCTTCATTGTGGGTGGTAGCACGGGTATTTCTTCTGGGAGGCATTTTCTATAAAGAATCAAACAATTTATTTAGTCTTTAAATCAAATAAATTTTTTATAAAAGTTTTGATAAAATAGAAGTATTTCTTTTTTAAAATATTTTCAATAATTCAACTAAGTAAATTCCATATTTCTTTACAGAATGTAAAACAACAAGGAAAATGGATATAATGTTTTCACAAGAGTTGATAATTGGTGTAGTAAATAAAGTAAGATAAAATAGGTGCAGTAATGTAAATGACAATATTGGAAAAGAAAAGTACTGATATATATATATCAAGGTTGGTGGTATAAGAGTAAAAACAATTCAAAAAAAGTAAATGTACAACAGGCCTATCCACTAATCAGCAAGTCTAGTCTATATATACAAGGCAAAAGTCTGTCGATGCTACACTACATAACTACTATACATATAACATATATCATAGCAACACTATCATCTAGCTCCAGGGAAACTTTGGACCTCTAATCTTATAAAGCTCCTCCAAAACCCATTTGGCCCACTCCACAAGATGATTAGGGGTGGCATACTCACAAGTAGATCCATGTAGACTGGCAGCAGCTACCCTCCGGAACACAGGAATCCCCTTTTTAAGCTCTCTCTCACCTCTCCCAACATCTGTGGTTCTCATAATATGCTATAGCTCCTGAATCTGTCCCAGCAGGTTATGTCGCTCCATAAGAAAGGTATTGAACCTATGGTATAGAACAGAGCATGAGGTAAACTGAAAAGATGCTCTGATAGCTGAGTGTCCGATGGAACTAGAATCCTCAGGTGAGGGTCCTCGAATGGGTGGTCACATAAGAGGGGGTGGTGGTATAGCTCGAAGAGGTGCATGCGTCACTATAGGGGGCATCAAAGCTGGTACTTGTGAAGGAACAGGGGGTGGATCAGATCTGGGTGGGGACGGTGGTCCATGTACAGAAGGCTCAGAATGATCAAATGGTACAGGTATAATAGGATCTGTCATAGCTGGTATCTGAAAATCAACACAACAGGATACTAATAAGAATCTCTAATCGCAACAGTAATCATACCAAAGACCTATAATAAAGTTGCACTCAATCTCTCGACGTCCTATCTTTCTATTACTCATCTCTAATCCTAAACCTCCAACCAAACCAGACAATCTAGGCTTATTTTATTGACTTATAACCTGTAGCTCTGATACCAACCTGTGACGCCCTCCAAATCTGGGTCATAGATTCAGGGGTCACAACATAATATAAACTTGTATATAAGATAATATATGCAATGACCCAAAAAATCCAAGGATGACAACAGGTTAAAGTATAAAACAAGCCACAACCTTAGTTATATTACAACATTATAAATCCCAACTATTTAAAATTACAACTTATAACAAAACGTTCTTACAACTTACAAAAGCTTATATCTATAGCATAATACTCCTAGTAGCACTCTCCAACACTCAACCTGGAATCCTTGCGCGGGTACTAGTCTGGAGATCCTCATTACCGAAAGTTTCCTTCTTCACTAGAAAAGAACACAAAGAATCCCAAGGGTGAGCTAACTAGCTCAGTAAGTAATATAAATACTGATTGAGGTAAACAATTATCAAATGAAATGAATCAGAGAATCAAGTTTCTTGTTAAGTAATTATTAATATTGGATATTCATTTTTTATTTAAAAAAATCAAGGTTAGGCTGCTGATCAGTCACGCACTAACCCCGAACAAGGCGCACATACATGTTTTATATACTGGATCCAAGGCACACATTGGCCTAACATGCCCACGAATCTGGTCTGACCACGAATCTGGTCCACATGCAGAAAAATATCCAATTCTATAGCAATTTGATATGATAAACAATGAAATTTAGCAAAACAATATTTATCATTAACATTTTTTTAAAAGGATAATGTAATTCATGAGTGTCACAAGGGTATATCAAAGTATGTATGAAGAATGGCTTGAAGTGTGTAAAAAAATTAGATACAAGATGGAAAAATGGTTTAATGGTCATACAGGGTTTGGTTCCTTGAAGTTATAATTTATTGTAGGATGTATATGTTATCGTATGTCAGGTACTCTGGTTCAGTATTTGGTATTTGTTATGTATGTGTCTATGGAGTGACATAGTGTTTGTCTGGTATAGTATCTGGTATTTCAACAATTGATGGTTCTCGATCGATATGGTTCCCAATTCAAGTATCAGATTAACTGGTTCAAGGTTTTAGGCTAAGCAAAGTAACTAACACATGCTATAACAAGATATATCTCAAATTCTATATAAAGTACTTACAATATAATACGAGAAAGGTTCAGGATACTTGTAATATGTCACAACAAGGTTCGAGAATACATGCAATATATCTATAAGAAAGGTTAAATATACTTGCAATATATCACAAGAAGGTTCGAGAATACTTGCCTTATCTCAACGTTTTCAACTTCACTTGCACTCGTCTAATGGTACCACTCAATAGCCATTTGCTTTCCTTTCCTATGCTTCACTTCCTACGCTGAACATAGAAATGATCTATTATTACTGAATCCCATATTATTTTAATCGTAACATAATCAACACAAACTTTTATCTACCCTTCGTTTCACCCAAATCTGACTACAGTTTAAAAGATACGATCAAAACAGTCATACAACGTTCATATAAGAGTATAACACATCAATCAGATATAACGTAGCACGTAACATGTAAGGTATTCGATAAAAACTATTTTTCAAGTAAAGTTCAGGGTTAAAATGATTTTTCTAATATTTAATATGAATTTTTGAACATTTTTCAGAATTAAAATCAATAAAAGAATCATTTTATCAATAAATAATGAAGTCCGAATACTCAAAATTAGCTTTAAAATCATTTATAAACAGTTATTGAGCATTAAACATAATTTAGAAAAATATTTTAAGACTCGAAACTATTTTCCAAAAAAATTTAAATCAAAAAGAGTAATTAAATCTAATTAAATAATCAATTAAAATCAATTATAAATAATTAAATTAATTAATCATTTAATATTTAAATTAATTGACCAATTAAAATAATTAATTACTAATTGAAATTAATTAAATAATTAATTAATTAAGGTTTATTTTTGAATTAATAAATAATTAAAAAGTATTTTTGAAATTAAAATAAATAAATAAAAACCTTTTTTAAAAAAATTGCAAAAGGTTAAAATTGTACAAAATTGAAAGTTTTGCGGAAGGTTAAAACTGTAAAGTAATAGAAACTTGAGGGGTTTACTGATAGGTTGGAGAAGTTGGGTGGCTAATCTGTAATTAGTCACCTCCTTCTCCACCTCGCCTAAGGAACTCCATGGCCGCTTCCATGGAGCTTTTCCGATGACTCCAAAATGATCCAGACGGCCGCCAAAGTTACAACATCTGCTCTATTCGCCTCGAGCAACTCAATGGCAGCCTTATTTTTATCAAAAACATGGCCAAATGGCTAGAAACAACGACAAAGAAAAACGCCGCTGCTGCCCCATATTTTCAGGCAAACTCGACATAGATGTCTAACACCACACCTATGTACATAATTTGAATCCTCAGTACAAGATCTACATGTTTATGCCCTTCGATTTTGCCCAGAATCATTGTAAATAAAACCCCCATTTTTTAATTGAATTTATTCAAGAATACATAGAACCCTAACATTGAAATTCGAAAATTAAACATCATTTTGGATGTAATATGGAACTCCAAATCAGTCATATGACATACCAAAATGATCAGAATTCAATAATCTATAACATGCAATCATCAAATCATATCAACCACTTCAAAATTTTAAAACCCTAATTTAACCCTAATTAATTCAAATTTTATAAAAATTATATAAAATTATCAGAAATTTATGCAGTTTTATGGTTGATGGAACTCGAATCCTCTTTTCAAGAGCTTCGATTTGACTACTCGTATACTGAAATCCGACTTTCCTATCACCTTCAAATCCTAGTTTGATTGCTAAGAACACGACGAATACTTAATTGTTTCTCTCGATAATTACGAAGTTTTACTATATAATATGTTTATTTGTACAAAATAAAGTACGGTAAAGGCTATTTATATTTATAAAATATTGGTAACCCGTTAGATCATACTGAATATAAACATAGAATACTTAATAGCTAAGTATCAATAAAACGGATCCAATTCGGTACCAGTTTTAGGATAAACATCAAAATTAGGCTTTTAAATAATGTTTTGGGGTTTCTAGCTTTTGTTTACTCGTTCTACTAGAAAATATAATATTTAAATCAAAATATCTCGTATATCGAAAATATATAGTTTATCGATTTACCGGGACGATCAGATAATATTAAAAAAATCGTAGAATTATACCGAAAATTGTTCAGGTAAATCCGTACTCCGGATCGAAAAAGTTAAAACAAGGAAATTGCTCGGAATATCCAAATTAGGCTAGAAAAGAGTTTCTCGTAACTTTTGGGTAGTGAAAACGTATAAACCGTTATGAGTGGACAGTTTTTGAATAATTAAAATAATTAATATTTAAATTAAAAAATCATTAATTAAATCTGTAAATTAATTACAAAATCATATAATAATATATAAATTACCAGAAAAATATCTAAAATCTATACCTCATTCTGATAATATAAACATTAAAATTTCGCAAATTATATCACATACGTAGAACAAACATAGAAATCAATTAAAACATAATTCAAAAAAATCACTTAATATTCACATAATATTTATTTATCATAAAAAATTACAATATAAAACCCGGATATTACATAAGTTCACTTGGATAGTTTGATGAATATTATTGAAACTGTAGTTCTAAATAGTGTAACTAAACTTGTGCAATAAATTTTTACTAAACAATTCAAGTTCACAAATCATCTCATCTGTCTCTGCAGCGTATAAGCAAGAACCATGGGCGGGGAATGATATGAAAGTGACACCTCTGAAAATTATACAACTAAGATTAATAACAACAACTAAGATTAATAAAAGTCTTAAAACAAAAACAAAGATCGGCCTTATATATTTAAACTTTAAAAATATATATTACACATTGTTAAAGTTCATTACTTAGGCCTGTCAACTACTCTACCGAGTCCGAGTTTAATAAAATCAACTGAATTATGCCCTCCTTTCATACCACCAATTAAATTATCGGAATCAGTTGAAACAATATGTGCAAACTCAGTTTGCACTTGGCTCATCACAGTTTACACGTATGGACAAATACAGTGAAATCAATTCAAATTCAATAAAAAATTGAAACAAAGAAGATGTATATTTTAGTATACATAAACCCAATTAAAACATATACTAGCAGTCAACATTGATACAAAAGTAGTTTGAGAAATAATATAGCTTTTTCACTCTTTAGTCTTCAAACTTGAATACCCCAATTTTGGGTTAGTATGTTGCTAGATCTTGAGTTTCATCTTTTCAATTCAATTTACTTTTCTTCCACTTACAATCTCTCACATTTTCTTTGATTCACTTTTACGTTTGTGTTTCAATGCATTATGTATGTGTTTTAAGTGTTTTTGTTTTGCTAATATATTGTCCAAAAAGTTTTTATTATTATTGTTTTTATCCCGCTTGTTTCAATTATCTACGAGAAAATATTTGAAAGCCTGCTTTGTGTTTTGGCTGCCCGCCAAGAAATTGGACTAAAACTTTTATGTCAATAGCAACATTTTTCTACTTTTGTTACATAATAGTTGGGGAAAGAACACATTTTCTATTCAATCATAATATATTTTTGAATGTATTACAATCTTTAACTTGTCAAAACTTGTTGAGCAACAACAACGATTTATATGCAATTTTATTAGTTGACATAGGCAATCTATGGTGTAGTGGGCCCTAACAATTTGAAGTCCATTAACCTTTCCTTACCTACCACATGATCTCCAATGCGATGCGCTGTACTTCTAATAATATATTTAATTTTCTGGATCTAAATATAATTTGAGCAGTAATTTATACAAACACACACACATACACAGAGACAGGGAGTAAGAGAGAGAGAGATGGGATTATCCCTCATAATCGAAACCACAGAAAGTGACAAACAGAGAGTGAGTGAGCTAGAGATGTTGAACCAAAACCAAGCTCGAACCTGAACCTGGATTAAAATAGAGAGATTGAGTGAGACATGTTGTAGCCCAATTAAATCTCGAATCTTAATTAAAAGCTTCAACCCTAAATAAGTCTTGTTTAACTCCTTGAATTGGATATAAACCCAGATTCAATCCCTAATCTAGAAAAAGAGAGACGGGTGAGAAATGAACCAGAAAACCCTAATTTAGACAATGAAATGAATGAGTGAAGAGGGAGAGAAAGAGCGAGTGTAATCAGCCCTAATTTCAATTTTCCGCTCATATAATATTTCATGTACCGCCTAAATAAAATCACCTATTCTTGTGTCATTATCAGTTTTCAGCCCCTTAATACTTGTACTGGTTGTTTCAATTTTTTTTTAAATTGTACTCCCTCCGTCCCATTGAATTCATCACATGGGGTTTGGCACGCAGGTTAAAAAAGAGTGTAATTTAGGGAGAAAAAGTAATTAAAGTGGATAAAGTGGTGAGAGCGATCAATTTTTAATGTATATAATGAGTATGATGGAATAAAGTAGTAAATTTGAGTGGATTTAGTTGATTTGTATATTATAAAAATTTCCTGTTTTTGGAAGTATAGAATTAAGAGGGACATCCCAAAAAGGAAAGGGTAAATAAATGAATGGGACAGAGGAAGTACAATATTTATTTTACTTTTATAAATAATTATTCATTTTAAAATCATTAAAAAATTAAGTATATATTTTTGTTAATAAAATCAAAATTTAATTCTATTTTAAATTATTTATTAGTTTCAATAAAAAATAGATTAATTACAAAATTTTAAATAAATTTTATGTAACATAATTATTCAAAATATTTTTATTAAGAATAAAAAATTATTTATGGCGACACATTTTCATATCTAATGTAATATTATGAAAGAATGTTGTAATTTTAACATATAGTTGTGGTAACACCTTTTGAACATTGTTATAATAGCCTAGATTAAACATACATACTGCAATATTTTCTATGAAAACAACATGTAATCATCTTTTAAAAATCTACATACGGCATAGTGATGATTATACGATGAAAACCGAGTACATTGATATTTTTGAAACAACCAAGGAGACTGTTTAAGAATGTTCTTGAGCGATATCACCTTATTAATAAGATCAATGACCAAGGAGATATATATTTAAAGTGTATACAAATGATAATGTTACAGACGCACTGACTAAGTTTTCGACGTAACAAAAGCACGATGGTCATAATAGTTTCATGGGTATTGGATACATGGGTCATTGGCTCCAGTGCAAGTGGGAGATTGTTAGTGTTTGTGCCATAAAAATAACTCTATTACGTTTTAGTTAAAGATATTTTGATTAATAATAATTATGTTATATCGATAATTCTTTATTTATGTATTTATTATGTCTATATTTATAGAGATATATATGTTAGAATAATATATATCCTTGGAATATGATATGCATTCTATATATCTAAATATGTGACTTACAAATGTGATTATGTAAATAGTATTGATATTCTTAAAGATTCCTAGTTAGGTATTATGATTAAGGGATAATAATAATAATGTATAAAGACTAGAATTTTTGTTGACTAGGGATTACATCTCATTAATCATAGGTATATTGATACTAAAGTTAAAAACATAAGCACATGTAAATGCACATGGTGCTGGATTAACCCGCTGTGAGATTCTATATGTTAAAAGCGTCATAATTAATTCTCATAGTGACAATAATGTATTGATCCTTAGACCTGAAATCATAATATCTCTATACGAGAATTCATATAATTTGATTACATTAAAAGTTATGTTTGATTGTGTAATGATAAAAGTGCGCATAGAGTATATTATAAATCACAAGAGAATTACATTATCAACGACTTAACTACTCAACTCACTGGCTAGAAGATAAAACACTATCAACGGTTAGAGATTTCAAATATTTGTAGATAATGACTTAACAATCAATACGACATAACACATGGGTTGATAGTAATCTTAGGTGAAAATAAAAGTCAAGAAATAGTACGTCGACTTGGAGAATTTTGAAGAAATAAGAAATAGTCCATTTTCATAAAAGCAAATATGGGAGATCAATAAATTAATCTGTTCAAGACAAAACTATCCAATTTGATTAACTCACATGGGAAGCAAGGAAGAAGCATCTTACTAGATCTAGATCAGTGCATTATTTTGTTATCTAGTAAAATAACTTGGTAATATTTAAACCAAGTGTAGCAATGTCAGGGATTCCTAATAAACCGTTTTAGAAGTGTATTTAGAGGATTATAGTAAGATTTTCTTGAAATAAATACCTCAGGTGATGAGCACATAATAAACCACCTGAATTTTTAATTCTGTGTTTTTACTTTCATGTACTTTGAATTTTCAGTTCATAAGATTTAGAAAAGTCTAAAATATTTAAATTTGTATTTAACCTTCTTCTATAAATTCTACAGTTTCATAGTTAAGAAAATAACGATTGATATTAGAGCAGGCCACCAATATACAAGGGGTGTAAAGATCTAGACAATCAAACATAGGTTATAAAGATGCTAGTATGAAGATTCTAGTGCTGGGAAATATTTTTATTCTCACTAGAAGATGAAGATGATGTTGTATTTGCATTTGCTCTCACATGATGAGAGTTTTGTGGACTGTACTGAAAATGGTCCTCAAATTTCTATAAAGACAATAGTGGCTGATTTTTATTCCGAAACAATCTAACAAAGAATTACAGAAGGGGGGTTGAATGTAATTCTAGTTTTTTTTATTTTAAGGGCTATTCTTTCTTAAATATATAACTGCGTTTGACTTGGCTAAAGTGCGGAATGAAAATATTGAAGAAAATAAATACAAAGTGATTAAACACAAGTATTTAAAAATATTCTGGTGGATTGAACTTTTTCACCAAATATATATATATATATAATCGAGAACTCTGTGATGTAAGGTTTACACACAACTGCTTACAAGTAGAACTTACAAAGAACTGATAAATTCTTCACAGATTCAGCTCTTTCTAATTCTCTAGTTGATTGCTTATTTACTTAATTCTATTTTACTTGATACCCTTGGTTTATATATGACCAAGTTACATGATAAGAAGACAAACTAATAAGACAAAAGTTTCTTAGTCTAATTATATGCTTCTTCATTTCTCTATCCAGCATCTCTGAATATCTTCAAGTTAGCATGGAAATTGAAATGCTTATTTGTTCTCTAAAACTTATAAATAGGTTGCCACATTCCATTTGCATCTAATCAACCCATGTGACTGTCAAGTCACTATCAACTGCTATTTGAATTTAAGAATCCGTTAAAACTTCATAAGATCATCCGTTGAAACTGTGTTGAATCATTCATCGAAGCTTCATTAGATCATCCGTTGAATGTGACTTGGGTCATCCGTCGAAACCTTGTAGAATCATCCGTTGAAAGTCTTCCATAACAGTTAACTCTATTTCACTTATGCACAATTACAAGGCATCTAATATTTACAATTAGCCAACCGACTTTGCATATCAATCTAGTAGTCAACATGACTTTGAATATTCTATAACTTCTAGATCTCCAAGGTATTGTAGTATGCAAAAATGTGTTACAAAACTTATTGATACATAAGCTACTCTCTCAATGGATGTAAAGGTGATCATCCGTCGAAAGCTACAAAAATACTAAATTAAATCTACTAAGGTGTTTTGTTTAACTTATCATGAAGTACACAACATATTCCTAACAATCTCCCCCAATTTATGTATACTGGAATTGTAGGCATAAATTAAGAGAAACTTGATGATAATAAAACACCTTATGAATACAGACTGATTAATGGTAGATAAAATTAACAAGTGCTGCAGAGGAAGGTTTATAGAGAATCTCGCAAGCCATTTCCAAGGTGATCCTCTAGACTGAGCAAATTTATCTTATTTCCTTAAGTGTCTAGACTGCCTTCCCCATTTCTCATTGTTCTTTTCAATCTGGTTTTGAAGTTGCCAGTAGAATTTAGATTCATCTTCATTAGTCTGATTCAGCACTCTTGCATCTCTATTAGAGTTTCATTGCTTGAAATCTTTAGTTGATCTTCTAATCTGAAGAATCTTCTAGTGTTCTTCTTATCCTTGAACTCCATAATCCAGTATGGCCTCAAATGCACTCTATCTCCATTGAAGGGAATAGTCTAGACTCTTGGGAGTGCATTTGGGTCTCTCCTGCTAGTCATTATCTCCTCAATTTTATTCAGTACCATCTTTTGGCAACAATGTTGAACCCAAAGTTCTTATTTATTGAGGAGAAAATCTTTAGTAGGACAGAGTAGCCTTCATTGAGAATTTTATGAAGAGGCTAAGTAACCTCTTTTTCACCCTTGTATCTAAACACCAATCTTTCTGGAAGTCTTTTGTAAGCATCAATAGCTCTAACTTCATCCAGCTCATCCAAGTAGAGATTGATGTCAGAGAAATCCTTAATGTCACAGATGTTGTGACGCCCTAAAAACCCGGGTAGTTTGGGGTTCACAACACACACACACTAAATATATATACCTGCTTATGAAAATAATATATGTAAAGACCCTACTTACCATAATCATGGATCGTAACAGGTTAAATTATGAAAACAAGCCACAACCTTAACTTTTATTACATCGTACCAAATCCCAACTAGTTCCGCTTACAACTGATAATGATATCATTCTTACAATCTTACATAATTTATCTACATTATAAAGCTCCTGCTAACTCGGTCCATCTTATCCTGGAATCCTAGCTCGCACACTGGACTGCGAATCCTCGTTACCAATAATTTCTTTTTCAACTGTAAAATAACATAAAGATATTTGCAAGAGTGAGCTAACTAGCTCAGCAAGTCATAATAGCAATAACCGAGGTTCAGCAATGGTCAATTAAAATGATTTATAAGAATCAAGTATCTGGATAAGCAATGATTAGAATTGGATATTCGCTTTCATTTTAAAAACCAAGGTTAGGCTGCTGATCAGTCACGCACTAACCCCGAGCAAGGCTCCCAGCTTTGCTCTATATACTGGATTCAAGGCACACATTGGCCTATTATGACCACGAATCTGGTCCAACCACGAATCTGGTCCATATTTAAAAACAATCCAATTCTAGAATAACAATATGATAAACAATGTCATTCAATAAGCTGAATCATTAACAACATCTATCTTGAAGCATAAGGTGATTCAAAATACCATGAAGGTATAACAAGGAATTCAAAAAGATTGGCTTTCAATCAAGGAAAGAATTAGAAAGTAGAAGACCAAGGGTTTAAGGGTTACAGGGATTGGTCTTCCGTTAAACAAGGCAAAAGGGTTGGTATGTCAAGCAATTCAATATCAGAAATTAGTATGTGGTAGATATGTATTTGTGGAGTACTATCGTATATGTCTGGCTCGTATCTGAGAATTCAACAATCAATGGTTTATGAAGAATAAGGCTTATGGCTCAAGAACAATAATAATCAGGGTTCAAAGTTGAATATATTAGAGCGCTTGCAATATAAAACCGGATTTATTTTGAATACTAGCAACATGTTATGAGAAAGTTCAGAAATATTTGCAATATATCTCGAAGAAAGGTTCAAAAGGACTTTCCTTATCACCGATGATTTTCTACTTTACTTGTACTCATCTAACAGTTTTACTCTTTAATCACTTTCCTTCTTTTTATATGCCTTGCTTCTGTTCGTCAATCACTTGCCTTCTCTTTCTATGCTTCAATTCTATTTACGAATATCTTTTTTCATGCCTCGCTTACTTTTCTAGGCATCACAAGTATCTATCAATACTCAATCTCATATCATTCTAATCGTCACATAGACGTCATAAGCTTTTATCTACCCTTCGTTCTACCCAAATCTGATTTACGTATTGAGAGTGTTTCATATTGAATTCTCAATGATCAGAAGAAGCTCAGGATCTGGCTGTTCGGATGTCATCAGGATCTGATGTACCGTCAGGATTTGGTATGTCATCAGGATTTGTATGACATCAGTATTTGAAGATAGTTAGCATTAGAGGATTTATTCTGTTCCTTATAATATGGAGCAGATATCTGTTACGTCTGAGAGATAGGACTTTATCTGTTTAGTTTAAGATATGTATCAGTTTCAGTTAGTTTTTGATAATGCATATCTTATATTAATATGTTATAGCTGTGTAGTATATAAACACAGTTTAGGTCATCACTTAGAAAAAAACACTGGAGGATCATTCGACCTAACAGCTCTCAAGAACATCAGTATTTCTTGAGAGGATTTTGTAACAGTTTTTATCAGATATATAAAAAGCTGTTATATTTTATTACTTGTTCGAAACATTTATATAATTGTATCCAACCCCCCTTAAACAATTATATCTAATGGGCAACAGTTGGTATCAGAGCACACTGATAAATTTACAATCAGAAATGATCTAAACATGTCTCTGAACAAGTATAAAAGCATTAAAATTCCCATTCTGAAAAAGACTGAATATCGAACATGGAAGGTGAAGATGCTCATGTACCTGGAAGCTACAGATCCAGATTATCTAGATGTAATCAATGATGGACCCTTCATGCCAACAAAACTAGTGCATATGACTCCTACTATTACTGAACACTATCAACTGAAGGAGAAGATAGAATAGAAACTAGAAGAGAAAGTAGCTGTGGTGAAAGATGTAAAGGTAAAAAACATTTTGCATAAAAGTCTTGATTCTGTGATGTCAAACAGGTTCATAGCCTACAAGACTGTCAAAGAAATCTGGGATGCTCTTGAAACTCAATGTGAAGGAACCATGGCCATCAAGAAGAACAGATGGGTTGTTCTGATTCAAGAATATGAACACTTTGAGGCTAAGCCTAATGAAAGTCTCACTGACTATGACATATTTCTGACTCTGCTAAACAATCTGTCTTTGGTGGGAAAGGTGTATGATCGAGAGGATTCAAAACCAAGTTTTGGAGAGCTTTGAGTGAAGAATGGGAGACTCAGACTTCAATCATACAACATCAGTATAATCTGGACATAATTACTCTGGATGAAGTCAATGGCATGCTGAGAACTCGTGATTTGAAGGTTCAGCAAAGGAGAGAGAGGAAAAGCAGCAAAGGAAAATCTGTTGCTTTGAAAGTTAATGATAAAGCTTCAAAATAAAAGTCTGTTGGAGCTGTACGAAAGAAGAACAATTTTCCAGAATCAGATACTGATGATTCATCATCAAATCCTGATGATGATACTGATTCTGAAACTGATGAGAATATGACAGATTTTGATGTCATGAAAATGGCCGCATTGCTGGTTAAGGGCTTCAGGAGAATGCAATTTAGGAAGTCTAGGAACAACAGAAGCTTCAGGAAGAAGTTCACTGGAAGTGAAAAGAAGTCAACTGGGAGAAAAGATGGAAAGGACTCTAAAGCTGGGAAGCTAGATAGGACAAAGATCAAGTGCTATAACTGTGATGAACTTGGTCACTTTGCCTCAGAGTGCAAGAAAATAAAGCATGATAAAGGGAAGAGCAAAGCCTTGATCACTTCAAGCAAGAATTGGATGGACTCCTCTGACTCTGAAGGTGAAAACACATGTTATGCACTAATGGCCAGTCTTGATGATCCTGCTGCTTCTGAGCCTAAGGTACAAACTCCTTTCTTCTCTTTTGATACTGAAAATATATCTGAATTGAAATCTATTCTTAAATCTTTGCATGGTAGTTTTAAGAATAAGACTTTAGAAAATGATAGACTTATAACTGAAATTAAGACCTTGAAATTTAGGAATGATCAGTTAGAATCTGACTTAATTCATCAGATAGAGTTGAAAAAGGAATGTGAGAGAGCTAAACATACAGTTAAGATTCTTGAGGCTAGATACAGTATGCTAGAAAAGGATCTAGAAAATGAAAGAAAAGCCCTTAAAGCCTAAACTGATTCAGGCAAAAAGGTTCATGAGATGATCTCAAAGAAAAACTGGAAAGAATGCCAAGGCTATAAAGATGGAATTAAGGATGTTGACACTGGAAATAAAATTTCCCTTAAAACTCGTGTTAAGTTTATTTCATCAGAAACTGATGAAACCAAATCCACTTTTGAAAAGGGTTCAACATCAGTATCACAAGAAAAACTGGTAAATGATAAAACTCAGAGAAAGAAAAGCAAGGAAATCATTAGGTTTGTTAAGAAAGAAAAGAACATAGGACTTTTGTCAGCAAGACAATTGAAAAAGAAAATATCTGAGGTTACTGACAAACCTCAAGCAAAGAGTCCTAAAAGAAACAGGAATGGTAAGCAAGGTATTTCTAAGGGTTCAAATTACAAGGTTGTTCCCAATGCTCCTAGGAAAACTTGTTTTAACTGTGGAAATACTAATCATCTTGTTATTCATTATAGGAGGAATAAGAAAAGGAAAACTGATATTCCTGAGTCTGATGTTAGGGGTAGATCAGTATTTTATAAACCACAAAATCCTTGTTTTCATTGTGGTAGTAGTTGGCATTCGATTTATACTTGTAGTTCTTATCACAAGTTGTATCATAATTACTATGAACCTTTGCCTAAGTTTAATAAAGTTGCTTGTGTGATTAGTTCTGTTGATTTTACTAAACTTGCTTCTGACAAGACAAATCCTGACAAAGGAAAGACTGTCAAAAGTACTCATGACACGCAAAGGCTTAAGTTGTCCAAAAAGAGGACCCAACAAGTGTGGGTCCTTAAAAATCCTTCTAATTAATTATTCTTCTGATTGCAGGGTAACAAGAAAAATACACTTGTCTTGGATAGTGGATGTTCAGGATATATGACTGGAAATAAATCCCTGCTGTCAGAATTTGAGAAGAAAGTTGGCCCAGATGTATCTTATGGAGATGGAAATGTAGGACATACTCTGTGATATGGCAACTTGATAATTAGAAAGGTAGCAATAGAGAATGTAGCTCTGGTGGAAGGACTGAAGCATAATCTTCTGAGCATCAGTCAAATCACTGACAGAGGTTTTCATGTTGTATTCTATGACTCACACTGCGAAGTTGTTCATAACAAGTCAAAGAAAATTGTCTTGATAGGATACAGACATGGTAACATTTATGAAGCAAGGCTACATGAAAGTCTTGAAAATGAAGTTACTTGCCTTATCTCTAAGGCATCAGTAGATGAGAGCTGGAACTGGCATAAAAAGCTCTCACATCTCAATTTCAACTCAATCAATGAACTTGCCAAGAAGGAGCTTGTAAGAGGATTGCCAAACATGCTATACTCAATTGATGGTCTTTGTGATGCTTGCCAAAAGTCTAAACAAAGAAGAGTATCTTTCAAAATCAAAACAGAATTCTCTATCTCTGAGCTATATCACATGCTACACCTGGACCTTTTTGGACCAGTGAACATAATGTCCATCACCAAGAAAAGGTACACACTTGTGATTGTTGATGATTTCACTAGATATACATGGGTTTATTTTCTACACAGAAAGGATGAAACTCCGGAAATTGTGCTGGACCACATAAGGCAAATTGAAAATGGATCTACTCACAAAGTGAAAATCCTGAGAAGTGATAATGGCACTGAATTCAAGAACTCAAAGATGAAGGAATTCTGCAAGTACAAAGGCATAGAGCAACAATTCTCAGCTCCTGGTACACCTCAGCAAAATGGTGTTTTTGAGAGGAAGAATAGAACCTTAATTGATGCTGGCAGAACTCTGCTAGAAGAAGCAAAACTACCCACTTAATTCTGGGCTGAAGCAGTAAACACAGCATGTTATACTCAGAATGTCACTCTGATAAATAGACATGGTGTTACTCCTTATCAAATGTTAAAAGAAAAGAAGCCCAGTCTCAAACATCTTCATGTATATGGATGTAAGTGATTTGTTTTGAGAACTCATACTGATCATCTTGGAAAGTTTGAATCAAAGGCTGATGAAGGAATCTTTATTGGATACTCACCATCAAAAGCTTACAGAGTGTTCAACCTAAGAACACACACTGTAGTAGTCTCCATCAATGTATCTTTTGATGATAAGAATATTCCTGGTTTTGAAGAAGACACTCATGAAAGTTTAATCCTTGCAAATGAAAAAGCATTGTTGGAATCTGGATCAAACTCTAATGAACTGTCAAATCCTGATGATCCAAATTCTGACACTCCTTCAGATTCTGAAGATAATCATTGTGCTAATGAGCCTGCACAAGTTTAGGGGGAGCAACAACAAAGGTCAGCTGATGATACTAACACTGAAGAATCATCTCAAAGTTCTTCTCAATCCAATGCGGATTTAACATCAGAAGAACATGAGTCAAGTCCCAATAATTTATGAGTAAATAACCCAACAGATTCAGGGGGATCCTCAAATGGATTTGACGAGGCATACAATTTAGGGGGAGCATCTAGTTCCAGAAGGATACTTCCCAGTTCTAGAAAATGGACTAAGGATCATACTCATGATCTGATTATTGGAAATCCTGATGATGGTGTAAAGACAAGAAGTGCAACTCAGAATGAATGTTTATGTCATAATCTACTTTCAAAAGAAGAGCCAAACAAAGTAGAAGATACACTCAAGGATGCAGATTGGGTCATGGCTATGCAAGAAGAATTTAATGAGTTCGAAAGAAATGAAGTGTGGAAGCTGGTGCCTAGACCTAAGAACAGGTCAATTATGGGCACAAAGTTGGTCTTTAGAAATAAGACTGATTCTGATGGAACAATCATCAGAAATAAAGCAAGATTGGTGGCAAAAGGATATTCTCAACAGAAAGGTATTGACTATGATGAGACATTTGCTCCTGTTGCTAGATTGGAAGCAATCAGAATCTTCTTGGCATATGCTGCTCACAAGAAGTTCAAAGTCTTCCAGATGGATGTCAAGAGTGCATTTCTCAATGGAGAACTTGAAGAAGAAGTCTATGTTGAACAACCACCATGATTTGTGGATCCTAAACATCCAAATTATGTTTACAGACTTGATAAAACACTCTATGGACTGCAGCAAGCACCTAGAGCATGGTATAAAACCCTTGCTCAGTTTCCACTTGAAAGTGGATTCAAAAGAGGAACAATAGATAAAACCCTGTTTTATCTGAATAAAGGTAAAGATTTGCTTTTAGTTCAAATTTATGCTGATGATATCATTTTTGGATCAACTAATCAAACACTGTGTAATAAGTTTTTAAATTTGATGTAATCAAGATATCAAATGAGTATGAGGGGAGAGATAAGTTACTTCATAGGCTTGCAGATTAAACAGACCAATAATGGCATCTATATCAATCAGTCCAAGTACACAAGAAATCTACTGAAGAGGTTTAATATGCAAGAAAGTGCAACTGCAAGTACTCATATGGCAACTGCTACAAAACTTGATCCAAATGAAGGTACAGCAGTTGATGTGACAACCTACAGAGGTATGATTGGATCTCTGTTATATCTAACTGCTAGCAGGCCAGACATTATGTTTTCCACTTGTCTGTGTGCAAGATTTCAGGAAAATCCAAGGGAGCCACATCTTATTGCATTAAAGAGAATTTTCAGATACCTCAAGGGTACGGTTTCTCTTGGACTTTGGTATGCTAGAGAAGCTAATTTTGCATTATGTGGTTATTCAGATGCTGATTTTGCTGGATGCAAAATAGACAGGAAAAGTACATCAGAAAGCTGTCAGTTTTTGGGAGGCAGATTAGTCTCATGGTTCAGCAAGAAGCAGAAATGTATTTCTACTTCAACTGTTGAGGCTGAATATATTGTAGCTGGGAGTTGCTGTGCTCAGTTGTTATGGATGAGAAATCAGCTCATGGACTATGGATTATCATTCTCAAAAATTCCATTCATTATGATAATCAAAGTGTTGTTGCTATGACAGGAAATACGGTGCAACACTCTCTTACAAAGCTCATCAACATCATATATCACTTCATAAGATAACATGTCATGGAAGGAACCATAGAGCTTCATTTTGTTCCTACTGAACAACAGATGGCTGATATCTTCACAAAGCCATTACCTGAAGCAACATTTACAAAGGTTGTGAATGAACTTGGTCTGGTTAATTGGGTGTTGTGTATATGTTGTGTACTTGATGATTTCATGAACGAAACACCTTGGTAGATTTTACTTAGTGAAAATGTAGCACTCGACGGATAAGGATTATAGTCCCGAGGGATAACTCATTTTAGTCCCGACGGATGATGACTTATTATCCATCGAGTGAGAAGCTTATGTAACAATAAGTCTGTAGCACGTTTCTGCATACACATTATTTAGAATCTGTAGTAGTACTTAAATCATGTTGACTTTAACTAGATATGCAGAATAGGTTGATTAATTGTACATAGATGATGTCTTGTAATTCTGCATAAATGAAATGAAGTCAAGTGCCTGATTGCTACCGACGGATAAACAACAATAAATTCGATGGATGATCAACAACCCGACGGATGATCATTAACTCGATGGATGATCATAAACTCGACGGATAAAGAATTCAAATATCTGTTGACAGTGACAACACAATCACATGCGTCGAGTGTATGCAAATGGAATTTGGTAGCCTATTCAACTAGGTTTTCGAGAACAAAGAAGCATTTTATTTCCATGCTATTATGAAGATATTCAAAGATGCTGGAATAGAGTAATGAAGTAACATTATATTAGACTTGATAGTTTTGTTTTATTATTGTTAGGAATATGTGTATTAGTTTGATGATAAGTTAAACAAAACACTTAAGTAGAAATCTAGTGTTTGTAGCCTCAACGGATAAGACCATTCTGGCTATCCGTTGATGGAGTAGCTTTACTTCGAAATAAGTTTAGTATTGTAGAACATTTCAGTTTCTGTATTTAAGTTATAATTCTTAGATGTTATGGAAAATTATAAGTCATGTTGACTACTAGTGGATATGCAAATAGGAGGGCTAATTGTAAATATTTCATGCCTTGTAATTTCGTATAAATGAAGTAGTATCAACTGATAAATTAAAGGCCTTCAACGGATGAGAAACAAAGCTTCAACGGATGTCTCTAAAGCTTCAACGGATAACATCCATCAACGGATGAGTGCATCAACGGATAAAGCTTCAACTGCTAATGCATCAACGGATAAAGCTTCAACCGCTAATGCATCAACGGATAAAGCCATCAACGGATGCTCAGTTCAATAGCAGTTGACAGTGACAATTCATAAGCTGACAGAGGCACATGGGTTGACAGAGACAATTGGAATGTGGTAGCCTCTTGGAGGAATCAATAAAATGCAACATTTCCATTCTGGTACAAACAAGGAAGTATTCAAAGATTCACAGTTTATCCTAGATTGCATTGGATAAGGAAATGAAGAAGAAACATGTGAAGAACCTTTTTAATTGTATTTGTTTTTCTTTTGTCTTCACTTGTAATCTTGGTGATATATAAACCAAGTTGCAGCTAGTAATTAGAGTGTAAATTTTCCAGAGCTGTTTAGAAAAACATAGAGAGAAAATCATCTAGTTTGTACTAGGATGCAACTGTGATCAATTCTTTTGAATCACAGATTTTCTGAAATACACATCTCAGGTGGAACAACAAATCCACCAGAAAAGTTTTTAAAGCCTTTGTGTTCTTTACATTTGTGTCTTGAATATATATCTGTCTGCACCTGCTCAAAGCAATTCACACACAACTGTTCATCAAAACTCTTAGCCTTTGAATCTGCTCAAAACTTGAAGAAGTTTTGAGATTTACATTCAACCCCCATCTGTAAATCTCATTGTTAGTTCCTTGGGAATAACAATTGGTATCAGAGCAAGCTCTTAACTTACAAAGAGTTTAAAGATCTATTATATTAACATCATGAGTAAGAAGGATATTGGTGTAAAGATTCCAATCCTGGAAATATATAATTATCATCACTGGAAAGTGAAGATGCATCTACATCTTCTCTCTCAAGATGAACGCTACATCAACTGCATTGAAAATGGTCCTCACATCCCTCACAAGGTAGCCACAGCTATAACTACCACAGTTGCTGTTGGACAGTCTATTCCCAAGCCAAAAGCAGAATGGACTGATGAAGATATTGAAGAGGTTCACAAGGACAAGAAAGCTATGAACATTCTGTTTAATGGCCTAGATCAAGATATGTTTGATAATGTCATTAACAGCCAAACTGCTAAGGAAATTTGGGATATTGTGCAATTTATCTGTGAAGGTACTAAACAAGTCAGAGAAAACAAAATGCAGCTTCTCATTCAATAGTATGAATACTTTCATTTTGAAGAAGGAGAATGAATACTTTCATTTTGAAAAAGGAGAATCACTGAATGATACCTTCAATAGATTTTAGAAACTGTTGAATGGATTGAAGCTGTATGGCAGAGTGTACCAAGTCAAGGATTTTAACTTAAAATTTCTGAGGTCTCTACCAATGGAATGGAAGCCTATGACTGTTTCACTAAGGAATTCTCAGGATTAGAAGGACTTCACACTTGAAAGATTATATGGAATTTTGAAGACCTATGAACTTGAGATGGAACAAGATGAGCTGTTGGAAAAGGGAAAGAGAAAAGGTGGATCAGTTGTACTTGTAGCTGACAATGAGAAGACTGAAGCCAGGAATGAAGAAAAGACAATGCCAAGTCTCAAAATTGGCACAAGCAAATCAGAATCAGGCAAGGGAAAGGAGCAAGTAGCTCAGGTTGAAGATAGTTCCAGTCAAGATGACTCTGATGATGTTGATGAACATCTGGCTTTTCTGTCCAGGAGGTTTGCAAAGATGAAATTCAAGAAAAATGCTAAATTCACTAAGTCAAACAAGAACATGGTGGACAAATCTAAGTTCAAATGTTATAACTATGGCATAAGTGGACATTTTGCAAATGAGGGCAGAAAGCCAACCTCTGATAAGAAGAAATTTGAGCAAGTGGATTACAAAAAGAAATATTTCGATTTGCTCGAACAAAAGGAAAGAGCTTTTCTGACTCAGGATGATTGGGCAGCGGATGGAGCCAATGAAGATGATGATATGGAATATGTCAACCTAGCCCTCATGGCTAATTCTGATGAAAATGAAACTAGTTCATCAAGCAAACAGGTAATTACTACTGACCTCTCTCAGCTTTCTAAGATTGAATGCAATGAAGCTATAAATGATATGTCCAATGAATTATATCATTTGTGTATTTCTCTTAAATCACTAGCTAAAGAAAACACAAGAATTAAAGAGAATAATTTATTTTTAAGTGATAGGAATGCTGTGTTAGAGGGTAAGGTAATTGAGCTTCAAAAAGATTAAAATCAAATGCTTATCTGTTGAGAGTGAACTAGAAGAATCTGTTAAGAAAGTAGAAATTCTTTCTAAACAATTAGAACGTGAACAAGATGTAATCAAGGCCTGGAAAACATCTAGGGATGTTAGTGCTCATATTGTCAAGGTTCAGGGAATTGAATCACTCTGTGAGAATGCCTGGAAGAAAAACAAAAAAGAAGTAGAATTAATTGATCGATTATCAAGGGATGTGGAATCAACGGATGATGAAAGTTATCCGTTGAAGGAAGAAAAGGAGCATCCGTTGAAGGCTCATCAATTAAAATAGGCAAGTGATTCTAAAAAGAACAATTTGAAAAATCTCAATAAGAAGTTTGGTTCAACTTCCAAGAACTTTGTCAAAGAAGAAGCTAGCACATCCAAAGATGCCAGTAAGGTGAATATAGGACACATGACTTTAGATCAGTTGAAAAATAAGCTTAAGATGGTTGAGGATAAAAAGGAAACTAAAAGGAAATCTAATAGAAATGGGAAGGTAGGGATTAATAAACACAACAATTACACACCTGATAAGTATGCTCCTAGAAAAAGTTGTGTGTATTGTAAAAGTGTTAATCATTTATCTGCTAACTGCAAGTCTGTTAAGAATGCTCCCATGCCTTTAACTCCTTCCATGCCTAACATGTCTATGTCACCTCTGCATGTTATGCCTGTTATGTCTCAACAGAATCCTCATGCACATTTTTCAAACATGCCATATGTTAATAATCCTTATTTTGCTGCATTCAGTATGCCTCAAATGTCATACAACATGCCTATGTGGAATAATATGTTTGCACAATCTATGCCTTATCAAATTCAACCAAATGTGCTAAATGATTCTGTGACTAACCTTACACTTCAACCAACTACATCTGAGACCAAGGTTGACCCAAAGTTACCTAAGTCAAAAGATGCAGGAGGTATGAAGTCTAGGAAAAAGACTAATAAGGGTGGACCCAAGGAAACTTGGGTACCAAAATCAACTTGATTTGATTTTGTTGTGTGCAGGGAAAAAGAAGGAATCTATGGTACTTGGACAGTGGTTCACTATGGGATATGGCTTGATTTCAAAAGAAAATGTCATCATTGATGAAGTTGCATTAGTTGATGGTCTCAAACACAATCTATTGAGCATCAGTCAACTATGTGATAGAGGGAATACTGTTTCCTTCAATTCTGAAGCCTGTGTTGTCACAAGTAAGAAGGACAACAAAGTGGTTCTAACTGGAGTTAGAAAAGGGAATATGTACTTGGCTGACTTCAACTCTACAGATGCAGAATCAATTACTTGTCTTTTCCGCAAAGCAAGTCCAGATGAAAGTTGGCTATGACACAAGAAGCTGTCCCATTTGAATTTCAAGACAATGAATGATCTAGTCAAAAAGGACTTAGTTAGAGGAATGCCTCTAGTGGAATTCTCAAGGGATGGACTGTGTGATGCTTGTCAGAAAGGAAAGCAAAAGAGAGCATCATTTAGTAAGAAGCTTGAATCAGCAATTGATGAACCATTACAACTGCTACACATGGATCCTTTTGGACCAGTCAATGTATTGTCAATTTCAAGGAAAAGATATTGCCTAGTGATTGTAGATGATTTCTCAAAGTTTTCATGGACCTACTTTCTTGGATCAAAGGATGAAGCTAGTGAAATCATTATCAATCACATCAAGCAAGTCAACAATCATCAAGATTTCAAAGTGAGGAATATCAGGAGTGACAATGGAACTGAGTTCAGGAATTCTACCATGAGGTTGTTCTGTGAAGAAAATGGGATCATGCATGAGTTCTCAGCTCCAAGGACTCCAAAACAAAATGGTGTGGTGGAAAGGAAGAACAGATCACTAATTGAAGCTGCAAGAACAATGCTTGAAGAGTCAAAACTCCCAACATACTTTTGGGCTGAGGCTGTTAACTGTGCATGTTACACTCAGAATATTTCTCTAATCAATCAGGCAAAAGGCATGACTCCCTATCAATTGTTCAAGAGAAGGAAACCAACCTTAAACTTTCTTCATGTCTTTGGTTGCAAATGTTACATTCTAAGGAATCAACCTGATCACAAAGGTAAGTTTGATGCAAAGGCTGATGAAGGGATATATGTTGGTTATTCTGCTGGAAAATAATATAGGGTCTACAATCTAAGAACCAACATTGTTATGGAATCTGTGCATGTTGTGTTTGATGATAAAAAGATTGATGGACTAACAGATAAGGGACATCATGAAGGACTCAAATTTGACAACATTGAGATATATTGTGATGACAGTGAAGATGAGAATGATGGAGAAGGCACCTCGAAAAGTATTGAAAATCTGCCTCTGGATAATGCACAAAATGTTGCATCAGTTGAAAGTCATAATTCAGCATCCGTTGATAGATGTAATGCAGCATCCGTTGAAAGACAAAGTGCATCATCCGTTGAAGTACATAATGAAGCATCCGTTGATCATAGCCTATCAACGGGTAATCAATTTACTTCATCAGTTGATAGAACTCTCAGTTCCTTTCAAAGGATCAGTAACTAAGGGGGAGTTTCAACCAATCAACACTCTATCTCACATCATGACAATACTGAGGCAACCTCTTCTAGAGCCAATCTACCACCTCAAAGGAAATGGACCAAGAATCATCCTTTTGAATTGATCATTGGTAATGCAGAATCTAAGGTACAGACTAGAAGGGTTACTCAAAATGAATGTCTGTACAGTAGTTTTCTATCACAGGAGGAACCTAATAGAGTGGAAGAAGCTCTATTGGATCCAGATTGGATTTTAGCAATGCAAGAGGAGCTAAACCAGTTTGAGAGGAACAAGTTATGGAAGCTGGTACCCAAGCCAAAGAACAAGAGCTCTATTGACACAAAATGGGTATTCAGAAATAAGATGGATGAAAATGGCATTGTCATAAGGAATAAAGCCAGATTGGTTGCCAAGGGCTATTCTCAACAAGAGGGAATAGATTTTGATGAGACATTTGCTCCAGTTGCAAGACTTGAAGCCATCAGAATCTTTCTAGCCTATGCAGCCCATGCCAATTTCAAAGTCTATCAAATGGATGTCAAGAGTGCATTTTTGAATGGAGAATTGGAGGAAGAAGTTTATGTAAGCCAACCTCCAGGATTTGAAGATCCAAATTTTCCAGACTATGTGTATTATCTGTTGAAAGCACTCTATGGACTAAAGCAAGCACCCAGAGCCTGGTATGAGACTTTGTCAAAATTTCTTCTAGATAATTACTTCACAAGAGGTACTGTTGACAAAACTCTTTTCTTTAGAAATGTTCATGGCTCTACAATACTTGTTCAAATCTATGTAGATGATATTATATTTGGTTCTACAGATGATAAGCTTTGTAAAAAGTTTGCCAAGTTAATGCAAAGTAAATATGTAATGAGCATGATGGGAGAGCTAGCTTATTTTCTTGGTTTACAAGTTAAACAAGTTAGTGGTGGAATTTTCAACAGTCAAACTAAATATATTTATGATCTTTTAAAGAAGTTTGACTTAATGGATTGTTCATCTGCAAAAACTTCCATGGCCACTGCCACCAAGCTTGAATTAAAAAAGGCTGAAAAGTCTGTGGACATTACAAGTTATAGAGGCATGGATGGCTCACTTCTATATTTAACTGCTAGTAGACCTAATATAATGTTTTCTACATGTCTCTGTGCTAGATTTCAAGCTGACCCTAAAGAATCTCACTTAGTGGCTATTAAAAGAATTTTCAAATATCTCAAAGGGACTCCAAATCTAGGAATTTGGTACCCTAGAGAGTCTGGTTTTGATCTAATTGGCTACTCAGATGCAGATTATCCAGGTTACAAAATAGACAGTAAAAGTACTACTGGCACCTATCAATTTCTAGGGAATAAGCTTGTGTCATAGTTTAGCAAAAAGCAAAATTTTGTTTCTACATCAACAGCTGAAGCTGAGTACATTGCTGCTGGTAGTTGTTGTGCACTAATACTGTGGATGAGGAATCAACTATTTGACTATGGGCTAAATGTTGACAAAATTCCTATATTCTGTGACAACACAAGTGCCATTGCCATTACTGAAAATCCAGTACAGCACTCAAGAACCAAGCACATTGACATAAAGTACCACTTCATAAGGGAACATGTGATGAATGGTACAGTGGAACTCCATTTTGTTCCAAGTGAAAAGCAGATTGCAGACATATTTACCAAGCCACTTAACGAATCAACATTCACAAGATTAGTAAGTGAGCTAGGTATGCTTAATTATTCATAAATTCATGTCCTTATTATAATTTTCTTTGTAGCCTGAAATGAATTTGTTGCAAGAACAAAGTTGGCTTTAAGTAAAGATCATTCTATCAATGGATATTCCCTATCCGTTGAAAGCCAAAATTGTTCTATCAACGGATTTTCATTATCCATTGAAAGACAAATACATTTCTGGTAATTTTATCCTTCAACGGATAAAATTGTGTTAATATTCAACGGATAAATGTTTACCTCATCCGTTGAAGTGTCACATCAGTTGTTTTAAGTAAGTCACAACCGTTGATTCTTTTACTTAACTGTTGAAACATATATATATACACAGTTGTATGTATTTGTATTAAAGGCAATTTTTAGAATTCATACAGTTTTCTTCATTCTCAAACGGCTGTAATTTACTTTAAAATATTGTTTAATCATTCTCCTTACGTTTTAATTTGAAAAAGTATAAAAGCCCTTTGAATACTTATTTTCACTTTACGCTTTCTTGCAATTTTTCAAAAGCTTTTACTCTTTTTCTCTCCCAAAACTCTCAACTTTTCTCTGCAACCTCTACCCACTACAATGGCACCAGTAGTAAAGATAATGTCCCAGTCTGGATTTGTCTATGAGAAAAAAAAAATTCGTAGCTTTGGTGAAAAAGAATGAAGCTCACTCAGATTATCACAAGATGATGGACTTCATCAAAAACTCCAAACTAAGCTATGCAATGCTGGAAGCCCCAACTATTTACTGTGAGGTAATTGAGGAGATTTGGACAACTACAGAGTTCAACCCCACTGATATGACCATCACTTTCTCTCTCAAAGGTAAAGATTACTGTATTAACTGTGATGATATACAGTCCTATTTCAAACTACCTGAGAACAATGCCATGACACCACACACTGATAATGATGTATCTAGCATGTTAGATTCTATAGGCTATTCTTTTGATTCTGCTAGTTTAGGGAGTATTAGAAGAAACCTTAGGAAAGAATGGAGTTTTCTTGGTGATGCCTTTATCAAGGTTTTCTCTGGGAAAATTAGTAATTTTGATGCAATAACTTCATCTCTTGTTAATATTCTCTATATGCTAGTTTCTGATAGGTATTTTAATTTTAGCAGCTATGTTATGCTAGAATTGGGCACCAGGTTAGGTAACAAAGCTAATAGACCTCATAACATGTATTATGCTAGATTCTTTATGTTATTGGCTAACCATGTTGCTGAAGGTTTGGTTATAACCAATGAGAGTAATAAACTCAAATGCTGGGCACAAGAGAAAAGGGTCCTTGCAGACCTTTTGAGAATTAACCTCAACTGTAACACCCCCAAATCCGGGCTCGGGGATTCGGGTTGTCACGAGTTCCATTTCGCTTATCAATACTTAATCTTAACAGTCAACCAACTACTACGTACTGTGACCCCACAATATACACACACACACCAAAAGTTATAGTCTTAGAGATGAATACCAAAAATAACACAAGTAATTTTATTCCACAATTATAAACCATTTCACCTTAAAAAGGGTTTCTGAATAATTTACATATACCTTGCCATTATTATAATTCATAAATATACATAAGTCTGGTACATCAAAAGTTGAAAGCCTAGCCTATTGGTAGATCCTACCTCAGCTACAACGGCATCAACGCCTACAGGAAACTGCGGAACGTTTCCTATCCGCTCGCGAATTGGGAGCTTGATCCTGTTCATCTTGTCTATCTGTTGTTGTATGATGAAAGAAGAAAGCAAGGGTGAGCAACAAGTCCACCGAAATAATATGTATAATAATTAACAATATATAAGATTCTCACAGTACTCATGAAAGTCTTGGTCAAGAAGAAATGAACCAAGTTTGATATCTTAACGCGACCAAGTCGCAAAATATTCAGTATATAAGTATATATACTTTTCAAAATCTTTGAAATCCTCTTGCATTGCATAATATACACAAAGTTCCAGTTTATAACTGTGTAAAAATATCGTTGCAAGGTGATCTCATATATCTAACCTTGTCTCCACGTTTTTTTTTTCTGAAAATCTTTGTCATGCATAAGATAATCATTTACTAGATATAAGTTGAAAAGGTGAAGTTACGAGATACTCCAATATACTTATATCTTTTCCGAATACTACTTGAACTACCACCGTTCAAGGTATAATCCGTTTCAAAAGTTCATCATATAGATGAGACTACAAGATAAGATTTGAATAGATTCAATCTTTGAAATATCGTTATAAATAATGAAGTTACGAGATACTTCATTAACTCCCGATATATATACACCTATATATATACATGTCATACACTCCTAGAAAACCTCTGTTATGAAAATTATAAGTAACTTTTTCTACTAGTAGATGGACGAATTCCCCGCTGGTCATCACCCTGGTCGTAATAGGACCTTATGCTGGACTGCCACTCAGCCACTTACGCATTTGATGGACTCCCACTGAGCCACTTACACTTTCATGGACGCCCACTGAGCCCATGTTGCTTATGCTGACTCAAATAGATGAACTTACTTCCCGAACGATGGGCAAGTAATCGAGATGTTTTCTCAAAACAGCAACCTCGTTGCGAATGTAAAATACACCACTGAGCCGGATCCCTCAGGTTTTGAGCGAGTATTTAAATCCCCTTCGAAAGGAAGATCTTAAATATAAAAATGAGTTTTGGGATCCGCTCTAACTTTTAAAAATCATTTTGAAGACTCGAAAACATTTTTAAGAATGTTTAGAGTAATGCTGATTTAATGAAATAAATCAGTCCCGATATATTAGAAAATATCTGAATATTATTATTTAAATAATATTCCCAAAAGGATAATCCTTATAAAAATAATTGAAGTAGAAGTTTCAAAACTTATACTTGAAATGAATAATAAATAACCAAAGATATACGATCTTTATTTAAATAATCAAAAATAAGTTTGATTATCGAAACATTATTCTTTAATAAAATAAAGAATATTATTTAATAAAATAAGCGGGGTCATAAGTCCTCGAATGAATATTCAAAATAATATTTATTAAATAAAATAAACGGAGTCATAAGTCCTCGAATGAATATTTAAAATAATATTCATTAAATAAAATAAACGGAGTCATAAGTCCTCGAATGAATATTCAAACTAATATTCATTAATTAAAATAAAGTTATCGAATAAACCTTATTTGATTAATGGTTTTGAAAACTATTCATATATATATATATAAATATATATATATATATTATACTCGGGAACATCGACTCCCGGTTTAGAAAAATGTTCACCTTTGGGTCCCCTATACTAAGGGTATACGCAACTACTGCTTATCTCTAGCATATGTATTATGCAACTTATAAGCAATTGAATCAACAATTAGATATCAAGATTACGAAACAGACATGCATATATACCATATCAGCATGCTCCAATATATCGTAAAATTTGCTAATAACAATCATGCACTTATCACAAGATAATGCATATACATATATTTACATCACAACAACAGTATAACGGGTAGAAAACTTGCCTGAGTGTTCCCGGATAGACTTAAACTTAGAGTGGGTCCGATAACCTATGAACAACAACATAAGTTGGAATTAAACCAAAGTCGCTTAAGAATCTATTCTTTAACCAATTGAACCCTAACGTTCGCTTATGGTCACTTCTACGCTTAACGAATCACATAAGCCATTCGAGTACCCTCGGTTCCACCATTTTTAATAAATTAACCATTAAGAATTTTAAGGCGATTCTTTCGCGAGTACCCTACCAACTGCCTAATCCACTTTACATAATTGTTTCATACTCTAATTAGTCATTTAAGGGCCTTAACCAAGGTTTCAAAGTAAGGCAAGGGGTAATGGTTCGTTCGCGAAACACCGTTACTTAAAACGGTCGTTTCTCTTAAACCGTACATCGGATTCAAGCGAACCACATATCAAAACGAAGCTCGTAACATGAACTATCTAAACATGGTAATGGTCAGTTCATGGCAGTGAGTGTTAGGGTGAAAAAGTTAAGCACAAAACAGTTTAAGGAAAATTGGGCATTACGACGACTATAACTTAGAAATTCCCAAATTTTTACCAAATCAATTCAACATCAAACCACCACCAATCAACACCATTCCATCATCATTCAACCACAATACAAGATCATTTAAATATAACTCAAGATCTCAACTTATTCATCTAAACCAAGTCAAAATGTGACCAAGAACATTAAATCCAACAAGTATCACTCCTAACTCCAAAATCAATAAAACCACTTACTAAACAAAGCTCTAAACATGAGTACACACCCATTACACTAACCCATCATCTAAACATTATGAAATCCAAACCAAAAAAACTTAAGACTAAGGGTTTGAGAAGTTATACCTTCCTTGGAGAGTGGAGAATCACTTAGGAAGCCTTAAATAACCACTAACTATCTCTACTAAGCATGGATCTTGAAGAAAACATAAGAAAACACAAAGTTAGTTTCTTGAAAACACTATTCATTAAGAACTTTGATGAATTAATTAGCTATGTTAAACATGGAATCTTGAGCTTAAACTTATGGCTCATCTAAGTTATGAATTATGGAAGCTAAAGAAACAAACCTCTTGAATTATGATTAAGTGGAGCTTGGGTTTTGGAATTTTCTTCCTCGCTTTTCTTTAAATAGCCGAGGAAAAAAGATGGGGGAAGAAGAAAATGTGTTTGTTTTGGTTGCTTTTGATTTTTGTGATTAATTGAATTTGTACCATGGTAAATTTTGTGTGATTTATAATCAACCAACAGTTCCTTCCCTTTTTGGTCATGCTTATGTCATCCTCCTATGTCATCTTCCCACACTTGTCCTCTTCTTGTTGGTGTGATGAAATCATCATCACTAACCTCTTTGATTAACTCCTAATTACTTGGCTAATGACCGCTAATCTGTTATACGGTTCACTTAACTTTCGTTCTTGTTTATCGTTTGAGGGATCATACCCGGGATCTTATTACTTGGGTTTCCTTAACCTTTCTCAATACATTATATTTCTTTTATGATCCTCTCTTATACTCCTTGAATTTAAATCCTTTTTATCCTGTTACCTTATACTCAATTCTTTCGGTATTTGGTGGATTTTCAGGAGAAATCAAGGTGTTTCGAATTTGGATTCTGACGATCTTTACATACACTTATATACCATATAGAGTACTAATAAGATCTCAGAATAACAATAAAAGAACCTCTACAAAGTGTGGCATGAAAAAGTTTTCTTATTCAGCATAATCAGCAAAATCACTATTCATAAGGGTTACAAAAAGTCCAAAATTTTTTGGGGTTATTACAGTCTCCCCTCCTTAAAAGGATTCCGTCCCGGAATCAGATAGAAAACAAATGGGGGTACTTTTCTAGCATTGTGCCTTCTAACTCTCAAGTCAATTTTCCCACATTATGGTTCTGCCACAAAACCCTGACTAGCACGATAACCTTTCTCCTAAGCACTTGTTCCTTATCATGTCCATCTTGGGCTACTACCAGCCGTCCTCTGATTAGATCTATCATATCCTTGGTCCTTTGGACTACTGCGGGTCTGAGCATCTTGCGCTCTACAACTTCATCCTAACATAAGGGAGATCGACATTGTCTTCCCTCAAGGATCTCATAAGGCGACATCTCGATATTGACATACCATCTATCGTTGTAAGAAAACTCGATACGTGCTAAGTTATCATTCCAAATTCTTTCAAGTCTATCGCACAGACTCTCATCATAGCTTCTAGCATTATAGCTTTTGCTTCTCAATACCCACTATTTTCCAGTTCATAATCGTTACTATCTTCCGTACATAATACTATAATGGTTACACCTTTGCTCGTTAGCATTTTATAACCTTTTAATACACGCGTCAACCTTAGTATCACGAATGTGTTTCCATTCCGAATACCACCATACTCATACTACTCCTTTTCTAACTACTTCTATCTTCGAAAGCTTGATCCATCATATAGAGGTAAAGGAATTTGTTGAGAGATCACTATGATCATGAACACTTGTTCTATTGCATAGTTAGTACAGAAGGTGGCCAGCCTTTAGTACTTGACAAGCAATTAAACAACATGTGGTATCCTACTAGGCTTCTATCACACAGATAGATAGTCATTCGGCAATACCTCCCCTTCTGGAAGGGTTGTTCTTCTCAGCTTATACAAAATGAAAAGGAGAGAAAAGAATGAATTGAAGAGAATTGTATATATATAAAATATACTGCCACAAAATATCTGGCTTGGAATATACCTCTGAACTATAGAGGTTTGTCATAGGAGAACAAAACATATACGTATATATATCAACATCAGGTATTATAGCATCACATTTCACATGCCAGAATATTTACTATTCCGTCCATCATTCCATGGACCCATGCTTTTGCTCGAGCTCATAAACACTCACTTTTTAAACTCCCTCGACATCGAAACTCGAATATGGGATTTCGTTCTAGATATCATCGTTACTGGAATCTATTGCTACACCGCAACCTTCTTCGTATAGTAATACTACTCTTTATCGATAAGAAGGAATAAATATTCATAGGTAAATAATCGACTTAATTAGTCTATCAATGATAACTTATACATCACCACGACCCGATTAGTGGTACTCAATCTCAACATCCATTCTAATACAACTCTTACGGTTGTAATCAACTCATTACTCGCAGAATCATTGCAGCATTAGTATGGTCCATCACTGACCTACTGTAGTCATTCGCTTTCCTCGGAATCTTAATATCTAATCATACGGAGTCTATATCTGCTGTATCAAAATCTTTTAAGGAGTTAACATAATCACCATTCATGATTCATGAATAACACTCCAGATCCTGACGTACATTCATGACATGAAGCAGATAAAATTGCAGAAGAGTTTCAATCAAAGCAACGATAGCAGGTTAATACCATTCTTAATCATATGTCTTTATTAGGAAACATAAATCTCAAAGGTTCATTTAGACCTTTCGTAACATGGTCCTGGCTTATCTCAATATATGACCTTATAAGATAGATAGCCTGCTCACGGTTTACATAAATTAAATTTTTACCAAACTACTATCACGGTTGAGTATCGCACAATCATCAGAAGGAATGTCAATCTTCCAAACCATAATACAACCTTCACGGCTTCAACCATCATCACTGTATTCCTCTGGCACGAGCGCCTATAATTATCCTCTTACATTTAAAGTGTCGGACACCTCTTTGGCCTTTCCTGATAGTAAAATTTCCTTACAATCAATGTCTTTTAAATGACCTTCAACTAAATTTTCTACCTCATTTCCAATCACTGCTTGTGTGAAAATGCTCTTCCTTACGCTTTGGTAAAAAAAAATATCACCATTTTTCCATAAGTTATTGCCTCGGTCTTTTAGAGGTTAACATTGTCACGACTGACTCTCGATCATACTTCAGACGTCTCTTATCTTGGGTCCTACTTCTTTTCACCAATCTCGACCCTCATTGGATCGATCTATAATTTCTTATGGTTCAACACGTGCCCCACCTGGTATTATTATAATTACGTCATATTTCCTTTATCAAAATTTCTATGCTTGAGAACTTTGAATACTACCTTTCTCCTTGTAAAACCTCTAAGGTTATCCTTAAATCCTTCATCAGGTACACCCTAGGTACAGGGCATATCAAGATACCATTTACCAATACCAGAATCATTGTCTATATAGTTCTGAAAACTTTCTCCACTGATCTTTAAAGGTTGTTGTTACCTTAGTACTTCGTTCCATACTATCAAAACTCATATTGTCCCTATTAAGGGCGAAATGCCAACCTTTATGCATTCCCCTAGGGTTCATCTCAAGTTATCGAAGTTATATCCTTAATTCCACCTTTAAAAAGGTACTTGCATCCTTCCATGGATAAATCAAGTCATATATCCTTGATAGATTATCTTATTCAATCATTCCCACCTCGACAGTCTATACCAATTTCACAATAACATCTGTATTCAAAATGAGGTCAATCAATATGGCCTCCAAAAGATAACAACGGTTATCTACTTTTCTTGCCTGATTCAGTAATGATAACCGGGATGTTCTAGAAGATATTGGTCGTGTTCAACGTGAACCTTTTAGTTCTAACTACTCATTTACCTCTTTTATTTATCTCAACAGTCATCTCAATGTTGGGATATCTTTCATACCTGGCGTCTCCCTTTCTGGGTATCATGCCCCCGGTCTTACACTTCACATTCTTGAAGGTCACTTCCTTCATCCAATTTTCCTAATTTCTTACTTTCTTGTCTCCTAAGTCCCTCCGTGTTTCCTTATTAATCAATCGATCTATCTCAAATTTTTCATCGAATACTTTCAACTTTAAGGGAATTAACTATACGTATCGCTTACGCCTTCAAACCTTGAATTTATCTCATGATCAGCCACCATCGCGCTGATGATGACACACTTCTCTATATTTATTGCAAGGGTTTCTTAGAGTTTCCCATACCTAACTCCCTTATCACTTCTCAACTCTATTTCCTTTATGTCCCTTTATACTGTTGGATTTTAAACGCAGCGGGGGCATGGAAAAACACTTTTACACATATAAAATCCAAATAAAAGCATACAGATCATGAATAAAAATTCAAGGGATCGAATCTAACCTTTAAAAATAATTCGGAGACAACGATCAGAGATCCTTAGCAGTTGCTCCTCAAGTGTGAAGCACTCCACCGGTATCCACCAAGAAAACGATGTTAAGGGGAAGGAAGGAGGTGGAGAGAATTGGGTTTTCCAAACTTTTTGGGTTTTGTGTTGGTTAGAATAAAATTAGGGTCTATAATAGTGTATTTATAGGCAAAATTTTTACCTGAAATTTTCCCATAAATATTATTATTATTATCCCATTTATTATTCTCATTAATAACTAAAACACCTTTTAATCATTAATCCTTTTTCTAAACCCTTTAGAAATAATTCTCTCTCTTGATTTAATTTCCAAAAATTAAATCCTTTAATTAATAATATTAAGAACTTTTCTTAATTAATTTATAATCAATTAAATCTCATTTAATCAATTATGAAATTTTCCAATTAAATATTTATTTCACAAATAAATAATTATTAGCCATTATTAATTAATTCCTCCACCATTAAATCATTCTCTTTTTATGGTGTGACCCTGTAGGTTCAATATTAAGCCGGTAGTAGAAATAAATAATAATAAAACTATTTTATCATTATTTATATAAATTCTCTAATTTATTAAATATGATTAATTAATTAATCACATTTATTCTACATCGTGAGGGATACTTCTCAGCATATCGCGACTATCCGGATAATATGAATTCACTGCTTAGAATACCAAGAACCTATTCAGCGAATAGTTACCGTACAATAAACTCCTTCTACCCTACAATGTCCCGATTAAATACAAGGCATGGATCTCGTGTCAAGCCTATCTAATTCAATCAGTTGCTTACCATTTACTATGCGTAGTTCTATGCAAATTAGAAACTCCTTTCTAATTTCATTCACTCAGGCCAGAGATTCCTGAACTAGCTTAAGTGGATCAGCCTTGAACATTCGCTTCCTTCACCGGAAGGGGTAGATCCTTTATTGATCATACACTATCTTCGTGTACAAATTCCTATACCCAGACGAGCCCTAATAATTGTCCCTAGAGACTAAGAACTAAACCAAAGCATAGTTCAGTGTACACAAGATGACTATGATGACCTCAAGTCTAAGGATACTTGTACAACTATCACTATGTGAACAACTGCTGACACGTGAGTGAACTCCATCAGTTGTTCAGCTGTGCGAGTCATGTTCAGTGAACTTATTCTATAATAAGCACCTACATACTAGCTATAGTGTCACCACACAAATGTCTATGAGAATAGACATCCTTCATAATGAAGCAAGCATAGTATGTACGGATCTTTGCGGATTATTAATTACCAGTTAGTAATCCTATGACCAGGAACTATTTAAGTTTAGAGTTATCATCTTTTTAGGTCTCACTATTATGATCTCATCATAATCCATAAAAAGCTTTACTCTAAACTATGGTATATCTTATTTAAACACTTAAATAGATAAAGCCCGTAATAAAAACAAAACAAGTCTTTTATTAATATCAATGAAATCAAAACAGATTACATATAAGTTATTCCTAAATCCTTATACATGATTGGACTTAGGACATATTCCTTTCAATCTCCCACTTGTACTAAAGCCAATCACTCTGGTATCTAATACCCATCTTGTCTTTATGACGATCAAAGTACTTTCATAAAGTAGCTTTGTGAGTGGGTCTGCTATGTTGTTATGTGTGTCAACTCTAATTCAATACAATACAAGAAATGTTACCGCGCTCCCACTAACCCTTTTGTAGACGCATGGTTCATCTACATTTTTTGATAAAATCAAACTCTTTCATTGTCTCATCAAAACGAATGTTCCATCTTTCGAGAAGCTTGCTTTAAACCACATATGGTTCGCAGCAGCTTACATACTAGGTTTTCATTTCCCTTGGAAAGAAAACCATCTGGCTATTTGCCAGATCACATAGTCGTAGTAAGCAGCATTCGCAAGCAAAATCCGAACTGATTTTAACAGGGCTACAGGTAAAAGGTTTCATCAAAGTCAATCCATTGCCTTTGTTTGAATCCTTTTCCCAAAAGCCTGGCCTTAAAGGTCTCCACCTGGCCATCTGCTATAATCTATCTTTTGTATACTGTATACATAGATTCCATTCTGGATTTCATGGCACTATGCCATTTCTCTGAGTCAACACTACTCATAGCCTCATTATAGGTCACAGGGTCGTCATCATTAATGATCGACAACTCATTGTCATTCTCAATGACAAGGCCATATTACCTCTCAGGTTGGCGAGACACTCTCCCTGACCTATGAATGGGCTGTTCCACAAAAGGTTGTTCAGTCAGAATAGGTGTTTCCACTCGATCTGTAGTAGTTTGTGCTTCTTGAACTTCATCAAGTTCAATTTTGCTCCCACTGTTTCCTTCAAGGATAAACTCCTTTTCCAAGAAGGTAGCATGTCTGGAGACAAACACCCGATGATCGGTACAAAAGTAATACCCTAAAGTCTCTTTAGGATATCCCACAAAACTACATTTTCCAGATCGATATTCCAGCTTATCTGGGTCAACTTACTTGACATAAGCTGGACATCCCCAAATCTTAACGTGTTTAAGACTCGGTTTCCTTTCTTTCCATATCTCATACGGAGTTTGAGGAACAGATTTGGAAGGCACCTTATTTAGTAAATATGCTGAGGTTTCCAATGCATAACCCCATAGGAATACTGGAAGATTTGCATAGCTCATCATGGACCGAATCATGTCTAACAGAGTTCGATTTCTCCTTTCAGATACCAATCTGGAGGCGTCCACTGGGAGACTATACCATTTACTTTGACACAATCCAGAAACACTCCATTAAAGTATTCACCACCTCGATCTGATCGAAGATTATAATACTATGTTTGGTTTGTTTCTCCACTTCATACTTATACTCTTTGAACTTTTCAAAGACTTCAGACTTGTGTTTCATCAAACACATGTCCGAATCTAGATCTATTATCCATGAAAGTAATGAAGTATGAAAATCCACCCATGGCTTGCGTAGACATTGGTCGACATACATCTGTGTGTACCATTCCTAGCAAATTTGCAGCCCTCTCTCCATGTCTACTAAATGGGGACTGCAATGCCACTATAAAGTGAGATTTTCATCATCCCTTTTCTTTTATTAGTTTGTTCAATCTGAAATAAATTATGTCACATACATACATACCATTATTTAAAGCACCACATCCATAAAGAATATTATCTCTAAGAATAGAACATTCATTATTCTCAATAATAAATGAAAATCCAGCCAAGTCTAACATGGGAATAATATTCCTCACAATCGAGGGAACAAAATAACAATTATTTCAAACAATAGTCTTGCCCGTAGGCCTATGTAAATGAAATGATTCTACATCTTCAGCAACAACTCTTGCTCCATTTCCATCAGTAGAATCACCTCCTCTTCCTCAAGAGTCCTACTTCTCCTTGGTCCCTGCAATAAATTGCAGATTTGAGAACCACAGGCGGTATCTAATACCCAAGTAGAAATTTGATTTAATGACATATTCATTTCTATCATGAAGATACCTGAATCAGAAGCGGTAGTCTCACTACCCTTCTTCTTCTTCAATTCTGCAAGGTAAACCTTGCAGTTCCTCTTCCAATGCCCCACCTTGTTACAGTGAAAGCAAACAACTTTTCTCTTGGGGTCTTCAGCTTTTGGTGGAACCGGCATTTTCTCACCTACTTTCTTCTTCTTGGAAGGGTTCCTCTTCCTTTTCTTAGGATTGGAACCTTCACCAATTAGAAGAACAGAACTCTTCTTGGGGGGAAAATTCGATTCGGCAGTCTTCAACATGTTGTGGAGTTCAGGCAGGCTGACATCCAACTTATTCATGTGAAAGTTCACAACAAACTGCGAGAATGAACTCGGAAGCGATTGCAAGACCAGGTCTTGGCTGAGCTCCCCATCCATGACAAAACCAAGTTCTCCAAGATGTTCAATCAAATTGATCATCTTAAATATATGGTCATTCACAGATGATCCCTCAGACATCCTACAACCAAACAGCTCCTTCGATATCTCATATCGAGCTGTCCTCCCCGCCACATCATACAACTCTTGTAGATGCATGAGGATAGTGTGAGCATCCATATGCTCATGTTGCTTCTGTAGCTCAATGTTCATGGAAGCTAGCATGATGCATTGAGCAACATTTGCATCATCTATCCACTTACGATACACAACATGTTCATCATTATGTGCATCACTAGTAGGTTCAGTAGGCTTAGGTGAGTCAATCACGTATTCCAGCTTCTCAATCCTGAGAACAATTCTCAAGTTTCGAAGCCAGTCAGCATAATTAGGACCAGTCAATTTGTGAGCATCTACTATGCTCCTGAGTGATAGTGCAGAAGACATAACGTACAAAGTAAATCTATAAATGATAAACACATAACAACACTTAGCAAATATTCGATTTCATTTCAAAACACTATATGAATCGGGTCTTTATTCATAAGTGACTCCCACTAGTTTTCCCAATTTATTCAACCCCCTACATGAAAAATTAAGCATTCATAATGCTAGTGAGAATAGGGATCCTACATTCCATTACACAACCCCGGCTGTGGCATGAAATGCCATGTAATGTTCAATAGGCAGACAACTCTTGTCAATTACATCTAATGTTATTCCCTAATCAAACTTTAGCCTCTTGAATAATTGAGTCACGGCTGTGGCATGACAAACTCAATATTCTAAGTCAAGTCTAACCCAACATTCCGTACAATTGAATCAGTCCCCAAAGGCCCACGGCTGTGGCACGTAACGACCTTTAGATTCTTATTCAATGTACACATCTCTATGTAATAGACAAGTATTTCTTATTTCGAAATCAAAGCCCTCGGCTGTGGCACGAAACGACAATGATTCAAAAATAAGAACTACTTTCTACCATGTTGGAAGGTTATGATCGACACAAGCCCGATGTGTCATTGGCCAATTACTACTTGATATTATTTAATTTTAAAGGGATTATATTACGTTACAATCATAATCATATTATAAAGAGATTCTTCCTTTTAAATTAAATATTTCAAATCAATAATCAATAATCAGATGATTCCCAGATCGGGTGGAGCATTGTCAAGAGGCGTCACTTAATAACCCTTTCTTACAGATAGAAATCTGTTATTGACAGAATCATTCTTTCTCTCATATTGAAAATTCATATTCAATTACGTGTTTCATAAACACAAGAATCTCATGATTGTATTCATAATATTATTATTAAGGTTATGAAACAATTTCACTATACTAGGTTGTCTAACAAACGCCTTATGTTTATTTAAGTTCACCTAAATCTATCATCGCATGATAAACTAAGCATATATCACATATATCAACATGAATAAACATCAAGGTAGGCATGTTACATCATCTAGCATATAGGTCTAAGCATTATACATCTCTATGTATCACATGAAGCATTTAAAAGCAACTAAAACAGTTAAAAATAGCTTTAAAACACTTCATGGAAATATAAACAGTTCAAAAGTTTATATAAACTTAAATTGATCACTCCATTAGATCCGTCTCGAAAAAACGAATTCAACGGTATATTGCACGCCCAAAACGGAGTTACGAAACTCCCAGAAAATCAATTTTAAAATCAAAAGACGGGCTGTAACGCATTACAGGTCTCACTATTATGATCTCATCATAATCCATAAAAAGCTTTACTCTAAACTATGGTATATCTTATTTAAACACTTAAATAGATAAAGCCTGTAATAAAAACAAAACAAGTCTTTTATTAATATCAATGAAATCAAAACAGATTACATAAAAGTTATTCCTAAATCCTTATACATGATTGGACTTAGGACATATTCCTTTCATATACTACTTCCCTTTTCAGTCTTTTATTTTCGTTTCCATTACAACCATTACATGAACCAACACAACATAAGCATTGATTTCAAACATCCCGTCATTCTGGATTCGTGTCCTCAGAACGAATCTTGACAACTTTTACAACTTAGATTCATAATTCATCATACTCGTCCGCTTTTGTTCTGGCTCTAAAGCTTTTACACTACCTCCATAACCTTGGAAAGTACTTTCCCGAAAACAATTGTCTGAACTTTAATCAATTTATTATAACCTCTGGCTCCGTGCCTTTCTTGGTCTTTCACCTGCGGGTGGCCTCTCTCTTTGGAGGGTAAGTGACAAAAATAGTCTTTTGTGATTCGTCCATCATTTAGAATCTCAAATGATTCCTATATTTCCTTTAGCCAGGCTCTCGCCTCTACTTGGTTCGCTTGTTCCTTGGAACTCTGAGAGCTTAGCGACTTAAAGGTCCTGAAAGAATTTCCCACTGCACTGTCTCCTCAGGGTGGTGGTTGGGGATAATAGTCTAAGTTCTTTTTTAGACAGGTCCATGAATTGCCATATAGGAGCACCATCTCGGGTCTCCTTATCTTGCTCGACTTCTGTTTTCTCAGTATGAAATGTTTCATCCTTCTCCCATAATAAGGTTATCTTATACATTAAAATCCTTCTTTTTCATTTCATTATATTATGTGTTCTTTCTTTCTTGATGGCGACCTCCCTGACTATCACATTCGGGGTTTGCCCTAATTCTTATTCCTCGAGCTATGGATTTCACCTAAGATCCAGTCCTTAAGCTCTTAAACGTTTGGAACCCAAATTCTGTAGGAATACCTCGTTATTCCCTTATCATCTTTCTTGGTATTAATTTCTTCTCCAGTCGTTGACACTCTGCCTTCATTCATCACTTTTTCTTGGCACAATATGATCTTTTTCGATAATTCGGGCTGTATTGCAATCTCAAACAGCATTTCCGTAACGGCTCCGGTTACCTTCACTTCTATTTCCATTTTCTCAAAATCTCTTATCAACTCTCCCACAGACATTTTCATCTTGAGTCTCTCCTTTATACTAAGGACATTAGCCACCATTTTGGCTTTCCCTGGATGATATAGAATCTCATAATCGTAATCCTTGATTAGCTCTAACCACCTCCTTTGGCGTATGTTGAGCTCTTTCTACGTGAAAATGCACTAGAGCACTTATGGCTTGTGTAAATCTCGCACTTCTCTCCATACAAGTAGTGCTTCCAATCTTTAGGGTAAAACTATTGCCACGAGCCCAAGCTCATGGGTGGGGATATCGAATTTTATATTCCCTTAATTATCTTGTTGCGTACGCGATTACCTTCCTGTGCTGTATAATAAGCACCCTAATTCCTTATGCGAAGCGTCACTACACATCACAACATCTCCTTTTCCATCCGGCAACGCCAACATAGGGGCCGTCACCAATCTTCGCTTCAGTTCTTAAAAGCTGTTCTCGCATTTCTCTGTCCATTCGAACTTCTCAGTCTTACGAGTAAGCCGCGTTAAAGAGGCTACTATCTTTATAAACTTGAACGAACCTCTGGTAGTGACCGGCCAATCCTACCTCTGGTAGTCGCCCTAACCATGGTTATCAATTCCTCAGCAACCATCTCTTCAGTCTTGTTAGGATCCTCCACGAGATCCTTCTCAGCAACAATCCCTTCTGGGACAACATCCTCACCCGCTACATCCTCAATATTAACATCATCTGGTCCCGCATTAGGACGCTCTATCGGATCCACAATCTGATCTCCAATAAGTAATAAAATATCATCGCGTTGTTGCTCTTCAACCTCAGGGTTCGGAGTCCCGCTACCATTTACGATAACGAACTACGCTTCTATCAAGTTATTTATAAGGGTTCCCATAAGGGTTTTAACTGTCAGTACTACGTTAGGTAGTCCGACTATGAACTTGGCAAGAGTTCTTATTATCTTAGTGAACTTATTATTTTAACGTCACATCATCTTTGAGGTTTATAATGCTTAGCTCTAATACCATTTCTGTAACACCCCCAAATCCGGGGTCGGGGATTCGGGTTGTCACGAGTTCCATTTCCCTTATCAACACTTAATCTTAACAGTCAACGAACTACTGTGTACTGTGACCCCACAATATAAACACACATACCACAAGTTATAGTCTCATAGATGAATACCAAAAATAGTACAAGTCATTTTATTCCACAATTATAAACCATTTCACCTTAAAAAGGGTTTCTGAATAATTTACATATTCCTTGCCATTATTACAATTCATAAATATACATAAGTCTGGTACATCAAAAGTTGAAAGCCTAGCCTATTGGTAGATCCTACCTCAGCTACAACGGCATCAACGCCTATAGGAAACTGCGGAACGTTTCCTATCCGCTTGCGAATTGGGAGCTTGATCATGTTCATCTTGTCTATCTGTTGTTGTATGATGAAAGAATAAAGCAAGGGTGAGCAACAAGCCCACCGAAATAATATGTATAATAATTAACAATATATGAGCATTCTCATAGTACTCATGAAAGTCTTGGTCAAGAAGAAATGAACCAAGTTTGATATCTTAACGCGTCCAAGTCGCAAAATATTTAGTATATAAGTATATATACTTTTCAAAATATTTGAAATCCTCTGCCATGCATAATATACACAGAGTTCCAGTTTATAACTGTATAAAAATATCGTTGCAAGGTGATCTCATATATCTAACCTTGTCTCAACATTTTTTTTCCTGAAAATCTTTGTCATGCATAAGATAATCATTTACTAGATATAAGTTGAAAAGGTGAAGTTACGAGATACTCCAATATACTTATATCTTTTCCTAATACTACTTGAACTACCACCGTTCAAGGTATAATCCGTTTCAAAAGTTCATCACATAGATGAGACTACAAGATAAGATTTGAATAGATTCAATCTTTGAAATATCGTTATAAATAATGAAGTTACGAGATACTTCATTAACTCCCGATATATATACACCTATATATATATACATTTCATACACTCCTAAAAAACCTCTGTTATGAAAATTATAAACAGAGTTGTAATATCCAATGAATTTGGAAAGGAGAAAACATTGGCATAAACCTGATATCTTGCTGATCGGGCAAAGATACCAATAAGTAACCTTTTCTACTAGTAGATGGACGAATTCCCCGCTGGTCATCACCCTGGCCGCAATAGGACCTTATGCTGGACTGCCACTCAGCCACTTATGCATTTGATGGATTCCCACTGAGCCACTTACACTTTCATGGACGCCCGCTGAGCCCATGTTGCTTATGCCGACTCAAATAGATGAACTTACTTCCTGAACGATGGGCAAGTAATCAAGATGTTTTCTCAAAACAGCAACCTCGTTGCGAATGTAAAATACACCACTGAGCCGGATCCCTCAGGTTTTGAGCGGGTATTTAAATCCCCTTCAAAAGGAAGACCTTAAATATAAAAATGAGTTTTGGGATCCGCTCTAACTTTTAAAAATTATTTTGAAGACTCGAAAACATTTTTAAGAATGTTTGGAGTAATGCTGATTTAATGAAATAAATCAGTCCCGATATATTAGAAAATATCTGAATATTATTATTTAAATAATATTCCCAAAAGGATAATCCTTATAAAAATAATTGAAGTAGAAGTTTTAAAACTTATACTTGAAATGAATAATAAATAACAAAAGATATACGATCTTTATTTAAATAATCAAAAATAAGTTTGATTATCGAAACATTATTCTTTAATAAAATAAAGAATATTATTTAATAAAATAAGCGGAGTCATAAGTCCTCGAATGAATATTCAAAATAATATTCATTAAATAAAATAAACGGAGTCATAAGTCCTCGAATGAATATTTAAAATAATATTCATTAAATAAAATAAACGGAGTCATAAGTCCTGGAATGAATATTCAAACTAATATTCATTCATTAATTAAAATAAAGTTATCGAATAAACCTTATTCAATTAATGGTTTTGAAAACTATTCATATATATATATATATATAAAAATATATATATATATATATTATACTCGGGAACATCGACTCCCGGTTTAGAAAAATGTTCACCTTTGGGTCCCCTATACTAAGGGTATACGCAACTACTGCTTATCTCTAGCATAGGTATTATGCAACTTATAAGCAGTTGAATCAACAATTAGATATCAAGATTACGAAACAGACATGCATATATACCATATCAACATGCTCCAATATATCGCAAAATTTGCTAATAACAATCGTGCACTTATCACAAGATAATGCATATACATATATTTATATCACAACAACAGTATAACGGGTAGAAAACTTTCCTGAGTGTTCCCGGATAGACTTAAGCTTAGAGTGGTTCTGATAACCTATGAACAACAACATAAGTCGGAATTAAACCAAAGTCGCTTAAGAATCTATTCTTTAACCAATTGAACCCTAACGTTCGCTTACGGTCACTTCTACGCTTAACGAATCACATAAGTCATTCGAGTACCCTCGGCTCCACCATTTTTAATAAATTAACCATTAAGAATTTTAAGGAGATTTTTTCGCGAGCACCTTGCCAACTGCCTAATCCACTTTACATAATTGTTTCATACTCCAATTAGTCATTTAAGGGCCTTAACCAAGGTTTTAAAGTAAGGCAAGGGGTAATGGTTCGTTCGTGAAACGGCGTTATTTAAAACGGTCGTTTCTCTTAAACCGTACATCGGATTCAAGCGAACCACATATCAAAACGAAGTTCGTAACATGAACTATCTAAACATGGTAATGGTCAGTTCATGGAAGTGAGTGTTCGGGTGCAAAAGTTAAGCACAAAACAGTTTAAGAAAAATTGGGCATTACGACGGCTATAACATAGAAATTCCCAAATTTTTACCAAATCAATTCAACATTAAACCACCACCAATCAACACCATTCCACCATCATTCAACCACAATACAAGATCATTTAACTATAACTCAAGATCTCAACTTATTCATCTAAACCAAGTCAAAATGTGACCAAGAACATCAAATCCAACAAATATCACTCCTAACTCCAAAATCAACAAAACCACTTACTAAACATAGCTCTAAACATGAGTACACACCCATTACACTAACCCATCATCTAAACATTATGATATCCAAACCAACAAAACTTAAGACTAAGGGTTTGAGAAGTTATACCTTCCTTGGAGAGTGGAGAATCACTTAGGAAGCCTTAAATAACCACTAACTATCTCTACTAAGCTTGGATCTTGAAGAAAACATAAGAAAACACAAAGTTAGTTTCTTGAAAACACTATTCACCAAGAACTTTGATGAATTGATTAGCTATGTTAAACATGGAATCTTGAGCTTAAACTTATGGCTCATCTAAGTTATGAATTATGGAAGCTGAAGAAACAAACCTCTTGAATTATGATTAAGTGGAGCTTGGGTTTTGGAATTTTCTTCCTTGCTTTTCTTCAAAAAGCCGAGGAAAAAAGATGGGGGAAGAAGAAAATGTGTTTGTTTTGGTTGCTTTTAATTTTTGTGATTGATTGAATTGTTACAATGGTAAATTTTGTGTGGTTTATAATCAACCAACACTTCCTTCCCTTTTTGGTCATGCTTATGTCATCCTCCTATGTCATATTCCCACACTTGTCCTCTTCTTGTTGATGTGATTATATCATCATCACTAACCTCTTTGATTAACTCCTAATTACTTGGCTAATGACCGTTGATCTGTTATACGGTTCGCTTAACTTTCGTTCTCGTTTATCATTCGAGGGATCATACCCGGGATCTTATTACTTGGGTTTCCTTAACCTTTCTCAATACATTATATTCCTTTTATGATCCTCTCTTATACTCCTTGAATTTAAATCCTTTTTATCCTATTACCTTATACTCAATTCTTTCGGTATCTGGTGGATTTTCGGGAAAAATCAAAGTGTTTCGAATTTGAATTCTGAGGATCTGTACACACACTTATATACCATATAGAGTACTAATAAGATCTCAGAATAACAATAAAAGAACCTCTACAAATTGTGGCATGAAAAGTTTTATTATTCAGCATAATTAGTAAAATCACTATTCATAAGGGTTACAAAAAATCCAAAATTTTTTGGGGTTATTACATCAACAATCACGTGCCATTGGTATATTTACCAATAATGAATGCACCTCAGGTAAGTGAGGTAAATACTTTTTCAACTCCTACTACTTCCAACCCCATTATTTCTTTGCCTTCAAGTGTGGCCATGGAATCTGTGTCTTTGTCCCAACAGATTCCTACCAAGGCCACCAAACCTAAAGTTTCAAGACCAAAGTCAAAGAAAGCCACCTCTGTTGTTTCTCAAAAGACAACAGTTGTAACAACTACCATAAACCCTGAGGAGAGTGAACAGGGTGTGAGTGGTGAGGGGAGGGGTGAACATCAAGAAACAACCCAGGATAAGGTAGGAGAGGTGAGTGGTACCCCAGCTAGCCAAGCCATAGTTTCTCAAAAGACTGTGGTGGTTGAAATGGATTCAAACTCATCCCTAGTTGCATACTCCCAAAAGGGTGCAGCTATTGAAAATAGTCCCCAACCAGGGACACAGAACAAAAGAGGGAGGGACACTGAACCCACACACTCACCTATAAAAGCTTTTACAAGAAGAAAGAGGGTGAAAACCTCAGTTTCCACATAGGGTGCACACACTGCACAGATACACTCACCTGTATCTATGCCTTCTCGAATTCAGCTTGATGTGACTCCAACAAATATGGAGTCACAACCCCATTCTCTCAAAATTGACACACATCAATCACCAAATTCTCCATCACCATCTCTGGATGTGGACATGATATTCACATCAATTCCTGATTCTCCCTCTTTACAACTCAGGGAGGAGCCCCACTCAAATACTGGTGATCATCATCTTTTAGATGATTTGTTGGATCATCAGCAAATTCTTTTAGACTTATTTGAAAAATCTGTGTCACCTAAATTAAAATCAATCCACACAGATTCAACAATTATGTCACTTTCAATTTCTACTTCTTTTCCTTCTTCAACGGATATTCCTCATCCGTTGACAAGTGGTTGTTTTTCGACGGATAAGCTTAACAACAGTTATCCGTTGATACCATCAGTTCCTACTTCAACGGATACTCCCTATCTGTTGATAGTCTCTACACAAATAACTGAATCAATTCCAAGTGTAGAAGACATGGTTACTGTACAATCACTTCTAGGATTGAGGGAAGGGAGTGAAAATTTGAGTGAGAGGCTGGGTTGCTCCCAGGCAAAAGGAGAGCTTGAGAGTCTAAATATGCATGCTATTTCTTCCAGCATGGCAAAAGAAAGTGAGAGGAGTGCCACCTTAGTAAGTGAAGGTGAGGGTGTGAGGAGTGTGAGCCAGGGGGAGCCACTGATGCAAGAAAAGAGAGAAATTGAGAGAAAAGCAGGTACAGAAGGTATAAGGGTGGATCCAACCATTGCTAATGAGTTAATGATTGTGGATGATACTGAAAAGGAAAGACAATTTCAGCAACATTACAAAGCTGTAATTGATAACATTTCCTTGGATGCTGACACTTTTACTCATCCTGTGTTAGCCTACTCAGGGCAATAAGGAGGCAGAAAAGATTTTGAATCTAGTACATACTTCAGAATCTCTACAAAGGGATAAAGCTGCTGTCAACTTGATGCCTTCTACAGCTGGTGAGCCATCTGAAGAATTTGGAGTAAATTCTAATGATGATGACTGTGTCTCATTTGATGGAAGCATGAACTTAGGGGGAGATGAAGGCCCAAGTTCTATTCCAGATTTACCTGAATGGGCATTGACAAAGGAGTCAATACCAGGACAATTCAATGTATCCTTAGTCAAACAAATCATGTCTATCCAAAAAGCCATTCAGAACACCTCCAATGCTGGTACCAAGGCTCTTCTTCAAGCCCACCTAGATTCTCTACATCTCATGAAGCTACAGCAATTAAGACAGAATCTGAGTGTGGATGAACTCAAGAAGGATATAGCTGACTTGAAGTCCTACAATTCTGAGAAGCTGGATTCAGTCATGCCCTATGGTACCATGCAGGACTTACTGAGACTAAGAAGAGAATCAGATGCTGAAAAGAGACTGACCAAGTTGGAGGACAGAGTTCAAGTCATTGAAAACTCTGTGGTCACCATTCTTCAAAATCAACAGTCTCAAACAAGTCTCCAAATGCAACTGGCTAAAGCACAAGGCTTGACTCCTCTCCTTGATGATAAAAAAAGGGGGAGAATAAAATGGAAGGGGGAAGGGAGCCATCTACAAACATCCAAATATCCAAAGTGCTAGTTCCTGCCATCACTACTTCTCCAACACTTCAAATCAATGGAAAGCTTGATGGAATTGATCTAATCCAGCTAGCAGCAGCTGAGATGAAGGTGAAGGAGCAAAGGAGAAAAATTGATGAAAGGATGCAACAGGTGTTTGGCTCTACAACTTCAAAATCATTATCTATGAAACATAGCATAAAGTTTGAGCCAATCATTATGGAGCACAGGCCAGTAAGGAGGAATAAGGTTTGAGAAACTTCTTTCAGGAATTTGAAACCCATGGTACTCAAGCCATCCACTAGATTCAACAGGGACTCTACAAAGAACCCTCTAAACCTTGGTCAACCAAAAGAAGTGGATTTTCCTCTTCCAAAACCTGATGAAGACAAAGTTTTGAGTGGTAGCATCATAAAGCACAAAGAGACCAATGATGTAGTGGAAAGAATGAATATGGCTATCATTTATAGAGAGGGGAAGAGTATCTGTGTGATGCAAGGACATCCCAAATTCTCAAAAGCCAAGAGGGAAGAAACCATGAGGTTAAAGGAAGAAGCTAAAAAGCTGAAAGCTGACAAAAGAGCACAAGCAAAGCTTAAAAATAGCTAGAGTCAAGTCAGACTGAAGAAAGGAAGAAGATTGAAGACAACAGTGAAGAAGACAAGATTGAAAGTAGAAATGTTAATATGGGGAATGTGGTAGGTGAGAGTGTGGAGGAAAGAAAGAAATGGCAGAAAGGGAAAAGAAAGAAGGCAAATGCAAAAAGGAAGAGTGGGGATGACACTGTGGAAACCCAATCAAAATCTAAACCACTACCTTTCATTCCTGAACCTTTTGTTGCTGATCCTAGTATAAATGTCCATGGTGAACCAATCATCCCTAAAGAGGAACCTATTGATTGGGACACCATCAACTTGCCTACCTTCCTAACTGCCTCTCCACCACCAAAGAAACTGAAAAGAAAATCCAAATCTACACCTCCCCTAACCTCAAGTAAATTCACTCAGAAATATAAACCTAAGCCCAAGCCACAAGCCTCAAAGGATGATTATGTTCACATTTGTGACATAAAAGAGTTTACAGATATTAAACTCTATCTGGATGAGCTGGAGGAAGTTAGGGGAATAAGTGCATACAAACAGCTCCCAGAAAGACTAGTGTTCAAGTATAAAGGAAGTGAAGAAATGACTTGGCCTCATCAAAGAATTCTAAATGAAGGCTATTCTACCTTGGTTAGAGTCTACTCAGCTATCAAAAGGGATTCTGGCTTTACCAGGACTGCCAAAACTGAAATTCTCAACAAGATTGCCAGCATAAGGAAAACTTGGTGGGAGTCTAATTCCTTGCCTAGAACATTACTCATCCTTGAGCATGGAATTGCAGTTCATAAATCACCTCATTGGCTGATGGAGTTCAGAGACAATAAAGGAGTCAGAAGATTTTTCAGACTTGAAGACCAGCTTAAAATTTCCAGTAATGAAACTCTCAAGGACATGCAATCTAAGTTGGATATCGGTGAAGAAGATGAAGCTGAATTCTATAGACAACTCCAACTCCAAGTAGAGGAAAATGACAAGAGGCTAGGGAAGAAAATAAGGGATCAAAGGAAAAGAAAATAATCTGCTCAGCCTAAAGGAGCATCCTTAAACAATGTAATTCTTCAATTCTATCTCAGTACATATACTTTTGAAGCACTTTTTAATCTCTACTTGATTTCAGTTCATATATTTGTTAAGTGTTTTGTTATCATCAAGTTAAACCCAAATTTATGCGTATAATTCTAGTAGACATAAATAGGGGAAGATTGTTAGGAATATGTGTATTAGTTTGATGATAAGTTAAACAAAACACTTAAGTAGAAATCTAGTGTTTGTAGCCTCAACGGATAAGACCATTCTGGCTATCCGTTGATGGAGTAGCTTTACTTAGAAATAAGTTTAGTATTGTAGCATATTTCAGTTTCTGTATTTAAGTTATAATTCTTAGATGTTGTGGGAAATTATAAGTCATGTTGACTACTAGTGGATATGCAAATAGGAGGGCTAATTGTAAATATTTCATGCCTTGTAATTTTGTATAAATGAAGTAGTATCAACTGATAAATTAAAGGCCTTCAACGGATGAGAAACAAAGCTTCAACGGATGTCTCTAAAGCTTCAACGGATAACATCCATCAACGAATGAGTGCATCAACGGATAAAGTTTCAACTGCTAATGCATCAACGGATAAAGCTTCAACTGATAATGTATCAATGGATAAAGACATCAACGGATGAAAGCTTCAACGGATGCTCAGTTCAATAGCAGTTGACAGTGACAATTCATAAGCTGGCAGAGGCACATGGGTTGACAGAGATAATTGGAATGTGGTAGGCTCTTGGAGGAATCAAGAAAATGCAGCATTTCCATTCTGGTGCAAACAAGGAAGTATTCAAAGATTCACAGTTTATCCTAGATTGCATTGGATAGAGAAATGAAGAAGAAACATGTGAAGAACCTTTTTAATTGTATCTGTTTTTCTTTTGTCTTCACTTGTAATCTTGGTGATATATAAACCAAGTTGCAGCTAGTAATTAGAGTGTGAATTTTCCAGAGCTGTTTAGAAAAACATAGAGAGAAAATCATCTAGTTTGTACTAGGACGCAGCTGTGATCAATTCTTTTGAATCACAGATTTTCTGAAATACACATCTCTGGTGGAACAACAAATCCACCAGAAAAGTTTTTAAAGCCTTTGTGTTCTTTACATTTGTGTCTTGAATATATATATGTCTGCACCTGCTCAAAGCAATTCACACACAACTGTTCATCAAAACACTTAGCCTTTGAAACTACTCAAAACTTGAAAAAGTTTTGAGATTTACATTCAACCCCCCTTCTGTAAATCTCATTGTTAGTTCCTTGGGAATAACAATTATCTTGTCTTATTGCTTTGTAAACTTGGTGATATATAAACCAAGAAGCAGCAAATAGAATAGTAACTAAGGAACTAAGAAACTCAGATAGAAAGAGAGAAACATTTGTAAGCTGAAATTTTAGCATTTCTCTCATTCTTAGTTGTTATCATTTTGTAAGCAGCTGTGAGCTTCTTGCACACAGAGTTCTCTCGATATATATTATATATCTCTGGTGGAATCATTCAAGTCCACAAGAAAGTTTTTAAAGACTCTTGTTTTTAATTACTTGTGTTTTGATTCATTTCAAGTAACTATTCCGCATTCTGCTAATCAATTCACACTTATATATATATTTGAGTTAGAACATTTTTATTCAAGAAAAAGTTTCAAGAATTCCATTCAACTCCCCTTCTGTAATTCTTGTTACATTGTTAAGGGACTAACAATTGGTATCAGAGCAAGCTCTTGAAGAACAAAGAGTTTAAAGATCAAAACAATACAACAAGATGAACAAGAAGGATGTTAGAGTCAAGATTCTTTTTCTGGATAAAGATAATTACCATCATTGGAAGGTAAAGATGCATCTTCATTTACTTTCTCAAGATGAGGCCTGTGTGGACTGCATAGAAAGAGGCCCTCATGTTCCAATGAAAGTTGCAACTGGAAATGAGCCATCTGTCCCCAAGCCAAGGCATGAATGGTCTGATCCTGATATTGAACAAGTCAGGAAGGATAAAAAGGCCATGAATATCCTGTTTAATGGAGTTGATGGTGATATGTTTGACAACATTATCAACTGCAAAACTGCCAAGGATGTTTGGGATACAATACAGATCATCTGTGATGGCACTGAGCAAGTTAGAGAAAACAAGATGCAGCTACTGATTCAGCAATATGAGCATTTTCATAATGAAGAAAGTGAGTCTCTCATCGACATTTTTAGTAGGTTTCAAAAACTGCTAAATGCTCTAAAGTTGCATGGAAGGGTCTATCAGACAAAAGACTCCAATCTTAAATTCCTTAGATCTCTTCCAAAGGAATGGAAACCAATGACAGTCTCATTGAGAAACTCACAAGATTATAAGGATTTTACTTTGGAGAGACTGTATGGCATCCTGAAAACTTATGAGCTTGAAATAGAGCAAGATGAGAGGATGGAGAGAGGAAAGAAGAAAGGAGGGTCCATTGCACTAGTTTCTGAGTTAGGAAAAGAGAAGGAGATGAAGATGGAAGTTGTTGAGTCAACTTCAAAGGTCTGTGAAAGCAAGGGCAAGGGGCTTGCAGTAGAAAATGAAGATTCTTTGAGCCAAGATGACATGGAAGACATTGATGAACATTTAACATTTCTTTCCAGAAGATTTTCCAAGCTCGAGTTTAAAAAGAACTTTGGAGCAGCCAAGACAAATAGAAACATGGTGGATAAATCAAAATTCAAATGTTTCAAATATGGATTGGCAGGGCACTTTGCCAGTGAGTGTACAAAGTCAGATTCCAGTAAGAAAAAGTTTGAGCCTGTGGATTATAAGAAAAAATACTTTGAGCTGCTCAAACAAAAGGAAAGGGCTTTCATTACACAAGAAAACGACTGGGCAGCAGATGGTCTGGATGAAGATGAAGATGTCATCTATATCAATCTAGCCCTAATGGCCAAGTCTGATGAAACAGAAACAAGTTCTTCAAGTAATCAGGTAATTACTACAAACCTTGCACATTTATCTAAAGCTGAGTGTAATGATGCTATAAATGACATGTCTACAGAGTTATATCATTTGTGTGTTACACTTAAGTCTCTTACTAAAGAAAATGCTAAAATCAAAGAAAACAATTTTTTTTTTGAGTGAGAGAAATAATGTGCTAGAGTCTCAGTTCATTGATTTTGAAAAATTAAGAATTGAGTGTAAGATTGCCAAGGAGGAATTAACTGAGTCCTTGAAGAATGAAGAAATTTTGAAGAAGCAGCTCAAGCGTGAACAGGAGGTGATTAAGGCATGGAAAACATCTAGAGATGTCCATGATCAAATCACCAAAGTTCAAGGAATTGAGTCCTTCTGTGATGCAGCCTGGAAAAAGAACAAGGAGAAACTAGAACCAAATTTGGTGGATGGAGTACTAACAGATGTAGACTCGACGGATGATGAGGGTCATCCGTCGGATAACAAAAAGGGTTATCTGTCGACTGATGAAAATCCTCATCCATCGGCTGTAAACAAGCCTATCAGTAAAGCCAAACTTGTTAAGTTGAATGAAAAGTATGGATCTGTTTTTAAGAACTTTATTTCAGGAGAATCGAGTCAAGTTAAGAAAGGGAAAAAGGCTAATGTTGGTCACATGACTGTCAAACAGTTAAGTGACAAACTTGAAAAGATTGAGGTGAAAACAGAGGCTAAAAAGAAAAATAATAAGAATGGTAAAGTAGAGATTAACAAACACAATAACTACACACCTAATAAATATGCTCCTAGAAAAATATGTGTCAAGTGTGGTAGTATAAATCATTTGTCTGTTAATTGCAAATCTGCCATGCCTACTCCCATGTCTGTGCCACCTCACTTTCCCAACATGAATGCCATGCCTCCCATGCCTATGAATGCTATGTCTACATAGAATATGAATGCACAGTTTGCTAATATGCCATTTGCACCTAATCCTTAATATGCTGCATTTAGTATGCCACAATTGCCATTTAGCATGCCTTACTGGAATAACATGTTCACTAATAGCATGACATTCCCTGTTGATTATAATATGCATGATAATTCTGTTGCAATGAATGGTTTCAAAGGCCCAACTCAAATGACCAAGGATGAATCTGATATCCCCAAGTCAAATGAGATAAAGCATAAGAAACAGAAAAAGAAAGCTAACAAGGTAGGACCCAAGGAAACTTGGGTACCAAAATTAACTTGATTTTATTTTGATGTGTGCAGGGAAATAGAAGGAATCTTTGGTACTTGGATAGTGGTTGTTCAAGACACATGACTGGTGATTCTACCCTGCTCACAGAGTTCAAGGAGAGAGA